>NC_139230.1:149536654-150193154 GCF_977018435.1 Lepisma saccharinum | reverse complement strand
CAAATCGGGCAAGCATGGTAGTAGCACCCTTGGAAACTATAAACAGTTTTGCTTTCTTAATGGAGCCCGTCCAACTTATAACGTCCTATTTTAGCCTCCCCGAGATTCCCTGCGTGTCTTAGAGTGATCTTTTCAGTATTTTCGACCCACTTTAACCACTTTAAGGCAATTAGAGACTGTTGGTCTTGTTCACGAAATCCAAATGGCGGAACTTTAATAAGAGTGTTTTCTTTCAGATATTTACTTCTAAATATCAAAGACGCTAACGACGCAAGAGTCGCGCAGCGAACAAAGCACTGTATTCCAGTCAGATCTTCGATCAGATTTGAGAATTTAATACATGCAGCAGCAAGAATTTCCACATCTTTAATACAGTATTCGCGCAACTCTTTTTGAAAATCAAAAATTTTCCCTGCTTGGACCGTTTCCTCGTGCCATTTTAGCATCTCTTCTCTTTCTTTGGGGGACTTGGAATCTATATCATAATATTGAATATCAGGGAATGGACCTACATAATTCTGATTTGCAGGGGTTGAAAACAAATACGGAAAATCGCCTTTCTGCAAATATTCCGCTAGTCCCAGACTTGCAGGCAGATCTTTTAATTTCATGAGCATGAAATTCAACGAGTCCCTGAACACTATTTTCTTGGTGATAGACATTTCTATTATTTTCCTGCCCTGCATAATTACAGATGGGGTAATATTCTCTTTAGTAATCAGGTAATTTAAAACAAAATGTGAATCGTATCGCCCTGCATTATGTGCAATACACACAATTTTATCAAACCCTTCCCTCGGAGTTTGAATATATTGCATAAATTCTTGAATATTAGGGAAAATATGAACACGGGGACCACACGTCTCGCAGAAATCAGCATCAGTGTCTTTACAGACATGACAAGCTTGCTTAGCAACAGCCAGGTTGACTTCGTGTTTCTGCTCATTTTCTCTTTCTACCAGCATACACTCAAAATCATAGAAAATGTAGAGAAACTTTGCACTTGGTTCAGGCTTAACAGGCTGAATATAGCATTTGTGTGCTGGCTCAACAAAAGCATTACAGCTTTTACAAAAGAATTCATCGCATTTGTGTGGAGTTTTGCGATTTCTTTTGTTCACTACTTTGTAACAAACGTTACATTGGTGTATAGTTTGGCAAACACTTGATTTTCGCCCTTCTGTGCGCAAATGATTTTCATAGCATTCCGGGGACAGAAACTTCCTATTACATGCAGTGCATTTTCTGGGGATAGTGTTAGTGGATTCATTACCATCATGAGTGTATTCACACAATGAACAATATCTTATGCATTCAGTATGTTGATATTTATTATTAAATCCGACTTGGCATTTGGGACAGTAATAATTTTTCACAAGAAGTTTGGGGACAGAATTAACTATATCAAAATGTTGATCGTGATACAGTAAATTAATCTGTTTAGAGGCGAACGGTGTTGACCGAATAACTTCATACTCCCTTTCCCCCTCTTTCATTGAAAACACAACAATTTGGTAGTCTGGTCCCAAATAATTCTGAAATTTAACAATGTCCTCTACAGTGCAACCATTGGTTGGATCGACGCGAGCTTCATGGCATAACCGTAGAGCCGCTTCTTTCAGTTTGTTATCAAATCTTCGAAACGATTGGATTTTGTTTGTGTTCTTGTCGACTTTGGCTTGGGCAAATGCAATAGCGCGCGGCAAGCACAAATTGTCATCGTTAGTCATAATAGTAAACGCAGTCTGTCTCTGGTTAGAATTGTTTATTGATAGTAAAGGGGCGTATTTTCTGTAAAGGGGGTACTTGTTTTTGCCTCTACCGCGCTTGGGTTCGACAATATGCGCCATGCATTTCAAAGAGTTATCCACAAAAAAGGATTCATTACTGTTCAGCACTTTGGTTACATAGTGTTGAATAATCTTGGGATTTAATGCCGAAAGTGGGCGCCAAGGGATATAAATATCCTTATTGGTTTCATTACCGAAAATAATCAAACCAACCTGACTGTCCGGTGACACATCAAAGAAAATCTTTTTCATTAGAAATTGAAACATGGACCCAACCAAATATTCAGGGTCCCCCACAACCTGATTAGGTATTTCAATGGATACCTCCCGTCCTAGCATTCCAAACCGCCTAAAATATCTTTCTCTTTCATCCACAATTGAAAACTGACTTGCCCCCACCCCTAATTGACACATTGCTGTTTGCACTGTCTCGCAGAAAAAAGTCGGATCACAAGAAGGGATATCGTCGTGGAAAATAACTCTGTCACACATATCGTAGTATGCATTAACGAGTTCAAGTGGGGAAGTATACTTTCCAGAATGAAAATTACATATAATTTCATCCGAAGTACTCACCGCAGTGTGGTTAGCCTCGTTTGTGGAGCTTGTAGACGCCATTTTCAGTAATAGATCCTTCCACTCGCACGCACACAGAAAATAGAATCACCTGTAAAAGAAAATAGCAAAATAGTTGTAGTACTAGTTCACATTACGCATATTTGTTTCTTGCTTCGGTTCATTATTTGTTTTACGCATTATTTAAAAGCACCGTACATATATGTAACAATTCACTTACCTTAATTATAGCTTCTCTTGAGTTCTTTGTCTTCAAATCTCAGACAATAATCACAAGTTGATATCTTTTCTGACACAATGGTTCAGAAATTCTTCTCAAACTAACATCTTCTCGCTTTTACGCGTTTTTTTATACTTCATAAACAAAACTGACGCGTTCTCTGATTGGTTGAAATAAAACCGACGCGTTTTCTCATTGGTTGAAATAAAACCGACGCTTTCTTTGTTCTTGCGTTCTAGTTCACCTTGAAGTCCTTCCCATCATCCTTTGTTCTAGTGTTCTCGGTAACCTTGGCATACTTTGACAGAAACATGTCGTAGCATGCAAGCGACGCGCAGTTTCAAAAAATTTGACCCTTGCAGCTCATTTCCAGACATCCTTTGTTGTCTGGTTCAATCCCTCCCCTGCCCTACAGTATTGCATAGCTTTCCTCTGTTCTTGCGTACTGGTTAACCTTGGAAAAAACCGGTTCTGAAAAACCTACCGACGCGGTCTCTGATTGGTCAATTGGGTTCGTTCTTTGTTCTGACGTTCTGACGTCATTTGACCTTGAACGCACACTCCCCAAATTCCTTTCTCGTCTACCTGCGCGGAATATTAATTCATTCTCTCTGTCTACCCTCAGAGCGGAGTCGAAATTCTGAGACAGTATTCTGTCTAGCGTGTGAAACCAACGTGTTTCATAACTTAATGCAATTATTGCATAGTACTAATTAATAATATTACATATCGCGGGTTCGAGTACCGGGACCGTCCCCAATCGTAATTGGACCTGTACCTACAGCCATTACCACCGTTCAAAGCGGTTCATAAACCATAGAAAACTTATTTTCAATATTATAAACATTAATATTATCGATTGATACGTTACATACTTTGCAGTAATAAATATAAAAACATATGCATAGCGTTTAGTACCTCTAATTACCTTCTATATACATATTTTTCATAAAATAAATAATTATATATTCATAAAAAGTTATAAACATGCAAATACATAAATGTAAAGTACTCTAAGTACATGCTAATGAGTTCTAAGTACGTGCGAATTAATTAAAACCCGTGCAAATTAGTTATAAGTACGTGCAAATGAATTGCGAATATTAAATAGCGACCGACGTTGGCGCAGATCGATACTACTAACAAATCAATAAACAATAAAATCAAAAAATCAATAACTTTAAATGTTTTATTTTGGAAGATTTAGATTTTATTGCTAAACCAAGTCAATTTTTTTTTCGTTTTGAGATGAAAGCTAAAACTACGTTATAGTTGGCAACTGAAGATTTTCTTTAGTAAAAATCTAAACACACAAACAGAGATTGGATTTTGGAAGGCCAATGTCCCTTGTCTTCATCACAGCATCAGAAGAAAATTAAAAATATTCTACACAAAATGCTGTTCTAGTAAGGCGCAGATGAAATGTAATTTCCTTTAAGTATGAAGAGTTAGTGTGGAAATCAAATTTTGCCTCCCCATCAAAATTTTTAAATTCGAAGCATGTGTGTGCACGTTTTATTATATATATATATATATAGTACATACCTGAGTAAATGTTCCATTCTGGTGGAACTTCTAAACAGCAAGTTTTATATTAAAATTTGATCCATTGAGTCTGAGAGGTATTGTTAGTCACTTCTTGCCACTCCGCATGGAATTTTTTAACTTGTTTCCGCGGTGTTTTCTCATCTTCCGATAATTCTCCACGACGTTTTCTAATATATTCTGGAGTTTCAGATCGTTTCCTTTGCTCCCTTTGTTCTTCCATCGTCCAAGAAGGACACAACCTTCCACCAAACACTCGCACACGAATAACCCAGTGTCCAATGGAGACTGAAGTAAAGATAGTTTGCGACAAAGAGAACTTTATGGTTTGCACGTTCAGTGTTGAGGCAAAATTCAGAAAACCGCGGAAAGCTTTCCATAAACAATATCCTCAGACTCCCATTCCCAAAGCCGGGACATAAGGGTGAATGGTCAACGATCACCGGCCCCAAACGGTAGCCAGATGTGGACCAATCCAAATTCCACCCCTCCTCTCAGAACAAAGTAGGCCTATACGACAATTTTTTTTTAAAAAAAAAAGTTCTCATTTTCAGAACTTGAATATCTTATAATGTTTAATATAATTAATGTGTTGAGTCTGTCTTAAAATTCCCTGAAAATTCGCTATTTTTCGTCGAATTTCCCTTTTAACTTAAAATTAGCTCCAAATTTCCCTTCAAAAAGGGAAATTTCCCTTCACGTGGCAACACTGACCAGGCTCCATTGACAAGGCTTCGGTCAGCTCTAGGGAAGGGGCACTGCCATCTGGGAAATGTCTAACTGACCTCTCGCGTTCCTGCCAGGGAGACATACCGCACACAGTGTTGACAGTTCAGCGTTTGAATACCTAAATAAATATTTCTTAAATACGTTACAAATTTGTAAATTCAATCCCTGAGTCAATGAAATTTGCATTTCGTTGAATTTTCCTTTCGATCCCTTCATGAGAAAAATGTACGATAAAAGTAAGGGAAGAAATTCAAAGATACAGATTTGACTCCTTGTAGTGAATTGTGTTACTATGGTTAGCAACACTATTTTCTGTAACTTCAGGTTCCGACGTCCCTGACAAGCATGGTAACTTGTTCGAGGGGAGGCAAGCGAGACACATTTCCCACGATAATAGTGCTGTCCCCTCAAGAAGAAACACTTATTAAGATGGAAGCTATATTGTTCCTGCAGCACCCTTCAAATAATTAACATAAATTACTGTGAATGAAATGGAATATATATATGTGTGTAACAGCGGCGTGCATTCGGCGTACGCTCTGCGTACCCACAACAAAGTAAGAAAAAATGAACATTTTTTCGTCTTCCCCGAACATGAAAATTCAACAGTTATCGCTCCGAAAGCAGTTCCACTGCAAGAAATTCCGATTTCCGCACGAACACGCTGCTGCCTTCCTGAAGGCAGTCCCGAATGATCCCGATTGTGACTTCGGCACCCACCCGATCCGCGTTGCCGATTTCCGTAGAAAGACGCTGTTTCTTCTGCTTGGTACCCTAGAAATTCGGAAGGTAGCCCCATTGGCTCATATCAGCCCCGACCACGTGTTTGGGTCTGCCCGCGCTTACCCTCTCTCCCACTTTTTTTCCCGGTTCTAAGCGGCGAGGGTACCCAAGATTTTGACAGCGTATGCAGTGTTGACAGTAGTCAACATATATTTTTTTCTGGAATGCTTAGCTTACTAGCATTTAGCAGCCACGCGTAGATAGATCACTCTGTTGGGTTGCAATAAAATACATTATAAAAAGTGATACAGGAATCAGAGAGGAGGGCAAGAATATGTAGTGGTGGAAGATCATATTTTAAACTATCACATATAAAATATTTATGTGAGGGTAAAGTTACACTAGCAAGGTTTTTTTTTCGTATAGGGAGGTGAGGACCAGACTGGACTGTCACTGTGTCGAGGGGAAAATATGTGAACAATTTTCAAGTTTCGCACAATTCTCAGTGTATGAAAGTATCTGTTTATCTCCTTTCGGGATCAACATTTCCTTTGAGTTCCATAGCATGGGTGTTGATTGGTGACCCGACGATATGAATGAATGATAAAAGAAAATCATAATAAAACACAACACTTACAATGGGGTTTGAATGAGCCCCCCCCCTCTCCCGCCAGACATTGCAAAGTGATGTACGGTAGTTTAGCTTTTGAAGTGTTCTGGGATCTATGCTGACGTATTTTCTACTTGTCCTTAATTATCTCCCTTCTACAAAATACTTTGTCGACTGGCAACTCCGATTCATTCGTCCACAAGAATGCGTGGTTTTCGGGCATAGCGGGACCGGACACAACATACCGTGGGAGGTTGACTTTTGCTTTCGTCTGTCGTGTGAAATTTGCAGCGAGTGTTTCGTTCATATTATTTACATTACAGGATCTCTATTGTTTGTCGGTGCTGTGAAGTGATAAAATAGGGGGACCGGGAGTTATTGATGACGTTCTGGAGAAGGGATTTTCGGAATTTACGAAAAAAGTGTAAACAATCCGAAATGGAAAGTCTGTTCATGAGTGGGAAGAATTGTTTCAGGCAGGAGTTGTGAAGGATGGTAAGTAGTATATTAGGCATTTTGATTTTTGAGAAGAAGAAAAAAATATCTCTACAGAGTGATTGACAGTAGAAAAACAGTGAAACTTTATTGTTGGCCTTATTCGCTGGTTTCCTCTGCGAAAGGTGTGAAATAGTAGAGGATACTGAGATTTATCAAATTTATTACATGAAATTTGAAAGGACGGAAAATGATTGTGCCATTTCTTTCCGTTCAATGTTCATCGCACTGCATAAAGGAAATAATCGAAGTTGAATTGTTGGACTCTACGTAGCTACTATCAGAATATATTTGCGAATATAAAATATCATACATATATTTTACCTCGTTACATTTGGATATTGATACAAGGACGAGAAATTTTCCATTATATAATTGTAGAAAGAAGTTATTTTCTGAATAACATGATGGCCAGGGAGGGGGGGTTCTGGCCCCCATAATCCATTTCGGATGGCCCATGTTGCGTACCCTAGTTTAAATGTCACTGCACGCCACTGGTGTGTAATAAGTTTATGGTAAGACCCATTTTTCGAGGAGGCGTGCCTTCCTTGCACCCCCTCCTACCTGACACCCATGGATTGACCTGAGATTTAAACTATTTCTTTCACATACGGACCAAAATATTTGAGACTTAGATAAAACCACGTCGGTGTTCGCGGAGTCATCTGTTTCGATAAAAAATGAAGCCGTGTGCAGTTGAAATTACTACCTCAACTTTCGAAGTGAACTGTTGACACTCCATTTGTGGAAAGTAATCAAGACTGATTTCACTCATTGTTATTTTTCAAGTCGATTTTCTGCTAGATTTGACCAATGGTGACGGTGAGGCTGGATGGTAATTAGATGAACGTCATGAAGGGACGAACACAAACACGTAAGGACACAAAAAACACCAAGACTGCGGTTACAGGCACCAGAGATAATTTGCCTACAAGAATACGCTTCATGGTGTTTCTAGACCAAAAACGCATTTTTATAATGTGCCCATAGAAATACCTATTTTGAACGTTACCGCCTATTTTGCTTCATCGTGGCTAAACATGTATATTCTGCAAATTTTGATTACTTCAGCATTATATATGCGCCTTTGGCTTTCAAATGCTGGAAAAGATGGAAAAAAGATTTTTGTGATTCAATAATGTTAACATTTCAGTCTAACTTTTTAAGTATTGCTTTCCAATAATATTCAATAATGTACTTGATTTGATGAATCGTTAGACAAACGCAAGTGATGACATGGAAAATACAAAATTTAAACATACTACATATTACCAGGGATTTTGTCATGCAATTCTTAAGCTAGTTATAAAGAAATTAAGAACTTGCGCAATATTTTTTTTACTCTATTTGTATGGTTCTTGTAGGTGTAACTCAGAGATTATCTTGGGGGGGGGGGGGGGGTTGCACAGTTCATCGATTAAATATCGGTGAGATTCATTGCATGGGATGCGTGCGCTCTTGCCTGTCTGAAGTAGTAGTAATAAGTACATCTATCTGCAGATATAATATGACTTAATAAATGACCAAACTACGAGCGAAGCGAGGAAGAACATTTTTAGAACTATTTATTTGCAAACTGATAATGCATAATATTAATCAAACATAGCAACAATACTTTCATTTCACAGTATCCCACGATGTATACTCTTTACATTCTTGCTTTGCTCGTTCGGTGTCCTCTTTACCTCAGCACATGCCCCCTGCCCTCTCCTGTTCTAGCTTCCCGGTGGAGACACATAAACTGTAGGTCCAGTCCCGATTAGCCTTACTGTGCATAAAGTGGACTTAAAACACCAAATCAAACCAAATCAACTCTTCCACCCAGTGTGATATCAATTCACAAATAGTTTCATATTATAGGGATGACAAGTTCATACGTAACCCTGTGATTAGCAATTTACCTCAGCCTGTGATTAGTAATTCTCCCCACAATTTATTACCGAATCAAAACAGTGTGACCATCACGGATCAATATTTGATTCGAGGTGAAATCCTGTCTCAGTGTGTTTTCATTATATTTTGTGATGAGATTTAATTTTTTAATATTTTTTTGTTTTTATTATTATTATTTTTATTTTTGTCGCTGACATATCATCGACCACCTGCCATTGTAATATACATTGTTACACGGATGACATGCAGTTCATGATTTGCCATCGGATTTATTAAATATGATAGAGAACCTAAACAATAATTTACTGTATATGTCATTAAAAAGTGGTTCATTGCATATGGGCTCGCAATTAACCTGAATAAATGCGCGTACACCATTCTAGGCTCTAACAATTATCTTGAACAATGAAATTATGACACAATTAATTTCAAAATTAAAAAACAAAACATAATTTATGCATCAACGGTTAAAAATATAGGGCTTACTTTTAATCCAAATATTTTCTGATCAGAGCATATCACAGAGTAGTGCACAAGTGTTACACTGTATAGGAAAATATACATTTTTACTAGAGAAATGAAATTATATCTCATCGAAACTTTAGCATATCCTATTTTTCATTATTATGATGTGGTGTGGTGTACAGCACGAATTTACAACGTAAAATATCGAAGAGAAAAAAAAAATACAGAATTCCTGCATTCGTTAAGTTCTCTTGATCAAGAGAAATTAGAATCTTGCTCAATGCATATAATATTCTTAACATGTCCAGGCGATATTTTCCGCATCAATGTTATTTGGTATATAAGACATTAAAATTACAAACACTTATAGCTATCTCCATGAGACACTTACATTTTGAAATTCAATACATTCATACAATACGAGAGGTCGGCATTCTTATTGCGAAAACAACATCTGCTACATCACCCAAAAACTAAAAAAAAAGAAGATAGTTATGTTATTCTTATTGCAAAAACAACAATTGAGCATTAGCTCTTACTGGTAAGCAACAAGATGAACCAAGTAAAACCCTGTATTTTGCGAACACTTAGCTGACACAACGAATATTTGAATTATGTATAAGTTTTGTAAAGCCCCTATCACTCGGAACTGGATTTCTAGTAGGGATGCCCTAGTTGGCGCTGAACTAACTTTCTAGGTTTTCTAGGTAGCATTCATGGCCGCCTGGCTGACTGCTTGACTGGTTTGGAGGAGTAGGACATGTTCTAATTGCTACTTGCTTTCCTCGTCTGGATTCGGTGGAACAGCCAATCAGAACAAAGTTTCGCCATGTGAACATAATCTGTCAGTGTGCAAAGGAGCGCTTTTGTCTGTGGTTTCCGAGTGTTACTCCAGCAATGTATAACGTATACAGCATGAAAGTCGCGTTGAGTTACACCATCTATGCTGAGTGCACGGTGTTTACATTTGAAACAACTAAAATATTCTTCCATACGTGTACAGTAAATGTTGTAAAGTATGTATTTAAGCAGCGCCATTGTTTTGTACCTAATAACGTTTTATACGAAACGTTGTTCCTCTCGGTTGAATAATTAAAAATGTGAAGTGATACATTGTTTACATCTCACGCTGCCGCCATTACAACTTCCCTCTTTTGGGAACAAAAGTCTATCGACAAGTACGTTGACAAGTATCGTGTGAACTAGCAAACTGGTAGCCAAGTCCAGCGCCAACTAGGGCATCCCTACTGGAAATCCAGTTCCGTGTGATGCGGGCTTTAGTCTCGATTTGGAAAGTGCGTATGTACACGCGTGTATGTGCGAGTGTGTTAATGTGTCCTTCATTGTATTCTCTTCTAAAATTTTATTATTTCTCATTGCTGTTAAATTCATTCATGCTATATATTTGATTTTAGTGTTATAAATATATGTATTTAGTAACTTTTAATTTCTAGAGTTAGGTGGTAGAGTAGCCTAAGGCTGAACCTTGCTCTGTAGTATATATAAAGACTTTTCTATTCTGTAGTGGAGGTAGAGTTCGATCATTATATTTTGGGGACTATATTTAGCGATATAGTATCCACACGTTTTCGGCGGCGATCGTGCAAACACAGAAGCTGGAAATAAGTAAATAACGCGGGATAATAAGAAAGTATTGACTCCCCATTAAATTAATATTCTTCAAAGCCTGCAAAGAAATGGATAAAAAAAAAGTTTCTTGCTCGCTTAGTTCGCACGAAAATGCATGTTTGGGACTTTACTGAGTTTTATGTGAAGAGTTATACTTTAGCTACATTACAGACATGAACAATATATTCTATATTGATTAATAACATCACTTCTTAAAGAATAATGCTTAGTGTTTATATACCGGTACTCTTCATTAAAGCAGGTGCATCATTTCGATGATGTAGTTTTATTAGCAATATTATTGTATTATTGATCCCCTGTATGCTATAACAGTCGCACAAAATGTACTTTACACATAAAAGAAAAAAATTAATAATATCAAATTCGCATTTCATCTTATTGTTACAGGATAATTTTACTTTAGCAAGTGAAATTTTACTTATTATAAAATCCACGTAATGCTATGGATTACTAATATAATTTTATTTATTCCAAACGGAGGGGGGCGAGTTCTTTGAAGGAAGAACCTGATTAAATTCTCGCCCCAAAGCTTAGATAATTTGTAGCTAGGGTTCTGTAATGTCTCGTGAAACAATAATTGAATCCATCACACGGTTGCAGAATGTTATTTGGTTTGCCCTGGTTGAATTTTCTATCTTAAGTTATGACGAGCTGTCATAAGGCATTCTGGTAACTTGAGTTTCGTGTGTGTTTGCTGGGGTAAAGTAGCCCAACTCACGTCCTAAGACGAGGAACTCTTCTAGTGCAGAGAATTCACGATAGGTGGAATGTCAATGCAGTAAAAAAACTTTGTTGCTTTCGTAGTTACGCGAAGAGTCGCTAGATGGCTCTGGCCGGTGTACGTATTTAAACTGTAAATTCCTTTGTTTGATTTCCGGTTTGCTTATGCACAGGGACATTTTAAAGTGTCGGCCACTGCAGGCATGGGCAATTCGCAGTAATGGCAGAAAATTATAAAATTTACAGCGTTTTGGTCTAGGTGCCATCGTATAGTTGACAGCAAAAGGTTTATCTCAATAAGTATTACAATAAAATCTTAACGCATACGCATATTTGTTAACGTGTGGTTTCTTAATCAAGTAAATTGTTGATTTGGTAAAGACAATCGTGCTCTGCACAAAAGGATGGGGGAACGAGGACTAAAAGAAGAAGATAAAATGAGAGGGAAAGGGTTCCGGCGGAATGGACGCTAAACAAGCGGCATCGTGAAGAATAAACGGTGACCAAAACCGGCAAATTTCGGCTTGGACGCCTGAGTTGCACGATAACTTTGCTTGGCCTTAAGGCTGAAAACGTTGAGCCAATGTTTGGAATAAGCACGGATCATTGGGAAGGCGAGCTGGACTTGGAATGCGAAAAACTAAGCAAGGTGGAATGAGGAGCGGATTTTGCCTCGTGATATCACAAGTGAGGTAAGCTGCATATGTACTTTTAGTATTGCATGAGCTCATGTTTCAACGCTTGTTGGTAGATCTACCTGTCTGTTAATGTATTTCCAAGCATGCTAGCGTGTGGTCAGTGTGGTTCTTTGGATAACGAACAAATCATTATTTGCTCCGCGTGGAGGAGCGCGATGGAAATGGACGCCATTGTTGTCTAAAATTTGAATTCTGAACATCTTGAGCGAAACGCGTTTGACATTTGATAATATATAAAGTGGTAATTTGGCCATGATAAATATTGGACGTTATATGTCACAGAATTGTTTGGTTTGATGTATATTTGATATTGTTAACTTCTCGTTGATCACATATACCATATGTATATATTTTTTTGCAGATATCTATTGCATGGTGTGCATTTGGTATTGATAAGTTCTTGAAGGTCACATGACCATATATGGTAATTTCACGATCAACGTATTGACAGTTGAATCACATATCATAGTTCAATAAGGAGATACACTCCTTCATACTAAAAACAATATATGCTTCAGTAAGGTTGAAAAATTCTATTCAAGTACTTTCAAATCAGCTGACTGATAATGCTCTCATAAATATGATACATGTGTAATTATTCAACTCAATAAATGAGTTCATTGTTTCTTTGTGTTCATATTTGCATTCTTTAACATATTCTTTCATCTGTATTTGGTTATTCGTGACAATGCTTAAACGTGTAATTCTTCCTTTTCAGAGGGGGGAATTCCGCATATGTTTGTAAATTGGGTTAGTGTCGTTATTATGGAAAGTGGATGTTGTTATTTGTAAATTAAGCATTTTCTATTTGGAATCGTAAGGTATAGAAATTTCATTCCCAGTGCGCTGCACGCGTCACCGGCGCTATCAGGCAAATTTTCTTAAAACAAATAAATTCGAACAAATGACATTTAGCACGTCTCAAGATTGTTGGGACTCAGTTGTTGAGTAGTTGCTGCCTAGTTTAAACCAAATAGTTTGAACACATTGTTGTTCAAACATATAAGTTTGAACGAATGTCATGTAGCTCGTCGCAAAGTTGTGTAACGATTTGTGTTCAATACTCAAATTGTGGATTCTACAAATCTTATTCTTCACTCACAAATTCTGTTTAAATGCATATTTATATAATTTAATTTATGACATTTGAGATTAACTTATGCAGCCAATCGATTGATTGTTTATCGTTATTTCGAATATTTGAACAATTAAAAAATATATGGACATTTTAGCATTGTATTGTAATCAAATAATCATCAATTATTACGTATTCATCCAAACTATTTTGAGGGGATTATGATGAACGATTTTTTTTTGAGGGGGGGGGTAATGCAACCATGGTCTTGGGACAATGGGCACCCCTGTTTGGGAAGGAGGGCAGATCAAACACAGTGTTCAGTAATGCTAAGAAAAAGTTACTTTTAGTAGACACGCTGATTATGACATGATTTTGTAGGTCGCATCACATGAAGCACACATGTCATGATTTGGGGGGCAGGAGAACGCAACATTAGCTCAGGGGAAGGCAACTTTTCCTGAATCAAGCAAGACTAGATTTCCTAATAGATTTTTCAGTTTGACTTGGACAAGTTGTGTGGTAGAGTACCTGCTGGTTTTCTCATCACGCGATATTCTTTGCCGTGCTTGTTTACAGACTATTTTTCCCCACAAGGGATTCCGCAGACGAGAAACTTGAGGAAGAACGCAGTATTGATTGAATGATTTGGTGTTTTAAGTCCACTTTATGCACAGTAAGGCTAATCGGGACTGGAATACAGTTTAAAGTGGGATCCGAACCACTTGTGCCTCCACCGGGTATCGAACCCGGAACCCCTTGATTACAAGGCGAAGACGCTACCTACCACTGCGCCAACCGGGAGACCAAGAACGCAGTAGAAGAATAGCTACTGATGCTATTTTCCTTACAATTGCCAAAATTGAAACTAAAACATGTGCTGAGAATTGGCTCGAGAAGTAATATAGTAGTCAAGGCGTACTCAAAATGCTTTAAATGAACTCGGGTTTGTATTCAAACATTAGATTAACTCTGATTGGCTGTTACCACTACATCCAGCAGAGAAGCCAGTTGCAATTAGAAACCGATGTAGTCGCAAAAACCAGTCTAGTAGCCAACCAGGGGGAGGGGTGCGGCGCCATTTTCAGCCAGGTAGCCAGTCCAGCGCCAACTAGCGCATCCCTACTGGATATCCAGTTCCGTGTGATTCAATTTGGCCTTATCATGCATGATTGTAAAGGGTTAAATTTGTTATGTCAATATTTGTGCGTTAGAGAATTGTAATTTTAAAACAAGTTGAATATGTTCATTGAGTTTACTTATCGGTGATGAAGTGCTGACTTCAGGGTTTCCAATATTTTCGCTTTACTGCCTGAATCAACTGATTTTTCCGTATTGGGTCTGTCGGAAAACAATGCATAGATACCTGAGAATAAATATTCGGTCCCGCTCTCATGTTGCAACCAAAACCACGCAATGATTGTCGCATTTCTGTAAGACATCCTTACACCTTTGAAATCCACGTTATTTTTCAAAAGCGAAAGTAAACTGCCCTCCCACGCTAAAGACGCACGGAAATGTAAACATCCGGGGATTGGTATTCATTGCCAAAGTTTTCCTGTGGCGGCGCTACGCTCGTTGCGTCCCGAAAGAATTTCGTTAGTCATTTGGTTGCCCTAAGCTTTACAATGGACAGAGATTGAATGTTATGAAAACATTATTTTCACCGAAGATAATTGTTTCTAGTGTAAATCGAAAAGAAGAATGTGTTTAGTATAACTTTAAGATTGAATAGCAAGTCACAAGTTTCTGAAAATTATATTATTGTATATAATAAATACATTAAAGCGCAACGGCAGAGTAGCTCGAACGGGCTAAATATCATATGTTTATGCACAAAGAGCACTAAACTTGACGTCATTTGTGTCGTTTCTACCTGCCATACAAAAATTTAGATTCTACAAAAAGCTTTATGTTATTTCTGGCTGCGACAATGTGTAATACAACTGTGGGGGTAGTTATCAGAGAAATTCTCCTGTTATCACCAAAAAATGTAGTAAGTGCGTATGTGCATTCTATTTATTATTATACACTATGCCCTATCAAATAATATAATGTGAATTTGTTTTCTTTCTATTAAGCAGACATTTTCCATTCGAATTTTAGTCCTCTATTGTTTTGGTTATAGCATTTTCAAAATTATAATTCCTGTGAATAAGAACGCCAAAGGTTACGAGTATGAGTGTTTGGGGCAGAAATCTTTGATTGGGACGAGATATTTTTTTTTAAATCCCGACGTTCGGGTCGGAGGAAATTAGTAATTTCCTGACAAAGTAGGTCCCCACTTCACTACCCATCTCCGACTCGAAACTATAGGATTTTTTACCTCTTCAGTTCGCGAAGACAGCAAAGGGGGTCTCACACGATCTTTAAAATCGCAAAAATGGCGACTACACAAACACGGTATACCACTTTGCAAGTTTAGATGCTAATAACTGGGAAAATAATGTTTTCTCTTAAAAGAATAAGAAAATAACATTGGCAATGTTGAAAAATGTAGCACATGTAACCTGTGGCAGTGAATGTGAGTGTATAACATACATAGGCGCTGACTCCATGGGGCTTGGGGGGCTCGAGCCCCCCCCCCCCCAATGTTAACGATGTGGGGCAGAGCCCCCCAAATGATTTTGCTTAAGAGGATCTAATGTATTATTTTGCTTGTCTTGTAAAGTTTACTCTCAATTGTGCCACATGAACTTAACATTAAATACACATTTGAAATGTTCTAAACCATCAACGTTGTGGGGCTGAGACCACTAAACCATCAACTTTGGGGGGCTATGACCGGAGACAGCAAAACACATGACTTATTACTATATACTAAGTATATAATTATTATTTACTATTATTCATATATTAATCAGAGACATAATGAATTTAGCCAACGACTTGTTAATGACTGTTTGGGAATCCCCTAAAAGAATGCAAATATTTAGGAATATTTTTGATGTGAATGAAAAGGCTGGCCATACTGGACTGCGACCACTTTGCCCTCGTCTTTGGACGTTCAGAGCCTCCAGTATGCAACAGATCTTAAGGAACTATGACAACCTTCTCATTTTTTTTTAGAAAGTTTCTGAAGAACATTCTACTGACGCAGCATCAAAATGTGCTGGATACCTGGAGACAATGCTTCACTTCAAGACATTTTTCTTTCTCTCCCTCTACTGCCATGTGATGGGTCCAATAGAAGAGGTAAACTGTAAGATTCAGTTTCCACGCATTGGTGCTACAGAATCAATACTAAAATACTTGACTGACATCTTTCAAGAAAAGCGAATGGGTTTTGAACAGTTCCGGCAGAAATGCACAAAAGGCAAACCCAGCCTCGTTGATGAGCCAGAATTGCCCCGGCAACGTCACGTCCCTAAGAGACTTGAAAATCCTGATGCTCCCAAAACTCACAAGTTCTACACTCCAAAATAACATTATAAATCAATATAGACTGACGTCTGTGACACAGCAAAATCATGTGTTAAACAAGGACATGAATCTACAGGACTGCAAAAAGTAACAGCCGTAGGGAAAGAATGCATCTCAGCTGTGAACAGTTGCACAACAAATTTTCAGCAAACGCGAGAATTCTTTCTCCAAGATTTGGATGCCGATAGGTTCTCCGTACACATGTCCATGCTAGGTTCTATCTACCATGCGTGACAAGGAAGTATCTTTTGGAAGACAGCACCCCGCAGTAGCTTCTGCCTGAAGTTGCCAAATTCATGATGTTCCTCTGCACTGTACCAGTGAAAGTCACATCCGAAAGGTCATTCAGTGCTATTCACCGACTAAATACATATTTGAGATCTACAATTGGGCAGAAGTGACTAAGCAGCATAGCGGTAGTCCACATACATCAAACTGTGCTTGATAATTTGGACCTGAGACCGCTGGTTAATGAGTTCATAAAAAAATAACCCAGTGCGTAGAACAACTTTTGCTTTGTTTTTAAATTATTTTCATATGTTTTTGTTGTGTATGTCACTTTATATCTTAGTGTACATGCTATTTTTTTCATTATTGCAAAATTAAATTTAAAAAGTAAAATATTCTAGCAAGAACAAAAAGTAAATCTATTTTCCTGCGATTTGTGTTAGCATTTATGTAAATAATTAAATAAAACTGTTAAATATTGTAAATATTCGTTATTTTATGGGTACGTCAACACTAAGGTTATTTTCAACCCGTCAGATGTCTGTTGCGTACATTAAAACACACCCATGTCCTCGTCCGGACTCGAACCCGAGACCTCTGGATCAAAACGAGTTGAGTCGACCACCCAACACACTCGGCTACCGAAGCCAGCATAAAACTGTTAGATTGGCCTCTTAATGTAAATATATACTTTTCAATAAAAATGTTAATTATCTAAAAAAACAAATGAGCAGACACAATAGACATAAAGAGACTTTGAAACATTTTCTAAACGTTTTTCATGTTACATTTCATTTGCATGAGGAATATAATAGCTGCTTAAAAACTTATATACGAAGACGTAATTTTTATTTTAAAAAAAGGGAGGGGGTGAGTCATTCATTCATTCATTTATTTCAGTGATCAGAGCCCCCCCCCCCCCCCCCAATAATTTTGACAACATATGTTACTTCAAGTTGATATACCACTTTACGGACACACTAGCGTAAAGTTGCATTACCCGCATATTCGAATCCCAGCCTGGGCATGGATGTTTTTGAGTGCTTATTCATCAATTTCATCATATCATAACTCATCTCCATCTTCGCAAATAAGCCAAGTGACACAAAAATCGTAGAAAATAAAGCAAATCAATAAAGAGACAATTATGACCTTGTAACTTTCTGTTGTGTTTTTCTTTAACTTGACATGTTTGTAAAGAACGATTTCAAATGTACACAGGGCTTACGTTTTTAATAGTTTTCACTGATATTTAGCTCTTATGGATTAAAATAGTTATAATTTCGAACCAATATGAACGCATATTTGCAATATCAACAATAAAATAATTTGCTTTCATCAAAGTCAAACATATCATAAATTCGAAAGTTAATTAAATTATAAATAGTGTTATTAGATCCACCACAAAAATGTGCATTACAGATTTAAGAAAGAAATATTTTGTAAAAAAACTAAACTGTTCCAAATAATTGATATAATTCAGATCACATTACATATTCCTTAAGTATAATACATTTTTGACGTTGCTTGTAACAAGGACGTATTTAAGGGGGGGATCCAGGTGGTCCGGACCCCCCGAAAGATTTATTAAGTATTAAAATTAAATTATGAAAAATGTATTCGTTTAGCCGTTGTTATATAATTTCCTCTGAACTTATTGTAAGACAAGTATTAGATTGGGATCATACGGCTTTAAAGGACACGAAAGACGTATTTTGGCGGTTCGGATCCACCCCCTACCCGAAAGACTTATTAGGTACAAAAATTAAATAATGAAAATATACTCGTTTAGCATTTGCTGTATAATTTCCTCTGAACTTATTGGAAGACAAGAAATATATTTGGATCATACCGCTTTGAAGAATTTGAAAGGACGTATTTAGGGGGTCCGGACCCCCTTCCCCACCCGAAAAATTTATCAAATATGAAAATTAAATAATGAAATTATACTTGTTTAGCATTTTTTGTATAATTCCTTCTGACCTTATAGGAAGACAAGGATTATATTGGGATCATACGACTTTCAAGGACAGGAAGGACGTATTTATGAAGGTTCAGGGGCCCGGACACCCGAAATACTTACCTAGTACTAAAATTAAGTAATGAAAATATTAGCATTTGTTGCATAATCGATGGTTATTAATTTCCTCTGAAGTTTTTAGAAGGCAAGGATTATATTGGGATCATACGGCTTTGAACGACATTACAAACAAGATTTATGTACACTACTACTCAAAATAATATGCATAAGATATTTATTAGAAACTTACTTTTCTCCAACTACATGTAACATCATTTTTGTCAATTATTCACCTATTTGACATTAATTCATTCCCAGGGCACTTGTTTTTATGTAAATTATTCCGATCTTAACTACAGGTATGCGAAGTAATGAATATGCGCTGTTATATCTAATATTCTTATACAGTCTTTTTACCTATTCGTGTAATAATACTATGTAATATTAATTTATGCATTGAAATTAGTATTAATTTGATTTAATACAATTATTTTAATTTAAACATTATTATTATTATCATTATTATTATTATTATTCTTATTATTCCTGAGACACTTGGTTCGGAACCTCCCCACGCCCGAAACATATTTCTAGATACCTGCCTTGTAAGGCACGGTATCTTAAAGCAGCCTTAAATGTGCATACCCAACTAAAAATGAAACTAATTTCTGTGACTATAGTATCTAGTAGAAGAAATGTATGTGCTTCTCTATAGCAGTTCACATCCAGGTACGAGAGTAAAATTTAATTCGAAACTGCCATTATGAGCACTGCTGCATGTAAGCAATGGTGCATTTATCATTGGCAAGCTCTTCATTCTCCTCTTTCTTTGTCGGTGGTACTTACATATTCCGGGTCTTTATGGGAATCATATACACTTTCTAACTCATTCTCACCTTTGCCGTGGCCTCAATACTCGCCAACTTTCTGAGACACGTTGCCAGAGGTAACAGCAAAATGTAAAAAAATTAAAAGATTTTTCAATAAAATAACAACAACCGACAGCGTTGCAGTCGAGTATATATTGCAGAGGACATTTTTTCTGCAGCTGACAAAAGCGAAGAGGCAGGCCGTTCCGCTACCGTCAAGAGGTAACAAGAGGAAATATATTGGCGCCAATGCAAGGGAACAGCGTGGAAAGACTTAGAGGCAAGTATGCTAGGGAGTAATTCATATGCCTGTTTAGAGGCCCAGTTGCCTGTCCGGTCTACCGGATCAGCAAGTGTTGTCACATTCGATTTCCAGAAAAGAGCTAAATCCCTCCTAAAACGGGGATACTATTTCTCTCAAGCAACAAGAGCTAGATTGCAAAACCAAAGCTGGATTTAACTACAACTAAGACCGTTTACATAATAGAAGAAGAGATAAGTACTTGATGGGATTCGTGATTTGGACAAACCTTGTTCCAAGAAACTAAGTTGGCAACAGTAGTAAGTACATCTGTACGGACTTCTTTTCCAACCCCTGGAGGAGGGGAATTCTGTCGTCTGCTCACCGCAGAAACGTCAAACTGACCCGAGAAATGTGTGTTTCTTCTTCCCCTTTTCACCTCTTTGCAAAGAAACAAAGATGGTTGACATCGCTCGACCAGTATTCACTGGATTTTCGCGGCAACTCTCTCATGAGTGGTAGTTCTTTCTTGGAGTGGCTAAATCACTGAGCAGATTGCAAGAAAAATAACGAAATGAACAAAAATCTTGATCAAAGGCATGTTATTTTTGAAAGGGGGGGGGGGTGCGGGATAGGGTGGAGATGGTAACGTCCGATGGTCGCTAACTCTTTGAAAAGTCACGCCACGCCACATCACGTTGCAATTCAGTAACAGCAATTTCGCCTCCATCTTTGCTACTTACCATACTTTACACAAAACAACTGGTAGATACCATAACTTCCAACCAGTGATGTGCTGTAGACTATAAGTTTACGTCTACATGCGTTGTCTACGCGTAATCTACACGAAGATTACATTGGCTTATAGTTTACATAGTCTACTGTAGACAATGCAAACAACATGGAAGAAAGAAATCCCAGTGCTCTTTGAAAGATAAAGTATTCTTTTCGTCAAACATGTCGATAATATAGGCGTATAACGAACTTGGACCATCCGACGTAATCAAAGTTATCAAATTTTCACTTACGAGGGAAAAGGGACTACATGAAGAAAAACAAATGACAGCCATAGTGAAAACTGAACTTATTTTTTACACTGACAAAAGGGAAGACTAAAAATATTTTTTGTCTTATTACTGCATAGGAAAGTGCATGTTTTCCACGCATGTGGAAGTTTCGATTTAAAGCACGGGTCTTTCTTGTCGCACAACAGTTTTGCTACCTTGTGCATACATAGCTAAACTGCCTAACCTAACAACGTAGGCATGTGCCCTAAAATTAAAATGCTTTCTCCCGTGACGTCAGAACATAAGGTTGGTCAAGTCTTGTGCGAGAAATAAGACCCGTAAAGCACGGATTAATTGACACAGATTCAATGAAAAGACAGGGTTACCAAACAAAGAAAGTATCACAGATTATAAAATATCAAGTACTAAAATGTATTTTAAACACATTTAAAAAGATGTTTAAAACACATTGTTTAACGTTTAAAACTTTTGTAAAAAAAACAAAGCCGTGTGTTTTAAACACTTTCGTTTTAAACATGCCAACCCTGTTTCATAACGTCCTGTAAGTTTGAGACTGGCGGAAGCTGGAAACTAATAGCTGAATACACAATGCGTGATTTTGATCATGACTTGAATTTTTTCTCTTGCCGTACAATTCATTGGTTTGTATAACTGAATGAATCGCAGATGCTTACGTTTGGTAACATAATTTGTACTTGGAAAGATAAATTGATCTGGAGAATGACACTGCAGGTTGTTTTCTGCAACAGGAAATATTTCACCCTGATTTTTCCAGGACGTGGATAGTAATTCTATAATATTTTGTTTCTTGAAATTTAGATGAATATGAATCCTAACCTACTTCAGAAGTGACGGAAAAAGGAGGGGCTATTGCCCCCAACTTTTGTGCCTGCAGTAGAGGTGTTTGGGATCCCGAAAAGTCGGGACCGGGTTCGGGAAAAAAAATTCCCGTCCCGATCCCGACTTCGGAAAATGACTTCCCGACTTTTCGGGATCCCAAGCAGTCGGAAAATACCGAATGCTCATTTTAAAAAGTCGTCAATTCTCGACTTTTTCTGCATTGTAAATGTCTGGATCGTATCGGAAATTGTTAGTTTTTTTTTACCAGAAGTGCAAAAACAAGCATTTAAGATGGAAATTACGTGTAGAACTCGAGATTTCAAGAATTTAAAGAATTTCCCGTCCCGACCCAAAAAATTCTGTCCCGCACACCCCTACCCTGCAGTATGGTAAACCTTATGTACTGTCCTTGCCGCCACTGTACTCATAAAACCGAGCATTTTTTTCTTTAACGAATTTAACTATAATTTACTGGGAAAAGGTTGACTTCTTTTGTTTAAATCACGTTTAAAACATGTTTTTTAACTCATGTTTAAAACTATGATTAAAACAAAAAAATGTTTTAAACAAAAAAAATAGTTTGTCTTGTTCATTTTTAACAAAAATACAAATTTTGCCAACCCTGCGGTTCCGGCATAATTTATGAGGTTAAAATGAAACTATACTTGCAATTTAAGATGATAACAGCACGTTCATCATCAAATTCCCCATTAGCTTTCGTTGACCAAGCATTGAAGAGAATTTCATTATTATGGACGTCGTAATATCAACACCGATATATAGACGTCAATATTTTTATAATATTGATATCTTAAAAACTCGATATATCGAAATATCGGTCAGCAGATTTGGATGATACCGGAAGGGGAAATCCCTTGGTCACGTGGGAGGAACTTCTAAGGCGACAACAGCTGTCGATTCAGACACACCCATACCTTGTGCTTCTGGCGTGGCGTCTTGTAAGTAGTACGATTTGATGCTCTGCATTAATTCATTTCTTCAGCAATAATATGCAAAGTCACATTTATTTGGATAGTCTTTTTAGTATGACTAAGCATTGGAGATAAAGATAGCAAGGGCATAGAGTTGTAATTTAAGAGGTCAACACGTCGAAAAGATGGCTCTTCCATGTGATTTCATGTCTGGACCTAGATTGTGATGCAAATATTTAAATAAATATTTTCTCAGCCGAGTTGGAATATATTAAAAAATGACAATTTACGAGTGTAATCAATAATTTCCCAAGTTGTCGATATTGTTTGTAGTCTTGAAAAATCCATGTAAAGGAGATAGAATGTGGTTTGTGTTAAAATTTATTACATGGTATTAAGAAAAATCTTCATACTAAAAATTTTATGTGATTACACTATTTCATTTGTTATTAGTGCATCTTTTGTGTAAAATCAGGGTTACATTTATCTAAACGTGTACTAAAATATATGCCATGTAGCTAGGCATGAAATTAGAACCTTGAGTCTGTTGAATAATGGTCCACCCAAGGAAATTAATTATATGTGTAGTAATTATTCTTCAGTGTTGTTTGATCAGCAATCGTTCACAACCGTGCATTAGAATGGAAACATGTGTAACAACTTCTAATTACATGACATTAGATTTAGCATGTTTGTGTTTGTGAAATAATCTGCACATCATTCGCTTGCACATAGCTTCAGCTACATACCATATGTGATAATGAAATATATCGAAGGTTACTAGAATTTGAATTCACTTGTAATGGGATAACAATTTCAAAAGAATATAAAAAGGTTATAGTTCTTCAAAACAAATCCTTGACTTGACTCGGTATATGACTCACAGCAAGCAATGTCATATTAGGCCTATTAGGTTGAATGTTATTAATGATTTTTATGGATCTGTTTTTATGGCAGTCTGAGTAGAAGTGTAATTAATGTAATGTGCTGAGTCCCAGGTTTAAATATTTGTAAAGATATTGATTCATTTTGTTCTCTTTCCATTACATTTTTCATCACAAGAAAGTGTGGTGCATTACCCCCACACCCCCTATACACCTTCATGGCATGGTGCTATGCACAGGGGAGCACTTTACTTTCTTTTTTAAAATCATTCAATATTCATCATTGAAAGTGAGAAGACAAATAAAAACAATGTTAAATATTTCTTTTGTGCTTCACATTAGTCAGAGGTGTAAGGACATCCCTTTCTAATGATACCCAAATGCCAACCTCGCTTCCACCAAGTACACACTGGACTACATTTTACAGACTAACGAGGCTCTTGCATGTATAATCCTCTTTGATACTTGTGTTATGTGGTGTTCATATGTGTTTGTGATCATCCAGTCATTGATTTCACCTTATCACCATTCATCCTCATTTTCACAATTAGTGGTAGAAATGTGAAGTAATATAAATCATTCATTCATTCATTCCCATTAGTCAATAAGATCACCACGTTTTAGGATTCTGCTTTTTTCCTAGTTTCAGTATCATGGCATGTTTAACTTAACATCGAGTCACAGAAATTAGGATTTTTTTTTAATTTTATCTGGCTAAGAGCAGATAAAATGTTAGAAATGTGTTGACAAAATTATCTATTAGTGGATAAAATTTAATTTTCTCCCTCATTTTCCACTGTACCAGTCCCCACTTGAAGAATTTTATCATGTAGCATGTAATAGCTCTTACAACAGAGATCCCATCATCTTGCTTGGAACTCACTTAATGATGTCAGCATCACTGGATGGAGTAGGCTTTGGGGCCACCTTCTCATTGGCTCTGCATGAGAATTTCTACAGACATGGTTTTGGTGCATGTCATGTGCTTGAAAGATACTCACCCTGTGCGTGCTTAGTGTTTGTGGCATGTGTTTCATGTGCCACTTGACATATTTTGCCTCTGCAACCTACAGTGCTCAAAAAGAGTTTTGCATATTCAGGGTTTGTGATCATTTTATTGTACTAGATACATGGAATCATATTCAAGAGCACAAGGGAGACATACAAACAGACAGAAAACAGTGCAGTCATGCAGAAGAAACAAAATCACACCAGAAGCACAAGGTTAAAAATGTTGGATGTGAAACACAAAATAAAGGCAGTGCAATACCGTGTACAGTACAAGAGGTGAGACAAGATACTCTCCCACCGGTGTGCTGGGTCAGAAAGGCGGCAAGCGCAAGCGCGAACTTCCCTTATCGCGTGCACAGGCAGGGTTGCTGAACATCATAAATGTTGTGTGAGCACCGAGAAACTCGGTGGACAGAAAGTAATCCAGAGCCAAGGGTGAGAAATTGTATATAATGTCAATGCATTTATGAAAGCCCCATAAAACACAACGTCACTGAAAAATCAAAAGTGATATAGACGAGTTCGATAAGTGTGTTGTTAGGCGTGTTGTGCACGAATTTCACCTTATGGATGGGGAAAGTATCCGAAGGGTTTTGAAACAAAGAATAGAGTTCCAAGGCAGTGTCTGGAGTGTGCGCAAGAGAATATGTGACCTAGAGTTTAAGTAGGAAAAAGCAGATAATAATAGACAATTGCTTATAGAAAAGGATGAAATAAGAAGTTTACGTTCATCATACCTCAAAGCCATAAAAATCTGTCGTTGACAAGGGCGACCCATTGTTTACCTTGACGAGACTTATTTTCACAGCTCGACAACAAAGGAAGAAGCTTGGGTGGATGCAACCATGGCTGACGCCAAAGCACTGGTGTCTAAAGGGCAACGTGTAATTGTTGTACATGCTGGAAGTTAATGTTCAAATCTGGAAAATCTTTTGGCGATTACCACCATGATATGAATGCCCAAAATTTTTATTTCATTTTTTTTTACTTACTTCGCATTTTGTGCCTCTTGGATACTTTGCGAAGATGGGGATGAGTGATGAAATGATGAAATTGATGAATGGACATTCACAAACAACCATGCCCGAGTGGGATTCGAACCCGGGACCCTTGGCGTCGCAGCACGATGTGCTAACCACTCAGCCACAGGGTCCGGCTCCAAAATTTTTGAGAAGTGGCTACGAGAGAAATTGATCCCAAATTTGACACCAAACAGTGTGGTTGTTGTTGACAACGCCTCATGCCATAACGTACAAATAAATGCTATGCCTTCTTCCTCCTCCCAAAAAGACATTATGATTCAGTGCCTCGTTCAAAACAACACCCCCTTTGATGCACACATGTTCAAATCAGAATTGTATTCATTGGTGAAAATAAACAAACCCTGTTTGAAGATGTTCAAAATTGATTCCATCTTAGCAGAACATGGTCATTCCGTTGTACGTTTACCATCATACCACCCAGATCTTCTTGTGTTCTCATTCTGCATAGATAGTTTGGCCCATATGCACTGCCAACCCTGCTTCTGTGAGTCCTTCCCCTATGTATGGCTTGGGCGTGAGGCCGCGAGGTGTTTCTTGTCTTCCCTATTCTACTGTACCTATGGCTCGCAGACATGCTTGGGATCAACAGATTGGAGTTCAGTACCTCGAGCCCGAAGGCATGCTAAGGATAAGAGCATTCAACTTCTCCTGAGGAAGACTGACCCACTCTTAAATGGCAGCCTCCCGCAATTGCACCTTGTTCACAGGAGGATTTTCATGGCTGACAATTGCTCGCTTCAGGTGTCCCAATGCATGTTCCGCACAGTTCATGTCTGGAGAATATGCCGGCCACACCAAGCTTCGAATACCATGCTTATCAAGGAACTCTTGAACCATTCTGGCTCGATGTGGTCGAGCGTTATCATCCACCAGTGTAAAGCAATCCCCCACAGTTGTAGAGAAACCTGCTACTATGGGTTTGAGAATAGCATTTCTGTGCATCAGACCAGTCATGTGACCCTGGAGGGAAATTAGTGGTGTACGTCAACCAAACATGATTCCACCCCAAAAATGATGGAGCCCACCCTGCTGCTGGTGATGTTCCTGGATGAAGGGCTCATTCAATCTCTCCTCGTCTCCAAACCCTTATGCTTTAGCTTAACGGGTGCAAACTGATGGTGACCTCATCTGTAAAGAGCGTGTGCTCCCACTGTTCCTTACTCCATTCGCTGTGCATTGTTGCCCACCTTACACGGTCTCTCGTTTGGTGTGGTTTCAGAGGAACCTTGGGTATGGGTCTTCCTAACATCAATCCTTCCTCATGAAGTCGATTCCGCACTGTCTGATTGGAAACATTTGGGGTCCTGAGACCCTCCGCAGATCCTGGCACAAACTGGTAGCAGTTGTAGTGGGTCTTCGTCGTGCTGAAATCACCACGTACCGATCTTTGCTGCATGTTGCTTTGCGTGGCCGCCCTGTCCTTGGTCGATCAGCAACTGATTGTGTCTCCCTGAACTTTTTCCACACTCGAGAGACATGACTTTGGCTCATTCCAACACGAGCAGCGACGTCCACTGGGCGATATCCCTCCCGCATCAGTGTTACAATTTGAATGCGGTCCGTAGCAGAAATGGTTGCTTGAAGCATGTTGCCCTTCGTTTTCCACCCGCTCTCTGTGCTGTTTCCAACTCACAAGTGCAGATAAGACATGGACAATGCCTCCCATCGGGCTGCTTTCAAATCTGCTCAAGGATCATGTGGCAACTACTGCCCTCTATCTGCTGAATATTGAACTCACTTGAAGCATTAGGTCGGTTTCTGTCTCGGGCATTGCTCACATAATGAACATTGTATACCTTTTGGGGATATCGTGACTCAAACCATGTGCAATCATAATATGCAAAACCTTTTTTGAGCACTGTAGTATTAAAGTGATTTTTTTTTGCAAGTACGGACTTAAGTAGTACGCTACTTACATAAATTTGAAGTTACATAATAAATCTCTCAAATTACAACTACTATCTTGTATGAACATTTTTGCAACTTTGACACACATTGCAGTATAATGACATACTGCTATGGATGTCAGTTAGTTTTTATATTATTTTATATATTTTTCATACTTTTATAGTTTATATCTGAGTAAATACTGCTGCATGATGTTTCATTTATAAAATAATACTGTGCAAGTAATATACATACATACATATACATACATATACATACATATAATAATAATAAATATGGCAGTTTCTTATGAATTTACACTTAAACAATTTACAAATTCGACTTATGCAAAATTCAAGTTACATATAGGTTTACTGAATGCATTATTTACTAACTTGGGGGGGGGGGGTGTTACTGTATGTAGTTTTTCGAGTTTATTTTATTATTTGAATTTTTTTAGATTAGCGGTACGAGCTTTGATGGAAATAGTAATTTCAAGTTATTGATTAGGAATTTTAGGTTTAATGCAGTTAGCAATTTGACACGTGAATACTAGTTTGAAGTTGTTAGTTTTGATGGTGTTAAGAAAATGACATGCAAATATTAAATTGATGTTGTTGTTCGGTTAGGAGTTTTAGATTCTACACTATTTTGTTTTATATGTAGTGGTAAATAATGTTCTATCTGGTGTTATTTTGGATTGTGCTATATTCACTTGCATGTAGCCTTCGGGCTGTGATGCTTTAGGCTAACATACCAGAGGTACTTTACTGTACCATATACATCTTATACGTTAATAACAACAGAAAATCTTCTTCAACAACATGCAAAATTTGACATTCATTTGCAGGGTACATAGGGTCAAGGGTACCCATACTATAATTTGACTACATTGTTCAGACAGACATCTGATGATTAATGAAGAATTGCAAAATCTGTATCATAAGTACCTACTTTTGTTTTATTTTACTCCTTACTGAAGAACTTGGTTCATGCACATAATTTAGGTTGGTTTCTGTATGCTACTAGTGCAGGCAAAGTAGAAGTATGTTAAGAATGCAAGCAAGAGGTTATGAAATAAATGCTTGCATTAATTACTTTTTAAGAAATATGTAAATCAAAATATGGATTTTTGTTAGATTGACATGTAGTGTGTTCAGCCTGTGCATCATATAAACTGTTTTTACACTACTAAAAACAGCGAAAAACACATTCGAACTCTGTATTTTAGGGTTGGACCTTGAATTATAAAAGTAATCAAAAAAGTTCTGTCAGATTTTCATATGACACACTTAAATATCAAAAAGTAAAATGAAGTCCCTATCAGCAGCAATGTCTGGACGACCATGGTAGTACCCTGTAGAACATAATCTAAAAAAAACATCAAGTACACTTGGAAACAGTAATCCTGTAAATCCAGTGAATTTAATGAATAGTAGTTGGATGCAGTAATGCCTGGGAAATAAGGTTGCTACATTGGTGTTTCCCAACCAAGGCAAGGAATTGTGTCACTGGTCACCATAGCAACCCGTGGCCTTCCATTTTACCCTAAGTTGAGAATAATTTTGCAATTCACAAGTGTTGGAACCATGTTTTCATTTTTAAATAAATGTTCCAGCTGCTGAGAGTATGCAGTTCTGTGCGATTGTCTGTCTGGCCAGATGGCAGCAGGTCACAATTTATGATACCCTGAGTAATCCACCAAACACACAGCATAACTTCTTTTGATGCAATAGTGGTTTCTGTTCTTTTGGAACAGGTTTATGTGATACTAACCAATGATGAGTATCGTAAAGAACTCAATTCTCATCACATGACATCATTGTGCAGAACCGGATCCCTCTTCAGACAAGACAGAAAGTATACACAGGCATCTGCTAATCTCACCTTCTGAACTGCAGTCAAGGCATGTTGGCCCATCAATCCAACTTACAGTTTTCCAAGCTGATGGAGGTGTTGTCAACTGGTTGCTGCACCAACATGGAATTCTTCAACCAACCATTCTTCTCTCAATAGCTGGCTGCAGAACATTGTTGTCCATGGCTGCAGTTCTTTCAGCATATGGTACATTTCAGAGGGATTCATTGCCATCCCTGAATTTTCTGAACCATCATTACCTGCTCACTCGCCACATCATGCTGAAAGCCTGATTATTCTTTGCATTTTCTTATTATAATGAAAAATTCATTAAATGGTGTAGTTTTTCTTCCATTTTGCAAGAACAGTGAACTTAACATCATACAGTTAATAATCTACTATTGATATGATATTGAGATTTTTTGTACTTGAAGACGGATTATTTTTGTACGTCTGTGGAGAAAGTCAAATGCAGATCTTCACTTCATTCTTAAAAAATTTTAGGCAAACGTGCAATCTTGAAATGCATAATTGCAAATTCAATGACATTGTAAAAAGCCTTTTAAAATAACATATGTGATCCAAATCCAGAAGTTTAATTTGTGTATCTCAATTATGACCACAGTTATAAATTATTATTTGCCACTCCTGATATGGTAAACGAGCGGATGATGTATGGTGAGATACGGCCAATCTCAGACTCCACATGCTGGAGATGATTTCACAGCATTGCCACCTTGCTACAGCTACACAGTCTACTCTATGGGAATACTGGACATATGTTCCATTGATCTGATTCAAAACATTGTGGCAGTGTAAAATAATGAATAAACAATTTATCATATTATGAATAAAATACATTTTCTTTGTATACTTTAGTTTTGGTACATTTTCTAGCTTTCTATCTAATCTTTATACAAACGTCATTTTTGCCTTATCATTTTATGTCGTTCATTTAAGCAGAGTAAGTGCAACGATGAGCAGAATTTCATGAAGGCAATAAAATATCTTACCAAATATTCTAACCCGCGACTCCTGGCTTGGCAGTCTGCTCTGTATATATATGTGTGTATATATATATAATGAGCCTGCGATGTACAGCAACTTCATAACAAAGGAAAACAGGCATGTATGGGATCTTATGTATAGTTAGCGAGTGCAAGCAATAATTCATGGTTAGAACACAAGAGTGATAAAAGAAAATTTGTATTCGTCAATTACAGCATCTGAACAAAGCTGCTGGCTGGATGCAGAGTTTCAAGGGCTGCCGGTGGTGTGTGGCAACAAAGCGCATGTCGACATAGCAACGAGACAGAAAACTCATGAGCCAGTTGCCAAGAAAAACAGTTGTCTCTGTCGATTTCAATTCATGGAATATGATAAAATAAGACATAGAAATTTGATCTTTATTCCATGTTCATCATTTGGATATGCTTTGCATTGCATTGGGTTCACCATTGCCAAGATTGCAACACTGTTTTTAAACATTAATTGTGGCTGTTCCAGAAATAATAGCAACATTCAATCACAAGAAATTTCAAAGTTTTACGACTGGCTTACAAGAAGCTACACGCAATTGAATTCGACTTACATAAAAAAACACATGAAAAAAATACACTTTTACAAACATAGAGTACAATCTTACAAGCACGCAAACAGAGGGCTCAATGTTTTTGTCACGGATTGTGGTTTCAAGTTAACTCATACAGCATACAGGTCCATATCATGCTGTTTTGAATACTAATGATTACCTTCCCTCACCAACTGACTATCATCTTATTTGTCTAATCTTGGAACTTACAGCTTGCAGAGTGCTTGACTTTCAACATTGTCAGAAACCAACTGAACTTTCTTCGTTACTTTTGCAATTGTGATTTGTAAACCGTATATTACAAAACATTTTCTGGAGAAAATTGTGGTGAAAGGCTACTGCTCTGAGAGTAGGTGCATATACAGTATGGCCACCATGCATGCCTAACCTAACATCTTCTTTGGTATCACATATAGTAATATTTTCATTCTTTGATAAGTTAATACCCCATAAAAAGATAAAAAAAAAAAAAACTGTCATATGAATAGACTTAGGAATTTTATGCAAATGCATGCAATTTTTCTCCTTTCTTTAAAGCCAAATATAATGTTTTTCTAATTGGTAAGTAGTTTATATTGCTATTCGAACACATGTGTCCTAATTGACCCATAGCAATAAATCACTATGTGGATTAATTCAAGGCTGTAGATAGAATCATGACTTGGTGTGTGACAGGACTGCGCTGGAATATTGCCATTTTATAATAATGACAATAATATCCCATTGAGAGCCCAGGTCTATCTACCAACTGCCAGCATCACTCTCACCTGATCCTGATCACTCACTCAACCTGAGGTGGGAATTTATCTAACCAGTTATGGGGTGACATGTGGTCAGCACAAAGAACACTCAGTCATTGTAGGTTTTCATGACAGGGTTCAGCTACTCATTCATAGCTCTCAAATTTCCTTATGGTGATTGTGGGTGGCCACAAGTCCCATAACTGGCTCAAATCTCAGGAGAAAGCTTGTTATGTTTCCCCCAGGACATACATACCTGCACACATCCCGAAACCAGAGCCCAAAGCATGATGCCTTATAACGCACAGCCACAGTCTGGGACATTGCCATTTTAGGATACTATTTTTGTTGATCATTTCTCAATTGATTATTCTGACCTTTTTGTGAGCCTCAAAATACCTAAGGAACTTGAGTTCAAGATAAGATATGATAAGATTTATTTCATCCATGAATCACTTAATTGCATATACATGCAATGATATCGGATGTCAGTTTGTTTACAATATCATAAACAATGCCATATAATAAAACAATTAAATTCAGTTTATGGTAACAGTGAAATATAGTAAAAGTATAATATAAAAATACGATGGCAATACAATACATGCTAACTGTGGAATATAATAAAATATCATTGAGTACAACATAATGCAATTATACACTGCAATGTAAATGTTACCTTATACCAGTAACCACACCATGTTTGGAGCATCTGATACATATTGAAATGCCTCCATATCATTATAGTATAATGTGGTTTATATTTTACGATACCTATTTTATTTTTATTGATTGATTGATTTCATCCATGAATCACATTGTTTTCATTTACATGCAGTGATATGGATCATGACAATTTGTATTTACAGTATCTTAAACCTTACAATATAATAGTACAATGAAATACAGAATATATACACATGAAATATAGTAAAATACAGTGATATATAGGCTGTTATGAAATACTGTAATGGAAAAGTTACCAGTTTCTGCTTAAATTACCATGAGCATTACAACAATAATATACTGTCAATACAGTGCATGATTACAGTGGAATATAATTAAATATCATGGAGTATAAAAATGAAATACAATATGTATACTGTGAAAAGTAAAAAATGAAAGGAAAAAATAAAGTATACAAGAGAATAAAAAGATAGAAGGAAATTTTATTATTGCATGTTTAGATATTCATCAATTCAGTAAAAGCAATGTTCCAGTAAATATTTGTATGGTTCTCTCTTAAAAGCTTTGCAGGTTCCGATTGCTTTTATGTGGTTTCGTAGGTTGTTATACAAGAGAATTCAAGTGTTCATAGGTCCTTTTTCATATAAAATTGTATTGTGTACTAGTATTATTAAATTAGTTTTATTTCTTGTGTCAAAATTATGTATGTCATGGTGGCACCTAAATAATTCATGAAAGTTTGCTTTTACATAGCAGAGCAGGTGAAAAATATATACAAGCACAGGAGTGGCAGAAAACCTAGATCCTTGAACAGCTTCCTACATGGTTCCTTTGGTCTTGCCCCTATCATGATTCCTACAACCTTCTTTCGTAAGATAAAGATTTGCCTACTCTTGTATGCATTACCCCAGAATATAATTCCATATGTTACCAAGGAGGTGGCCGCGGTGGCTCAGACGGTAACGCATCTGACTACCATGCTCAAGGTCCCGGGTTCGATCCCCGGCCGGTTCAAATCCGGGAACTTTTCTAATGGTGGAAGCGGCCCCGGCGTCCACCCATCGTCGAATAACATGGGTACCTGGGGGAAACCCTGGGGGGGTAAAGGCGGTCAGGGGCGTGATGCTGATCACATCACCCCCACTCACGACTGGATCAAGAAAGTGTGGGGCATTACCCCCACACCCCCTATACGTGTTCATGGCATGGTGCTATGCACAGGGGAACACTTTACCTTTTTTTTTATGTTACCAAGGATTGAAATAAGCTAATATAAATTATTCTTGTTGTCTCCAAATTTGTGGTAGCCTTTATTACTTTGACAGCATAGATTATTTTGCTCAGTTTGCCTGCCAAATAGTTGATTTGTGATTCCCAATTCAGATTTTCATTGATCCACAGCCCTAAAAATTTAACACATTTCTCATAGTTAACTACATTGTTTTGTATTTTGAGGGAACCTTGTGGTTTCCTTCTTGCATGGTGAAAATTTACTGCTATAGTTTTATTAACATTCAGTTTTAGTTTGTTTGTTGAAAACCACTTACTGAGATCCTCTATTGTGTGACTAAAGTTGGAAAGAAGTTCACTGTTTCAGCCAATCATCACCACGCTTGTATCGTCAGTGTATAAGACAATCTCGCTGAGCTTAGGTTTATTGGTAAGTCATTTATGTATAACACGAACAGTATTGGTCCCATTATAGATCCCTGGTTAACTCCACATGTTATTTTACATTGTTCTGAGACACATGTTTTTGTGCACCTGTTTTTTTCATCTACCTGCCTGATTTCTACAACTTGGTGCGGTTTTGTAAGTACGATCAAAACCAATCATTTGCTTTGCCTCTTATTCCATACTGATTTAGCTTCTTTAGTAGCAGACTATGAGACACTAAGTCAAAAGCTTTTGTCAAATCAAGAAATAGCCCTATAAATTAGTCCCTATTGTCTAACAGATCCCTCACGTATTATATCAAATACAGCTGATACCATTGATTTCCCTCTACAAAATCCATGTTGAGAAGTGTTGATGATATTGTTTTGGTTCAAAAATAGTGTGATTTGATTATACATGACAGTTTCAAGAATTTTTGAGAATGGTGAGAGTAATGAAACTGGTCTGTAATTTTCCAAACTTTGTTTATCACCCTTCTTATATATGGATTTTATCTTGGCTTCTTTCATTTTATTTGGAAATAACCCTGTTGAGAGTGACAGATTTGCTGTGTGACACAGTGGTTGAGCAATGTAAGAGTTGCTCTGTTTGATAATTGTGGAAGGTATTTCATCTACACCACAGGACCATTTACGTTTCATTTTATTGATGATAACTTTTATTTCATTAGTAGTGACTGCATGCACAAACATTGTTTTGTGACAAGAATTTACATTTGCTTCATATATCCTGCTTTTATTGTCTTCGGAAGTTGTCAATTTTTATGCAATTCCCACATAGTATTTATTAAACATTGTTGCTACTTTTAAAGGATTCTTTACAATTTCACTGTTTTGATTTAGGGTGATGTTTTCTATTCTTTTATTATTACCATTTGTCTCCCTCTTTAGTATTTCCCACATGGTTTTTATTTTATCATCAAAGTTTCTAATAAGGTTCTTGTTGTGTATTTGTTTAGTTAATTTTAGCATAGTCTTGTATTCAGACTTATACTTAGCATAGTATTTCTCAAATTCATTTGTTATCTCTCCCTCCCTTTTAAGTTTGTTTAAGAACCTCATTTTTTCACTTGCTTCTACAATTTCATTTGTAACCCAAACTTTTCCTTTACATGGTTCATTTTTTATTAGTCATTTTGGAAATGCTAAGTTAAAGTAGTATGTGAAAACTTTGAGAAATGTGTCTGTCGTATGCTTCATTTACGGTATTATGGTTGTATACCTCACTCCAGTTTTCCCTTTCTAACAGATACATGAAATAGTCCAAATTGTTCTTGCTGAATGATCTTTTGGTTTGAAAGTTTGTGTTTTTACCCATGTTACATCTATTTCCCTTTGTAGTTGTATTGTAGAGTGTAAAAATTACAGCAAGGTTTTTCTGAAAATCCACTATCCAAAACCTGGACTGAACATGTGGAAACAAATGTATTTGCTAAGATTTGATCAAGAGCACTTTTGGAGCTCTTTGTTATCCTTGTGAGTTCCTTTACCATAGCTTCTAGATTTTACATATTGAGTAATATACTTAACACTGTAACGACGGACGGGTCTTTTAGGTCCGGTTTCAATTTTTATACCTGTCTAATTGTTTAATGCTGCAAATGAATGTGTTCTCCTTCCGTGACTTTTCGTCAATTTCAAAGGCCTTTGAAATCATTTATTGTAATCTTTGGTTATTTTTTAATTTTGGTCAGAAATTGTATTACTCGCGTTGCAGACAGATGGGTCCTTCAGGCCCGATTTTGATTTTTAAATATACAGGCCTATTTTTTCTACTGCTGAAATATCCCTCTTTACCTCTGTGACTTTCCAAGGATAGTCACAACCGTGAAAAGCGTATTCCTGGAACCCGTGGCTGAGTGGTTAGCACATCGCACTGTGACGTCAATGATCCCGGGTTCGAATTCCCCTCGGCAAGGTTCTTTGTAATTGTCCATTCATCAATTTCATCATTTCATCACTGATCCCCATCTTCGCAAATTAGCCAAGAGGCAGAAACCGCGAAGTTAAATAAAACAAATCAATCAATTGAAATCGTATACAGTACCCTTTGCCTGTTCAATTTACCCAGGAAAAACAAATATCCTAAGTTGCAGACGAATACTGCAGAAAAGGATTTGTATGTTTGTCGACCATAGTTTGCATAACTATTGTTGGTTATTTCAGTTTGTTGTTTTCAAAGCACAAGTGCCGAAAGTTTCCGGAACTTTCTGAACGAACCTGCATGCACACTTTGTTTGGTGCAGAGCATCTGTGTAGTTTCGACGACGAATTTGTTCTTGTGTATAATTGAAGAAATACAATGGCTCGCGTACCAAATACACGAAAGCTTAGATCTCTTAGGTCTCTTCTCCAGGTAAACTCAAACCTATAAGAGATGTAATAGAGACTTGGACTGTTTTCTTTCGAGAAGCATACGTTCCTGATTGCAGCATGGCTGTATACGAACACCTGGTCAATTTTAGAGTGCAAGCCGTCAAAATCAAGTCAATACAGAATCAAGCTGTATTGTGATTCTCAAACAGCTTCTGTTTTGAAGGCTCAAATCTACAAAGGAAAGGAAGCTGGAGTTATTAGGGAGAAAAATCAAGTACTTAGAGTAGTGAAGGACTTAGTGAAGGAAATCGAAGGTAGTGGAAGAAACATCACGTGCTATAATTTCTTCACGATACGAAAGAACAAAGGAGAGCTGCCGCCAGAGTTTACTGCCACAAAATAGCGAGTGTGTTACTCCACCTTCTTTGGATTTCAAGATGATCTAATGATAGCATCATATTGCCCCAAGAAGAACAAGGTGGTGATTCTACTTTCTACGTTCCATGAACAGCCGAAAATCGACGCTTTCACTGTACAGCTAATAACACAAAATGGTACGAAACTACATTGCGAAACGAAAAGCTCGGAGATGGCCATGGTTATATTTCATGACATGATCGACTTCCGTGCACTAAATGCATTTGTTTTGTACCAAACAGTACATCCGCAAGAATTGGGAGCCAAATCGGGTAGACGTAGAAGGTTCTTGCAGTACCTGGGAAAGGAGCTCAGTGGCAAACTAGTAATGGACGAGCAAACCAACGGACGTTCAAATGAAGAGGAAGGTGTACAGAAACAATCCAGAAGGAGGTGTTATATTTGTCCATCCAAAATCGATCGGAAAATGAAAACAGTGTGCTCGAAATGTATGCAAACGTTTGTACTCAGCATTCACGTGTTCTATGTAACACATGTTAATCAATGTTATTCTTGACAAAATGTAGATAATAAAAATATGTAAATTCTTACAAATCATTAATGATAACTGGACGTATGACAAATATGTTCCAAATGTAAGAAAACTATTTTAATCAAAACTCAAGTGTTTCTTTATAACACATGTTATTCAATGTTTAAATTTCTTCTGTAAAACATGTTACATATTAGAAACATGTAAATGGTTAATTGTCATTAATAAATAACCTGAAACATTATTTTCAGTCATTGATATAAATTAGAAAATTTGAACGCCTGAAAAAAAAAGTATAATATTTCCCCAGGTCGAATAGACCCGATCCGACAATAACGTACAGTCATTGTAGCCGTCGTTATAGTGTTAAGTCGCTATTTATATTCCTGTTTAGGAATTATACATTTAGGTCCCCTACTACCGCTACCACATGATTGGTCTTTTGGTAGTAATTAAGGATAATATCTATATTGTTTATGATAATATTCAGATCACTATCTGACGTTCTGTAAACACATATCACCACAGTTTTAAAATGAGGTAATTCAATAATACATGATTCAAAAAGCTTTTCAACATTTAGATTAGCAAATTTTAAACATTCTCTTACCATTGCGCCTTTTTTACAATAAATGCATGAGCCTCCCCTCCACATGTTGAGTCTAGAGTAGCTTGAAGCTAGATCAAAATTTGGAAAATTAATGCAACTTAATTCATCAGAGCTAAACCAATGTTCCATGAGGCAGATTATATCTGTATTTTTTAACCTTTCCAGTAAGTGGAATTTTAATATTATTTTTTTTCTATATTCAAACCTTGAACATTTTGATGGAAGATGTTCAGGATTGCTGATGTTCTGCCACTTCCTTCACCATACTATTAATTTTATTGCCTACTGTACATGTTTCTTTTCCTACATTTTCTAATTTTCTAACATAAAAAATTATTCTGCAGCTTTACTGGTAAAGTTTTCTTTCTGCCCGTTGAATGGACAGCAGCTACAGTACTTGCCTTCTTTTTACTGTTCTCCACAGCAGAGCAACCAACCACTATTTCCTCTTCTACACTATCCTTAACATTACAACTTTTTTTTCACTTTTTGGTGTATTAATTGCAAATTGGTTCTTTTCTAAATTACTTTCTGTTTCTTTTCTGTTTCTTTTCGTGGGGTGTGTGGCAAGGAGAGCTATGGCATCACCGGTGATCTGCGAGGGTGTTGTATTAGTTAATAGTGCACACAGAACTGTTTTTCCTTTTCCGTTCAGATGTTGGCCATGGTTTGTGTGGCCATCTCTTCCAATTTCACTACTACTTAGCATTTTTGCTGTGGGAGAGGATTTACACACTTTGGACATTTTTTAGTTCACATGGTTAATTTCTAAATTTACACAGGATGTTGTTATAAGGTCATATGTGTGTAATGACAGTAATGATGACGTTGGTATGGTTTGTTGTTTCAAGGCAGTTTTTAAGTACTGAGATTACCAATTTTCCTTCATTTCTTGATATATCATTGGATCCACCCATTATGATCACAAGGTTCGTTTTCTATATAGTCCTTGCACATGTTAGGTAATAATTTAACAACTTCTGCCAATGGGGCACCAGGTTTAGTAAATCCAGATACCTTGTATTCACTACACTTCTCTTCCAACTTAGAAGCAATACCACGACTATGGCTATCTTCCAAAATTAAGACATTACCTTTGTACCTTTTATTGACTAAAGTTTTTGGTTGTATTTATTTGTGTCAGGACGTTCACTTGTTTTGTCCCAATTTCTCATTTTACTGATGTGTTTCAATGGGAAAGTATTTGCACTTGATGTGTGAGCCAGTGCAGTTGTTATGGGGATAACTTCTGCATTGTTTGGCACTTCAAACGGGTTTGGATGCACAACTGTATTTGATACACTGTGATTGCTTGCATAGTTGATGTTGGACAAGTTTATTGCGGACATCTGGTACAGTGAATTGAATAATGTAGTGTGGGAAATGGATGGTTTTGGCCTCTCTGGCAGGTTCCACTCAGAAAGGATACCGCTAGAGGCAGTGGTGTCAGTACAGGTGCATGGCATTCGTCTGCTTATAATGGAAGTAAATGGAGTTTTTGCTGCAACATCTGATTCTTTTACATGAAGCATTTCTATGAATGTGATAATTGCTATGATATTTGGTACAGTGGTCGCGAAGATATTAACGAACATTCTAGACAGTCGACCATGTCCTGTTATCGTCATACTTTCGTTAATGATATGGGATAAGAATTCGCGTAGAATGCTCTTGGCAACTAAATTTTTGTTTATGAATTAGGTTCATTATTATTATGATCATCATCATCATTTCTTTTAAAGATATACACACTGAAGCATTTGTATTTTTTATATTTACTGTCTCTTTTCTTCCTCTTTAAACTAATTGTGGTGATGATGATAATGATGATTGCATGAAAAGACAAGGGGAACCCCACAAAACTTTCTTAGTGCCATCAACATGAGTGTAAGGAAACTTTCAAACCAATGGGACAAGCGAAACAGGATGTTCACACTGTCACACTAGTGACACACACTTCCAGACTGTAAAATAGCATTCATTGCACAGGAGGGTCCAAACAGCAAATGATATGTTCATATGACGTATCTGCATGCTACTTATTACTTCAGTCGGAAATATCCTTAAAGGAAGGGTGCTCAGACCAAATCGACGTGCTACAGGAGGAGTTCCCAACTAAGTGACAAGCGACATGGTGCCTTCAGTCTATATACAAGCATTTGCTGCTAATTGTGCGAACAACAAATAGGCGACACGATAAACCGCACATTAAAATAACAGAGCTAGGTGACACGATAAACAACACGTGTCGCTTTGTTGCTTGTGCGTCGCTCAAATTGGGCCATTTCCTCAATAGCTTGCAACATGTTTTCATGGGTTGTTGTTCATGCATGCACGATGCAATGAGTGTCTTACTTTAGGTAGATTGCGCACCAAAGCATCAAGCGGCACGGGACATTTGTCGCTTGAGGATTTCACCAACCGAACGCTGGTCTGTGCTTCCAGTCATGCCGCTACGATGTGAAATGTTGCTCTTGATCGGCTCTTTTCCAAGCAACATGTGCCACTTCAGTATGAAAGTTGCCTTGGACCGAAGGACCCGTGTTGCTTTGGTGTGAAATCCTCTTATCGTTTGTCACATGTCGCTTTGGTGTAAAATTTCCTTGAGGAAACGGTGCAGTCAGAGCTTGTGACCCTATATTTTGAAAGGCTGCATTGATTACGGACTGCTTGCTTCCAAGCGACATTTGTGGTTTGTCACCTCAGTATGAAATATCTCTCAGGATACTATTTATATTCTAATAACATAGAAATATGAAACTCTAAGTACACAATCCAACACCTGAAGTCCGGAATCACTTTGCAATGTTTCTTCTTCTGTTACATATGCTATTTATTTATTAATTTTATTTTACTTTTCTTCCCAAATTAATTCCGTTTTGTGACTGCAAATCACTCCACAAATATAACTGTTTCCATCAATTCATGTACCGCATTTCAAGACAAACAAATCTACACAATATATTCCAAAAACTAACTAAGCCACATTACTTTCATAAGAAAATTAGCACTCGTACTGATCGCACTGCCATCTATGTTTTCATCCATCTGGGGAACTAATTTCTTGGGTCATTTTCCACACTACATTATTCAAGGCGCTGTACTTCTGGTTTATGTTTCGTTTGACCACTTCTGACCATGTACCATGTTAAATCTTCTATTTTCTGGTTTAACAGTTCTAATTTGTCTGATTCGAGAATTTTGATGATCTCATTTTTTGTTGATAGTTCACCTTGCAGTTTTTCTTTTTCCAGCTTTGCTTTGTTACAATTACAACAGCCTGGCATTTTTATGATTTTTCTTTAAGTTATACCTCATTTTTACCTGTTTATCACTACACTATGTCCTGAGATACTTATGATGTTCGTGTCGTCTGTGTGGCAGGTTTTCAGAAGTTTTTTTCCAATTATCTACAAGATTTTTCCGATGAGCACAGCAGCACGTATAACTCTACTTGACGCCATTTTTTTTTTAAGCTGACTGCAAGTAATGTGTAGTAAAAATGAATATTGAAGCACAGAAAGAGAAGAGGAAGGGGATAGCAATAGTGTCTGAGTGGTGATCATGTTTAATTTACACCTAAATATGCATTGTACATGTAGTGTTTGAAGTAGCAGTTCATTCAAAAACTTCTACCTGCCCTTGGGAGAAGGGTGAGGCAGTGAAAGGATGTCTTCACACAGGTTGCATCAATGTCCAATTTCTATTCTTCATTGTGGATGTATTCTTGGAGTATGTTTTTTTTTTTTTAAAGAGAGGAGGATACTTCTTTATTTGTTTATCTAGGTGAAATTAAGAAACCATATGAAATGTGTATGTGTGTTCTCCAACCAAAATTTGTCCATTTCATAATGCAATGTTAGAGATCTTTCTTAGCATACAGATAATGTAGGAGCTTGAGTGTTATAAACTTTGGAAAATCTAAGTTAAACGTTGCAACAAGAATTATTATTTATATTTTAGATTATGGTTTAGATAAAATATTATCGGTAAAATCAAGTAATTTTACATGTTGCATCTTGTTGGTGAAGCATTTTAATTTTGTCCTTGCTTTCTGAAGTATAGTAGTAAAAATGTTTTCACAATTGCTCTTCATTTAATTTTTCATTTTAAAAATATTATTGGCATATTTACATTCACATGTTGCTGATTTTTATGGCATATAAATCATCATTTCACTTTTATGATAAGAATTATTTAAAAGATGTATATTACACTTCAAACACTAATTTCCTTAATATAAAGTGCATTAAAAAATGTGTCATTACATTTTTAAATGATATTCATCACTTTTCAATTATGGTAAAAATCTTCCAGTCTAAGATAAAAAAAAAATAGCTTGCCTGCTTACCAGAATAGCATATGTCCAGACAATGCAAACAAATATTTTGAGAGCTTGAATAAGAGAGCACACACTTGGAGTCAGGCTTACCTGATAATGACATTATAACAGCATTACAAACTTGCAGCATCCATACTTTCACTGCTGGCACTCTGATGAAGGAAATCAAGTTAAAGAAATTTAATAGATTGAAGTACAAGGGAAGGAAATTCAATATTTCACAATTCAAGGTTTCTTGCAGAATATTGTAATATAAAATAAATAATAATTAAAATGAACATGATCTAAAATTTTGGAAAATGTATGGTTTTGATTGGAATCAGATTATGAATATAGGATAGCAATGCAAATTAGAATGACAAGTTAGTGAGGGGCTTGGATACAAAAAAATAATTATTACTTAAATCATGTTACAGCATATATTTAGTATTGGAATTTATTACAAATATAACATTCTGAAAAAATTGAAATGATGAGCAATCAGTATGATTATTTTGAATGTAATGCAAAACAAAAATAATTATGCATAGGATTGTTGCATTGGCCAGAATCTCAGAGGTGATTGCACTCCAGAGTGAGGTCAGCCCCAAGTACATATTTGTCTGCTTGTGCCCTCAACAAGGGAGATCTGCTCAGATGTTTCACCTGCATGTTATTTTAAATCATATCAAAAGGGAAACCTTTTAATAGTCATGAAGAAAAGGTGTTAATGTTTACATATTTCTGGTTGGAACATACTTCGTTTACATTCTTGTGTTCATATCCATATCAAAATTGTTAGCACATAGCATTGTCATTTCTCTGTAAGCAAGAACTTCCCTCCTCATATGGTTCCTCTGTGAACTCTGTCATGCAGATGTGACAAATAATTTTCATGCTTGACACAGTGTGATACGCTAGTTTCACATGAATAATATAAAGGGCCTGTGTGATAAAACAATGTATCCATAAATTCTAATTAAATTGAATTAAAAGGTATATATATATCTAAAATGTTTCATTTAAGGTGTGGAGTTTACATTTGCCATTTCACATACTCAGACTTTTGATACATCTACAAACACAAGTCACAAATATTACAGAATACTAATCTATGAAGAATTATTTATTGTATGAAAATTTCAAACTGAGATTTCCAAATATACTTGAAAGTATCTTATCTTGCAATAATCTTCTGTCTGTGAGATATATTGTTCTACAAAGGATGCTAGCAAATTTCGTTTCATTTTCCAATCAGCTTTCTTTTCTTTCCTTGATAAAAATAAAAGCTAAACTATGAAAAACTTGTCTCAGGGCATACATAAATAAATATGCGTAAAATTCAATGGGATTTGGATTAATATAAGGTGCAGTTTTTCACATCTATGGAGAAAAATTCATGCATAATTCCCAGAACCAATAATTCACACAGAATTTCTGATGAGTAGCCACCCTGGCTATGTGCAGCAAATTATATGTACTTAGTTCATTTTTCACATCAAGAAGTACCTTTTGATAACACCACAAGTATACTACGTATTACAATAATTTTGGAATATTTTTTGTAACTGATGTATATAAATGACCATTTGCTTGTTATGTGTACCTATAAAATTTTTTATGGTTTGTTTGAAATTTTGTTTGTAACAATTGTACCTAACTAATATTTTACAGGGATTTTGAACCATTTTAAGCTTTTTGGAACCTACTTCAGGATTTTTCGGGCTTATTTTAAGATTTTTAGAACCTATTTTAGAATTTTAAACCTATTTTAGGAATCTTAAAGCACATTTTTAGAACCTAAAAATCTAAGGTCAACCCATATTACTTAACACAGAAAGTAATGAATTAGAATGTTCAAGGGTAGTGTACCAAATCATCCAAGAATACAAGAATGTGATCTTTCTATCTATAACAATTTTATGAGTCATGGGAATTCAAATTAAAGGTCAATTCAAAGTTGACCTGCTAAAATCTATATCTTCTTCTCAAACTAGATATACTCCATTAATCTATTTGGTTTGGTGTTTTAAGTTCACTTTGTGCACAGTATGGCTAACACGGACTAGACCTAGAGTTTATAGTGGGATCCGAACCACTATGTGCCTCCACCAGGTATCAAACTTGGGACCCCTAGATTTCAAGGCAACGACACTACCATTGCGCCAACGGGGAGGTCCCCATTAATCTAGTAAATGCTGTGATGGTGATTGGGATCCAAAACCATGTGGGGGGGGCAAGGTGTAAAAACAATAGGGACAAGGACAGTGTATTTCCCTTTGCAGATAGTGCAGGGGCAAAAGTGGCGAAAAGTGTGGGTGCAACAACCCTCCCTAACCATTGTCACTGCATTCATATATTCGAGCTACAAGGGTTTATGAAGTTCATATTAATTGTATTTAATTTGACTTGTTACTTTCACATAATGTAAGTGCAGAAAAATTTCAAAATTGGGACATAATTTGCAAATGACAGAGGAGACACAAATGCACTTTGGGACTTTGGGGGATTATCTTTATTTATCTAACAAGAAATTTTTTTGCATTTCATATGCAAAAGGCGATACAATTTAGAATGCTAGCTCATATCCCACATAATCATGTATGGCAGCCATATTGAATGTACATCAATGCATAGACTGATAGAATTTTCGTCACTGTATTTCCATAAATTATGCCATAAGATACCATTACAATTATGTCCAGGTTCAGTTAATTTTTCAGCAAACTGTGTTAAGCATATAGGCTGTAAAATATGATTCTCAACTATATCTTACATTACTCTGTGTTCGTTGATTACAGATGCCTGCTGTGCTGAAAATGATGACACTGAAAGTGATTTGAAAATATTGATTACAGATGATGTACTGGGTATAATTGGAGGTCTTGACTAAAGAGAAACACTGGATATAAACATTGAAGGATATTCAGAATTCCACTAATCTTTTGACGACTCTCTTATTATATCAGTGGGTTAAAGGGCACTGCAATTTTAATGATCAGAAATGTTCACAAACAGAAGACCTGATGATGAAATTGATCCTTCCTTAGTAACATCAGAGGAAAGGGAAAGAAGGAATGTACCACCAACAGTTCCAGCAATGAGTTATGATACACATACAAATGACATTCGTGATCAAATTGCTGCTCAAAGAAATTATGGTCCAGAGACCATGCAAAGGCAACAACAACAGAGATACATGGAAGGTTTCACTAATGTCCCATATAACAATGGCAGCAACAGTGTTGGAAACAACAGTACTTCAATTAGGGAAGGCACATATGTGGCACCTCCAGATGAGATGCAGTCACAAGCTAGATTTGGAGATTTGATGACACTAACAATTATACAATCCATCCATATTATCTGTCAATGACAAGCAATGATCAAAGACCCACATTCAATGTCGATGGAAATCATGCTCAACTACATTTGGGAGTCAATACAGAGAATTCTAGTAATATGTATGCCCCAGGAACATATTCAAACCTTCAACAAGGAGTTAACCTGGTTCGAAGATTATTGTACAACCAACTTCCTAATGAACTCCCTGTGTCTATGTACTCAGAAACCATGCCCAGTCAGTCGCAGGGTGCACATCAACAATTCCGATGTGCACACAGCAATGATACAGATAGTGTGCAAGTAATGAATTCACAAATGCCGAACCATGCAAGTGGATTTGTAAGGAGACCAGCAGTTGTTAGTAGGGAATACATGACACAACAAACTTCATCAATCAATAATCTGGTACCAATTAGGCAGAGAGCTGTATACCAAAGAGCTTCCTGTTTTCAAAATCCTGAAGCATACAACCAGGTTGTTTCTCAAGTCCCTGATTATTCATCAAATTTTGGAATGGGCGTGGATCTGACTGCTCCAAGAAGTGGGAATCAGCAATTTGGTGAGGCACCTAATCAGGTATGTATGTCATGTATGTTAAAATTTAATCAATTTTTTTTTAAACTTTCATCTTTTTCTTTTATGACTTGATAATGATTTTTTTTTACCAAAGGCTTATAGCATTATCTGTACTGAACAAAGCGAGGTATAATTCAGGTATGATTTGCAATTCTAGCATTCGTAGTTTCCAAGATATAAAAATGTATTTAAAACCTTGCAGAATTTATATTTTCCACTGGAAACACTCCCAGCATTGTGGCCTTCCCTGGGCTGTCACAGTCGGATTTTAAGGGTTGTTAAACAGTTAACACTATTCAAAAGTTTTACTACAGCTAAGAGTTCCATCATCATACTGTGCTCGAAGTCTTCTGTGAATTTCAATCCATTGTCCCCTTCATTCACAAGAAATTTCATCACAAGAAGCTGTTCCACATTTGTACACATGCCATACTGTCCAAAAGTGACATGTATTGCCTGTGCCCTTCTTGTGGTAACAGTAGACATTTGTCTCTTATTAGTAAAGTATTTTGTATAAGTCTGGGTCCATTCTGTTATTCTGAAAAATTGAAAGTCCCAGTTGACCTTGAATGCCTCTCGTATATTGCATACCCTGATTATGATCATATTCTGCCTAGAAGATGTGTCCTCATCTAGAGCAGGCAATGTGTGTATACACAGTCTGATAATTAAATAATGAGACAGATTTTATGTTATCCCACATGTGCAACACCGACAACCTCATGAACTTGTGATAGGCATGCTGTGAATTAAGCTGTCATGTCATGAGGGATGTGAAATTGTGTAATCACGTAATTGCTATGTAGTAGCAAATGAACATCCAAAGACATTCTCAAAACTGCTTACAGGAATAAACATTTGTTGAATTCCATTGTTGTTGAGCACCAAACAGAGAAATTTTTGCCATGGTCCTCCTACAAAATGACAAATCGTAGATTCAACAGTTGTTAAACTTACCAGGAGGGAAGAAAATGCAGTTCCAAGAATCAAGAATCAAATGTGTAGACAATGTTGTAATTCTTTATGACAGCAAAGACATTATTCATAATATATTTGTTCCAGAGTATGAAACTGTAATTGATTATTACTATCATGGTGCTATGAATGATCATGAAATAGATCTGTCCCTGCCTGAGTTCAGTATTCTGAACTGCGCTGCTGGTTCCTGCTACACTACAAAGCTTGACGCCCACTGAGACACTGGAAGCACGCCGACAGAATGGAATAGTTTCGCTTCTAGCATCTCAGTGGACGTTAAAACTTAAGATAACCTGCAGACATCTTGCTGGAAATTCAGTCTTTTGGTACTGCGTGTTTCCCTGTAGTGGGCATTAAACCATTTGATCTCAATAGAAGCAGACAACAGATGTTCTGTTGACAGATATTTCTGTGTTTCACTGAGTCTAAGTGGGCGTCAAGTTAAATGTGTGGTGCCAGCGGGCAAGTGGTTGTCCAAGTATTCCTAACCCATAAAAGAGTAAGTGTGTTTAATCATTCTCTCTACTCTACAGATTTATCCCCCTGTTATGCAGGAGGGATGTGTTAAAATATTTTGTTTCTTTTTCATTTGATAACAACAGTCTCATAATTTAATAGTCAGACTGTGTGTGTATTTACATACAAATCTAGACATATATGCAACATCCTTCATGCCTTTATGCATGACACCACCAGGCAATTTTCTTGGAGATAGATACCATGAATTTTCAAATTATCAACATTTATCTTGATGCTTGCCTAGCAGAAAGTAAGTGTATTTAAAAATCACCTCTCAACACAGTCCACATATTTGCGTGATGTGACATTGATATTTGGCATAATTTCTTATGTGTTTGAAAACTGTCAGCCTAATATGAAGTTACACTGAGAAGGATTAAAATGTACTTGCAACCTGGAGCTCTCCACTCAATTGTTGCCAACATTTTGAGAAATGAAAAGTGATTACTCAGCAATATGTCTAATGATTGTCATTGGTAGAAACAATTAAACATGGATTCAGATAATGGCTTTATTCCCGCCTCTACTTGTGACAGGTCATACCTACACAGATTGACGTATGGTGGCAGCACTGCACTGACTGTAGCCATATTGAGTAGTTAATTCTAAAAATAATATTCTCACAAAAAGAATAAATTGTTTTCATCAACATTCAAGTTGCACATGCAAGAAATGCTGTTAAGTGTCACATGGAACTTGTCCAAGCTTGTGAGGATGAGGTATTTCATTATCCAAGAGTGGCTATGTGGTTCGCCATTCTGATTTGCCAAAACCACAAAAGTTCCAACAAGCATGCCTCAACATTAATGTGATGCTTCTTGTTGCCTATGGCTATGAAGTCATTTTCCATTGTCACACAGTACTGAAGGTAGTTACAGTGAACAATGAGTATTAGAGTAACTGAACCACCTTGTCCACCTATTTGTTGGAAACAACCAATGGTTCTGGCAAGCTGGCAAGGCATCCAATTGTGCTTCACCACAACTCAAGGTGCCATGTTGCAAATTCAGTGGGGCAAATGCTTTAGCAGTGGGCCCCGTATAGTTTGTGTATGAGTTCTTGCCACTGTGACTGGTTTCAAAAACTACAAGATCCTCTACAAAGACATCACTTCAAGACCATTGATGACATAATGCAGGCCTTAGGGTGGTCTCCCAGTGACGTATGGATAAACAATTCCAATGACAGTGTGGGATAATCTCCAGAAATTGTGCAACATGTGCTCTATTCAGCTGTAGGCTATTATGAAGAAATACAGTAACCTCTTCCTCCACAATTACATAACCAGACACTTATGAGCATGTAATAACCTTTTTTAAAATGATCCTCATATTTGCTTTTTAAACCTTCATGGGTTGTATGAGAGATATTACGTCGATGTTTGCACTCAATGTCAGAGAACAGCTTTTAAAAATATCCTAATATAATGGTCTAAAGTGCCAAATCCTCAATTGTTATGATTATATCTTTTGTTTCAACAATTGAGATTCTATAAAGCTCTAAAAATTGAAATTCAATAAAATTACAAAAAGGCACTCTTTGTTAGTTGGGCACGGAATGAAATTGTGGATTTTCAGTGAAAACTAGGTGTGCCTATATTAGCACATTGATTGATTGATTGATTTCATTTATTTTACTTCGCGTTTTGTGGCTCTTGGCTAATTTGCGAAGATGGGGATGAGTGATGAAATGATGAAATAGATGAATGGACTTTCACAAACAACCAAGCCCGAGCGGGATTCAAACCCTGGACCCTTGGCATCGCAGCATGATGTGCTAACTATTCGTTCACAGGGTCCGGCAGTCGAACATTGTCTCAGATAGCAAGGGGCATCAACAAACTCCCCCTATCGGCTTGAAGATCGGACTAACATAATGAAAACAAAATCATGGAGTAAGGAAGGAAGGTTAGAAACTCAGGTAGACAGAGGGAGGGTGTTGGCAAAACAATCATTGAAAAATATTGATGTTAAAACAACACCCATGTGGGACCAACACAGGATTAAAGGTACAAGGCTTTGGATGTAGATCTGAGGTTTTGACTGCCCATTTGGGGAATAAGGGTAAACAAAAAATTTAAAAGGATTCAGAATATTTATTAATATTAATCTTTAATATTCATATTGCAATTACACATCAATATTAGGATAGGTGTTTAGTTCTGAAATTCAATTTGCCCCACACAATTTTAGTGCAAAATTAAATCAAGTTATGCATTTTGCATAATTTACTGGATAATGAAACTTTGCAAAAGTGTAGCTATCATGGGAGCAAGCAGTGGCACAGGAACAGGAGGACACAGGGGTACATTGTACCCCCTCAAATTTTTGAAGGGGGTTATGTACCCCCTTAAATTCATAAATCTCGTTGTACCCCCTGTACCCCTCTTAGATAATTTGACAGATGCAAGGTGCTACTGTGAAAGGAACATATTTTCAATTCGCTCATTAAAAAGGTTTAGGTATATTGTTTATAACTTACAAGCATTATCTAATTTATCTTACTTAGCTACCACAGAAATTCAGACCATTTTAAACTTATTCTACTACATTGTGCTTGCTACTATGTAGTTAGTTCATTGACCTGTGTTCTTGGAAACCTCTTTAAGGAGATGAAAATTGAGTAAAATTTCTGTGAAAGGATGGAATCAGACAAAGTTTACTTACTTACTTACTTACTTCTTCTTCCCCTTCATGCTGTTAGGCGTCGGGGTCCTTCAGCCATCTGCTAAACTCTTCCTATCTTGTGCCATTCTCTTAACTTCCATTAGTGCCTTTCCTCTTTTAGTAACCATCTCTGACAGGTATTGCTCCCATTCTATGTGAGGTCTTCCTCTTCCTCTCCTTCCTTCTGGTCTCGCCTCCATTACTTGTTTCAGTTTTCTTTCTTCTCCCATTCTCATGACATGGCCATACCAGCCCAATGTTCTTCTCTCTATTATCTCTTCAATTGATTCTACTTGTAGCTGTTACTTGATTTTAGTGTTCCTGATTCTATGTCGTCTGGTTTGTCCTACAACTCTTCTGAGGTATTTCATCTCTGTTGCTCTTAATCTACTTTTATGTTTATTTTGGAGTGTTAAGCTTTCTATGCCATAGAGCATTTTTGGTATAATTATGGTTTCGTAAATCCTTAATTTAGTATTTTTTTGTACCTCCTTTTTCCCTACTATTATATTACTTATTTGGTAATATATTTTATTTGTTTTTTGAACCCTGCTATTTATTTCTTCTTCTACTTTTCCATCGGCTGTTATTATTGTTCCCAAATATTCATATCTATTCACTTGTTCTAGCTGTTTTCCTTGCCATTTTATTAACAATCTCTCTTCATTCCCATGCTTTGATATATGCATTACTTTACTCTTCTTTGGGTTCACTATCATTTCTCTATCTTGTATTGAGCTGGCCCATTCTATTACTGTATTTTGTAGTTCCTGTTTTGTTGATATTATTAATGCTGTGTCATCAGCATACAGAAGTGATTGTACATAAACTGGTTTCAGTTTCCTATTTCCAACCTTACATTTTCGTGTTCTTCTTCTACTTTGTTTATGTATTTGATCCATTAGTATTATAAATAGTAAGGGGCTGAGGCTATCTCCTTGTTTAACTCCTTTGTTCATGTTAAATTCTTTTGATTTCTCCCCTCCTATTCTCACTATTCCTTTAACTGTCTTGTAGACACTTTGTATTCTTCTTACTAATTTTTCTGCGGCTCCTATTTTCTGTAACGCTGACTATAGTTGCTGTCGTGGTACTGTATCAAAGGCTGCCTTTAAATCCAGAAAGGCTACAAACAGTTCTTTTTCTCTACTAAGAAATTTATCTATGGCTTGTCGTAGCGTAAAAATGTGATCTTGCATTTGTCTTCCTCTTCTGAAAGCTGGTTGTTCTTCTTCTAACTCCTCCTCTAATTCATCTCTTAGCCTTCTTTCTAAGATTCTTTTGTATATTTTTAGAGCTACTGAAGATAGACAGATTGCTCTATAGTTTTCACATTTTACAGTGCTACCCTTTTTGTGGATTGGTATGATCATGTTTCTTTCCCAATCTTTGGGTATTTTAATTCTCTTCCATGCTTCATTACAAATCTTCCACAACCATTGTACAACTTTCTTTCCTTTCATCTTTATTAGTTCTGGGTATACTCCATCTGCTCCTGCTGCTTTTCCTAATTTCACTCTCTTTATTGCATCCTCCACTTCTTGAATTTTTATTTCATCTCTTCCATCCTCTTCTACATTTGCACTCTCTGTTGCATCTTCTTCATTCATCTTCCCATTTTCATCTCTAAATGTGTTTTCGTAATACTTACTCCATGTCTTCAATATATCTTCAGTTTCTGTTTGGATCTTTCCTGATTCATCTTCTATGTTTCTTATTCTCTTCCCATATTTTCATTTCATTGCTTTTACTGTCTGCCAGAACTTTCGACTATCCCCTTCATAGTTTTTCTCTATTTCTAACCCAAACTCTTCCCATGATTCTTTCTTTGCTTGTCGGACTGCTTCTTTTGCTTCATTTCTCCTCTGAACATACTCATTCCATTTCTCCTCTGTTTTATTTTCCATATACCTCTTCCATGCTTGTTTCTTCCTTTTAACGATTTCTTTAACCAAGTTATTCCACCATCTTGATCTTTTCTTTTGATCTCCTACAGTTGTTAAGCCACAAACTTCTGTAGCTGTTTTAATCAATACTCTTTTTAGAATATTCCATCTTTCTTCTAATTCTTCTTTGTCTTGGTTCGGGATACTTAGCTCTCTCTCTCTTTTGTTCAACTCTTCCTTCACTTGCCTTTTAAATTCCTTTCGCTTACATTCTGTCCTTAGTTCTCCTATTTTAATTTTTGTGTACTTTACTTTTTGTATTTGTTTAGGTTCCTGAAATCTTGTTTTCATTATTAGTAATTTATGCTCGGTGCTTAGTTCTGCACTTCTGTACACTCTGACATCTTGTATTGCATACCTTGTATTTTCTGTGTAAGTGAAATAATCTATTGCATTTCTTGCTCTTCTCCTTTCTGCTACAAATGTTATTTTATGTATTGTTTTGTGTGGAAAAAATGTATTTCCTATAAGTAAATTATTGTCTATACAATATTCAATCATTTTCTCTCCATTGCTATTTTTCACTGTTTCTGCTGTATGTTTTCCCATACACTTGTTCCCCTTATCTGATTCATTTCCAATTCTGGCATTCCAGTCTCCCATGATCATCACATGTCTAGCAAAGTCCTTAGCCTTATTTATAGTATCCTGTAGGTTGACATAGAAAATATCTTTTTCACATTCATTTGCATCCTCTGTAGGTGCAGATCTGAATGAATGGTATCTTCTCCTCCATTTCCATATCTACTCTTAATATTCTTGATGTAATAGGTTCCCAATTTACTATTTTCTTTGTACATTCTTCTTCAAATATTATACCTACACCTTCTTTTGCTCTTGCTTTCCTATCTACTCCTGAGAATATTAAGGTATATTCCTTATTCATCAGCATCTCTCCTGATCCTTTCCTTTTGATCTTGCTTATGCCTAAGATTTTAATCTTGTATTTTTCCATTTCTTCTATTATCTCACATTCTTTTCCTGTCAGAGAGGTTATATTCGATGTTCGAATAATCATTTTCCTTTTCTTGCCTTGTGGTTTCCATTTCATCTGTCCGGCATCTACCTTATGTCTTCTCTGAATAAAATGAATTTCAACGCCTCGTGGGTTATTAGCCCTACGGTGAGTCTAACCAAATGAAGGGGCTGCCCTCTTATGGCTTTCTGGCCTGCCAGTTTGGAGGGTTTACTCCCTCGCAGTGTCACAGCCATTCTGTTGCTCCAACTCCGCCTGTGACTGTCTGGTTCTAGACTCTTTTGGACTGATGTCCTCATCGACTCTAGGCCAGTACTGAAGAGGCTGCTGCCCCTCTTCAGGGATTTTTATCGACTTCCCAGTCTAGATCCACAGTGTTTAGTGAAATCAGGGTCACCTCGAGAAGGATGTGTTCATCGAACATGCACTGCGGTCTTGGCAAGGGAAAGGTTATATGTTCACTTCACCTTACCCTGGGTTGCCCCTCGACCCCCAGATACAGTTTACTCTCAGAAAATCATGCTCCAGATGAATGCTCCTTTGCATAAGGGGGGCTACTTTTCTAAAGAAGTGGTCATGTCGATTCAAAGATAATATATAAATCTTCATTAGAAGAGTATATGACTAACCTTTTCTTTTGAATTTTTTCAAATGGAATTTTCTGAAATGAAATACTTACACAAATGAGACGAGACATTAGGGGTTACAATATACTCCTGTACTTCATAATTTTGTAAGAGGGAAAACTATACTTAAACCTATAGATTAAGAGATTTTTGAACATACTGATACTGAGACAAGAAAAGTCTGTGTTTCCTCTCAAATTTCGAAATGAGACTGAAATAAATCTCTGCAAAATCAAAACGAGGCGATACTTGATGTCTGAGATGATCTCGTTCAAATCTCTGGTATCATATTTGAAGAAATTGATAAAAATAAATTTAAATTACTGTGTGTCATACCAGACATACCAAGCATATAATTTATTGACTTCTTTTTTTCCAATTTGTTGTGTATTTTGTTTACTGTAATTCCAAATTAATGCATTAGCAACAATTGCGAGCCTGTGCTGTCCGGTTTAATCTATTTATAATATAACTCCGTATTTCGACGGTTCACAGCATTGAAACAAGATATAATGCAGAAAAACGTTATTAAGAAAAGTTTTGCTTTAATGATATATACGTTGTGAAACTTTGAGTGGTGACGCAATGTACGTGTTGCTTATACTAAACATTTCGAGGGTCAGGACGAGATATCTCGCCTTCAATTACACAATTCTATGCGCAGAGCTTTGGATTCCACTTTAAACTGCAGATTCAGTCCCGATTAGCCCATGAAGTGAATAGGCTATACATAGACATGGACGTCCGCAGGATTTTTCCCAGGGAGGGGGCAAGGAAGGTATTTTTTTCCAGGGGGAGGCAAACAAGTCACATATTCCCCCAAAAGAGTGTTGTTCCCTAAAAAAACATTGCTTAAATTTGAATTTATGGTGTTCATGCAGTAATTAACGCATATTGTTGTGGCTAAAATGAAATGTTGTGTGTGAAATACATAATTTTTGGTTGACTTTCATTTTCCAGGGGGGGTTACGGCCCCCTTCCCCCCCTTCCAGGCGACCATGTAACATAGAATAAGTTTTAACAACTTCTGAGTGGACGCTGAAACAAAAGAAGCACAAACAAGAACGAGATGGACCTCCCCAATGGCGCAGTGGTAGCGTTGTCATCTTCTAATCAAGGGATTCCGGGTTCTATACCTGGTGGAGGCACATGGCACACTGGTTCGGATCTCACTTTAAACCGTAGGTCAAATTATGTGCATAAAGTGGACTTAAAACACCAACTCAAACTCACCACACAGGAGACGAGAGGAGGCTGTGACAATTCTCGACTCGTCTCATCTCGACGTCATTCCTATGTCAAATGAAAAGGTTCCCCTTTCCTAGACATTAGAACAGGGTGCATTTTGTGATTTTATCAGAGGATGACAACTTACTTTTACCTAAGTATTAGATATAGTACTTAGAATTGGACATTAATCGCTTAAAATCTAATTTTGATGTCGAATTCAACACAAACACAACGCCATTGCAGTTAAACCCTAAAGTCAAACTGGAAGAAAATTACATTAGTCAAATGAATGCACGGGATAAATGAGACTCACTCCTATGGTTTGCCAGTTGGCTTGTCAAGGCCACTGTGTTATCTAGACTAGACTTCATTCAATTTCTTGCAAATTTTTCTGCATGAAAGCAATGCACTGGGGGTATAAGGAAAGTAAAAGTATGTTTAAAACTTGTAAATTATTTTTCTAATCAGTTAAGTTTAGGTTTAGTACATTTCACATTCGGCTGGTAGATATTGGTAGATTTTTGATTGAATTCACAAGGTCTTTGACCAAGATGGGAATGTTTGACTGAGTGATTTGGTTTATTTTACTTCGCACTTCTGCCACTTCGGGCTAATAGCAAAGATGAAGATGAGTGATGGAATGATGAAATTGATGAAGGGACACTCACAAATAACACCCATACCTAAGCCGAGATTCGAACCGGGGGACCTCTGAGGCCACAGAGGCCGGCGAGGTGTTAATGTGTTTTGTATTTTCTTTGTGGATGCGAAAATCCTTAACTGTGATGCGCACATGCTTTTGCTTACATTAAAGTTCACCTTTTTACGTAAACGAAGAATTGACAAGTCACCTTAAAACATGCATGTACATGCATTTAATACGCGTACTACTATATATGAAAAGAAAACTTTGGCCCACTCTTCACACTATCCACCGAAGATTGAAAAGAGAAATAAAACAACTTTCGAGCGTTTGGCTTTCCTTGCTTGCTCTGAGATATGAAGGATTTCGGTTTTGTATATGTAATGATAGTACTTTCAGTGCTTGAAGAACGTTGTTAGGTACAAATACAGGGAGGTTATTTCAGTCGTTCACCGCCAGAGTGACGGCCGTTCGGCGGGCTCTTCATGCAACAGGTCCCGGCAAATTGCGTTCAGGAAGTCCGTAACAGAAACCGCTTGTTTTGTAATGTTTCCACTTTTCACAATTACAGTTACAATTACAATTGAAATAAGCACGTACCTTGTCGCAAGGATGTTGGAAAAGGTGTCCTCCCAAATACAAATATTTTGGCACCTTATTTCTGACATCTAATCTTAGATTAGACATCGCTACGTTATCCTCAGTTGACAGAAATGGAAGACAGCATCCTGGCGCATAAAGCAAACCGAAAGCGTAAAATGATATTTAAAAGTAATAATAATGATGATCACTAACCTCCTGTGTTATAAGAGATGTTGAAAATGACCTCCTTTAACAGCAATACAACACGTTTCTTAGGTTCAAGAGATCCTGTCTCTCGTAATTGCCTGACCACTTTTCTGCAAGAATTCGTTTTCACGTAATTATCGTACATAAAAACTCTCTGTTCAAGACTATATTTGTTTAACGACATAAGTAATGAATGAATAACAATTAACACACAATAAAGCACTGGCCATGAGTAGCACATTACAATAACACAGTATAAGCAACACGCGTACTGTTGAACGCAAACAGAATTGAACATGAACGAACACTGACGTCTGGTAGCCGACAGTGTTGCTAACCATTTTTCAGCAATGTCCCTACAGACGTAGTCAAAATGTCCCTACAACTGACCAAATGTTCCTACGCCAAGTAAAGTAACTAAAAAAACAACACCTCATTAGCATGCAAAACAGAAGATAAAATATACACATTTACTTACCAAATCTTTCTGCTTGGTGCTTCCACAATTAATGAAGGAGCGAATTTACAATACATGACCCCTCCCCGATTTTTGTAATATTTTGCATACTCACTAATTGAGGTCTCCTAATCACGAATTTCAAGTTAAGATTTGGGGGGTCACGTGTAGAAATTGCAAAATAAGTGAAATTGAGTGGTCCGCGATCGGCACGATTGCTTATTATTTACCGGAAGATTTTGTGTTTCCAATACTTAAAAAACGAAATATACATTCCTGATATTACTACGACCCCAAATTTTAACTATGTTTGCCTATCCTAACCTAACCTAACCGTACCTGAATGGTTCGTGGGGCTATCCGTCAATGGTTTGTTGGGCTACCCGTGCATGTTTTTTTCGAGCCCAAATTTTAACTATGTTTGCCTAACCTAACTTAACCTAAACTTACCGAGAATGGTCAGTGGGGCTATTCCTGAATGGTTTTGCGGTAATTGTGATTACGAACCGATAAAAAATATTATTTTCGTAGCACTTTAACGGGAAACGTTCATCATCGAAGACGCTATTTTCGTATCCTGCAATTTTATGATTGATGTACTGTTGCCAAATTTACCTGTAATCAAATCAGTTCTTCTACATCGTGATTGTCGCTGTCACATGTAAGCACGTTCTTTGGGCAATATACTGAAATCCATAAGTTTATTAATTAGCCCACAGCCATCCTCCTGCACACTCCACCTAACAATCTGTACAACATTAACAACTTTTTTACTGTTCTCTTCCGCCATTCTTACACGATCCATGCTCTCCAAGTATGAAATCAACAGTGTGGCAACGCTGTAGACAGCGTAACTAATTTTAATTTGTTCATATCAACAAATATGGCTACCATACTTGTATACGGAGAATCATTGCGAGAATTGAAAAGCTTATTTTACAACTTCTGCACGTTAATGAACATTTTTTCCCCCTCACCCCAACATGTTAACTTGAGATAAATAATCACGAATAATTATTTCGTGAGTATAAGACGTAGCATAGAAATTACAGAAGGGTCCGGTATTGTAAATTCTTGCCTTAATGAATAATAGGGGTGTGCTGGACAGAATTTTTTGGGTCGGGACGGAATCGGGACGGTAATTTTTTTAAATCCCGACATTCGGGACTGAAAAATTTGCAATTTCCCGACCAAGTCGGAAAATTTTCTGGACGGGAAATGTTCGAAATTTCCCGAAGCACTGGAAATCTCGAATTTTACAAGTCATTTTCACTTTAAGTGATCGTTTTTGCATTTCTAGAAAAAAAACTTACAACTTTCGATAAGTTCCAGAAACTTACAAGGCAGAAAACGTCGAGAATTAACGACTTTTTAAAGTAAAGAATCCAGCACACCCCTAATGAATAACGTTGAGTCGTTTACTGTTGATTATGTTATTTGAAGTCATACATGCTGCTGCTGTGAAGAGATGGATGTTGGTTGGTGATGCTGTATTTCCTGCATTCTTTAACAATTTTGGTCCCATTTTATTTCCCTTTTTTGTTTTTGTATCACTTAACATTGAAAATATTCTTTCCGTTTCCGCGTTAGAATGCGGCAATGTTAGCACTATTTTCGCGAGAGTGGAAATGTTTTCAAAAAGGAACTTGCCTTGAAAGTTTTTGGTAACCGATAACATGTTCCAAAATTCTGATGGAGATTTGTTAGTTAGTTCTTTTTTCTCCTCCTCGCTAAAGTATCCAGATAAACTAATTCATAAAATGTAATTTACCAAGATTGAAAAAGTACCTACGTTTTCCCTCATTTGGCAAAATCTGTCCCTACGTTCCTACGCGGGCGAAATTTAGTGAAAAGTCCCTATGCGTAGGGACATGTCCCTACGGTTGGCATCACTGCCGACACGTGCAGTATGAAGCGCCCTCTCGCGGCTGACAACTCACCCAACCCCCGATAAGCTGCAGGCGCTGTCGCGACAACTGAGAATAAAGTAGCGATGACTAATCTAAGATTAGATGTCAGAAATAAGGTGCCAGAAATATTTGTAATTGCGAGGGCACATTTTCCTGCAATCCTTGCGACAAGTTACGTGCTTATTTCAATTGTAATTGTAACTGTAATTGTGAAAAGTGGAAACATTACAAAACAAGCGGTTTCTGTTACGGACTTCCTGAACGCAATTTGCCGGGACCTGTTGCATGAAGAGCCCGCCGAACGGCCGTCACTCTGGCGGTGAACGACTGAAATAACCTCCCTGTAGTTACTGGTATGTTACAAATAAATGCTTTATCAAAGGTTTTACAAATATTCCAAACTTAGACCTCTTACGAGTTGATCGGGAACCATCTTAACTCAATATATTTTTTTAAATAATACAACACCCCAAAGATGTCTGAGGAAATACCGAATACATGGTTTTTTCCATAATTTGTTTAAAGATATTTTCATGCTTAGCTATGGGACTTTAAAATTAAAATGAACTGAACTGAGGTGGACTCCATAAGTATGATATATTCAATAACATGGTTTCTATATCCACTCGGTGAGAGACGATTATTCCTGGTTGAGATGTCTGAAGATAGAGGAGAGGCGGAAATTTCCTCACCCCCTTCAATCTCACCTTGCATTAAAAATCAATAGATGTATCAAAAAAAGGTAAAGTGTTCCCCTGTGCATAGCACCACGCCATGAAGGCATATAGGGGGTGTGGGGGTAACGCCCCACACTTTCTTGATCCGGTCGTGAGTGGGGGTGATATGATAAGCATCACACCCCTGACCGCCTTTACCCCCCAGGGTTTCCCCCAGGTACCCATGTTATTCGACGCTGGGTGGGCACCGGGGCCGCTTCCACCGTTAGAAAAGTTCCCGGATTTGAACCAGCCCGGGGATCGAACCCGGGGCCTTGAGCATGGTAGTCAAACGCGTTACCGACTGAGCCACCGCGGCATTTTGAATTTAACGAAATGGAATATCAGGAGTTCAAAATGAGCCCATGAACAAGGCCCAGAGCTTTATGTTTTTCGGAATTGTTATCTTGTTAAAATATGTTTCTAAAATGACCATAAATACTAAGGAAAACAAAAAAAAAAGATTATTTATGTCAATTTTTAATTTATAAAAAACAGGAAATCTGTGTGCTGTTCTAAAATGGAATATTTCCAATGCCTTCACATCATACCTATACGTACTACCTTTGAAGCAGTATATGCGTAGTATATATATGCGTGTGTGTGTGTATATATATATATATATATATTTATATATATATATATATATATACGTATATACATCCGAAACTGAATTTTGTATCCCCCAAATGAAAAACGTTCCTGCGCCACTGGGAGCAAGTTTGAGTTTATCTTCACTGAGAGAGGGGGGATCAAATTCCAATTGGTGCGGAGATATTGTAGTGGAGTGTATATTTACACATGCACACAGATGTCCTCCACTTCATTGCACTTCAAATGTTGACCTCCCAATGCAAAATGAAAATGTTTTCTAGCTGGGTTATGAAGTGTTAAAATTGAGAACTCAAGGCTGTAGGGAGCACAGTCCATTGCATTTTTGCAATTTTTTCTTGACTAAAAGCAGTCTGTTGTCATGCTTGTTTTAGGCTGCTACCATGCATGAGTCATGCTCCACATGCTCATGTCCAATCACAAACTTTTCATGCCATTTGGGCTTTCAATAATGTTTCATTATCGAAATGCTGATTAAAGTTCACAAAACGTCTCTCAGATTTATGCCTTATTTTTCCATAAATTTAACATGTTATGCAACTGGGACTGGCACTGCTTGTTCACTCACCATCCTTGCTACTGACTAAATGTTTTGAAGGTGAATTGCATCATGGTATAGGAGTCTATGACCTGCACACTTTGAGCTCCAATTGGTCCTGTCATGTGGACATCTAATTTTAGTTCCTGTTATGTGATAAAACCAAAAATGTTTTGTCTTTCTGACCTGTTCATTATGTAGATATTTATATTTCTTTTCAGGGGAGACAAAGAAGGGGAAGTATGATAAAGTATATTCAGGGCAATAAGCATCTAGCAAGACCTTTGAAATGTGGTAATGAAGGTGAAGATATAGTTTGTTTGGATTCAGATGCATCAACAGATGGTGAAGACAAGATGTGTTCTGGCTCACCATCACATATTGAGCAACGACCGGTGCTGCCACTAAACAAGATAAACAACATGATACGAGACCAGTTACTTCTCTATTTACATGCATTATCTTGCCAAAGGAAACTGGATGTGGGTGCTGGTAGAGAGGTACTGTTTAGTGTACTTCATTAGATTTACCTATGTAGTAAATTTATGACTAATAACAATGCATATGATAGTCTCCACAGAAAGTGATCCTGCTCCATGTTAATAACAAATTGAATTATTATAAAAATAATATTATAATATATAGGCCGCGGTGGCTCAGTCGGTAACGCATCTGACTACCATGCTGAAGGTCCCGGGTTCGATCCTCGGCCGGTTCAAAACCCGGAACTTTTCTAACGTTGGAAGCGGGCCCGGTGCCCACCCAGCATCGAATAACATGGGTGCCTGGCGAAACCTTTTGGGGGTTAAGGCAGTGATGCTGATCACATCACCCCCACTCACGACCGGATCAAGAAACTGTGGGGTGTTACCCCCACACCCCCTATACGCCTTCATGGCATGGTGCTAACCACAGGGGAGCACTTTACCTTTTATATTATCTTGCAATATATTAAGGCATGCATGTTTGTAAATGCATGCAATTTATGTTGCAAGAGAGTGACTATTTTTCAATTTCACACAATTACATTTTCATTATTGCTTTTCATGAACACTGGCTGAGCTGCAATAGTCAAATATTTTCTTTTCTTTACTGGACACCAATAAGTATACTTTATAATTCTATGGACATTGGTTCATTACAAACATGTGCAGATGAAAATTTTTGTGAGATACCCTCCATTTTTCTTGTGATTTTCATTGTTTTTGATGTGTTGGAGCAAAGAAATGGCCTCCATTTCCCTTTATCATACCAGGATTTCAGGTAACTGCTAGGTGCACTAATTGCTGGTGATTTGAGATACTACGGAAAACTGAAAGAATTTCACTGGAAAATATAAGAAATAATGTTTATTCAATAGTATTACTCTATAAATGCTAGCTACTAAATGTTGCCAAGAAGCACATAAGAAATTGTTTTTAACCAGGCACGTGCCCACGATTTTCGTAAGAGGGGTGGGTGGGTTATGAATCCAACACATTTTATAGTTCACAGGTCATCTTTATCTGGCAATGATATGCACTTATTATTAATATGACTTAAATTTTAGTTTAAAAGCTCATTTGATAAAAATAATTATTGTAATAAATTTAATAATTAATATACTTTGGTTTTACCTCAATGAACGCAATGAATGTATTTGCCATGGATGCTTCATGTTCTATTTTTTAAGTTACACTTGTGATAAGAAGAAAAGCATCATATAAAAGTACCTGCTTGGAAATTTTCAATTATTAATATTTTATATTTAATTGCTCAAATACCATTTTAAAACAAAAAATATGTACCCTCAACATTGTATGGACATTAAAGATATTGAGACTACTTGATGTCTTGAAGACTGTAATAAATAAGGTAGCACGGTTCAACAATTTAAATTCTGAAATTTAGGCATCAAGGTTTCTGTGTGAGTTCTGACAATATGTCATCATGAGTAACCTTTATACCTTGGTGAATGTTCAGAGCAGCTAACCCATTTAATCTATCTTCGCAAATGGTATTTTGAAGATAGGTCTTGAACTGCCTCAACGTTGAGAATGATCTCTCATTTGATGCTGTTGTTACCGGGATTGTATATAATATGCGCAAAAGTGTGTTTACACAGGGAAATATTACTTCACTGCACATATCAATTGCTTCAAGACCATTTACTGGAAGTTTTTCCATTGCTGAAAGATGACGATACCACAGTTTCATTTCACTTGTAGCGGTCATCTCATTACACTGCAATACAGAGCCATACATTTTTACCAAATGTTTCATCTCATTAATTCTCTACTCAATTACCTGACATTCCACAGAGCTCGGAAACAAGCACTTGAAACTACTCAGTGGCTCTTTTTGTCCAATAAGACGTTCACGCAACTGAAGCAGGAAGGAGTCAAGAAATGGAATGAAAATTGCAGACCTGAAATAATCTTCTGGTGAATCTGCAGGAATATTGCATCTGTGTTTCTGTTGACCACCACGATGAGGAATGCTGACTACCAAGGCTCGTTTGTTACATATTTCCTGGACAGCTTTAAATATCTCACTAAATTTTGCATTTACACTTGAACTGACCTCTTCCACTTCACTTTCTACAAATTCTGCAAATGTCATTGCATTCGCCAAATCCATATTTTGCGACTGCAGAAAACGACTGAGAGGGAGACTGATAGAGAACACTGTATTTAGACACAGCAATGCGACCAAAAATTGTGTCTGTTCAATGGAGCACAGCAACTGATTGGCCGAAGTAGCTGCATCTCTATCTGGCCATGCCGATATTTCTTCTAAAGATTCGAAGATGGCTATCAACAGTCCCACAAATACAACAACAGCATCATGCCTCTGAACCCATCTTGTTGGACACAGTAATTAACAATTTCTACTACAGTGTCAGTAATGTGTCATATTCATTTTCATATTACATAGGTCTATAGAGAGGAATTATGTATGTTGTTAACGTTATGGAACTGCGAAATCAACTGTTGAAGAGGCCACTCCAGCGCCTCCCTCCGAAGTCCAGAACCACACCGCATGATCTGTGGGGCTCTTGTCACCCTTGCCAGACAGTGCTTGAAATGGAAATTCCTAGCTGGAAAGGGAGGAGGATGTTTGATCGAGTTTGGAGATACGAGGGGGTATATCCTCGTATGGATCAACATGGAGACAATACAGTGCATGCTGTACCCAATTAGGATGGGATTCCTCTGAATTTAAATCGACCTTTTCTGAGGTTCTCTTTGTGGAAGGTGAAGCTTCAATCTCCATTTTTTGTTTCTTTTGGAAATAATCTAATAATGTATTTTTCCTCTTTTCTCTATCCATTTTTAGTTCCACGTCAAATATCCATCACACATGCAGAAACATAACACACTACACAACCACTTTGACTCGCTTGCTACCTTGCAGACTGCAACTCGCTACAACCCCAGTGGACACCAGGACTTTAGGCACAGATACCAGGCGAGTGCTTGTCGTTCCGGGAACTGGAACGTCTGCACCCTGCATCCAGCTTGGTCCAGCTCAAATTACATCACCAGTGTTGACAGCAACCATTAAGTCACTAGTGTTAGCAACTGCTAAATTATTTACGTGGAAATTCAAGTGAGATCTTTCACAAATTTTACAAGAAAATTCAATAAACTGATGGCTGGAAATTGGTTGAGATAAAAGTATCTAATTTGTAAAGAGCTCAAGAGTAAATCGTATAATATTTTGGCAAATTAATTGCTTTTATTTTGTTCATGAAACTGACTGGTCCAATTGGGCTTGATAACTTATCCCCACCCCCTCCCTTCTTTAGACACAATCTCTCTTTCCGGCAGAGATTATGGCCGATAGTTCACTTACAGTTTTTCACAGTCCGCGAAACCAATAACCTATGTAACACGGATCCTAACTGTATCAATGCTTGACTCGGACTGTCTTCTCTGCAATGCACATCAACCGTTCACTAGAAAAGATGTTGACTTCTCTTGCCGCCCTTTTTCGGCAGCGGGGGCGGGTCAACTTTTATAAGGGGTGTGTCTAGATCAGTTACAGAAATTGTCCTTCCTTTTTGGTGCTAAGGAATGAATGAATGCCTGTGCATTGCTGTCACTTAACACCTATAATATCAAAAGTAATTGAAGAAGCAAATACATTTCTCATTGCCAAATGTAAACATCTTACAATATTGTCCATTTATTTCATTTTTGCTTTGAATTTTATCTAAGTAACTAAACCAATGGAGGGGTTAACCCCCACCCCCACCCCCCGGTCACGCTACTGGTTTTAACCATGGTTTCAAATTATTATACTCTAGAATGCAACAGCTCTCTGAGGGCCAGGACCTACTAAACTCCGTACCAGCTAACTGTAGACCAGGCAAACAAGAATAAGTCTCTGCGCAAGTAGGGATGCAAGACGGATCCACCAATGAAGAATGAGAGAAACAGGATTGTGTAATGGGTGACTCAATTTCCTCCTTCTCTCTGTAAGCGTTGCAAACTCTTGAAAAGGATAATACTGAACGCACCTGGCAAATGGACCATATTTTTATCTCCAGGTCTGTATGATTATTTTAAGAATTTCTTAGGGAAATATTAGGGATAAAACTGCAAGAGCAAATTTTGACAAGCCGTGCATTTAGCATATGGACTAAGGTCTGGACCATACATCCGTACATGTACCGTACAGTTGGCAACGCTGAACTTTCACCACTCGATTTTCCTTCTCCTCCTCTGCCGATATATGCAACCCTGCTCTACAGTTAGCTGGGATAGGGTATAAGTATCTATTTCATTCAATGAAACATAGACAATGCACAGAATCTCAACATCACTTTGACTCAATGCAGACTGGATTGTGCTACTTTTTCTTTTCAAGTTACTCCAGGTCTTTTCCATTGACACTCCCTTTCTATATGTTAAGATTAGGGTTTCGGATAAGGAAAATTGTCCTTGTCTACTTAGAAGGGTGTAAAATGGCCATATGTGCTGATGCACTGCAAATTTTTAACTCATTCATTGCCAAATGTACTCACAATGCTGGTTAACACAAAGACTTTGAGGGCTTCCACAGGATATTGAACCCTGGAACAGCTTGCACCAAAGGTGAGAATGCTGACTTTCTTGCTACAATGGAGACCAACCTTGGTTTAAACCAACCATTTGCCAGTGTTTAGTGTATGATGTGCCAAAACAAGGAAAGGACTAAACAGTGTGGCTCATCAGACTCTTTAGGGCAAAGGGCTGCCCAGCAGCACATTCAACATACATTGTTTGGTATCTGATGGACACACTATCATAATGTGTAAATCTAATGTGCATTTTAATTCCATCTTCCATTTTAAAAGATGTAAATAGCCTTGAGCTTTGCTCAGCACAATCTTAAAAATTCACTAAAAAGTATGCTATATCTATACTATTTCAAATATGAGATTCTGACATAATGTTGCACTCTATAATGCAGACAGCTAACACAAAATATTTGTTGGTGAATATCTGTTTACCCTTTTCTTAGGTATTCAAAATTGCAATGCAAAATAGTGAAATTAAATATTGTTCAAAATTTTGATTACAGTTATTGTGCAAGTACTCCACTTCAATCATGTATCTCAACTTGATTAAAATATTTGAGAATTATATCAAAATATTAAAATAACTTGTATGGGAAACAAAATTCATCTTTCCCCATAATGCTGATGCAAAATAAATGAAAACTTCAAATCTTGCATAATTTCCAGGATAATTAGGCACTGCAAGAATGTTGTATGGCATGTTTGTGGACCACATGGAATGTCAGAAAAGTATCAGCACATATTAGTAAATAAATTCCAGCCGATGGTTTCCAATACTGATTCATACATTGGCGTCGGTATCAGCTCAGCCCTAATTTATATTTTATTCCAGTTTTCTATCTGTTTAGGTTAATCCCAACTATGAAAATGAATGGACTAGATGTGCAACAGATAAAAATTTAAGTTTTTACTTTAATTCTTTGTATTTGAATCATAGACTTCTTGTATTGCCATGATTTTAAACAACTTTTCCACAATACCTGCAAAATGTGTATTGTCCTCAAATTTTTGTTTCATTTTTTGTTAACTCTGCTTTTCAAAGAATATTCTGTAAAGAGCAATTTGTAATACATTTTTGTTTCTCTTCCAGTGTTCTGTTTCACAATGTAATTCAATGAGGAAGCTTCTTACTCATTTGGAGACTTGTGGTGAAGGTGAATCCTGCATATATACGCATTGTTCATCAATGAAGGAGATGAAATATCACTGGGATAAATGTTGTGGGATTGGATGCTCCCTCTGCCAATCCGTGGGAAAATGAGGTACATAGCTATGTATTTTCTCAATATCGTTTATGACTTTATATATATATATGTATGTATGTATGTATGTATGTACAGTATATGTATATGTGTGTGTGTGGGGGGGGGGGGTTCTGTGTGGTGCATGTGTGTGTGTGTTTTTTTTTTGTGTGTGTGAGTGTGAGTGTGAGTGATTGAGTGTATGATGTCTTGAAAGAGTTTCTGAACATGTGTAAGGCAAGCAAGTTCATATTTTGAAGGGCATGGAATTAATGTGCAGTACGAGCTTTCACAAGTAAAAGCTAACGTAATTGCCAGTACTGTTCCACAAGGCAGTGTGATAGAAATGGATTTGGATTTTTTTAAGAAAAAATCTGCAGATAATATGAAAGGAATGTTCCAGGGTGTCTTTAAATTTATGTATATTGAAGATATGACACTTAAATTGCAATGCAATACAAATATTTTATTCATGAAGATTAGGCACACACATGAGATCTACTACATAGAAATTTCAGTGAAAAATGCAGGCTCATCCAGGACTCAAACCCAGGTCTCTGGCCTTACCATACATATGATTGCTCTACCACTGAGCTACCGAGCTTTCCTGGTCTCATCTGATTTTTTGCTGTCCCTCTTTTACCTGTGTGGAATTGTCTCTGCTAGTGCTACTGCAACAAGATCTGTTGCCTGTAGACTTCGACATTATCTGGTTCCTCACAGCATAAAGATGTTAACACAGACAAACAAAAGTACGGAAAATCCCAAAAACAAAAAATGGATTCAGGGTTTCATGATCCTTAAAATGTTAAAATATTTCTCAGTATAAGAGAAATGGTGCAGAAACCTTAGTTAATTCGAGGGTAAGATCAAAAGTATCTACATTTGAATTTCTTTCAAATAAGTATTTTGCAGTACAAAATACACATATAGCCTTTCACAGTAAGCTTCCTTTTTCTGTTCCACACCAGTTGCACATTTGGGCAAGTCTGTATGCCATTCGGCTACCTTCTTTTTTCATGCACCTGACTTCTGAGATCGCTTCATCAGCAGCATACAGAATGATACCAAATTGTTTCACATGGACTGATTTATTTAGTTTTGAGATAAACATGGATGACAATTGTTCTCATATACCCTACATTCCTGACATGATCCAACCAAAATTTGACCTTTCCTCAAACCTCAAGAAAGCATGGAATGGAACATTTTTCAATGCTATCCAGGAAAATGCTTCTGCATGCTATCTTCTCTACTCTCTTGTCTCCTACTTGGTTTGAAATCATCATCTTGTCCATATTATGTAGTTGTTCTACATCTAGGAATGCCATAATGAAATCAATGTTGCCTTCCTCTTTGTTTTAGTTATTTTTCACTATAGATATAGGAAAATTATAGGTTGATAGATAGGCTGGTCTTGATATAGACCCCCTGGAATCACTTTAGGGTGGTAAGTTGCACTCATGTCCATTTGCAGTTCATCATTGTTGGTAAAATAGCATCTATCCTTCATTACATGACAAGTGCATGGCTATGGTGTTTTTGGACATAAAAAATATCATCCTCATTGACAGACTGAAACCTGTAACCACCAACAACAGCAATGTGCATGTGGTATCTTTCTATAGAGCATGCATTATACAAATCGTAAGCTGCCAGGGAAGAGGGCAAAAGGTTGTGCTCTTGCAACATTCCAGTGTGTACTGTCATAACAAGCTTCGAAATTTCTGTTGCATCCACGATACGGCCCTAACCTGAACCCCCAGTCACCTTCTAGAGCAATGAAGAAACTCATGTACTGTCCCCGCAACACTCTCAATGCGGGGGGCCCTAAGCTGTAGGGGCCCCCCCTATGTTCTCTCTCTGTGCTCCCGAAAGTTTATATAATCACAGAAATTCAGCAGATACTGTCACTTATTTAAAAAATGGATTTATGAAACAGAAACTTGGTTCTCAGTAACATATCACATGGTGACATCTGCGATAATAAGCAGTGGCATATTGTCTCAGCCAGAAGGGCTCGAGCAACTTGACATTATGAGTCTCCTCCCGAATTTCGAGTTAAGTTACTTTTTCACAGATGACAATCAATAGGAAACTTGTCTTGTCATACCTTTATAGCTACATAGTTTTTGTTAAAGTGGTGTAGTGTAGTGTAGAACAGTTGTGAATTGAGTAGAAAAATGCAGTTGCTCAACCTGTTGATGTCTTATTGTTAAACAATACCTAAACAAACAAACTTAATAATTCATTACCTTTTTCTTACAACTAATATTACCTAATATTTAAAATGTATACAAAATAATTGAAAGGGGTGCCCTAAGTCTTAGTATGAGTTTGAAATAAGATCTGAGGTTAATTTCCCTCATTGTTCACACCTGTTACGTTTTGCTTCAAAGGGACCCAAAAACTCAGGAGGTGGAGCCCAGGGGCAATTATCCCTTTGCCCTTAGGTCCAGTAGCCCCAATTCCACCATGCAAGGTATACAACATATACAGTGCTTTGAGTGCTCCAATGCTTCCAATGGGCATTTTATTGAGTGACAAATTTTCAGTGAATAAAGTCCAGTTGCTGCATAGTTTTAGAAGCATAATGTGAGTGGCTCTTATGTCGAATCTTGGCCTGGCATAGCCAGAGGATGGCTTTTTGGGCTGAAGGTGCATCCATTTTAAGTCCAAAAAAGGAGTGTTTACTGTCCTTTAAACAATTTCCCCAAAGAAGCTTTTTTTAAAAATATGTGTAGTATGTGTAACCTTAAACTACAAAAAAGAAAAATGCAGTTTCGAACAAAAGATACAAAGCATCATGAAGACAATAGTTGGCTGTGTGAAGCCTCCGCCCTCCTTAAAAAAGAGACTCCTGGCTGTGCCACCACATTGAAGTAAGAGAAAATACGAAAAGAGGTCAAAAATTATCTGCACTTTCACCATAACTTTCTTTAGGTTGCCCACACTGCCTTCAGCACTCACATGCTGAAAGGAGGTACTCTTATGGTTATGTGGCCAAGGTTTCATACTAATCGCTCAATTTTTGTCTCTTATTTAACAGAGTAAACATGGCCACTCTGCTGGCAGTGTGCACTAGGATAGAGCGAAAAAAATATTTTTTAAAAAATTTCTAATAGTGCGGAGAAGTTGGCTTTTGATGTATGAAGGACAAAAATAAAATTTGATGGTAATCGGAGCATGTCTTGAAGTGCCGCAAGTACAATCAAGTTTCATAAATTTGAAATTTTTTGCTCTAGTTCAACCTTTTTCTCTAGTTTCTTATTTGCACTATAAAAGAGCAAATCAAAAAGTTCATACTTTTATGCCTTTTTATTAATAGAACAAGTTAAGACTAGACAAATGGTGGAATGTCCTATTTTCGGATGATTTTATGTTATAAGTGAAGTAGTGTTGCCAACATATGAAGATGTAATGAAGTGCTATTTTCTAATAAGACATAATCTCAAGCCAGATACATCAGTGAAGGAGCCAACTGTAAGTTAAATATCTGATATTTTAGCTCAGAAAATTGAAAATATATGGTTAAGAGCTCCTATTCCTGTAGTTTCTAATATCCGAATTTTACAAATGATAAAAGTTTATCATGACATGTATAGATATTTGTTAAGATCTAGAAGTTAGGAAAACATACCTCAAATGTTGTTACATTTAAAAAACATGCTAAATGCTTATTTGATATTGCTGCCTGCAAATGTTTAGACTTTCAACAATGTAGTTGTAAAAAGGAAAGAAAAGTTCCTTTTTTAGAGCTGGAGTTTTTAATAGATCAACGATCGTCCAGAATAATGGTTATGAGTAATGTTGATAGAGTTATCACAAATGCTTTGTTATTGAAAGATGCCAGAGGAAGTAAAGAAATACCGAGGAAATTTAAATGTATGCAAGAATTTTCACAAAATACCACAATGACATCAACGTTTACTGATAGTGATGACATCACTGAAGAACAAGAGAAAGTGACAGAAAAGCTCACAGTTAGTGCTGAAGAACAAGAGAGAATTTTACAAGTAGAGGGAAATTTAGCAGGTCCTTCAGCATTATAAGAAGATAATAAAATTGCTCAAATGTGCATTAAACTGCCATCTGTTGCCTCCATATGTGATAGCATTGGAATATCCGATAGAGATGCTGAAGCAATAGCAAGCTATGCTTTGCAGGACTTGGGTTTAATAAATAATGATGACAAAAGTAAAGTAATCGACTGGATGAAAATTAGACAAGAAAGATCAAAGACAATGCATTCAAGACAATCAAGGTCTGATAACCGAAAATAGAGGATTGTTTTTCGATGGAAGAAAAGACAAGACAATTATTCAAGAAAAGAAAGGAACTAAGTTTTACAAAATTGTTACTACGGAAGAGCACGTTTCGCTAATAGAAGAACCAAACTCAAAGTTTTTAGGTTATGTGACACCAATGTCTGGTACTGGAAAAGATATTGCAGAGAGCATAATTGAGTTTTTATGAGATAACAAACATAATGAACAACTTGTGAATTTTACCGCGATTGGATGTGATGGAACCATTGTAAATACTGGAGTCAATGATAGTGTGATTTCTTTGGTGGAAAACAAAATAGGAAGATCACTGCAATGGTTAGTTTGCTTATTCGATTGTAATGAACTGCCTTTATGCCACCTTTTTTGTTCTTTAGAACTAAGGGTCCCAATGAGTTTAAAGGGGAACTAGGTAAGCAGCTGCAAAACTGTCATGAGCTTCCTGTGGTACCCTTCTTACCAATTGAAAATAACCTTCCCTCATTAGAAAATATAAGTGATTTAAGTACAGATCAAAAGTACTTAATGGAAATGTGTATTGCTGTATGTAGTGGAAACTGCTCGTTGGATTTATCTTTGAAAAACCCTGAAAAATTTGCCAACTCCAGATGGCTTACATTAGCAAATCAAATACCTTGATTCTATGTTGCAACTGAAAATCCTACTAACAACCTTCAAATTCTGGCTGAGTTTATTGGAAAAGTTTATGGACCTGTGTGGTTTAACATTAAGTTGAAACCTTCATGCTTGAATGGTTCTAAACTTTTCTGGAATCTTATTCCTTACTCACACTGTCTAACTACTGATCTTAAAGAAATAATAGATCCAGTTCTTTAAAGAAACAGATACTTTGCTGCTGCGGAAAATATTATTTTGTCTATGCTATGTGATGAGCGCAAACATATAAGAGAGCTTGGTTTGCACGGACTTCTAAAAGCAAGAGCAGAGAGTAGAGGTGGTATTAGAACGTTTACAATTCCAAAATTCAACTTTGATGCTAAGGATTACATTGATATTATACCATGGAAGGCATTGAAATCACAGAGCCCCCAATGACAAAGCATATTAACAATGATTACCTTAAACAATTCATTAGGGAAACATCAGAATCAACTGTTGTGGAGAACCCATTAATTGACTTTCTCAGGTTTCCATGTCACACACAAGCCGTGGAAAGAGTGGTTAAACTAGTTACTGAGTCATCTTTGTCTGTCTGTAGATCATTTTCAAGAGAAAATTTTATTGATGCAAGAATTGTATCTCAAAATAATATGCCAACATTCGATACGAAAAACAGTTCAATGTGCCAACACAGTGAAAAACAAACATTTTCAAATGTTTGGAAATTTTTAGTCTTGTCAAGGATTTAAGTGGTTTAGGTTTTTTGTTCTCATTATAAAGAATTATTTTTGTATACATGTATGAGATCAAAAAACATTTACCTTGTTTCATTTTATTTAAATTACTATAAGCATGGATGTCCACAGGATTTTTTCCAGGGAGGGGCAAGGAAGGTAATTTTTTTCAGGGGGCAAACAAGGCACATTTTCCCCAAAAATAGTATTGTTCCATAAAAAGAAAAAAACTTTGCTTACATTTGAATTTATGGTGTTCATGCAATAATTAACACATATAATTGTGGCTAAAATGAAATTATATGTGTGAAATACATAATTTTTGATTGACTTTCATTTTCCAGGGAAGGCCATGGCCCCCCTTGCTCCCCCCTTCTGTATGCCCATGACTGTAAGATGTGTTAACAAAGCATAATAAATTGGTAAGAAATAAGAAAAATACATAACTTTGCGTTAAAAACTATTTTTATTGTGTATAATATTTTGTGCAGAATGTTTTATTTTTAAATCTAATAAGACTTTAATGTTACTAATTGCATTATTTCACAGTAGATGTGTGAAAAACTTTAAAAAAATATACACAACCAAATTTTGAATTTTTATTGAATTTTACAAAAATTCCAATTTGTACGCTCTTTGCGGCACCTCAAAATGTTGTAGTAGAGCAATGAATTTTTTAAATCTTTATTTCTGAATCAGGCAACTTTTGGCCACAGAAATTGATAAAAAAGAAAAATATCCGGTTTTTGTTCCACCCTACTGTGCACCAAGGAAGACCCAGAGATCAGTGATCCGTTTCTCTGATCTGAAAGTGTATCAGGAAATGAAGTTAATCGCAGGCTTTCAGTACAATACAGGGCCAGTGTTCTATCGAGTAGAAGTGTCAAGTGTGTGGATCGAGAGGTTTAAAAATGACTGGACAAGGGGGAACAGAATGCCCAACAACATCCACCACTGGCAGCAAGATTCAACAAGTTCAGGAGATAATTCTGACACACTGATGGGTCACAGGCCGGCACTCAATGAGGTGCCATGCTCTATGCAAATTAGGCATCAGTGGCCTTCAAGGCCTTTCTCCAGCTCAAGGAAGCTGACCCTCGTGCCAGGCATGAGAAGTGTTTATTGCTTATCCAACCAGATGTGAAAGTGGATTGGGCATTGCGGGTTGCGTCAAGTTCCAAGATCTCTTCAGTTTTCCACAAAATTCAGGCATTCCAAACATTTGGAAGTTTTGCTCCAGTTTGGCCAATTCGCTGTTGTTCTGGTGTTTGATGGAGGTGGTTGGTGGGTTTTGGGGGGGGGGGATATTCCATATTGGTATTTATGCATACTTTGTTATTAGTCCTGGATCCACGGGGAGGGCCCCTCCCAAATCAATAGCTTAAACTAGTTTTTTCATGCATTATTCATATTTTGACTTTTTTACATCAACAGGGGCAACATGATTCTATGGGAGAGGTCCTTGTTTCTTAATTTCCCCATTCCCCATTTCTCTTTGCAGCTTTATGTAATTACTAATTAGGTTTATCACGGTAATGGAAATGTATAATAATGATTGAGAAAATTAATAAGGATCCTTTACCTATCCCAGATTCGGACCCAGTACTCTTGTTTCAGCTGTGTGCATTAATCCCTGTAGACCAAGCGGCAAGGTGCAAGGTAGGACACCCCCTCCCCCATACATTTTCATGTTTATTAAAATGTACAATGGTAGAATATTTTTTTAAACCCTTTTGGAACGTAATGTTAATGTTCTGCCCCCTCTTCACAAAGTTAGGCCCAAGTTACACTGATGACGGAACCTAGAGGGGAAATTATGGTGATTTCATGAAATGGATGAATGATAAATTAATCAGCATGCACTTCATTCGATATTTGAATCCAGAATTTCAGATTGTAAAAATTGATGTATAATATATGGTGTCATAAAACTCATCATACTTTGCTACAGCACACAAATAGCTATCCATATTCCATACCTCACATGGGATTGGAATCCAGTACTAGTAATATCGCAAGACACTAGTTTGCTCGTGAAAAGTTCCTATTTGTAATATGGATATAACAGGTCTAAAAAAATATGTGAATGCAAAAGTTATGAACACACTTTCAAATACTCTGTTCTTAGAACAATAAATTGTATTGCATTTTCCCGAGATTATTCATCCAATTGTTTGTGGTGCAATGGCGCACGATTAATTCAATTATTATTAATATATTATTATCATATTATTATATTATTATTACTATTCTGAGACACTTGGTTTGGACCCCTCCCCTCGAAATATATTTCTAGATACATGATTGAAAGCAAGCTTCGTAGGTGTGTGAACAGTTTCTGTAATTATTTCTGTTGTTCAGTTTTAAACTCATTTAGCAAATTCGTATGGATGTACGCAAGAAAAAAAAATCTATACTTTATTTTCTTTTTTAAAAGGGTGCCATCTGAAATAATATTGAAACATGTGACTCTGTGTTTTGAAAAGATAGGAACCAGGTCTTGCTGCGAGAAATTGACCAAATGCAATGGATGGGTGAAGCCAAGAGAAATGAGTGACCTTGATTTTCCAACTGAAAGTGTGCAACTATCTGACTCCAGATTTTAGCAATCGCAGCATCTCACCAACGGAAAGGGAACATTTCCCTCTCACGAATGGCCTGCTTAAGTCGATAACAAAAAATGGGAAGGCAGGGTTAAAGATAATTCATCTTACATTGATGAACTACACGTAGTTCACCAAATGTAAGTGTAATGCTCCTCCAAAATATGGTTCAAGAGTGGTACATGTTCATTTGGCTTCAGAGGAATTATATCGAGAATATGGATTGGCCTATATACCTACCCATAAGAACCCTATTTATAGGGGAAAAAATGTAAGTCAATATTGTTTTCATCTTGTATAATTCGTATACTCTGGTTTTGTTTCATAAATACCAAAGTATGCAGTTTTCTTTCTTGCAGACTATTGAAGTTACCTGGATACATACATTAGGTGACAAATATACAGCTTTCCCATGGATCATGTCCAATTCTATATATCATCTTTGCTTATTCATTTGCCTTGACGACCATGAAAGTTGAGTGCTTTGCTCATGACCTTGTCACAAATGGTTTGAGGTTCAAATCCTGGTATGGGTATTTATATATCAATTTCACCCTACATCAGTCATGCTGCATCTCTGAAATACATGTAGCTAATAATCTTTCTTTTCTCAGAAGCAAATAAGTGTGTGGTTCTAAGACCACAATCTCTGCCTGGTGTCTATTCATGTCTGGGGTTATAAGCTGTTTGTATCTGTGAGATACAAAACAGCCAATTCTGCTTCGGTTAGTAGTAGCCTGCTTGTAACCTGTGACCCTTGGATACAAAAAATGGAACTGAACTCATTTATTCCATGCTCTGCAGCAGTAATTGTGAATGCAGTGAAGATAATGATGTCAGTGAGAAGAATCTGTGAGCGATTGTGATAATGTTGAGGAAGGAAAAGTGGATTTAGGGACTGAATTGGAATATAATGACAAGTGTAGTGAATGGCAGAGTGACACGTATAAATAAATACTTCTAAGGTGACATTTAATATTGTATGCATTGCTAAACAAATGCTTTTAAGATATTTAAGAATCATTATATGTAGGCCTAATATAAAATATAGTGAAAGTTTAGAAATTTCTTAAATATGACAGTAAACTTTACTTGTATCTCAGATGCAGCATGACCAATTGTGTTATTATCCAAGTATCCAATTGAATCTTCATTCATCCAAATTGTTTCCAATTAGCCTAAGACTACATAAAATATGAAAAATTCAATTATATTAGTACTTGATTGACATCAACAAAAATTTATTTCATGAGTCCCTAATATTTGATTCACATATAAATGTTTTGTGTTGTCATTATTTATTTCCTAATGCAGTTCCAAAAGTGATGCATGCAGATGATGAGCAACGCTTATTTCCAAGCACTCTTGGGACAAAGAGGAACACTGCAGGACAAACAATGCCATCTTCTGGTGGATTCAATAGACGGTATTCATCTGAACCCAAAAAGGCAGTCCCATCTGCTGCTGTGGGGTCAAGCACCAGCACTGTCACTGCTTTGGATTGTAAACCTTCAACTTCAAATACAGATGTGCAAAGTAGTGGAAAATGCATGAAGGAGGAGGAGACTTCATCTGAGATGGTAAGTAATTTTGTACAATTTTGTATTTCCACTTTGGAAATTTTGCCTGTTGCTATGTAATGAAAGCAAATTTGGCATATATTTATCACCAAATGTCAAAGAGCATAGTTACAATGGTTGAAATAATTCTATACATGAACTTCCTCAACCAGAAAGTAAAAAAAAAGAGGTAAAATGTACTCATGTTACCAATTAGTGGTGGCTTGTGCCAAAAATTTTGACTGGTTCTGCTGTGATGATTAATAATAGTTATTAACGGGAGTTTTTCCTTTCTGCTGATTAGCTAAATTTACCCCAGGTACCTGTTTTTCTTGGAAGAAAGCTCCTGCTAAAGGATGGGTGTAATCTGTGTCAACCCCTCATCCCACCAGTTTGGAATGCCAGCCAGCACTCCTCTACAAAATTAGAGATCAGCCATTATACGGAAACTAGTACCCTTCACAAGTATTACTAATTACCAAAACTTGTTCATCAACAGAGAAAGCTTTCATCTTTATTCATAAAAAGGGGCATACATACCCCCAAAAACTTGAGAAATATGTTTATTATCAATGACCTTTTGACTCCTTTGTAAGGGAGACATACAGAGAAACTTTTTCCGAGAAACAGTTTTATTTGTAGTTCAATTAATTTCAGTGGCCACAGCCACCATCCTCATTGGAACTGGTTACACTGTTGCTTGTGAAGATGAAATTAATAGAACTACAAATAAAACTGTCTTGTAGAAAAAATTAATATGGGTTTAAATTAAACCAGTTTCCCCTTTTATGAAAAAAAATCTACCACTGTCACCTGCGTATGCATTTAAGCTTTATAAGAAGGGAGCCTCTCTTGCCTGTAAATGTTTAGGAAATTGAGGAGGTTTTCAAGTGTTTGCTTTTCAAATGTCCAGTGCTGCAAAATATTAGATATAGTACATATATTCACAAAGCCATTCTCCTCACTGTGTGCCAAGAGGTTTTTAGTTGCTTTCTTTGGCAAATTTTTAAAAATTTAAATACTTGCTCAAATAGTGGTCTTTTGTGTCATCTAAATTGAAGTAATTAAGTTACATAGCATTGCTTCAAGGAATATCAAAATTATAATTATGAACAGATGGAAACATAATTTTTGCTATTTTGTCATACTTATTTTATTATAATAAACTAAAGTACAATTTTCAGTGATACTTAGCATAATTGTAGATACATAGCTAGTAGTGCTACATTTCAGGTTAATGTGTGGCTTAGAAACTCCTAAAAAATGGATTTCTTGAGTATATTACACTTTTTTGCATGGAGATGGAATGTCAACATTGTACCTCCTGTGAAAGTCCCAGACAGATCAAATTCTAATTACTCATGACACATGTGCATGTGAAGAAAGAAGTATTCCACAACATGTTTTCAGAAAACTGTGCACAGATATACTCTCTGTAATGTAAAAACTCCTAATTCAGTCATTCTGGTTACAAAGGCATCTCAACATGTAAGAAATTATTTTGCCCTTGGTTGTACATTGTCCCCCTTCCCCTTTCTTGTTTTCAAAATTTTCACTAGAGGCGAAAAAAGGAGGAGAAATTCCAACTATGTTTTGTAATAGTTACAACTATTACCAGGCTTGTGTGAGGTCATGAATTCAAGTCACAGGATTAATTTCTGGTCAGCCTTAATATTTATCCTTGCATATATTACTTTTTAGGAGAGGCCTTCAAAGTTGGCTGAATTGCCAGATGGGATTTTAGACGATGTGTGGAATGCGATGGAGTGCAACACTTGCCTTGATATACCGGTACCTCCAGTTTTCATGTGTAGCGAAGGTCACCAGGTGTGCCAGTCTTGCAAGGCTAGAATCACAAAATGTCCTTTGTGCAAGAAACCTATAATGGAAACAAGAATTCGTGTACTGGAATCTGTGATTGAAACCATGCCTCTGCCATGCCCAAACAGGGAGCATGGGTGCCGAGATGTTTTCTACCTGGCTGATAGGAATAATCATGTTTTGTTTTGCAGATACAAGCCTTAAAATGATTGTGCCTTAAAACTTGTTGTGTGTGTTTGTTAATATAAATTATGAAAGTGATAGATTTGATGTATTTGCTACTTCAGAAAATTTTTTTTGGACAGTATGCAACTGGAAATCATAAGCTCAGAATAATAGTAAACAACATTAAAAGTTTATCTAGTAGTTGGGCTGATGATGTCACACATGACAGGTAAAAATTGTAAGGTAGGGGGCCCAAGTATCATCCCCTAGTCACTATTGTGTACCTGAAGACCATATGGAATGACGTAAGAGCTCCAAAATTTTGTATTACCTTCGTCAATTATCCATTTACCTAGAAACCAAGGCAAAGTGCCAGTGTAATCAATTGTTAGTACCAAAAAAATTAATTTCAAAATTACTCACATGTTGCAAAACAATAAAATGGCATGCCTAATTTCGTCCTCCTAAAACAAGGTTTGAAAAAAGAAGGTAAAAATGATTTGCCAAGGCATTCATGTTACTTATAAAATGTCATTAGAAAAATGAACATAATTAGTCGAATGTAGCAAACTGAAAACAAATTTAGAAATAAAAGACAACAAATTTATCTTTTGTTTGTAAGGTGAGGCTTTAACTTTCCAACGAAGTATCACAAATGATAGTTCTTGACACTTCAACCTGTTTCATGGCACCATATGAAACAATTGTGCAGCGGATCCTGTGGAAGAAATTAGGAACATGATAGAGGACGAAATTTGGAACAACTCTCAAACTGACATGGCGGTTCCTACCCTTTCAACAAGTGACCTTCATGGAACACAACATACACACCCTTCTATATTGACAACCTACCTATGCTAATTACATGCAGCGAATATAAAACCTACACTCATACTGGGCGTAAATGACTGCTAACCATGATATTGCAAGAACTCACCTTGTAACAAAACCTAAACTTCTTCATTACACCAGACCATAAATTGTCAAGAGCCTAAAATTTTCACAACTGGCTCTGTTTGCCTTCCTCAATCCTGGAGTGCTGGCACCGATTGCACTTCTAGCTACAGGAAGAAGATACTGAGGGCGATGAAATTGGGCACGGGGGCGAAATTTGAGCCCCCTACCTTATACACTTGTTAGCAAGTATGTCAAAGGAAATAAGCAAAATTACAGTGTTTGTAGCAAGGCTTCTTGGGTTTTTGTATGGAACATCTTTTAGAGCCATCAGCCCTTGTCATATTTTCCAAGGATGAGGTGTAGTGATGTTGGGGTGTGTTAGTTAGTGTGATATGAGTATGTTATGGAACTTGTATGTTGTTACAAACAAATAAAGTACTGATCTCAAACTTACAGATTGTTTTTGTGTGTTTCTAGCTACTTCCCCAATTGTGTGTAGATTCATATTCTTGAACCAGTCTTTTCTTCAATGGTGGGGCAGTAAGTCTTGATGTTGACAACACACACACACACACACACACACATGAATTTTTATTGTTTCCGTGTGTGAGTATCATCAGAAATTTTCATGTGAGGGTGGGTTGGTCCATTGACATAAAATTGAATAGGAGAAGTAATCATAATCAAATAATGAACTAATACTAAGAATAATGTATTATTGCCAGTTTGTTATAAATTTTTGCATGAGAACACACTTCTACTTAATTCACCGAATGGTAAGTAATTTTCTTTTGTTATGTAAGCTCTTACATCTCCATTCAACAAGAATCTTTGAAATTGTAGTCATAAAGTTTTCCATGTCTTGGTATTTGTATAAAAAAGATTTCATTTTTGAATTTTGAAATTGCATTTTCCTCGGTTTCACGCTTCTGTGTGTTATCCAAGTTGTACTCCCTACCTGTTAAATTAGCATACATCTGACTCCATGAACACAGCCATTTTTATAAAATTCTGTTAAGCAGTAGATTGGATGCCACAGTGACAATAATTTTAGAAAATGGCAAATAAGAAAAGCAATAAACAACATATTTTTATTTGAAATGTTGGGTGGACTCAGGCATTGTAAATGCCTCTAATAAGCGGAGAATTATTGTAAATTACAAAATAATAAAAGGGAGGCCACTTCAAAAGGTGTTTGTTATAATTTAGTGATGAAAGGCAACACGTTCAGCAATGATCAACATTGTACCTGGTAATCACCCTGCTAAAAAGAAAAGAAAAGGAATGAAAGTCTTGGTTGAAACATGAAAATACTTATTTCCTGAATGACCCTGTAAATGAAATATTTGATTCAAATATGACACACACAATTCATACATTAGATAATGAAGGATCTTGACAGCAGTGTTTGGAAGTAACTAGTTACAACTAAATTCACAAATACAACAGTTACTTTTTAGGAAATTCAACTGTAAATAGTTACTTTCAAAACTAAGTATCTCTAACAGAAATACTGTTTTTCAATAGATTTTCAAGTTACTTTATGACATTTCAATTTTTATTTAAGTGTCATAAATTAATGGAAATTTTGTTACTTTTTTCACTTCCACATTCATTCTCTGTCAGACAATTGGAAGCTGCATTTGGCAAACACAAGTCTCAAGTGCAACTCTATTTCTGGAACTGTCCAAACAAGTGGGGAGCAGAGTGGCAATTGTCAAGGACAACCTTCTCTCTTCCTTTTTTCTGTACAAGATGTTTGCCCTGAAAATGTGATTGTTTCCAATAAGTTTCCAATGAGAAAACAACCTACATGGAATTTTTGTTGCAAGTGAGGTAGCCCTTTACAAAATGATATTTTTTAAAACAGTGTGCTCTTTTTTTTAAACAATGAGCTGAAATAAGCATAAAACACAACCATCATGCAATTTGCGAGATCTCTTTGTGAAGTGCCAGAATGTTAGTGAAAAAAAAAAGTTAACAGGCAAATTTTGTGAATAATGAATGTTGCCAGAATTGTGGAGGAATTCCTCTGCTACAAAGATGATTTGTTAAGTTTAGGTGATAATTTGAAAGAGCTTATTTGTGATATGATGAGATATCTTGTTAATTTCTTCCGCTGAGTGCATGCATTCAGTTCCATGATCTAATTGTGACTAATGGCTGAAATAGTCTTGATGTGCAAACTGTCATTGCAGTGATGTTTATCATTAAATGGTCACCCCTCGATTATTTTAATTCCTCTAAGTATGCAGAACTGTGGATCAAATTTGGACACAAAGAATATTCAAATGCTCATGTGGTGGACCAATGTAACAGGAAGAACCTAACCATCATTCATGTTTTTTATGTAATTGTCTCAAAAAGAACAGAAGAGGAAAGTTTAAAATTCCATGATGATGCTACTATATTAAATTTTCTGGTTCATAAACACTTGAAACTTTATTTCTGACACACTGTTTATACATATCAACCCCCCTCCTTTTGAAAATGTAATTTCATCACTTCAAAGTTCTTGAAAATTTAACATATTTTATAAAACAGTAAATACAGAGAGCTTCCTTAGTTGCAGCAGTATGTCCTTTGTTATTTTTTCTTTCTGGCCTGACAAGGGCGAAAGGAATTAAATGAATTAAATGGAAATAATAAACCAATTAGTCCTTTTCTCATGATACATAGACGGCATAGAAAACTGATAAATTTGTACTTATATCGTAACTGTACGATTATTTTGTGTGGGTGGAGAGGAGTAGTCATCTTAATATCAATACATTCTCTCTCTCTCTCTCTCTCTCTCTCTCTCTCTCTCACTCTCTCTCTCTCTCTCTACTTCAAAGTGACATAAATGAGTAGAAAAATAAAAATGAAACCCTAAAAACAGACCTGAAACTATAGAAAAGGTAAAGGAAACAAACAAATTCTACATCCTCACGTATTCAAGTGGTTAGGGAATCAACAAAGAAAAAACAGCACATCGATAGCATACATTTCAAGAGCAAAAACAGATTTTCTACACTACAATATTTCCAGACTGAAGAAATTCACCCAAAAACTAATTCAAGAACCTACAAAAGAAATGTGAAGTCAAGAAACACAACCACAAACATCTCGAAAATTAAAAAAAATCAAGTGATAGTCAACCAGAAGTGCTCATCTATGCTGATAGTCATGACAGAGGGATGACAGACCAAGTTTAAGTGTGTGGTATTGTCAAGTTAGGTGCAAGAACCGAGCAGGTTGTAAGTAGCCTAAAACTGCAAAACAAAGAAATCATCAGCTGTTTAGTACTAATGGTAGGTTCAAACAATGTAGCATGCAACGAAGGTCACGATCAGTGCCGGGGTCCCAGAGACAAGTAAACCTTTAGGGGGCCCTCAGCCATTGACATAGTAGGGGGTTTGCGTATGTAAAAAATAAATATAGTTTACTCAGGGGTACAGAAACGAATAAAATATACTATACAGATAAAGGTAAAGTTAAAGTTCAATGTGCAAACAGCACTGTGCCTTGAAGCCACATTTAGGATAGGTGGGGTAGGGAACCACATATTTTCGATGCTGGACATCTTGGAGGTGCTCTGAACAGCACCACTCTCTGGCCACCTTTAACCCCCCACCCCACTGGGTACAATTTGATTTGAGGCTGGGTGGCCCTGGAGCCACTTTTGGCAGTAATATGTGTGAAGATATTAAACTCTTATAAAGGATTGTAGGAATAAGTATTAAAAACAAAATATGATAATCAAATTCTGAGTCAAAAGTTATATGTAAAGTATTATGTTGTAAAATTACATAATCACAGTAGTGCAGTAAATTTTTTAGCCAGCTAATAAAGTCTGATGTGCCCTGATATATATATGTTTCTTAGTCAAAGATACTTGTTGCAATTACTATTTTTTAAAGGTTAACTCAAGTGTATTAGGTCCCAATCTAAAATAAAAAATAAAAAAAACTTTGCCCCTCATCCCGCCCCCAAATCTATTAATAAATATGCGCCTATACACATCACCCCTTCCCATTTAAAAATTTTGTGTTGAATTCAATATGGTGGCCAGTAATATGGTGGACGTCCGTTTGATGTCCACCTAAGACTAACCTGTTTCTATCACGACTAATTGAACACAGCCTAACTCCTTTTTTTAGGGTGTGTTAAGGGACTTTTGAATCATACTGTAGGCCCTTGTATGTGACTTTGTCAACAAGAGATCAAGAATTACACACACATACAGTATATATACAGGGTGTCATTTTAATGGTTCCCACATGGCCTCCCTGATGGCATAGTGGTACCATTGTCACCTTGTAATCAAGGGGTCCCGGGTTCGATTCCCGGTGGAGGTACATAGTGGTTCGGATCCCACTTTAAACTGTAGGTCCAGTCCCGATTAGCCTTACTGTGCATAAAACACGAAATCAATCAATCAATCAATCAATAATGGCGCCCACGAACCACAGGAACGAATAGAGGACATCAAAACAAACCACTTTTAACATGATAGGGTAAAGTACATGAAATTTAACATGTTCTTATTATTCATAATATAATTATTTTTTATAATTGAAAGAATTAAACTTTCACCAATGGTATCAAACCCCATAGTACAGCATACACCAAAATATAATAAAAAGGTAAGCTAATTAAGCTAGAGGGCTCATACCCCACATATGAGGGTTCATAATTAATCCTTCCCTTTTTAATGCTCAAAACCCCTAAAAAAATATATTACTATTCACCCTCACAATAGGAACCTTCCTTTCTATTTCTTCCACCTCATGATATGGAGCCTGAATGGGCTTAGAAATTAATCTAATATCTTTTATTCCATTAATTTCTACACCAAACAACCAATGAAATACAGAAGCATCACTTAAGTACTTCTTAATTCAAGCGCTAGCATCATCAATAATTCTGACAGCAGCACTAATTATGATTAACTCAATAAATTTCAACATACAAGCCCAGCTTCTAACCCTAGCTTGATTAATAAAAATAGGAGCAGTTCCATTTCACATCTGAATACCCGAAGTTATGGAAGGGAAAACATGAATTAATTGTCTAGTAATAAGAACTATTCAAAAAGTTGCCCCATCAACATTACTTAGATATGTAATTGACAATTTAAATATAATTTTAATTGTTACAATTAGAATGTCAGCAATTGTTGGAGCAATTGGAGGGTTAAATTAAACTTCATTACGGAAAATTGTAGTTCTTGCAGGAGCAATCACTATTCTATTAACAGATCGAAATTTAAATACCTCAATTTTCGATCCATCTGGTGGGGGAGACCCAATCTTATATTAACATTTATTCTGATTCTTTGGACATCCAGAAGTTTATATCCTAATTTTACCAGGATTTGGAATAATTTCACATATTGAAACCCAAGAAAGGGGAAAAAAAGAAACATTTGGAGTTGTTGGAATAATTTATGCAATAATAGCAATTGACTTTCTAGGAGTTATTGTATGAGCACATCATATATTTACTGTAGGAATAGATGTAGGTACACGAGCATATTTTACTGCAGACACAATAATTATTGCTGTACCAACAGGAATTAAAGTATTTAGATGAATTGCCACACTCCACGGAACACTGATTAACTATTCCCCATCAATATTATGGGCATTAGGATTTATTTTCCTATTGACAATAGGAGGACTGACAGGAGTAGTATTAGCAAATTCATCATTAGACATTGTATTACATGATGCATATTATGTTGTAGCCCAATTTCATTATGTATTATCTATAGGGGCAGTATTTGCTATTATAGCAGGCCTAGTACATTGATTTCCACTATTCACAGGAGTAATAATAAATCCAGATTGATTAAAAATTCAATTTATCTCCATATTTATTGGAGTCAACTTAACTTCCTTCCCACAACATTTTCTAGGATTAAGAGGAATACCACGAAGATACTCAGATTATCCAGATGCATACAAAATATGAAATATTGTCTCAAGATTAGAGTCAATCTTATCATTTACAGCAGTAGTTATTATAATTTTTATTATCTGAGAGGGTATAACAAGAGCTCGACCAACACTATTCAACCTACAGCAAGCGTCATCAATTGAAAGATATCAAATATCACCTCCTTCTGAACATACATATTCAGAACTTCCAATACTACTTATTAACAACTAATTTTTAAGGTGGCAGAGAAGTGCATTGAATTTAAGTTTCAAATATAAGGATTACCCTTCCTTAAAATTGGCAACCTAAAATCAAAAAGAACTACAAGATAGATCCTCCCCACTAATAGAACAAATAATATTCTTCCATGACCACACAATATTAATTTTAATTATAATTACAGTATTAGTAGGATATCTAATATCATCACTATTTAATAATAAATTAACCAACTGAATACTTTTGGAAGGACAAGTGTTAGAAACAATATGAACAGTTATACCAGCAATTACTCTAGTTTTTATTGCACTACCATCATTACGATTATTATACTTAATAGATGAAATTAATGATCAATGATACTGAACCTATGAATACTCCGACTTTATAAAAGCAGAATTTGACTCATATATAACCACGACAAATGAAATAATAATAAGTTCATTTTGATTATTAGATGTAGACAACCGAATAGTATTACCAATTAATATAGATATAAGAGTCCTAACTACATCTGCAGATATATTACATTCATGAGCCATACCATCCATAGGAATTAAAATAGATGCTACTCTAGGATGGCTTAATCAAGCAGGAGTAAATATCAGTTGGATTAGTCTGTTTTTAGGGCAATGTTCAGAAATTTGTGGATCAAATCATAGATTTATACCAATTATTATTGAAACTACAACTCATAAATCTTTTATTAATTGATTAATAAAAATTTTACAAGACTCATTAGATGACTGAAAAGTAAGTAAACCACAAAATAGTATTATAACAACTACTTCTAACGAAAAAGTTAGTTAACACATAACATAGGAGTGTCAAACCTAAATTATCCGTATGGATACTTTTTTTTATCCCACAAGTATATCCATTAAACTGAATGATTCTATTTACAACATTTATGTCTATTTATTTTCTATTCATAATTATTAATTACTATAATTATAATAAATTATTAGATATTAACAATTTTATAGTAGAAAATAAAACAAAACTTAAACACTGAAAATGATAACAAGATTATTTTCGTCATTTGACCCAACATCATCAATTATAAACTTATCATTAAATTGAATAAAAACATTCCTAGGATTACTAATAATTCCAACTCCATTTTGATTAATACAATCATGAACCTCTATATTATATAATATAATAATAATAAAATTACATGAAGAATTCAAAACATTCTTAGGAATAATCAATCACCAAGGAAGAACTCTAATATTTATTAGCATATTTTCAATAATTTTATTTAACAATTCAATAGGATTACTCCCTTATGTATTTACTAGATCAAATCACCTAGTTTTTACTCTAACATTAGCCTTACCAATATGATTATCATTTATAATATTTTGATGCATTAACAATACAAAACATATATTAGCACATCATGTACTGGAAGGTGTACCAGCACTATTAATACCAATTATAGTAGGTATTGAAATAATTAGAAATTTAATTCGTCCAATAACTCTATCAGTATGACTAGCAGCAAATATAATGGTTGGACACTTAATAATATCAATAATTGGAAATACAGGAACCATATTAGAAATTATTGGACTTTCAATATTAATTTTAGCACAGATTATATTAATTATTATAGAAACAGCCGTAGCATTTATTCAAGCTTATGTATTTGCATTATTAATTGCTATTTATTCCAGAGAATCAAAATAACTAACGTCAACAAATCAAAACCATCCATATCACCTAGTAGATCAGAGTCCATGGCCCGCAACAGGGGCCGTTAGAGCAATAATATTAACAACAGGCCTAATTACCTGATTCCACCAACAAAATATAATACTATTATTAATAGGGGTAATAACTATACTCCTTACAATAATTCAATGATGACGAGACATTTCACGAGAAGGGACATATCAAGGATTACATACAAATCAAGTTTTAATAGGCCTACGATGATGTATAATTTTATTTATTATTTCAGAAGTATTATTTTTCGTGTCATTCTTTTGAGCATTTTTCCACAGAAGTTTATCCCCAACAATTGAATTAGGAATATTATCACCACCAAAAGGAATTACCCCATTGAATCCAATACAAGTACCTTTATTAAATACAGCAATTCTGTTAGCATCAGGAGTAACAGTAACATGAGCCCATCATAGTCTATTGGAAAAAAAATAATCACATACAACTCAAGCACTTACACTAACATTAATGCTAGGAGTATACTTTACTATTCTTCAAGCATACGAATACTACGAATCCCCATTTACTATTGCAGATGCAGTATATGGATCCACATTCTTTATGGCAACAGGATTTCATGGACTACATGTTATTATTGGATCAACATTTCTAGGAGTGTGTTTAACTCGACATATTTTATGCCACTTTTCACCAACACATCACTTTGGATTTGAAGCAGCAGCATAATATTGACACTTCGTAGACGTAGCATGATTATTCCTTTATATTTCAATTTATTGATGAGGTAGATAACATTTACTTAGTATATTTAAAGTACACTTAACTTCCAATTAAAAAGATTATAATAAAATAAAGTAAATAATTAATATAATTATAAGTACCTCATTAATTATTATAATAATTACCTCAATTCTAATAATATTATCCACATTACTATAAAAAAACGATTATAGGCCAAGAAAAAAGATCACCATTTGAATGTGGATTTGATCCAAAATCTTCAGCATGAATTCCATTTTCCATAAAATTCTTCCTAATTGCAGTAATCTTTCTTATTTTTGATGTAGAAATTGTGATACTACTACCAATAACAGTTATTGTTACTAACTCAAAATTAATATATTGATTATGTGTGAGATTCTTATTGCTATTAATCTTACTTTTAGGTTTATACCATGAGTGAACCCAAGGATCACTAGAATGAGCATGCTGTAGTAATAGTTAATAATAACATTTGAGTTGCATTCAAAAAGTATTGAGTAATCCAATTTACTTTACCAAGCAAGTAGGAAAAGCAATCAGCTTCGACCTGAATAAATTGGTACATATTACCCTTGCTTACTTAACTGAAGCCAAGGGAAAGCGGCATATTAATGTTAATAATAAAATTAGGGTTAACTCCTCAGTTATGGGGTATAATATTAAGGGGAGGCTGCTAACTTCCATCTTTAGTGGTGAAATTCCATTAATACTCTTATATTATTTCTTCAGTATAAAATTACATTATCTTTTCATGATAAAGCTGGATTCTAAATAAATTCAAGAAAAGTTTACAAGACTATGATCTGCCCTTCCTAATAACTTCAAATATTATGCTTTATTATAAGCTATATAAACACACATAAATTATTAATAAAATTACTATTAAAAATGAAAATATAAAATAAATATTAAAATAATTAGAATGTATTAGTTAAATATTTAAAGAACCACTCCTTATATATTTATATACTGTCTGTCCACCAACCAACTCATTCCATCTATAGTCAATAGTCCTAATATATATTCCCCCCATAGTAAATGAACTATTAATCAAACCACCAGAAGATAAATATGGTAAAAAACATATTCCACCTAATAAATAATATATTATCTTATTATTGAAAAAGGGGTAACTTTCGAATAAGAAAGACGTAATATTATATCCAATTCATCAACCTAATAAAATACAAATGATTGCCCCTATCTTCAAGTTAAGCAGAATAATAATAACAAAAACAGATGAAAAAACCAATAATATTAAAACAGAACCACCTACAATGGATAATAGTAATAGGCCTAATATACCCTTAAATATACCCCAACCCCCATCATCATAAAAGAATTAGAATGAAATACCTCTATAAGATTTACCAACTAAATAATAATTCAACTGAAAACTATATGCTATAGTTATACCAGTGGAAACCCATAATAAAATAAATATTACTAAATTAAAAGAAGACATGCTTAACATTTCCAAAATAAATCCTTAGAATAAAATCCAGCCAAAAAGGGTATACCACATAAAGCAAGGCTAGAGATTATTATACAAGAAATAGGTATTGGTATTTTATTAATTAAACCCCCCCCCCATACAACGAATATCCTCAACATCCGCTATGACATGAATCGCCACACCAGCACATAAAAATAATAAAGATTTAAATATAGCATGTGCTAATAAATGAAAAAATGATAACTCCCTTAATCCCACAGATAATGTTAATATTATTAATCCGAGTTGTCTTAGTGTAGATAAAGCAATGATTTTCCTCAAATCATATTCAAAATTAGCACCAACCCCAGCTATAAACATTGTTAGCCCAGATAACAATAAGAGCACCCCACCAAGATCAGTAAATATTAATAAATCCCCAAAACAAATTAATAAATAAACCATAGCAGTAAAAAAAGTAGAACGATTCAACTAATGCAGAAACTGGGGTCGCTGCTGCCATAGCAGCCGGTAATCATGCAGAAAATGGAATTTGTGCACTCTTTGTTATTCCAGCAACAATAATAAATCTAGTAATTAATATTATATCAAAATCAGAAATTAATAATAAATAACAAATATAATTTCAGCTATCATAATTTAATATTCAAGCAATAGATAATAAAATAAATACATCCCCAATTCGATTAGATAGAGCAGTTAACATTCCCGCAGAATAAGAACGAACATTCTGATAATAAATTACTAAACAATAAGAAACTAATCCTAAACCATCTCATCCTAAAATAATTCTAATAATATTAGGAGAAACAATTAAAAACATTATAGACCCAACAAACAACAAAACTAAAATAATAAATCAATTTATATTATAATCTCCTTCTATATAAGAACCTCTATAATTAATAACTATAGATGAAATATATATAACTAATCCTATAAAAATTTAGGATATTCAGTCAAACAATATTGTTATAATAATATTAGAACTATTTAAATTAACAATACTTCATTCAATAAAAATTGTTACATCCTTAATTAAAAATGTTATTCCTAACAACAATAAAATCACTCTACTAATTAATAAAATAATTGATATTATGCTTGTAATAGAAAAACTAAAAACTAAAACTTCTTAGTTACCACTAAGCCCACAACTTATTTTTCTACCTTAAACTAAATAACTTAAATAATTTAAATTCAGTGAGAACAAAAAATAATTAGAAAATTTAATGGAAATAAATGACAAAATAATAATAAATATTCACGAATATTACTTCTTCAGCAAGAAAATACACCAGAATAATATATTCCATGCTGAGTATATGAATATAAGTATAAGGTATATCCCGTGCTTAAAAAATAGTAGTGCAACCCCCATAACCCTAAAGTATGATCACCCAATAATTCTATTTAATAAACTTATCTCCCCCAACAAATTAATAGAGGGTGCAGCAGCCATATTAGTAATTCTTAATATAAATCTTCAACCAAAAATTATGTATTTCACACATATAATTTCATTTTAGCCACAATAATATGTGTTAATTATTGCATTAACACCATAAATTCAAATTTAAGCAATGTTTTTTTTAGGGAACTACACTCTTTTGGGGGAAAATGTGACTTGTTTGCCCCCCTGGAAAAAAATACCTTCCTTGCCCCTCCCTGGAAAAAATTCTGCGGACGTACATGCACATACTCTCATGTTTCGAAGATATTTCACATTTATATTAAGTAATGACACATTTTTAAAATAATTTATGAGCCGAAAGTACTTCTAAAATGTTATGTTTCAGGAGACAAAAAGAAACAAAAATAAATTCCGTTTGACATGCATGCGGGTTTTGATGTGTTGTGTGGTTGGCAATACTGTGGATTTTCTCAGTGTCTGCGATGCAAGCAGCTCGGCAGTTGAGGCAAGATTGGAGCGGAAGATTCTGAGCTCAGTTCTCTCATGGATTGATAGAAAAAACCTGCTGCAAACTTAGCCTGACGCATGGCTTAGTATAATCACATATTCTTCCTGTAAATTTAAATGTCAAATGAACTTGGATGATTAGTGTCACCTAGAAGTAGGCTGTAGTGTTCTATATCTTCTCATGTTATGCTTTTTTGTGATTTTGTTATAACACTCGAGTAATACCCAATTTTTACAATTCTTGGCTATGTATTTTGTGTTTGTGTGTGTAAGATCTATTAATGTAGTATTGTATTGTAATGTATTGACATGTCCTATATTACCATGTACTGTTATTTGTACACACACGGTAGTCATTTTATGCAAATAAACTAAACTAAACTAAACTACACACACTGCTGATATCCATGATGGAGTGGATAGCACAGCATACCACAATGCCAGCCCCCAACCCCCACTCCTTGCTGGAAATTCCTGCTGTTTACAGTAGACAAATTCTACTGTTATAAAATGTCTTGTACTGTGTACCATGGAATATATTGAAACCTAATTGTAGATCTTCTGCACAGCTATTGTTCTTCAACAGGAGGGCTACTGTACTGAAGAAACAATGTGAATAATAATGCATCATACTCAGCAAAAAATGTGGTACCAGTGCTAAACAAAAGTACCTCAAAAATGTACAAAACACAAATGGCATTGTTACAGAAGTCCCACATAGGAATGATCTAATGCTAACATCTTGTTTAAACATGGAAAAGTGTAAATTGAAAAATCTCGAAAGTGTGCAAATTCTTTTCTGCAGTACAAATGTTGAGTGTCAATGACATTGGTAAAGACACACATACTACCCAGGGTCAGCATCTAAATAGAAGAGGCAAAGACGTACTATGTACAATACATACCAGAAATATATATAAAACACAGGCAATGTTGAAGGAAGACAATGATGCATCTGTCTCAGAAGTCCACAACCATTAGTTGTATTTCAAGTTCAATAAAAAAAATGCAAATCAATGGACGAAACAGATCCTATGGAACAAATTCAAACCAATTGATGACACACATCCAATGGAACAAACCCAAACCAATTGTCGAGCCAGAGACAATCAAGTGAAGGAAGGATGTGGGAGACAAGGGAAAACAGTTTCACACAAGCTGTTCAACCAAAAAGTTCCTCACATTCACCAAACTACTGCATAGGCTTTCAGTTAGAAACACTGTTCTTAATTTGAGTGGCACGAACCCAAAACCACATTTCTTTCTCGTTTTCCTTGGATCTAGCTATAGTGGATGTCAGTGTAGGAACCTAGAAATTCGTTGTTTCTCGAAATTTTGAGGGAGCGGTCTTTCCACCCCTAGCAGTCGCAGGTCAACAACAGGCAGGGTTGGGCGTTGAGTGTTGCCTTTGCGTCCAAACAATGTTTTGAGCTTTAGTAGATTGAAGAACGACCGCTTATGCAGCGGTAAACCACATATATGCAAACAGTTACAACTGGTCCCGAATCAGAGCGCAATACACGCTAAATAAGTATAATGGTGGCAGGATGCCTCATATCTCCAGGTAAGTAGTATTATTCGCACCAAATATCTATTCTACTATTGAAACAGTCTAAAACACGCAACATGTTAAAAGTAATTATCTTCACAAATTGTACGATTTCTCGAGTCGCATATTTTTCTCGAGACCGATTTTGCGAGTCCTCCTTAACAAACGATGCCTCCCCGATTGCGCAATGATAGCGTTGTTGCCTTGTAATAGGAGGGTCCCGGGTTCGATACATGGGTGGAGGTACACAGTGGTCCGGACCTTACTTTAAACTGTAGGTCCAGTACCGATTAGCCTTACTGTGCATAAATTGGACTAAAAACACCAACTTAACTCAACTCCTTAACAAACTTTTCGAAGAATCGAAAATTTAAACAAGAACAAGTAAATACATTTTTGTAATTTTGAAGTAAATTATTGTTATTATTGTTATTATTTTGGGTATTTTTGGTTCGTATGAATCTGTCTCACACAGTAAGCTTATTTTGTTGAGTCAAGTACATTAACAAACCCTTGCAATAAGTCACTGGAAAGACATGTGAGGTTGCACATATATTTAAGCATCTATAAATATATAATAACCCATGGTTCGACAGCCCTGAAAGGGCCTTGGTCTATCTCCCGACTGCCAGTCCCACCTAAAATCCTACCTAAAATTTTAGAGGTGTGGAGATCTTTAACCAGTAATGGGGTGACGTGGGGTCCCCCAACCGTTATAGGGGATATCCGTAAAGAATAATTATATTCTTGTGGTAAGGAGTCGTTGTCATTTAACAAACTTTATTAATTTTTTCCATCAGCACTATTTAAAATGTAGTGACATACTGAACTTACCAACTTAACAAAGGCACATTGATTGCTAAATGAGGCATTTTCCTTGTGTTGCAGAGCAGGTTCAGTTTTTGGAGTATTGCAATGTTTTACACAGTCCGTTCGAAGAATGTTTAGAATATTGATGTTTTGTCAAAGAGACCACCCCCGAATAAATATCTGTGGATGTTTTACAGGTTTCATCGTATTTAAGAAGGTAATTTTTCCGGTGCAACTTTCCTCCGAACAACATGTCTTTTGCCACTCAAGATGAAGAGCCGATTCATAGGGACCTTGGCAGAAAGAAACTCTGATTGGCACCATGTTGACAAAAGACTCAAGAAGTCCCGCAACCGACAGAACTCCTAAGGTGACATACACTTTGGTTGAACACAAACGGATGCATTGGTAGGAAATGCAGTGATTTTATGGCCCGTCCGTTTCTGGGAAGTCGGGGACCTTTTGAAAACACACTTTCCCTTCAAGTACACCAGGGGGCCTAAGCCAGGTCACCCCCTCCCACAAAATCTTCTCTTCATCTGGCTCTGGTTATCGGCCGCGCCGAAACGCACTGCAGGTAGCTAGGACTTTCTGGGTTAATTACTTTATGGTTCAGCATGGACATAGGCTTTTCAAATTGCAAGAGACAAAATTCTACTGTTTGTCCCTTTTCTGGCGGGAGATGAATGACAAAGATGTCGCGGTTCCTACAGGTTCCCACACTCAACACTTGTGCTCATAACCTGCAATGAAGGGAAAGGCCATAATAAGCCTTTGTAATGTATCGACTTTATATCCTTCTGCTTCTTTTTGCCCTACTGTGTTGATTGGTCTACAATTGATGACTGTCAGCTAGTTCGAAGAAGAGTTTGATCCGAGAAGTGGTTTCATAGTTAGCTTCTGTAAACGTGAGATTCCGGTAGGATCACGGAGTGCTTGAGATCTCATTTTCATGCAATGCGAGTGAAATTTCGATTGATTTGGTTCATTTTACTTCGCTCTTCTGCCACACTTGGCTAATTGAGAAGATGGGGATGAGTGATGATATGATTAAATTGATCAATGGACACAACAAACACCCATGCCCAGTCCGGAATTCGGACATGTGCTAACCACTCCGCCATGGGGGTAGGCGAAGTGAAATTTCGAGTGTGAAGCTGCCAGCTTGTTTTCCTCTCGAAAAAGGTGAAGTAGGATCGACTGATCAACCAAATGTCCAACACATTGACTTTCTAAATTGGTGTCCGACTACCACACAGGAGACCGCGTTTGACTCCCAGGGCGGTTGATCTCACATGTGATGAAGAATAAGTCACATTTCAATTAAGGAAGGAAACGAGGTATGTAGTCAACATTTTATAGTAGTGTGCATGCTCTAGAAATAATACGTTTCAAAATTCTGCATATTTTGTGATTTTTCTTTATTTAGCCTCCACTAGGGTTGTCAAAGGTCCATCTACCCATAAGTTCTATGGGTTTTATTGAGTTCCGTTGCAGGACCGGAACATTTCTTCTCGCACAATTTAAATTCGGTCCTAGTAGTGTATTGTTCCATTAAAAAAAAGGTTACTGAATCATATTTAAATTGATCCTGAAAATATTCCTGCACCGAATTTTAATTGATCCTGGAAGAAAGGTTCTTGGACAGTGTTTAAATTCAATCCTGGACCTTTAACAACTCTGACCTCCACCCGCAAATGTAGACGCTGTGGCTGCTGCTTAGGCGGAAAAGTTGACTAGACATACAAATAAAATTTATCCAAAGGTATATAGCGAATAATAGGTGCTTACATAATAATATCATGAAATACGGAGAGCCAAATTACTTATCAAGCATTTCCTGTTATTTGCCTATCCTAGTGGGAGCGAAAATCATTTGCCCTTGCTGGTGAACTAGGTTCCTGCAAATTCAAGACAGCATTTTCTAATTTACATTTCTATTTGGGCCGAGAACTCCGTGGTGGAGTGGTTAGGAGGCTACGCTACGAAGCAGAATGTCCCGTGTTCGAATCCCGGCCTGAGATTGTGTCTTCTTTGTGATGGTCCTTTCATCAAGTTAATCTTAACTCATTCTCATCTTCACGATTAGCCAAAAAGTGTCAGAAAAGTGAAGTAAAATGAACCAAGTCAATCAATAATTTTTGTTTCGTTATTTTACGCCGCTTTTCTACCTCTTGTGTTAAATGCGACGATGAGACTGAATGATGATCCGAAGGAATAGCGATGCGAGACATGATGCAACCACACTTGTCCAAGGTCCGAACCTTGGACCTCTGGTTTCGTAGTGCGTCATACTCATGCTTCGGGAGTGGAATCCTTTGAATTAAAAACTATAAAAGTAGGGTGAAAGAAAACAACATTGTACTGTGCAAAAAAGCCATGTTTAGGTCCTCTAAAGAAAAGTACAGTTATTCAGTAAAATTAATTTTGAAGGACAAAGCCTCCGAAGTGTTTTTCCATTCGGTGACGCGTGGTCATCACATCGAGTCCCATCTAGCTTTGAGAGTGGAATTCGCTTACATATTGATTTCAAGTAGCTTCTCAATTGTCCTCACGATGTTAGGCCATCGCAGAAATTTTGGAGTTCCTACCAGGGATCGAACCTTGAAAGACTAGAGCGCAATAATTTGAGCGCGCGGGAATTTTGTTGTTTCTATTGCCATCATATATTCAGTTTTGCACTTTTAAGAAACTAGATGTGTGCATAAAATTTCGTATATATCGTCATCATTCTCCAATGTGAACAGTACGACGCCACAAAAGACTCGTGCATGTCCCATAGAATAGTGGTTAAGGGTGTCGCCTTGCAATAAAGGCCGCCGGATTCGATTCTGGTATAAACAATATACATGGGATGCCTATCTTGAACTCATTACACAAACATTTCATTTTCGCACCGTTGTCATAATTGTACACCTGATTCCAGCACCCTTTTATATCTAAACCCACGGAAGAGAATTTTCTCTACTTCTCAATTTTCTTCGAGCAAATTTACAAATCTAAGGAGTAACGACTAATGCCATTGTTCTTGGTATCTCAAATCTGACATAAGAGAAAATACATGGATTTTTAAAGACTGTCTAGATGCCATTAAGTTAATGCGTTCATTGTGCATTTAGATTCCCGAATAATGGCCGTGGATTTCGCGAGTCAATATTCGTAAATTTTAGGGGGCTACAGGAGAATATAATGTTCTCTTTCAACAATATATATAAATAAATAAAGCACACACACATACTGTACATATATGTAGGCCTATATGGTATATTAATAGTTTGTTAGTTTTTAATGGTTTGATAGAAAAAAATCTTAAGTTTTGGGCCCCCCCGAACTGATCAGCCTAGCTACGTCCCTGGCAGCAAACATCCCTTGGTATAAAATTCAAGTACCGAAGTTCCGGGATTTTCTGGAAAAATATTGTGGTCGTAAACTTCCTGACGAGTCAACCCTTCGAAAGCGATATCTTCCACATTCCTACAAAATGTGTGGATTTCCATCGACGAAACAACTGATGCTTTGGGGCGGTATGTAAGTAATTTCATTGTAGGAACGCTAATTGCTGATTCTCCATCTACACCACATCTCATTGCATGCAAAGTTCTAGAGCGTACTAATCATTCCACCATAGCACGATTTGTGAATAACAGTCTTAAATTGTTGTATCCGGATGGCGTACAAAAAGAGAGAGTTCTTCTCATGTTCACAGACAGTGCGTCATACATGTTAAAAGTTGCTACGGCACTTAAAGTGTTTTATCCTAACTTGATCCACTTTACTTGCTTGGCACATGCTCTCCAACGCATTGCTGAGGAGGTGAGAGGCAATTTCCCGGAAGTCAACCAACTTATTTCTTCCACGAAAAAGGTGTTTCTGAAGGCACCACAACGTGTGCAAGTTTACAAGAAACAATTGCCAGGTGTACCACTTCCTCCGGAACCTATTCTTACTAGATGGGGCACTTAGATCCGGGCAAGTAAGTTTTACAACGAACATTTTGAAGAAGTGAAATCTGTGCTTGACTCATTTTCGGCGGACTCAGCTGTATCGGTACGCACTGCTCAAAATCTCTTCAAGGACACCAAACTTGCTTGCGATATGGCATACATAAACAGCAATTTTGGTTGGATTGATACAAGCATAAAAAAACTTGAAACTGTTGGGTTTCCTCTCCTGGAAGCCATGGATATATATGAGGATGCAAGAAAGAAACTGTCTGCTATTGGAGGAGATGTGGGAGAGAAAGCTCGAAGAAAATTTGACGCAGTGACTGAAAGAAACCCAGGTTACGTCAGCTTATTTACAGTGAGCCGCATTCTCAATGGTGAAACAGTTAACCCTCCCAATGATATTTCTCCCGACCACATTCACCTCCTGAAGTACGCTCCGGTTACTTCTTGTGACGTGGAGAGAAGTTTCTCTGCGTACAAGAACATATTATCTTATCGGCGACAAACATTTACTTCTGAACATTTGGAAATGTACCTGGTAACATTATGTAAGTTAAATAATTAAATACAGTGCCTGCCCCAATATCAAAGGTAACCTGAATTTTTGTAAGTGCTTTTTGAGTGAAAAATTTGGGCAACGAAAATTTACTACTAAACATTTTGAATGGTACCTGGTGACATTGTATATTAAATATTGAATATATTCAAATTGTGGTTAATATTTTTGCTCTATAAGAACATAAAAAATACTTAATGTAAGCATTGTAATATTGTAACTTCAATTTTTGTAAGTCTTTTTGAAATAAACATATCCCTTTGTGAGGAAAAAATATAACAAAAATAGGAAGTAACGTTTGGAATAAATATTTATAGTACATATTTCATTAAGAATTTACATATTTTTTACATATTTCAGATATTTTTATTACATATTTATGTACATATTTTAGGGGTTGATATTACATAAAAATCCGGGCTTTATTTATTACACACATAATTAATGTATATCCTTGATTTCTACTGTGTTTATTTTATTTCCATATGTTACGTAATTTAGAATATATTATATTAGTATCTCCTTATATATATACATACATACACACACACACACACACATATATATATATATAGTACATGGTGGTAAAGATCTGAAATACTGAGTGTAAAGATAAATAAGTTGTGCATTGTACTTAATAATTGAAATATTGTATTCAAGTAGACTATTTTTGTAGATAATAGTTAGATATTTTATTCCACTCTCTTCAATTAAAATGTATTATTATAACTCGGTTTGTTAACTGTTGTATACACATATAATTTAGCATTGACATGTTTTATGTTTATTTACATTTCTGCACAATAATATTTCTTATCAAACTGTAAATTTACAGGCTCAAAGCAAGAAATGTAGAACACTGTAATTGGGCTTTCGCCTGTTGTGTTTAATAATAATAAATAAATAAATAAAATGTCACAACTGTTCTAGATACTGAAAATTACGAAATCATTTCCCAAAGTCTGAATCAGGAAGGGATTTTCTCCCACTAATCCTAGTACGACATTATTTGGAATCCCACACACCTTAATAAATCACAAAATCAATAAAGTGGCTTTGTTATGTTGCTAGAGAAATAGAGGAGATAATTGTAAAGATTAGTGAGAATTCGAGGTAGGAATATGTTCTGTATTTTTCACAGGGAGGGCAAAGCAGGCTCTCAGGGTGGGCAATTCCCCCCCTGCCTCCCTCTATCTATGGGCCTGCAGTGACGTCACGTTTTCAAAAGTGTTGTTACCGGCCATCAGTACAACAATTATGTATTAGACACTCTCCTCCCGCCCACCAGATGTCATAAATCTAGATTTTTGTTCATTTCGTTTTTTTTCTTTTTGTTTGTTTCTTTCATCCCCTAAATGATTTATCCACACACCTCTAGTAAAACTACCTACCAATTAGTAGTGGAGCCCTGTTGCCAAATCTTCATAACCTTTTTCTGAATATAATTATTTATTTTGCAATTGAGGTGAAAGGGGGAAGAAGATTCCCATAATTTTCGGGTCAGTATGACGTTTGTGCCGTGAGCAGACGACAGAATTCTGCACTGAACAGCGACTGTCAGTTTGGTACGAATTACTGTTGCAAACTTAGTTTTTTGGAGCAAAACTTCCTCGCACCCGAGGAAAACACCATTGTTATCTGTTGTCTAACCAAAGGAATGGTTGCAGTTAAATCCAGGCTTGGCTTTCATGATAAATGAATTTCTGACACCTGTTTGTGCAAGTAAACATAATTGAAAATTTTGTTGTTTTCCTCTCATTTGTTCTGATCTAGGTTAATCGTGACGAGGAGAATGTATGGAGAATGAATTAAAGATCAAGAAACATTGAGATGTCAACAATCAGGTCACCTGGCTTCGTAACGTTATAGATGACCTCTACGGGGCGGAAGCTTTCAAGGAAAAACAAAGTTAAATGTGACCTCTCTCATTCAGTGTGAAGACTTTGCATTGTAGTTTGTTCTGCCCGCGAATAGACACCTTTATATGCTAATATAACATAGGATACTTATTTGGGACCCTACTATGATGGCAACACGACAGGTTACTATATATCACATAAACAGGTTATAATAAATGTAGTTGCTTGAGAGAATTAGAATCCCAATTTTTAGGCTCGATTTAGCTATTTTTTGCCAATTCAATGCGAAAACACTGTCGTGTTCCGCCAGAAATGAACCCGATGGCCCGCGCGAATAACCCCATAACACTCTTTGTTCTAAACCCAAAAAAGTCTTCCCTTGCATTGTACTCTCAAAGCCCTCTTCTCTTGTTATATCTTTAGGGTAAACGAAACGGCCTACTTCTTCACTTGTGCCGGCTGCATAAAAAATGTCTACTCGACGACAGTGTTAACGCATTAAATAACGTTTCAACAACTTCTTAATTTTTTAAAATTTTGCTACCACTTTCCCAAAAAGTTTGGTTCACAAGCATCTGCCGGTAAGGTCATTCTGAACCTTTTCTGGAGCACTACACGCCTAGGGGACACACAGTAACTAGTGCTTCATATTGTGATCTCATAACGAACCATCTGAAACCTGCAATAAGGTCAAAGCGACTCGGACTGCTGTCGACAGGTGTCATTTTGCACCATTACAATGCTAAGCCACATACTGCCCGAATGACTGTTGCGACAATTAACGACTTGCATTTTGAGTGCCTACCCCATCCTCCTTACTTCCCAGATCTGGCTCCAAGTGATTGCCACTTGTTTGGACCACTTAAAGAGGCCCTAGGAGGATAGAACTTCCGTTCTGATGACGAGGTCGAAGAGACCGTGCATACACGGTTACGCAACCAACCAAAATACTTTTTTCCGGGGCATACAAGCACTTTGTAAACGATGGGAAACTTGCATTCAACATGGAGGGGATTATGTAGAAACATTTGTTTCATTTCCACTGAATACATATATTTTTACAGCACTTTTAAGGTTTTCATTTGACTCATACTCGTAGATACAATTTTTGCAAAGTGATAGCAATATTAATATAAAAGGGTGTAAATAATTTCACGGGGTGCCATGACATTTTCTCTCTTACAACTTTTAGATCGTTCGGTGCACATGTCCGACTTTTGCCGCCCCTAGCTACAGATCTGAACTTGATGAGACTCTAAGAAGAGCAGGCATTGCGAGCGAAGTGAGCAAGAAAATTTTACGAAACTTATTTTTATTTGCATATCTTTGGGGGGGGGGGTGTGGAATTGCCCATCTATGACCCCTGCAGTTGCTGTGACCGTCTTGAAGAAAAATGCAAGAAATATATGAAATCTGGCCGCGCTTTCCAGATTCCATCAGCGTGCATCAGACTTGTGCACCAAAAATGACGTCAATTTCTGTGAAATTCCGAAAACTTCATACTGAAACAAAATTTGTTTAAATCCATAGGCGTAGCTACGGGGTGTGCCGGGTGTGCCTAGGCACACCCTAATGGGCTGCTTTATCAAAGAGAATTAAAGACAGATATTTCAATAAGAGAGAAAATAAGTGGCAGTTTATAAGAAGTTGAAAATGTCATTACTTGGTACAAACGTGTGCATTATAGCTGATGAAACGAGTGTCTATAGATTTTCGATTTTTTTATGTCATTGGAGAAAGAAGATATTTACTGCATTCTACTCTGTACTGCACTGCCTTTCTTCTATACCTGTCACAAGCTGCACGTGAGAGAGAGAGAGAGAGCTTTCTCCAAGATTACTTAAGTTAAAACTAAATTAAGAGCAATTCAGAAGCAGGATAGATTGGAAGCCCTGCTCTTGCTATTTGTGGAACAGGAAAAAGCTTAGTCTATTGATGTAAATGAAGTTATTGATGAGTTTGATAGTTTGAAATGAATGTCTTTCTCGGTTTCATATCGAGTGGAAAATGCTTGTCTCGTTCTCTCGTTTTTTTCATATATTTCAATGAATGTCTTTCTCGGTTTCATATCGAGTTGAAAATGTTTGTCTCGTTCTCGGTATTTCATAGTTTGAAATGAATGTCTTTCTCGGTTTCTTATCAAGTTGAAAATGTTTGTCTCGTTCTCGATTTTTTTATAGTTTGAAACGAATGTCTTTCTCGGTTTCGCATCGAGATGAAAATGTTTGTCTTGTTCCCGGTTCTTTCATAGTTTGAAATGAATGTTTAGTTTAGTCTCGAATTGCAATTGTTTGTCTCGTTCTCCGTTTCTTTTCGAACTGCAAGAATGTTGAGACGTTCTCGGTTTCGCCACGAGTTTGAAATGAATGTCTTGTTCTCGGTTTCTTCTCGAATTGGAAAAGTTTGACTTTTTCTTGGCTTCGTAAGCACTTCTGCTTGTTTGTTGATATATCTCATCAATTCACTGTTTGTACTCATCTTCGTGATTAACCTAAAGAGTCTGAAAAGCAACGCAGCATTTTTATAAAGTACAAAATTATTCTAGGTTGCCTTTATTGTTATAAGCTTAGCCAACTAAATATTAGAGGGAAGAGAAAGAAATATCAAGGGTGAGTTTCCGGTTTTTTAAGTTAAGCATAATGTAATGTAAAGTATGTGCAAGTGGAGGAATATCATAAAGAGAACTACGTCTAGAGAAAAGTAGTATTGTTTATAAGAATGAATAGAACATAGATTCTTGTCTAGTTAATTACTCATGTAATAATTTCAAACGAAGGAGAGGAATTGCTAGCTGTTTAGGAGTATACAAAGGCAACTTGAAAATGCCATTTCAAACAAAACATGCATCTTATACTAGCTACTTGAAATTACCAGCTTTTGTTGGTGAAAAATATTTCCTGTGGATAGCTCTAATCCATTTTTTCAGCTTTCTGGATGGTTTGGAAACGAAAACATTGTCACTGTTGACTCATTGTCGTAATTGCCTTTACAATATGGCACACAACTACGAAATGGCATGATGCCATCAAAAGTTTACTTCTTGTACAAAAAACAAGAAAAAACCCAATAAAACACTAAATGTAAGGCGAGAGCACATCCACCTGTAAAAGCACATGTTCACAGTACACAGCTAGAAGCTCAACTAAGTAGCATTTTTGCAGGGTGTGGAGAATTTCCACCCTCCTTTCCTCGAACCCCAAGGGTCAGCCTGTCACTACGTCACGAGGTGGAGGTTGTTGACCGAAATGGCCTTGAGTTTCAGGGGGTGATGATACAGCAGGAAAGGCATGTATGGTACCGTCTATTGTGAGTGCACGGTGTTTACAATTGAAAAAGCTAAAATATTCTTCCATACGTGTATAGTAAACGTTGTAAAGTATGTATTTTATCAGCGCCATTCTTCTCTACCTAAAACCATTTAAAACAAAGCGATATTCCTCTCGGTTGAATAGTTATCGTATTTTAAAAGTGTGAAGTGTTGCGTTCTTTACATCTCGCGCGGCAACCATTATGTAAACGAAAGACTACCGACAAGTACGGTGGGGCTAAAACTAGCAAATGGGTAGCAAGTCCAGCGTCAAATAGAGCATTCCTACTGATGTCCATTCCGTGTGATTCAGGCATTAGATTCTTCTAGCCTTGCTTTTCTTTACTTCAATCTTTGCCCCTCTAGAATTAATTGCCGTCCAAGGTTGCGGTTCAATGTCCCCTGCCCCTCTGTGGTTGCTCCACTGATCACAGTAAACTGAACGCTCGAACAGCACACGACAAGCCACTGAGAATACATGACGTATCAACATGGTGGACCATTATTTTGAGCGCAACGCTAACTTCGCAACTTAGAAGTTTCGTTTTTGCCTTAAATTAAATTCAGAGAAACTCAAGACATGCAGTGGTCACTTTTTCATTGTGCAGCTTTTAAAATTCTTAGAATAATTTAGTGGAAATGTCCATTCTCTCCATCTATCATTGGCCAGGAATAGCGTAATTATCGAAGCCGATATATTTACGATATCAACACTTCGATATCTTAAAAACATCGATTCGATTGCAACATATCGAATTTTCGTTGAGCGATTTCTAATTACAGTTTAATTTAATATAATTAGTTTTATACAATAATTTGTACTTCTCCTTTTAATTATAATTACAGCCCTACTTTTGCCGCAGATTTTGTACGATAACGGAAGGGGAAATCCCTTGGTCAGGTATGTGGGACGGTGCTCTAGGGGTTTAACTTATCACACAACACTTTAGCAACCTTGTGTTCTGACGTCACGGAAGAACCCTTTTTAATTTTAGGCTAAATGTCTACGTTGTTAGGTTAGGCTAGCTAGGTATAGTTCTCTTAGCCTAAATAAGAATTTTTCATTGTATTTATGCTGATGGAACCAAACCTAACAGACCTAACCTAACCTCGTAGACATTCCTTCTCTGACGTCAGAACACAAGGTAGCAAGACTGTTGTGCGACGAGGAAGACCCGTGCTCCTCTAGGCGATAACAGTTGACGACTAAGACACACCCATACGTTGTGCATCGTACATGGTTTCTTGTAAGTAGTAGGAATAAATGTTCTGCATTAATTCATTTCTTCAGGAATAATAAGCTAAATCACTTTTATTTAGATAGTTTTTAAGTATGCCTGAAGCGTTGGAGAAAAAGATAGCAAGAGTATGGAGTTGTAATTTAAAAGATCAACACGTTGCAAGGACGGCTGTAGTAGTAACTCTCTTGCATATTATTTCACGTTTGGGCCTAAATTGTGATGCAGATATTCAAAGAAATATTTTGTCAGCCAAGTTGGGAAACATTAAAAAATGACAATGTACGAATATAATAATCAATAATTACAAGATTTGTGGTCTTGAAAAGTGTTAACAAGGGATATAGTTTGTTAACATTTTGTACATGCTATTAAGAAAATTGTTTGATACCAAAAATTTTATGCAATTACACTATTTGATTTGTTGTTAGTGTTAGTAATTTTTGTGTCAAATCATGGTTAAATTTATCTAAATGTGTACATTGATGCATGATCTAAATGTGTACTAATGTAGATGCCACGTATTAGAACTTTGAGTCTGTTGAAGAATGGTCCACCCAAGGAAATAAATTATTAAGTGTAATAAATATTCTTCAGTGTTGTCTTTTCAGCAATCGTTCACAACCGTTCATGGGAATAGACACATGTGTAACAACTTGTAATTACTTGAGACTAGATTAGGATGCATGTGTTTGTGAAGGAATCTGCAGATTATTCTTGCACATAGTTTAAGCTAGATATCATATGTGATAGTGAATTATGTTGAAGGTTAATATAATTTGAATTCATATGCAATGGGATAACAACCATCAAGAGGAAGGTGTCCTGATGATAGATTTTAAAGAAAAGGTTATGAGTTCTTCAAAAGAAATCCTTTTCATGAGCTGTAGGTGGAAGGGTTAATGACTCATGGCAAAGAATGCTATATTAGGTTGAATGTTGATCTTTATGGAAGGGTAGTTCAGTTCCACCTTTTTATCAGTCTGAGTGGAGGTGTAATTAATGTAATTTGCTGAGTCCCAAGTTTAAATATTTTTTAAGGCATTGATGCATTTTGTTCTCTTTCTGTCACATTTTTCATCAGTTAGTCATTCAATATTCATCATTGGGGCCTACCCGATGGTGCAGTGGTAGCGTTGTTGCCTTGTAATCAAGGGGTCCCGAGTTCGATACCTGGTGGAGGCACGTAGTGGTTCGGATCCCACTTTAAACTGTAGGTCCATTCCCAATTAGCCTTACTGTGCATAAAGTGGACTTAAAACCCCAATTCAATATTCATCATTGAAAGTAACAAAACAAATGAAAACAATGTAAGATATTTCTTTTGGGCTTTACATTAGTAAGGGGTGAGAGGAGTGACCCTTTCTAAAGACACCCAAATGCCAACTTCACTTCCACATAGTACACATTGTACTACATTTTACAGACTAGCGAGGCTCTTGCATCTTGACCCCTGGCCAGTATAATTCCGCACGATACTTTCCATATGTGTTTGTAAATGTCTCTTCCTCTATTTCATCTTATCACCATTCATCTTCATTTTCACAATTAGCCAAAAGTGGCAGAAATGTGCAATAAAACAATCAAATAATTCATCCGTTCACATTAGTCAGTAAGTTCACCATGTATTAGGATTCTGCATTTCCTCTAGGTTCAGTATCATGGCATGTTTAACTTGACATTGAGTCTCGGAAATTAGGATTTGTTAATTTTATCTAACAAATTGCAATATATTCTTCTCCCTGTTAAAAATGGGTTTACAAAAATCTCTTACAACATTGATCTTGCTTGGGATGATGTCAGCATCACTGGATGATGTAGTCTTTGGGGCAACTTTCATCGTTGGCTCCACATGAGAATTACTGGAGACAACGTTTTGGTGCATGTGATTCATGTTCCACTTGACATATTTCTCCTCTTTAACTATGTAGAAAGTGCATATTTTTCAAGTATGCAGTTTCTCAAGTTTTTTATATTTTTTGAATTTTCTTGTCAGCAGTATTAGATTCAATGACAATATGAATTTCAGGTTGTTGTTTAGGAATTTTAGGTTTAATGCTGTTACACAAGTAACCCAAAGTGGTTGGCCCAACCATACTAAAAATGGTTGACCAAACGTAAGAACATACTGTTGGTCAACTGAAATTTGGTCATGGTTCCAATGTTAACTCAATACAAGGTATTTTCATTGGACCAATGTATAGTTTATATGTTCGGCCAATGCCTGATTTTACGTTAGGACAATGTACTCAAAACTAAAGTACAGATTGGTTTGTGTTCTGATTAATTTATTGTGAGGCCAAATATAAACTATAGCACAAATTGTTTGTGTAAAAAACAAGTACACAACACTTTATCATTCATATGGTATCATTGTTTTTAAAGTACCTTGAAGTGGTAGCAAAAAACTTTCTAGTTACTTTTCCACCTTTTGTCTGCACATAGCATCGTTTAACCACCTTCACAATAATACCTGTAAGAATGTTCTTGTTTTGCATTAAGCAATTCCCCTACATATCATCACTCATCCCCATCTTTGAAAATTAGCCAAAAGTGCAAAAGAATGAAGCAAATCAATAAGTAAGTAATTCCTGACACATCTTTCACCCTTGGTGGCTGACAACAGACTGGTGAGTGACTACAAGTTAAGAATAGCTTCCACTATCATTTAAAAAATACTATATTTGCAATATGTGCTGTGTGTGACTGAAATATGAAAAAAGAAACACCTTCACTTTTTTTGCACTCTAGAATTTACAGCATACTCTTGAAAGTTGTTTAATAGGAGAAAGTAGTTTCTAAAACTGATTTCGACTCACTTTCTCATGGTTGGACAAATCCTCACAACAACTGTAGGCCCAAGACAAGACCAACTTCAATTTGCCAGGTAAAAACTGCAGTTGGCTCAGCGGTTGTGGTTACTTGGGTAGCAATTTGACATGTGGATACTAACTTGATGTTGTTAAGTTTGACGCTTTTTGTGGAAGGACTTTTACGTTCTACAATATTTTGTTTTTTATGAAGTAGTAAAGAATGTCCCATCTCGTGTTATTTTTTTATTGTGCTATATTCACTTGAACAAAGCCTTCAGTCTGTAATAATTCAGGCTAACATAACAGATGCTAACAAGGCAGAGGTTCTTCAATGTACCATACACACATTAATAAGCTAAAAGCAACAAACAAATAACTTTCTTTAATAGTGTGCCAAATTTTACACTCATTAGTGGGGTACACAGGGTCAAGGTGACACATACTATAATTTGTCTACATTTTTCAGATAGTCATCTAATGATTAATGAAGAACTGCAGAATGTGTATCATAAGTATCTGTTTTTGTTATATTTTCCTCCTTGCTAGACCTAGTATTTGTTATCAGCTGAACAAACTAGTTCTTGTGCATAATTAAGGATGGTTTCTGTATGTTACCAGTGCAGACAAAGAAGAAATATGTCGAGAGTGTATGCAAAGCAAAGGTGGAAGAAATTAATCAGTCCATTAAATAACGCCCCTTGCTATGCCACTGACTATTAATAAAATGTTTCTATCTCTAAAAGCAAGGTTTACTTCATACCAATGCTTTGCTTATTACATTTATTCAAGTTCATAGTTTCTCAATTCATATATTTTCTCATGTTGTTATTTGTTTGCGTTCTTGTGTTTGTATCCATGGCAAAATTGTTAGCACATAGCATTGTCATTTTTCTCTAAGCGAGAACACCTCTGTGAACTTTGTCATTCAGATGTGACAAATACTTTTCATGCTTGACCCAGTGTGATACACTTGTTTCACATCAAGCTGTAGTGCAGCCCAAGCTAATTTTACTGTGAGGATAGCTTGACTCCAAGTGTAGTAATATATAATTGTAATTGACCATCATAAGAATTATGGCAATATTATTAAAGTATATAGCACCAATTCACCCACATACTTTACATACCTGTTTTCAGTTGACAAACATTTTACATTATGTTTCTAATTTTTTTATGATTCAAATTCTCTGAGGGCTGCGGATTTAGGTTTGGCTTACAATCTAGTCAAAGATAATTTCTATTAATGAATCATGCTTATACTCTAAAATAATGGTTAAGTGTGTTTAAATTGCTTCTAAAGTCCGCCAGGCCAAAGAATGGACTTGAGGAAACCCAGTTTAAAAGGGGGGGGGGGGAAGCCAGTTACATGCACTAAAAAGTAGCTAGTCTACCAGAGATAGATGGATCAATCTCACATCTCTAATTATTTTTAAATCACAATATTTATTGCCTTGTTAAAGCCAGAGTTCATATGCAACACTTTTTTTTTCACTAGCTTCTTTTCCTTTGGTGCGATCTGCTGGCAAAGTTAGCCTAGCTTGCTCTTCCTCCGCTTCACCAGTTTCAGGTAGAAACCATGGGTAGAAGTGGCTACCCGAAGGAAAAAGGAAGATTTCTGCCTCTATCTCCTATAGGGCAGATAGGGTATTGGTCATTAGGTTCCCTTTGATTCCTTTGTTAATCCTCTGAAGAACTCAGGGGAGAAATTTCTGCAGTACTTATGTTCTCTACATTGACATCAGAACTTTTTACATATGTTGTACAATATGAACGTACGTATAATATGGGATGTCGTTTTATTATTATGAAATGGGAACGTGTTATGTGCAGACAATAATGTTATGCTTTCTTTCTTTTCTTTTTGAAAATATGGAATATGTAATGATTAAATTACAAATATGTGCTCAGTAGGGTTATGACAAAAAAATATTTTTTTAGCCTGTAGTAGAAATCAATGAACTTTTTAATACGGAATCAGAAAATGACAATTATTTCATTCAATTCATAAAAAATGTTCCGCACCAATGACAATGAAAATTCTCAAATTTAAGTACATTCAGCACAGTCAAAATGTATTAGTTGAAATAAGCTTCAGATTCAAATATTTATCTGTTTTGCATTTCTGGTACAGTTCTTCCATTAATTTCACCCCTCGTTCGGCACAAATATTCGTCTGTGGTATATCTACAACGGATCTTTGGGTATGCTCCAGTTTTTTAAGGAAACATAATGCTCTACATAACTCATACAGAAATCTAAATTCATCTCGCCAACCTGGATTTTGAACAGTTATCATTTCACTTTCTGGCTTGTATGACTGCTGCAAGACATGGTATTGTATTATCACTTCGTCCACGAATTCATAGTTGAGAGTTGGTTTGATTGAAGAAATCGGATTAAAGAAGTGTAACACATGCTTTACGATTCTATCAAGAATATGGTGCTGGCAGCCAATGTACTGTGGCTGATGAAAACCTCTTGTGATCATTATACTTTTTAATTTTTGAACAATTCCATTCACTCGTTTAGTATTTACTGCTGTTGTGTCACATACGATCATTTTGAAGTTCTTCCATGCATCAAATCAATTCAGCAAACTTTACAGTGCATTAAAAATATCCTGTGATGATCTGCTTTCACAGTTTACTATACCTAATTTCAATTCTCTAAGTGAACTCTTCAAGATTACCACTTGATACTCGTGATTTGCAATTTGCTTACCGTCGAAATGAAGCAGAAATGTTTCTCTTCTTGCAAAATAGATTTTATTTTACGCTTCGCATCTTCGCCACTTCTTATAACAGCTCATCAATCACCTGACTGTGATGGTGTTGGAACACTGATTCCATCTTCGGCTAGACTGGAGCACACTACAGCAGCTTTATTAATTGAAAGAGATTTTTTTGTCACCAACTTAGTTGCATGTGATGTTGAAAAATGCACGACCCTTTTTATTTTGTCATTTTCATTTTCATTTTCTTCTGATACATATTCTTTGTCAGAAAAATTTCATCATTCTGTTGATGATGCGTCATTCACATCAGTGGCAAAGACAGCGTTTGGTTCAGATTGTGAAGCCGATTTTCGCACTCGCTTAGAAGGATGGATGGACGATTGTGGAGCAACTGTGCTTGTTACATATCTAATTTTACCTTGTGATTTAACTTGTAACTTGTATAGTTCTTTATCTTCTTGGCACAGCCAATGTCAGTCTGTTTTCCTTATGTCAAATATATTTTCTATTTCAACTTGAAATGAATCCTTTTTCCTCTTTCTATTCTTATCGTTCTCTTCAATCAAATTAACTACTTTTGACATAATTGCTTGTTTTGATAAAATTGGAAACCTAAATTTTTCCCAGAGAACAGTAAGCTCACCAGTTATCGTAATCATTCTTTCTTTCTTATCTTTCGCTGTTTCCAGAAGTGTATGATAGCGACCAATAATGTCTTTCTTTCGCGGAAGTCAAGTAAAAGAACTAAGTGTTTCAATTATAGGTACATCTTGTCTTTTTGTTGCATCAATAGCTACATTCTGCGTGTACGATTCCGCATTTATCTTAATCGCTTCACTTGATTTATAATATGCCATTATAATGCTAATATTGAACTGCCAAACTTGAAAATAGAGAAAATATACACAATTAGTCACTTAATAAATAATCATTTAATAATTACTACATTAATTTACTAATTATTACATTAATAATGCCCTTTTCAAATGTTGTTTGTGGTATTTTTCAAAAGAGCCTCAAAAATAGTTGTTATTGATAATGTAGGGTTATAAAAATATTAAATTTATTGTGAAGCTCTTTCCGAAGAATCCTTGCTGTTTGAACCCACAACAGTCACACACACTGTATAATTATCATAATCTGTAACTACATACAGATGCAAATACACGTATCATTTTAAATAATGTTTTACTAAAAATATAAACACATTTTATTAGTCATTTTATCGTGAGCGATGTACATACAGTTCTTGTGACACACACTGAAACTTAAACGGGTTGGTGCGGGAAGTTTTTTTTAGAGCCACCTGTAATAATTATTTTTTAGTAATCAGGTCACAAAAACTCATCATTTGCGACCACAGGAGATACAAAATTTTGCAAAATTTTTTTTAGTCATAACCCTAGTGCTCAGGCTCTCTCTCACTCTCGTCTTGGTAGTGTTTTATTTAAGTAAACTAATCTCTTGGCCTCTAACAGTCATAAATATGGATGTATTTATTTGGGCAAGAGAACGTGCGTTCATATTGTTGTTGGTTTGGTTCATTTTACTTCGCTTTTCTGCAACATTTGGTTATTGTGAAAATGAGGATGAGTGATGATATTATGAAATTGATGAAGGTACCTCATATGAACAATCCAGGCCAGGATTCGAACCCACGATGAGCATGCATTCTTATTCCTGTGTGTTGTACTGCAGTGAATAATGAAATAATTTGGAATGAAAAATGTATCTCAGAACTCAAAAAGCCAAATGAATATTATTGAAGAAACTACAAAAAAGTGTGTTTCGTTATCTGTTTTGTTTCTGTGCATATAGTGGACTTAAATCAACCAATTGTGGGGGAGTGGTTATCACAGAACGCTATGACACTAGGAGTTCCGGGTTCGAACCCAGACCTGGGAATGGGTGTTCTTTGTATTTGTTCCTTCATTACTTTTATCGTATTCTCTTTGCAATTAACCAAATGTGACAAAAAAGTGACGCTAAGTAACAAAAATGAAATCAAATGATTGAGTGATTGCTTGATTTGGTTTATTTTACTCTGCTTTTCTGCCACTTTTGGCTAATCGTGATGATGATATGATAAAACTGACGAAGGGACACAGACAAAGAATACTCACGGCCAAGCCGAGATTCGAACCCAGGATCTCTGGCTTAGCAGTCAAAGCAAATGTGTTTTTTTTTTGTTTTTTTTGAATGAGAGTGAGGGTTACGTGTACGTCTTTTTAGTTATCATTCATCATTTTGCAATCTTTTCCTGTCTTTGACGTTCTATTATTTTTTTTAATACTGGGCCCTAAAGAGGGGAGAGGTATGATCCACACCAACTGCCCTTTGAGCATGCCACTGATTGCTACCCCAAGTGTCGACATCACTGCACGTCACTGGGAGAAGCGGTGTTGCTACCGGCTACTACATGCCTGATTTTTGTCCAGTTGTACTTGACACCTCTTCCTGTCAACAACCCCCCTTCGCTCGTATTTCAGGGACATGCAGGGAATTGGAGACCTATTTGCTTGCTACTTGGCAGTAACCATTAGGCTTTGCTGTGCTTGGCTTTGATGAGGGTGCCACCAGTTTCAAAAATTACCCAAAACAAAAAAAATTGCAACAATACCACGAGAATTCCCCATCGCCACAGCAACTGGACGAAGCCGATTGGTTCAGTGGTTCATGTGACCCTACATGGCTTTTGAAAGAGAAGACAAACATAGAATTTCCAAGTCTGTTCTTTGGCTGGAACCACTGTAATGTAGATATTCGTCTCATGCTGGATAACTCCTATTTAGATCAGATTTCAGGTTTTTAACCAATTTTGCTTTTACAGGTAAATTAGAAATAACAAGTTACAGAAGTGTTTAATTGAAAAACTCAACATCTCATGAAGTTTTTTTATATTGTCAACTTTCATTGTGAGAACCTATCTTAGGTTTATGTACCTATCAAAACTTTTTTACGTCTTTATCTATTTATTAAGGTTTTACAGGACTTTTACATCACACAGAGGTAAAAGCTATACTTGGTGATGAAAGAATTCAATAATTGATATGTTTGAAACATGCTCTTTGTTGATTTCTCTCCCTCCAAAGTTCATGACATGTTTTCAAAGCTCTAAACACAGCAAAATATCTTTTCTACTGTTACCTCAACAGTACAAAGTGCAACCTCTGATGTGTGTGGTCTTGCTCTCTTTCCGATCAGTTCAGTGCTTTATGCCATTCACATCTTGCAAAGTAACATTGCAGCACTCAAATTTGCTCCACTGACTATATTTCTGTTGGAATATCATTTTCAGCATATAAAATGATCCTCACAGACAAAATGTGCAGTTTGACAGTGGAAAATATTGTTTGTGAAACGATATGAAAAGATTGTTATGTATTCAGGGTGGCCACTCTTGGACCATGATAAAATTCAAGTACCATTCATGTTTTCAAGGCAAACTTTCCAAAAATTCAATAGGAAAAGCGGATGTTTTCTCTATTTCAACCTTACTTATTACTGCCTCTCACCACTCACAGAAATTATAATAATATAGATGGCCTGTTTGACACCAATGTATCAAAAAATTCTAATTCAATTAAATTAAATAGGTATATGTATTTAAAATATTTAATTTAAGGTGTGGAGTTTACATTTGCCATTTAACATACTCAGACTTTCCAATGCATCTACAAAACAGTGGTGGCTGGTGGTCTGGGTCTATGGGCATGCACCTTGGACTCGCATCCAGAAGAAATGTTGTAATTCCGACCCAATTATTCCTGCCCGTTTCTGCTAATCGCATTTGCAATCCAAGTTATGATGCACCTTTCCCTGATAATGAGACGGTAGCAGAGTTATATTTCATGAAAATTTAAAAAGAATAAGGTTTATTACAAAATTGAAATACTCTAGTGATTATTTTAGTCAATCACAAGAGAAGATATGTTGTTTGGTCTCTTTCATGACCTGTAGAAAATTCAATATTCGGTGACCTCACGTGACAAAATTCACTCACAATGCTATAACGATAAACTGCTATGGTTTGTAAGGGAAAATAATATTGGCATTATTTTGTGTAATTGCAGTGTTTTAATAATGTATATTATTTTTCTTCAATGTAAATTTGTCCCTGCATGAAATCAAGTTTAATGCCAAATAAACATTTTATCGTACACTTAAGTTACTTACCATTTTTATGTACTTATTCACTTTAGTCATAGTTATGAGGATCCTCAAAACCCTAATCAAATGCAACTAGTTCTTGCCAGTACCTTTACAAAATTATCTCAAATCAGTGACATAATAGTACAAGTTACAGATTCTCATATGCACTGAATAAAGAATTGGATTGACTGTTCTGTGACAAAAATACAAGATTAAACTCTGATTATTTGAAATTTTCATTGGACTTCCAAATAGAATTCTAAATGCAGCAATTCCTACAACATTGTGAATGTTTTTAATTCAAACCACTGACATTTTATAAAACTATTTTTCCAGCACCAACACCTGTATCAATGCATTCCACTCACTGCATCTGGCCTTGCATGGTTGAATACTATCACTACAGGCCACACCCTCTCCCCTTCCTTTTCCATCCTCTCCCCTTCCTTTCCCACCCTCCCCTCATTCAGATTCTAATGCTTTGCTCAGAACCGTGTGAGGTGAGAGAGATCAAAATTTCCCTTGCTGAAAAAATCCCTCAATTTGCAATGATGCATGGGTTGTTCTTGACACATGGCAAGGAGTGGAAAGATTGCAACATTACATGATGAAGAGGGAAAAGTGCATGTCTGTAGCTACTATGTCACAATTTTTTGTGCAAAGCGAGTCCGAAAACCCTTGATCCAAGCCATAAGATTATTTCTGCTTCCTCTACCGACCGTCGAACACAGTGCCACTTCGGTGTGCAGCTGTATGCACTTTTGTGTTCATGATGCCCATTCAATGCGAGTTACTCAGAAAGGAAAGCTGATATAAGGAAGTACAGTCCCTACCAAAAGTTTAAGACCACCAACTTTTTTCATATAAATGAATCCTGTTCGAAAGTTTTTCATACAAATATGGAGTGAAATTGTATGGAAGTAATGTAGTGTGTGAGACATATATTGCTGAAAAAATATTGGTATAGTCTAGAGTCGTACAGTACCAGCCACCTTAAGCTTATTGATTATAACTGGTAAAGGATAAGGAGATAGTCGGATTGAACATAGTATTATGATACCTCAATGCATCCTTTAAGGAACATGGGTTTAATTTCCCTAAAATGTTTCAGAACTACAAGATATATGAAAAAAACGAAAAGCTGAATTTTCAATGAGTGGAAAAATTGTCGTCCAGTATCGCCAGTCAATATTTTAATTTTAGGTGGTGGTAACTATTGATAAATGCTTCAGTTTTATGAAGATACTGTGAACTATGTGTCTTATTATCCAAGTTTTTCATATACGAAAGTAATGGTTTTTCCATTTCATCATCAAACGTTCTTAAATCTGCCCATCTGAGTTGTCAGGTCCACATCCATACCAAGATGAATTGCTCTTAATCTATCTCCTAACAAACTTCTTGGTAAACAATATATACTAGCTGCTTGTCTTGCTGTCATTTACCTCATTTACTGCCTCTTTCATTGCCTCTTCAGTCCATTTACCTCTTTTGTTGCCCTCCTCATCTGACATCTTACTCTGAAAACAAAAGCAAGCAGGACTGTAGTAGGTGCGTACGAAATTCTGTGTGGCTGATACTGGACAACACTTCACTGGTCGATACTTATACGATCATTAGGCGGTATCAAAAGTTCCGATTACACATTGTTTATAATCAATTTGCTAAACTATTTACAGTTTTTTTTATCCTTATAGAATACCGATAAACTGAATATGACAATAAAATGAGACACTTACCTCGAACATGAATACCAGGACCCTAGAAATAACTTCCCTCATGCAGCCACTTGACTCTTCGCAGTAACACAGGCACAGCTCTCACAATACTTCATGAAAGAGGGTGAACCCGAACTATAGAGCATGCAAATTCATTTCATTTTGCACTCAGTTTAATTTCTTTGTGTGAAAGAAAGAAAAGATAAACTATGAAAAACTTGCCACAAGGTATTTATAAATAGTGTGTAAATTCAATGGGATTTGGATTAATAAAAGTTGCAATATTTCACATCTATAGAGAAAAATTCATGCATAAATCCCGGAACCAATAATTCATGCAGAATTCACAGTTGGTGGCCACTCTGGTATTGTGCAGCAAATTATGTATACGTAATTCAATTTTCATTTCAACCTTTGCTAACAGCACAAGTATAGCATTACAATAATTCGTGGATAATTTTGAAAATGATGTATACAAATGAAAATTTGGTTAGAAAATTCATATTTGGTTGTTACATATACTTATCAAAATTTCTTATGGTTCTCTTCAAATTTTGTTTTCAATTATTGTACCCAACTAATATTTTTCAGGTATTTTACAATATTTTAAGTTTTCTGGAATCATTTTAATTTTTTGGAAACCTACGTGAGGATATTTAAGGCTTAATTGAAGATTTTTGAAACCTATTATAGGATTTTAGAGCCTATTTTAGGAACTTTATTGCACTTTTTAGAACCTAAAAATCCAATCTCACATTACTTATCACAGAGATAAAGGGGACATGAATTAGAATAGGCAAGAGCAGTGTACCAAATCATTGAATTATAAATGAATGTGATCTATCTATAATTACAATATTTATGAGTCTTGGGAATTAAAATTAAAGGTCAATTCAAAGTTGACCTGTTACAAATGTATATCTTCCTCTCAAGCTAGATGTACTCCATTAATCTAGTAAATATCATTCATATATTCAAGCTTCAAGGGTATATGAATTTCAAAGTAAGTGTTTTTAATTTGATTTGTTACTTTCACATAATGTAAGTGTAGAAAAATTTCAAAATAAAGAAATTTTATACAAATGACAGAAGAGACACAAATGTACTTTGGGGGATCATCGTAATTTATGTAACAAGAAGAATTGTTGGGTTTGGTATACAAAGGGGGATAGAATTCAAAGTGCTAGCTCATCCCGTATAGGCATGCATGGTGGTCATATTGAATGTAGATCAATGCACTGGTAGAATTTTCACCACTGTTATTCCCGAAATTATTATACCATCATAATTATGTCCAGGTTCAGCTAATTTTTGAGCTAACTATATTAAGCATATAGGCTGTAATATACATTTCTCAACTATATCTTATATTGTCCTGTGTTTGTTGATTACAGATATCTGCTGTGCTGAAATTGATGACACTGAAAGTGATTTGAAAATATTGATTACAAATGATTTACTGGGTATAATAGGAGGTTTTGACTAAAGAATAGCAGTGGATATAAACATTCTAGGGTACACAGAATTCCAACAAAAACAGGGATACATGGAAGGTTTCACTAATGTCCCATATAACAATGGCAGCAACACTGTTGGACACAACAGTACTTCAATTAGGGAAGGCACATATGTGGCACCTCCAGATGAGATGCAGCCACAAGATAGATTTGGGAGATTTGATGACACTAATAATTATGCAATGCATCCATATTATCTGTCAATGACAAGCAATGATCAAAGACCCACATTCAATGTTGATGTCGATAGAAATCATGCTCAACTACCTTTGGGAGTCAATACAGAGAATTCTAGTAATATGTATGCCCCAGGAACATATTCAAACCTTCAACAAGGAGTTAACCTGGTTCGAAGACCATTGTACAACGAGCTTCCTAATGAACTCCCTGTGTCTATGTACTCAGAAACCATGCCCAGTCAGTCGCAGGGTGCACATCAACAATTCCGATGTTCACACAGCAATGATACAGATAGTGTGCAAGTAATGAATTCACAAATGCCGAACCATGCAAGTGGATTTGTAAGAAGACCAGCAGTTGTTAGTAGGAAATACATGACACATCAAACTCCAGCAATCAATAATCTGGTACCAATTAGGCAGAGAGGTGTATACCAAAGAGCTTCCTGTTTTCAAAATCCTGAAGCATACAACCAGGTTGTTTCTCAAGTCCCTGATTATTCACCAAATTTTGGAATGGGCGTGGATCTGACTGCTCCAAGAAGTGGGAATCAGCAATTTGTTGAGGCACCTAATCAGGTATGTATGTCATGTATGTAAAAATTTAATCAAAATATATTTTTTTAAACTTTCATCTTCTTCTTTTATGGCTTGATAATGATATTTTTTACCAATGGCTTACAGCATTATCTGTACTGAAAAAAACAAGGTATAATTTCCAAGATATAAAAATGTATTTAAAACCTTGCAGAATTTATATTTTCCACTGAAAACAATCCCATCATTGTGGCCTACCTTGGGCTCTCACAGTTCGATTTTTAGGGGTGTTAAACAGTTAGCACTATTGAAAAGTTTTACTACAGCTAAGAGTTCGATCATCATACTGTGCTTGAAGTATTCTATGAATTTCATTGTCCCCTTCATTCACAAGAAATTTCATCACAAGAAGCTGTTCTGCATTTGTACACATGCCATACTGTTGAACAAGTGACATGTATTGCCTGTGCCTCCCTGTGGTAACAATAGACATTTGTCTCTTATTAGTAAAATATTTTGTTTATGTCTGTGTCCATTCTGTTATTCTGAAAAATTCAAAATCCCAGTTGACCTTGAATGGTAAAGTGCTCCCCTGTGCTTAGCACCATGCCATGAATGCCCCTCGTATATTGCATAATTTGATTTTGTCCATATTCTGCCTAGAAGATGTGTCCTCACATGAAGCAGGCAATGTGCGTATGCACAGTCTGATAATTAAACAATGAAACTGATTTTATGTTGTCCCACATGTGCATTCTATTTGTGAAGTAACATGTTCCTGGTGTATATGTGGTCCATAATCTACAACCTGACAACACCTCATGAACTTGTGATGGGCATGCTGTGAATTAAGCTGTCATCTTGTGAGGGAGGTGAAATTGTGTCATCACGTAATCACTATGTAGCATCAAATGAACATCATGTATCATCAAAGACATTCTCAAAACTGCTTACAGGAATAAACATTTGTTGAATTCCATTGTTGTTGAGCACCAAACAGGGCATTTTTTGCAATGGTCTTCCTACAAAATAACAAATCGTAGATTCAAAAGTTGTTAAACTTACCAGGAGGCAGGAAAATGCAGTTCCAAGAATCAAATATGTAGACAATGTTGTAATTTTTTATGACAGCAAAGACAATATTCATAATGTATTCGATCCAGAGGATGAAACTGTAATTGATTATTACTATCATGGTGCTATGAATTATCATGAAATAGACCTGTCCCTGCCTGAGTTCAGTATGCTGGTTCCTGCTACACTACAAAGCTTGACGCCCACTGAGACACTGGAAGCACGACAACAGTATGGAACAGTTTCGCTTCTAGCGTCTCAGTTGACGATAACCCTTAAGATAACATGCAGACTTCTTGCTGGAACTTCAGTCTTTTGGTACTGCGTGTTTCCCTGTAGTGGGCATTAAACCATTTGATCTCAATAGAAGCAGACAACAGATGTTCTGTTGACAGATATTTCTGTGTTTCCCTGAGTCTAAGTGGGCATCAAGTTAAATGCGTGGTGCCAGTGGGCAAGGGGTTGTCCAAGTATTCCTAATCCATAAAAAAGTAAGTGTGTTGAATCATTCTCTCTACTCTACAGATTTATCCTCCTGTTATGCAGGAGGGATGTGTTAAAAAAATTTGTTTCTTTTTCATTTGATATCAACAGTCTCATAATTTAATAGTCAGACTGTGTGTGTATTTACATACAAATCTAGACATAAATGCAATGTCCTTCATGCCTTTATGCATGACACCACCAGGCAATTTTCTTGGAGAAACCATGAATTTTCAAATTACCAACATTTATCTTGATGCTTGCCTAGCAGAAATTAAGTATATTTAAAAATCACCTCTCAACACAGTCCACATATTTGCGTGATGTGACATTGATATTTGGCATAATTTCTTATCTGTTTGAAATCTATCAGCCTATTATGAAGTTACACTGAAAAGGATTAAAAATGTACTTGCAACCTGGAGATCTCTACTCAATTAATGCCAACATTTTGAGAAAAAGTGATTACTAAGCAATATGTCTAATGTTTGTCATTGGTAGAGACAATTAAACATGGATTCAGATAATGGCTTTTATTCCCGCCTCTACATGTCACAGGTCATATCTACACATATTAATGTATGGTGGCAGCACTGCACTGACTGTAGCCATATTGAGTAGTTCATTCTAAAAATAATATTCTCACAAAAATAATAAATTGCGTTCATAAACATTCAAGTTGCACATGCAAGAAATGCTATTAAGTGTCACATGGAACTTGTCCAAGCTTGTGAGGATGAGGTATTTCATTATCCAAGAGTGGCTAAGTGGTTCCCCATTCTGATTTGCCAAAACCACGAAAGTTTCAACAAACACGTCGCAACATTAAAGTGATGCTTCTTCTTGCCTACGACTATGAAGTCATTTTCCTTTGTCACACAGTAGTTACAGTGAAGGGAGTTACAGTGAACAATGAGTATTAGAGTAACTGAACCACCTTGTCCACCTATTTGTTGGAAACAACCAATGCTTCTGGCAAGCTGGCAAGGCATCCAATTGTGCTTCACTACAACTCAAGGTACCATGTTACAAATTCAGTGGGGCAAATGCTTTAGCAGTGGACCCCCGTATAGTTTGTGTATGAGTTTTTGCCACTGTGACTTGTTTCAAAAGCTACAAAATCCTCTACAAAGACATCACTTCAAGACCATTGATGACATAATGCAGGCCTTAGGGTGGTCTCCCAGTGACGTATGGATAAACAATTCCAATGACAGTGTGAGACAATCTCGAGAAATTGTGCAACATGTGCTCTACTCAGCTGGAGGTTATTATGAAGAAATACACTAACCTCTTCCTCCACAATTACATAACCAGACATTGATGAGCATGTAATAACCTTTTTTAAAATGATCCTCATATTTGCTTTTTAAACCTTCATGGGTTGCATGAGAGACATTACATCGATGTTTGCACACAATGTCAGAGAACAGGTTTAAAAAATATCCTAATATAATGGTCTAAAGTGTCAAATCCTCAGTTGTTATGACTATATCTTTTGTTTCAACAATTGAGATTCTATAAAGCTCTAAAAATTGAAATTCAATAAAATTACAAAATGGCACTCTTCGTTAGTTGGGCATGGAATGAAATTGCGGATTTTCAGTGAAAACTATGTGTGTCACACATTGACTCAGATAGCTAGGTGCGTCAACAAACTCCCCCTATCAGCTTGAAGGTCGGACTAACAATGAAAACAATATCATGGTATAAAGGAGGAAGGTTAGAAACACAAGTAGACAGAGGTGTTGACAAAATAATCATTGATAAATAATGATGTTAAAACAACACACACAGAACTAGAGGCCATGCGAGACCAACACAGGATTAAAGGTACAAGGCTTTGGATGTAGATGTGAGGTCTTGATTGCCCAGTTTTGGCATAAGGGGACTCATTAAAGTTTAGAAGCATTTCAAATATATATGAATCTTAATCTTTAATTTTCACATTGAAATTACACATCAATAATAGGTGTTTAGTTCTGAAATTCAATTTGCCCAACACAATTTTAGTGCAAAATTATATCAAGTTATGCATTTTGCATAATTTTCTGGATAATGAGACTTAGCAAAAGTGTAGCTATCATGGGGGTAAGTTGGAGTTTATCTTCAATGTGAAGAGGGGGAGATCAAATTCCAATTGGTGCGGATATATTGTAGTGGAGTGTATATTCACACATGCACACAGAGATGTCCTCCACTTCGTTGCTTTTCAATTGTTGACCTCCCAATGAAAAAATAAAATGTTTTCTAGCAGGGTTATGAAGTGTTAAAAGTGAGAAATCAAGGCTGTAGGGAGCACAGTCTGGTGCATTTTTGCAATTTTTTCTTGACTAAAAGCAGTCTGTTGTCCAGCTTGTTTTAGGCTGCTACCATGCGTGAGTCATGCTGCACATGCCTATGTCCAATCACAATCTTTTCGTGCCACTTGGGCTTTCAATAATGTTTCATTATCGAAATGCTGATTCAAGTTCACAAAACGTCTCTCAGATTTATGCCTTATTTTCCCATAAATTTAACATGTTATGCAACTGGGACTGGCACTGCTTGTTCACTCACCATCCTTGCTACTGACTAAATGTTTTGAAGGTGAATTGCATCATGGTGTAGGAGTCTATGACCTGCACACTTTGACTTCCAATTGGTCCTGTCATGTGGACATCTAATATTAGTTCCTGTTAGATGATAAAATTAAATTTTTTTTTGTCTTTCTGACCTGTTCATTATGTACATATTTATATTCCTTTTCAGTGGAGACAAAGAAGGGGAAGTATGATCAAGTATATTCAGGGCAATCAGCATCTAGCAAGACCTTTGAAATGTGGTAATGAAGGTGAAGATATAGTTTGTTTGGATTCAGATTCATCAACAGATGGTGAAGACAAGATGTGTTCTGGCTCACCATCACGTATTGAGCAACCACCGGTGGTGCCACCAAACAAGAAAAGCAACATGGTACGAGACCAGTTACTTCTCTATTCACATGCATTATCTTGCCAAAGGAAACTGGAAGTGGGTGCTGGTAGACAGGTACTGTTTAGTGCACCACATTAGATTTATCTATCTAGTAAATTTATGACTAATAACAATGCTTATTATAAGCTCCACAGAAAGTGATCCTGCTCCATGTTAATAACAAATTGAATTATTATAAAAAAAATATTATCTTGCAACACATTAAGGCATGCATGTTTGTAAATGCATACAATTTATGTTGCAAGAGAGTGACTATTTTTCAATTTCACACAATTACATTTTCATTATTGCTTTTCATGAACACTGGCTGAGCTGCAATAGTCAAATATTTTCTTTTCTTTACTGGACACCAATAAGTATACTTTATAATTCTATGGACATTGGTTCATTACAAACATGTGCAGATGAAAATTTTTGTGAGATACCCTCCATTTTTCTTGTGATTTTCATTGTTTTTGATGTGTTGGAGCAAAGAAATGGCCTCCATTTCCCTTTATCATACCAGGATTTCAGGCAACTGGTAGGTGCACTAGATGCTGGTGATTTGAGATAGTACTGAAAACTGAAAGAATTTCACTGGAAAATATAAGGTAATCATTGTTTTTTCAGTAGTATCACTCTATAAATGCTAACTACTAAATGATGCCAAAAAGCACATAAGAAATTTATTATAACCATGGTTTCAAATTACTAAACTCTAGAATGCAACAGCCCTCTGTCGGCCAGGACCTACTAAACACCGTACCATCTAACTGTAGACCAGGTGAACGAGAATAACTCTCTCTGCAAGTAGTGACGCGAGACGGCTCCACCAATGAAGAATGAGAGAAACAGGATTGTGTAATGGGCGAATCAATTTCCTCGTTCTCTCTGTAAGCGTTGCAAACTTTTGAAAAGGATAATACCAAACGCACATGGCAAATGGACCATATTTTTATCTCCAGGTCCGTATGACTGGTTTAAGAATTTCTTAGGGAAATATTAGGGTTAAAAATGCTAGAGCAAATATTGACAAGCCGTGCATTTAGCGTACGGACTAAGGTCTGTGTCTGGACCATACATCTGTACATGTACGATGAGGACTGTACAGTTGGCAACACTGCACTTTCACCACTCGATTTTGCTCCTCCTCCTCTACCGAAATGCACTACCCTGCTCTACAGTTAGCTGGGACAGGGTATAAGTATCTAACAGTTGGGCTGAAAAGTTCGTAGGCTGACTCATAGGTGGCGTTACTAGAATTAAATCCATGTGATTTTTACTTAGTACTAACCTTCAAAAGATACGTGTATAAATTTCACAGCTGCCGGATAATTAGTTCGTGAGATATAGCATTGTGAGTGAAGCAGCTTTTGTTATTGTGAAAAAATGGATAAAAAAGAATTTCGTGTGTTAATAAAGCATTGTTTTTTGGCGAAAAAAATACTGTTGAAGCCAAGGCTTGGCTTGATAAACATTATTCGGACTCTGCACCAGGAAAATCAACCGTTGAGAAGTGGTTTGCTAAATTTAAACAAGGCGAAATGAGCATCGAAGACGATGCACGCAGTGGATGCCCCAAAGAGGCTGTTACCGACGAAAACATCAGAAAAGTCCACAAAATAATTTTAAATGATCGTAAAGTGAAGGTGATCGAGATAGCTGAGACTTTAAAAATATCAAAGGAAAGTGTTGGACATATTGTGCATGAATATTTGAACATGCGAAAGCTGTGTGCAAAATGGGTGCCGCGCGTGCTCACAATCGATCAAAAGCACCGTGTCACAAATCAATGAAAACGATGGCAAAATTATGTGAATTAGACTACGAATTGCTTCCCCATCCACCATATTCTCCAGTGACTTTTTCCTGTTTGCAGACCTTACAAGAATGCTCACTGGAAAGAAATTTAGCACTGATGAAGAGGTAATCGACGAAACTGAGGCCTATTTTGAGGCTAAAGAGAAATCGTACTATAAAAATGGCATCGAAAAATTGTATGACAGCTATAATCGTTGTATCGCCCTCGAAGGCAACTATATTGAATAATAAAATCGAATTTTGTCAAAAAAAGATTTTTTACTATGTTAGCCTATGCACTTTTCAGCCCAACTGTTATTTCATTCAATGAAGCATAGACAATGCATAGAAACTCAACATCACTTTGACTCGATGCAGACTGGACTGTGCTACTTTTTCTTTTCAAGTTACTCCAGGTCTTTTCCACTGACACTCCATTTTGAAGCCTTGTTTCCATGATTATGAAAAACTAAATATGCTTTTACTTTTGTACTTGATACAGAGTCTGAAGAAGACCTTGCTAGAAGGTTGAAACGTTACGTTTAGTTTATGTTTTTAATAAAATAAATTACTGCCTTGGTCAGCATATTTAGTTTTCCATTTTTAAATGATAAGATTAGGGTTTTGGATAAGAGAATTTTTATTTGTGTACTTAGAAGGGTGTAAAATGGCCATATGTGCTGATGCACTGCAAAATTTTCACTTATTCATTGCCAAATGTACTCACAATGCTGGTTCAACAACAAGACTTTGAGGGCTTCCTGGAACAGCTTGCATCAAGGGTGAGAATGCTGACCTTCTTGCTATAATGGAGACCAACCTTGGTTTAAACCAACCATTTGTCAGTGTTTAGTGTATGATGTGCCAAAACAAGGAAAGGACTAAACAGTGTGGCTCATCAGACTCTTTAGGGCAATGGGCTGCCCAACAGCATATTCAACGTATATTGTTTGGTATCTGATGGACATAGGCTACTATCTTAATGTCTAAATCTAATGTGCATTTTAATTCCGTCTTCCATTTTAGCAGTTGTGAATAGCCTTAAGCTTTGCTCAGCACAATCTTAAAAATGCACTAAAAAGTATGCTACATCTATACTATTTCAAATATGAGATTCTGACATAATGTTGCACTCTATATTGCAGACAGCTAACACAAAATATTTGTTGGTGAATATCTGTTTTACCTTTTCCTAGATATTCAAAATTGCAATGCAATACAATAGTAAAATTAAATATTGTTCAAAATCTTGATTACTGTTATTGTGCAAGTACTCCACTTCAATCATGTATCTCAACTTGATTAAAATATTAGAGAACTATATCAAAATATTAAAATAACTTCTATGGGAAACAAAATTCATCTTTCCCCATAAGGCTGATGCAAAATAAATGAAAACTTCAAATCTTGCATAATTTCCAGGATAATTAGGCACTGCAAGAATGTTGTATGGCATTTTTGTGGACCACATGGAATGTCAGAAAAGTATCAGCACATATTGGTAAATAAATTCCAGGCGATGGTTTCCAATACTGATTCATACATTGGCGTTGGTATCAGCTCAGCCCTAATTTATATTTTATTCCAGTTCTCTATCTGTTTAGGTTAATCCCAACTATGAAAATGGATGGACTAGATGTGCAACAGATAATATATTTAAGTTTTTACTTTAATTCTTTGTATTTGAATCATAGACTTCTGGTATTGCCATGATTTTAAACAACTTTTCCACAAGACCTGCAAAATGTGTATTGTCCTCAAATTTTTGGTTCATTTTTTGTTAACTCTGCTTTTCAAAGAATATTCTGTAAAGAGCAATTTGTAATACATTTTTGTTTCTCTTCCAGTGTTCTGTTTCACAATGTAATTCAATGAGGAAGCTTCTTACTCATTTGGAGACTTGTGATGAAGATGAATCCTGTAAGTATATGCATTGTTCATCAATGAAAGTGATGAAAAATCATTGGGAGAGATGTTCTGGGATTGGATGCTCCCTCTGCCAATCCGTGGGAAAACGAGGTACATAGCTATGTATTTTCTCAATATCGTTTATGATTTAATATATTAAATATATATATGGGGATTCATGTGTTTGTGTGTGTTAGTGTGTGTATGATGCCTTGAAAGAGTTTCTGAATATGTGTAAGGCAAGCAAGTTCATATTTTGAAGGGCATGGAATTAATGTGCAGTACGAGCTTTCACCAGTAAAAGCCAACGTAATTGCCAGTACTATTCCACAAGGCGGTGTGATAGAAATGGATTTTAATTTTTTTAAAGGAAAAAAGCTTCAGACACCATGAAAGAAATGTTCCAGGGTCTCTTTCAATTTATATGTATATTGAAGATATGACACTTAAATTGCAATGCAATACAAGTATTGTATTCATGAAGATTAGGCACACACAAGAGATGTACTACATACATATTTCAGTGAAAAATTCAGGCTCATCCATGACTCGAACCCAGGTCTCTGGCCTTACCATATATACCATTGCTCTACCACTGAGCTACTGAGCTTTCCTGGTATCATCTGATTTTTTGCTGTCCCTCTTTTACCTGTGTGGAATTGTCTCTGCTAGTGCTACTGCAACAAGATCTGTTGCCTGTAGACTTTGACGTTGTCTGGTTTCTCCCAGTGTAGAGATGTTAACACAGACAAACAAAAGTATGGAAAAAACCCAAAAACAAAACCAAACAAAAAAGAGGCCTTCTTGATGGTGCAGTTGTAGCATTTTTGCCTTGTAATCAAGGAGTCCTTGGTTTGATACCCGGTGAAGACACATAGTGGTTTGGATTCCACTTTAACTGTAGGTCCCGATTAGACTTACTGTGCATAATTCAAAAACCAACCAAAAACAAAACAAAAAAAAAGATATAACAATTCATGATTCTTAAAATATTAAAATATTTCTCAGTTAAGAGAAATGGTGCAGAAACATTAGTTATTCGAGGGTAAGGTCAAAAGTGTCTACACTCTCTTGAGTTCATTTCAAATAATTATCTTACTTTAAAAAATGCATTTATGGCCTTTCACAATAGGCTTCGCTTTTCTGTTTCACACCAGTTGAACATTTCTGCAAGTCTTGTATGCCATCAGGGCACCTTCCTTTTTCATGCACCTGACTTCCGAGATCGCCTCATCAGCAGCATCCAGAATGATACCAAATTGTTTCACATGGACTGATTTATTCAGTTTTGAGATAAGCATGGATTACAGTTGTTCCCATCCACCCTACATACCTGACATGATCCCACCAGAATTTGATTATTTTCCCAAACCTGAAAAAACCATGGCATGGGAAACCATTCAATGCTATGCAGGATGTTTTCTGAATTGGTGATTCATGTAATCAGACACATGACTAATGAAGATGACCAGAGAGGAATACAAGACTTGCCCAAATGTTGGGTCAATGGATAGAGAGAAATGTAGCTTACTTTGAAGGCCCATAATACATTTTGTTAAATAAATTTGTTTTACAAACTTTTGAAATAACGTTTGTACGTAGGCATAAATCTTACCAGGGGGTTATTCTCATTCACAGTGTTCCACAAGAGAAAACAGTTAATGCTGCCTACTATGCTCATCACCTAAATACCTCCCTCATGGCACAGTGGTACCATCATTGAGCAGGTTTGATACCTGCTGGAGGCACATAGTGGTTCAGATCCCACTTTAAACTGTAGGACCAATCCCAATTAGCCTTACTGTGCATAAAGTGGACTTAAAACACCAACTCAATCAATCAATCATTACCTGGAACATCAACCACACTCTGTTAGGCGAAGGATACCACCAGTGGCGGTCCCTCCATGGAAATGAGGGAACAGACTGTTCCCTTCTACTTATTGCCCTTTTTAGCTATTTAAATTATCTATAATTAATTAATAAGAACACTTCTTTCTTCCGAAATCAACACGCCGAAGAAAAACTTTCGCCATGACTGGACGATTGTTTACATCACCTACCCTCTTCGTCCCACCCTCTGCTGTCTGACGCCGAGTATTTCCGACCACGTGGGAAGGTAAACGATCCTCATGGTGCCACGGAAGCTGAATTCTCTAGCTGTTCCCTATGACAGACATAGAGAATTTGTTTTCCTTCGAGTTTTTGCTATGTCCTCAAGTTTAATTGCATCATAGTGATGGTTTTGAGTGTAGTATGTCTATAGTTTTCTAATCTCATTGCAAAATTGCATCTGCCAGTCATAACAAACTGGAAAAATCTTCTACAGTCTAAGGGTCTGCCTCAGCTAAACACTGTGAAATAGCTTTCAAGGGAACAGCTCACGTCCACCTGTTCCACCAGCCCCAAGACACACACAGCGGCAAGACAAGAAAGTGAATGTTGCAAGCGTAGGGTTGCGAGTGTTGTATGATCCACCAGCTGAAGACGAAAGCTTTTAATTCATTGAACTTTACAGAAAAGTCAGCAAACCAACACCTATTCTAACTTAATTAGAAACTAAAACGAAATTGTATACACTTACTACAACTCTGTAAAATGACTAACTGGATATTCTTCCAGTGGCAAATTATTGTTGTCCTTGTTTGTTCCTGAGAAGGGAGTTTGGAACAGTTCGGGTTTTGTAACAATTTCTACAAATATAGCGGACGTCATGTAAACACCCGGCCATGCGATTGCCATTATTGCATGGAGGATGTTTGAATTTAAAAATTGCTTAACTCTACAAAAAAAAAAAAAAATGTCAACTTAATCTTCAAATAGAGAGATGAAACAGGTTTCGACAAAACATTTTTTTCTCTGATCACTCATAAATTGCTTTTATTAATTTTTACTTTGTTGCACATCAACAATTTTTTTTAATGTTTTCTTTACATTATCATTATCATTAACATTGGTATTGTTACAATTTTAACGTGCTTCATGTATGTCATTTCTGACAATTTGTAACATATGTATCTTATGTTTTATTTTTTCGCTATAGATATGTGGTACTTATAGGTTGATAGATAGGCTGATCTTGATATAGACCCCCTCGAGTCACTTTTGGGGGGTAAGTTGCACTCATGCCAATTTGCAGTTCATCATTGTTGGTAAAATAGCATTTAATCTTTATTTCATGACAATTGCATGTCATGGTGTTTTTGGATGTAAACAATATTATCCTCATCAAAAGACTGGAACCTGCCCGACCAACAACAGCATTGTGCATGTGGTACAACTTTAGAGCATGTGTTATACCAATCATAAGCTGCCAGGATAAAGGACAAAAGGTGTGCTCTTGCAACATTCCAGTGTGCACTGTCATAACAAGCCTTGAAATTTTTGTTGCATCCACGATACAGCCCTGACCTGAATCCCCAGTCACCTTCTAGGGCCATGCAGAAACCCATGTACCAATGCAATTTTGCAGACATTGATGAACTACACCTAGTTCACCAAGTGTAAGTGTAATGCTCCACCAAAATATGTTTCAAGGCTGATGCTTGTTCATTTGGCTTCAGATGTATCTATCCACATGAACCCTATTTATAGTATAGCCTTCTTTTAACCTGTGACCATTGGATCAAAAAAAAAAAAAAAAAAAAGAAAGAAACTGAACTCATTTATTCCATGCTCCGCAGCAGTAATTTTGAATGCAATAAAGATGACGATATCTGTGAGGGGAATCTGTCAACCATTGTGATAATGTTGAGGAAGGAAAGGTGGATTTGGGGACTGAACTGGAATATAATGGCAAGTGTAGTGAATGACAGAGTGACACGTATAAATAAATACTTCTAAGGTGACAATTAATATTGTATGCAGTGCTAACTAAATGCTTTTAAGATATTTAAGAATCATTATATGTAGGCCTAATATAAAATATATTTTAGGAAATTTCTAAATTTTCACTATATCAGTTAACTTTACTTGTATCTCAAATGCAGCTTGACCAATTGTGTTATTTTTCCAAGTATGACTGATGAAGGGTCAATTGAAACTTAATTCATCCCAATTGTTGCATTTAGCCAAGGACTACATAAAATAAGAAAAATTCAGTTATATTCTTACTGGATTGACATGAGCAAAAAAGTATTTCATGAGTCCCTAATATTTGTTTCATATACCAGGTGATCCATTTGAGATGTCAGAAATAAACAGTTGTGTACAATAGGATAATATACGTCTCTCTGAGCAGTTTGTTGTAATATATGCAGAATGCAGGATGTAAGTTTTGAGTAAGTGCAGGTTTACAGACTTCAGCCATGTGGCTGTAATAGTGTACATATAACACTCGAAAAATTTCACATCCCATACTTTACATTTTGCGTGACTTACATCCTTTCTGCATATATTACAACAAACTGCTCAGAGATATGCACATTAACCTCTTGAACACAATGGTTTACTTTTCTGACATCTCAAATAGATCACCCGATATATAAATATTTGGTGTTTTCATTATTTATTTCCTAATGCAGCTCGAAAAGTGATGCAAGCAGATGATGTGCCACACTTAATTCCAAGGTCTCTTGGGACAAAGAGGAACTCTGCAGGTCAAACAATGTTGTCTTCTGGTGGATTCAATAGAAGGCATGCATCTGAACCCAAGAAAGCAGTCCCATCTGCTGCTGTGGGGGCAAGCTCCAGCACTGTCACTGCTTTGGATTGTAAACCTTCAACTTCAAATACAGATGTGCAAAGTAGTGGAATATGCATGAAGGAGGAGGAGACTTCATCTGAGACGGTAAGTAATTTTGTACAAATTTTGTATTTCCACTTTGGAAATTTTGCCTGTTGCTATGTCATCAAAGCAAATTTGGCATATGTTTATCACCAAATGTCAAAGAGCATAGTTACAATGGTTGAAATAAGTCTATACATGAACTTCCTCAAACATAAAGTAAAAAATAGGGAAAATGTACTCATGTTACCTATTAGTGGTGGCTTGTGCCAAAAATTTTGACTGGTTCTGCTGTAATGATTAATACTAATTATTAACGGGAGTTTTACCTTTCTGCTGATTAGCTAGTTTTTCCCAGGTACCTGTTTTCTCTTGGAAGAAAGCTCCTGCTAAAGGATGGGTGTAATCTGTCAAAACCTCATCCCACCAGTTTGGAATGCCAGACAACAGTGCTCTTCAAAATTAGATAAAACTTTGTCAGCCATTGTATGGAAACTAGTGCCCTTCATAAGTTTTACTAATTACAAAAAATTGTTCATCAACAGAGAAAACTTTCATCTTCTACACTATCTACCAAAAAGTAATTGGGCACCTATGATGGTGGTTAATTTAGTATCTAATTTGAATCATTTAGTATTTAATTTGATTCGTGTGACCTTCATGTGTTTCCGTGAGCAAGAGAAACACTTGTGAAAGACATGGCCCATAATGCAGAGCTATCAGACTTTGATAAGGGCATAATTGTGGACTTGCAGCTCAGTGGGCTATTGTACCCCCTCAAATTTTCGAAGGGAGGTACTGTACCCCCTAAATCTGAAAATCCCGTTGTTCCCCTGTACCCCCCTTAGATAGTTTCACAGACACAAGGTGCTACTTTTAAAGGAACATATTTTCAATTTGCTCAATAGAAAAGGTTTAGGTATATTGTTTATAACTTACGAGCATTATCTAATTTATCTTACTTAACTACCACAGAAATTCAAATCATTGTAAACTTATTCTACCACATTGTGCTTGCTACTATGTAGTTAGTTCATTGACCTGTGTTCTTGGAAACCTCTTTAAGGAGATGAAAATTGTGTAAAATTTCTGTGAAACGATGGAATCAGATAAAGTTTACTCTCAGAAAATCACGCTCCAGATGAATGCTCCTTTGCGTAAGGGGGGCAGGGGGAGGTACACTTTTCTAAAGAAGTGGTCCAGTCGATTCAAAGATAATATATACATCTTCATTAGAAGAGTATATGACTGACCTCTTCTTTTCAATTTTTCAAATGGAATTTTCCGAAACGAAATACTTACACAAATGAGACGAGTGTACTCCATAACTTTGTAAGAGGTAAAACTATACTTAAACCTATATATTAAGATATTTTTGAACATAGAGATGATACTAAGACAAGAAAAGTATGTGTTTCCTCTCAAATTTCGAAACGAGATGGAAGTAAATCTACAAAATCAAAGCGAGGTGATACTTGATGTCCGAGATGATCTTGCTCAAAACCCTGGTATCATATTTGAAGAAATTGGTAAAAATAAATTTAAATTACTGTGTTAACACACCAAGCGTTTAAATTTATTGACTTCTTTTTTTCAAAATGTCGTGTATTTGGTTTACTGTAATTGCAAAGTTAATGCATTAGTAATAATTGCGAGCCTGTGCTGCCCTGTTTAATCTATTTATAATATAATTCCGTATTTCGACGGTTCACAGCATCAAAACAAGATATAAAGCAGAAAAACGTTAAGAGAAGTTTTGCTTTAATGTCATATACGTTGTGAAACTTTGAGTGGTGACACAATGTACGTGTTGCTTATACTAAACATTTCGTGGGTCAGGAAAAGATATCTCGCCTTGTAATTGAAGGGTCCAACATGCACTGAGCTTTGGATTCCACTTTAAACTGCAGATTCAGTCCCAATTAGCCCATGAAGTGGATATAAAGTACATAAAATAAGTTTTAACAACTTCTGAGTGGGCACCAAAACAAAAGAAAAGCACAAACAAGAACGAGAAGGACCTCAGCACACAGCAGTGGTAGCGTCGTCGCCTTGTAATCAAAGGGTCCCAGGTTTGGTACCCAGTGGAGGCACATGGCACAGTGGTTCGGATCCCGATTAGCCTAACAGTGCATAAAGTGGACTTAATACACCAACTCAAACAAACTCAAACTCACCACACAGGAGACGAAATGAGGCTGTGCCAATTCTCGACTCGTCTCATCAGGATGTCATTCCTAGGTCAAATGAAAGGTTCCCCTTTCCTAGACATTAGAACAGGGTGCAATTTGTGATTTAATCAGAGGACGATAACTTAATTTTACCTAAGTATTAGATATAGTACTTAGAATTGGACATTAATCGCTTAAAATCTAATTTTGATATCAAATTCAGCACAACGCCATTTCAAGTTAAACCCTAAAGTCGAACTGGAAGAAAATTACATTTGTCAAACGAATGCATGGGATAAATGAGACTCACTGCAGGTCCTATGGTTTGCCAGTTGGCTTGTCAAGGCCACTGTGTTATCTAGACTAGACTTCATTCAATTTCTTGCAAATTTTTCTGCATGAAAGCAATGCACTGGGTGTATAAGGAAAGTAAAAGCATGTTTAAAACTTCTAAATTATTTCCTAATCAGTTAAGGTTAGGTGTATGACATTTCACATTCAGTTGGTAGATATTGGTAGATTTTTGATTGAATTCAATCAGCTTTGATTAAATGTTTGATTGAGTGATTTGGTTTATTTTACTTCAAATTTCAGCCACTTCAGGCTAATCGCGAAGATGAGGATGAGTGATGGTATGATGAAATTGATGAAGGGACACTCACAAATAACACCCATGCCCAGGACGGGATTCGAAACGGGAACCTCTGGCATCATAGAAAGCTATGCTAACTCCTCCGCCACGGAGGCTGGCGGGGTTGGAATGTGTTTTGGATTTTCTTTGTAGATGCGAAAATCTTTAACTGGGACGTGCACATGCTATTGCTTACAATAAAGTTCACCTTTTCACGTAAACGAGGAATTGACAAGTCACCTTAAAACATGCATGTACATGCATTTAATACTACTAAATATGAAAAGAAACCTTGGCCGACTCTTCATATTGTCCACCGAAGATTGAAAAGAGAAATAGAACAACTTTCGAGCGTTTGGCTTTCCTTGCTTGCTCTGAGATCTGAAGGATTTTGGTTTTGTTTATATAATGATAGTATTTTCAGTGTTTGCAGAACGTCATTAAGTATAAATAATTATGTTACAAATACCAGGTAAATGCTGTTTTACAAACATTCAAAACTCAGACCTCTTATGAGTTGATCGGGAACCATCTCAACTCAATATTTTTTTTAAAAAATACAACATCCTATAGATGTCTGAGGGAATACCGAATACATGGCTTCTAAAATGCATTGGATGTGGTACACATCTGCCATAAATTGTTTAAAGATATTTTTATGCTTAGCTATGGGACTTTAAAATTAAAATGAACTGAACTGAGGTGGACTCTATAAGTACGATATATTCAAAAATGTGGTTTCTATATCCAGTTGGTGAGAGACGATTATTCCTGGTTGGGATGGCTGAAGATAGAGGAGAAGGGGGAATCCTCCTCACCCCCTTTAATCTCACCCTGCATTAAAAATCAATAGCTGTATCTTTGTTCGCAATTTTCACATTTCAAACTCCTGATAATCTTACTTACGTGAAATTTAGAAGATTCCACACTTCCGCGTTGCACAATTTAATAGTTCAGTCCTATTAATTTCGAAGATCCACTGTCTTCATTCACAAAAGGGTATGGCGTTTGAAGCGAAGATGGTACCGCGTCACTGCATTGTTTGTTCCCGGGCAGTGGTAGTTGTGATTTCTCCCGTTCGGCGGCATTGGCACATGCATCTTGGTTTGCGTCGTCTGCTTCCTGTTGTCAGGTGGTATTGTCAGTTGGGGATTGGGGGGCTGGGCCGTGCTGCTCGGCAATGTGCCGTTCCTGTTCCCCGCGTGGCTGGAGGGAGGTTGAGTATGCGCACCGCATCTTTTCTTTTTCAGGTCGGGGATCTTTCTGAGGACAGGGTGCCAAGTTGGGTGTGTCTGTCCATTGTCCAGGTTCAGTGCTGGTTTCTGCTGGATGATGGCATGGGTTTCTATGACCAGAAACCAGCACTGAACCTGGACAATGGACAGGTACACCCAACTTGGCACCCTGTCCTCAGAAAGATCCCCGACCTGAAAAAGAAAAGATGCGGTGCGCATACTCGACCCCCCTCCAGCCACGCGGGGAACAGGAACGGCACATTGCCAAGCAGCACGGCCCAGCCCCCCAACCCCCAACTGACAACGCCACATGACAACAGGAAGCAAACGACCCAAACCAAGATGCGTGCGCCAGTGCCGCCGAACGGGAGAAATCACAACTACCGCCGCCCGGGAACAAACAATGCAGTGACGCGGTACCATCTGCGCTTCAAACGCCGTACCCTTTTGTGAATGAAGACAGTGGATCTTCGAAATTAATAGGACTGAACTATTAAATTGTGCAAAGCGGAAGTGTGGAATCTTCTAAATTTCACGTAAGTAATTTTAAACCGCGTTTACCACAACCATCATGAATCCTGATAATCTGTTTCGTTAAATTCAAATGAGCCCATGAACAAGGTCCAGAGCTTTATATTTTTCGGAATTGTTATCTGGTTAAAATATGTTTTTACAATAACAACAATACTAAGGAAAACAAAGAAATAAAATTTATTTATGCCAATTTTTAATTAAGAAAACAGGAAATTCGTGTGCTGATCTAAAATGGAATATTTTCGATGCCTTCACATTATACCTATAGGTACTACCTTTGAAGAGTATATGCATAGTATATATATGCGCATGTGTGTGTGTGTATATATATATATATATATATATATATATATATATATATATATATATATGGGAGGCTGAATTTTGTACCCCCCCCCCCCAAATGAAAAACATTCCTGCGCCATTGGTAGCCGCAAAGTTAAACAGGCCTAAAGCAACAATAGAATTTGTGCTTCGTAAGTGGTAGGTGCATGGACATTGTGACAATGGTGAACGTTCTGGGCGACTGAATAAACTGACAAACAGAGATCGGAGAACCCTAAAACTTGAAATTGTCAAAAACAGGGCACAGCTGATGGCTACCATCAGACAGGAGTTTACGGCAGCAACAGGGGCGTCAGTTCCCATTGGAACATTGTGAACAGAGGCCCACCAACTCGGATATTCCGGAAGAGCAGTGGCACATAAGCCACATATCACCAAGGTGAATAAAGCTCAGCGAGCGTCTCAAGTGGTGTTTGGACCGTGGCAACTGGACACTGGAGCAGTGGAAAGCAGTTCTGTCCAGTGATGAGTCGAGATTCACATTGTTTCGGTCTGATAGGTGTGGCAGCTACCCAGGGAATGGCTTCTAACATAGTGTATAGTGCCTACCAGGAAATTTGGTGGTGGGGGATTAATGGTGTGGGATTAATGGTGTGGGGTTGTTTCTCGTACTACGGTGTGGGACCACTGGTGGTTGTTTGTGGCACAATGAACTCACAGGCATAATGTACAATACTAGACAATGAAATACTCCCATCCTTGTGGAGTTTTTACAGAATGGATCCCCCCCCCCCTGTTACTTCCAGGACGGCAATGCTAGGTGCCATGTTTCGGAGGCTACTATGTAGTGGTATTCCGACAACAATGTTCACCGATTGGTCTGGCCTGCACAGAGTACTGATCTCAATCCCATAGAACACCTTTGGGATACATGGGACCGGCAGGTGAGGTCTTGGGACATGCGCCAAATTCCATTGTCCAACTGAGTGAGATGTTGCAACAGGAATGACGACGCATTCCAATGGATGTCCTCCACAAACTACTAGAGAGCATGCCTGACAGGGTGGCTGCTGTTATAGCAGCAAGAGGTGGCTCCACGAGGTTCTAACAGGGTTTGCACCACCAGACAACGATTTTGTACAGGTGCCCAATTACTTTTTGTTAGATAGTGTATATTCATAAAAAATAGCATACATACCCAAAACTTGAGAAATATATTTATTATCAATGACATTTTGATCCCTTTGTAGGGGAGAAATACGGAGAAACAAGTACTAACTTTTTCCGAGAAACAGTTTTATTTGTTATTCTATTAATTTCAATGGCCACTGCCACCATCCTCATTAGAACTTGTGCACTGTTGCTTGACATTGCTTGTGAGGATGAAATTAATAGAACTACAAATAAAACTGTCTTCCAGAAAAAAAAGAATACTGGTTTCTCTTTATTTATCTAATACTCATGTGTTTTAAAAGTGTATATGTTTAATTTAACAATATCCCCTTTCTATGAAAAAATCTATCACTGTCACCTGCTTATGCATTTAAGTTTTATCAGAAGGGAGCCTCTCCTGCCTGTAAATAATCAGGAAATAGAGGATGTTTTCAAGTGTCTGCTTTTCAAATGTTCAGTGCTGCAAAATATTAGGTATACATATATTCACAAAGAAAAGTGTTTATAGTAGACAATTGAGGTAGTTGTTTTTCTCCATCAAAATGTTCAAACCCTTGTCGGAAGGGAAATTATGGTATTCCATTCCAAAGAAGGAGAGGAAAATTAAAATTTTACAGAAAAAATTCTTATATGACGAATCTCTGCAGCCCCTGTAATAAACTGATGTGAGTAAAAAAAATGTAGTATTACAACCATGCAAAATTTTGTTGATAATAGTTAAATACCTCTTTTCAAGAAAGTTTTAATTCTGGAAGGTAGTACTACAGCAAAGCATGATAGTTGCCAATAAGTACCTTATCATCAGTATGCTAGGTAGATATTGTTTTCTTGTAGGTATTGTGCATAGATATATGCACTGTCACCAACCATTCTTTTAATAATTTCAATGCTTGCTGAAAGAGTGGTCTTTTGTGGCATGTAAGTTGAAGTAATTAAGTTACATAGCCATTGATTCAACGAATATCAATATTATCATTATGAACACATAGAATCATAATTTTTGCTATTTTGTCAAACATATTTTATTTTATTTTGATCAACTAGGATACAATTTTCAGTGATACTTAGCACAATTGTAGATACATAGTAGTGCTACATTTCAGGTTAATGTGTGTGCCTCCCCCATGGCGCAGTGGTAGCGTCTTTGCCTTGTAATCAAGGGGTCCCGGGTTCGATACCCGGTGGAGGCACAAGTGGTTCGGATCCCACTTTAAACTGTAGGCCCAGTCCCGATTAGCCTTACTGTGCATAAAGTGGACTTAAAACAGCAACTCAAACAAACAAACAAACAAACAGGTTAATGTGTGGCTTAGAGACTCCTCAAAAATTGGTTTCTTGATTATATTACCATTTGTTGCATGGAGATGGAATGTCACCATTGTACCTCCTGTGAAAGTCCCAGACATATAGATCAAATTCTAATTAATAATGACATTTGTGCATGTGAAGAAAGAAGTATTCCACAACATTTTTCAAATAACTGTGCACAGTTATCATGTAACAACAACGATTTCAGTCATTCTGGTTACAAAGGCATATCTCAATATGTTAGTAAGAGGACCTTTTTCTGAAGAGAATATCTCACATTTCAGATTTTTAATTAATATTGAGACATGGGAGGATGTATTCACCATTAACATAGATGTGAAAGCATTTGAAAACATTTTAGTTGTTTTCAGTGCTTGTACAGTCAACAGCAAAGATAAGAGTTCGTAAATTATCCATCACTGTTTTCATTCTTTTGTATTCTACTTCCAGTGATGTATAAAAGTGTGGAATTTTGTTGACATGAAGTAGATGTTGCCCTCTGCTTATTGACGTTGTTATTTCAATTAATGACCATTACACTGTGGAAAACAGACTGACTAAAAAAAGTTGATGGACAATTTGCCTACAATTTCCTTAGCCATTGGTTGTACATACATTGTCCCTCTTCCCCTTTCTTCTTTTCAAAATTTGCACTAGGGGGCGAGTAAAGGAGGAGAAATTCTAAGTATGTGTTGTAATAGTTACCACAAATACCAGGCTTGTGTGAGGTCATGGATTCAAGTCACAGGATTTATTTCTAGTCTGCATTAATTAATATCCTTGCACAATGTTGGAAATATACCAAGACTATTATTTTATTCCTATATTACTTTTTAGGAGAGGTCTTCAAAGTTAGCTGAATTGCCAGATGGGATTTTAGACGATGTGTGGAAGGCGATGCAGTGCAACACTTGCCTTGATATACCGGTACCTCCAGTTTTCATGTGTAGTGAAGGTCACCAGGTGTGCCAGTCTTGCAAGGCTAGAATCACAAAATGTTCTTTGTGCAAAAAACCTATAATGGAAACAAGAATTCGTGTGCTAGAATCTGTGATTGAAACCATGCCTCTGCCATGCCCAAACAGGGAGCATGGGTGCCAAGATGTTTTCTACCTGGCTGATAGGAATAATCATGTTTTGTTTTGCAGATACAAGCCTTAAAAGGATTGTGCCTTAAGACTTGTATGATGTGTTTAACTTGTTGTGTGTGTTTGTAAATATGAATTATGAAACTGATAGATTTCAAGTATTTGCTACTTCTGAAAATTATTTTTGGGTAGTGTGCAACTGGAAATCATAAGCTCAGAATAATAGTAAACAATATTAAAAGTTTATCTAGAAGTTGGGTTGATGATGTCTCACATGAGAGGTAATAATTGTATACACTTTTTAGCAAGTATGTCAATGGAAATTCGTAGCAAGATACAGTGTTTGTAGGAAGGATAGGGGTTTTGTATGGAACATCTTTTGGTGCCATGGTCCCTTTTCGTATTTCACAAGGATGAGTTGCAGTGATGTTGGGGTGTGTTAGTTCATGTGATATGAGTATGTTATGGAACTTGTATGTTGTTACAAACAAAGCAAGCAAATAAAGTACTGATCTCAAACTTACAGCATTGTTGTTATATGTTTTTACCTAATTCCCCAATTGTGTGTGTATTCATCTTCTTGAACCAGTCTCTTCTTCAGTGATGGGACAGTAAGTCTTGATGTTCACAACACACCCACATGATTTTTTATTGTTTCCAAGTGTTACTTATTTTCTAGACCTCCTGCAAATGAAATCATTGATTCAAATATGACACACATAACTCATGCATTAGATATTGAAGGATCTTTACAGCAGTGTTTGAAAGTAACTAGTTATAACTCGGTTCAAGTAACAGTAATTTTTTTGGAAATGTAACTGTAACTAGTTACTTTTAAAACTCAGCAACTGTAACACAGATACTGTTTTTCAATAGAAGTAAGTTTTTCAACAGTTACTTTATGACATTTAAATTGTTATTTAAGTGTCATAAGTTAATGGCAATGTAGTTACTTTTTTGCACTTCTACATTCATTTGTGTCACTTTTCTGACAGACAATTCGAAGCTGTACTTGGCAAACACTAGCCTCAAGCATTACACTATTCCTAAAGCTGTCCAAACAAGTAGGGAGCAGAGTGGTGAGTGTCAAGGACAACCTTCTCTCTCTCCTTTTCTCTGTTCAAGAATTTGCCCTGAAAATTCCACCTCAATGAATGTGAAAGTTGACAATGAGTTGTCACTTGGCTTGGAACTACTGCAGAATGAGTGGAATAATAGTATGTGGAAGATAGCCTACAAGAATTTTCTGTTGCAAGTAAGATAGTCCTTTATGAAATCATTTATTAAGAAAACACTGTGCTCTTTTTTTAGAATAATGAGCTTAAATTAAAATGAAACAAATCCATTATACACAACTTCCCAGAGTTGTTTTGTTTTCTTTGTTATTGTTATTCATAAGATAGTTTTGTATTTTTTATAGTAATTTTGACCTTTGGATAATTATTATATTCTGTTTCACTATACAAATTTTAATTTAGTTTCCTATGCCTTGAGTTATTTACAAAGATGAAGTGTCTTTTTTAAAATTGTGTTTGTAAGTCCTTTTCGGAAAAGCTGCATTGAAATAATATTTGACTGCGTTCATAAAGAGATTTACCATTTTCTTTATGTCCTCCTCATTAGTAACATCATCCCAATTCTCTGTCATTATTGAAAACATGAAGTACCCAGTGTTTTCTTCATTAGGTTCTCCATTCTTTTGGAATTACACATTCATTTTTTAATTTCGCTTACAGCTGGTTGATGAAAGTATATGAAAACTGCATTCTGGTGAGATAAAATATTATTTTAATTATGTGTGGTGTATTAAAATAAATTTTTGTTCACTATTATTTGATCAATACAGAATTTATAAGTGGGTGTGGTGTTAATTCTTGTCAGTGTAATTATTGTTGCTACAAGATTACATGAAATTAATATTGCATTTAGATTATCTTTATGGGGATTATCTGTTGGGAAATCTATATTCAGATCACTGCAAATTATATGTTTATTGTTTTGTAATGGTAACAAGGATTTTCTAAGGTAATTTCTAATTTTTTTGGAAACACATGTATTAATACATCTCCATCTGGTGTCATGTCTATGTTAACTATTAATTGATTGATTTGGTTTACTTTACTTCGCTTTTTGTGTCACTTTTGGCTAATTTGCGAACATGGGGGATGAGTGATGATGTGATGAAATTGATGAATGAACACTCAAAAACATCCATGCCCAGGCCAGGATTCAAACCCGGGTGTTAAATATTAAAATGTCTGTATTTTGTATTTTTATTTTGACTACCGCATGTTCAAAATTGTATTATTCATTTAAATGATTTGTTTTGATGATGTTTTCTGATGATATGGAGTTGCAGACTAGTATGGGTCTCTCCCTTACTTATGTTTCTTTCTGCAGTCAATGCCAGTGAAAACCCGGAATATATAATGAAGATACTTCTTGCTCCTTAAACCAGTGTTCTGTGATACATACAATCTGCAGTTTGTTTCTTCAAGTTTCTAGTGACAGACTGAATTATATGACTTCAGGGTCACATTCGAGTCTTTCTTTTACGTGTGCACACTGTTTTTCTAGCATGTCATTGAAGAGTAGGATAATAAAGCTTGAAAAATCAGTACAGGCCAAATGAATGTGTTCAAATGAGTGTAATTAGAGAGAAGCGACATCAAAAGTTTCGAGCTGGTCAATCTTATGGAGAAATTACTCAAATAGATTGGTTTGTTCACCGCAGCTTGTGTCCATGTCGGCAAGACGTCTGGTTCTTAAGGTGGATTCCTAGGTTCAATTCCCCGCTTGGTCAAAGGATTTTTTTTTCCAAATTGGGTGCCACAAAAACTATTTCACCAAGTCACAGCTTCATACTTTGTTACCAGATCGTTATAAGAGAAATGTAGGACATGCTGTCCCAAAATGTAGGACGTTAAGTCAAAATGTAGGCCACAAAACATTCACAATAAATTATACATATTTCTATAGAACACGTTAGAAAGTAATTGAAAAATGACACTTTTCAGTTTTGAAAAATGAATTCTAAATGAATTTTTAAATGCAAAATTTCAAAACTTGCAATCATACTAAACAATGCACCTCTTACTATGTGATTTAAGTGGTATCTCTCAGAGGAGCCAATTTCTCTCAAAATTTCAGGTTTAGTCAAAATGTATTTATGTGAGAGTGGATAGTCAAACTCTTTGAAATTGTACGGACCAGTACCAAGCAATTTACAGACATTGTGAAAAAAAAAAAATTCTCTCGTGAGTCTGTTGTGCTGATGGTAATGAAAGTACTCTCTCAATATTTGCATTATGACCTGTAATAACAAACAAATATTCAGCAATTACCATAATTTGAAATGGTTCCAGAAGTTTCATCTTTGGGTAGTTTCTAGTTCAATAACAGGGTGTTACAAAAACGACAAACCCAAAATTCTTGACTTTTTCTGGACTTTTCTTGACTTTTTCCCTGTTTTCCTTAAAGTTTATTAATTGGACCCCTACTTAAATAAGTTGAAGTTATTAATTAAGAAAATAGATATTTATATAATGAAAACCCCTATCAGAGGGCCAGTTAACATGAAAACTGATACTGTATTTACGAAGAGAATTAGACCTGTTTTATCTATTAATGCATCCTCCACTGTTTTTGGCAGACTAGCGAGGCTTTGGTGTTTGGACTTATAGCCAGTATAATCTTATATGGTGCTTGTGTCGGTTGTTCCTATAATATGTTTGTGACTGTTCCTTCATCCATCTTATCTCGGCACCATTCATCCTCATCTTCGCTATTAGCCAAAGGGACAGTAAAGTGATATAAAATAAATAAGTCAATCTTGACCACAAGAATAATTTATTGCCCTTTTATTGACTTCTTGACATACTTGTTGATTTCTGTACTTTTTCTTGATTTCCATGACTTCCTTGGCTGTAAGACACCCTGAATAACTTAGTTCTCTATGTTCCTGCTTTACAATCAAAATATTGAATAAGAATGGGAAACATCTTATTTCATCAGCATGGGTGAAATTAGAATGTGAGGCCCCCATTTTAATGAGATGGTCCGGGGATTCGTGCCTCCAGGTTACGTTGCCTTTAGGATAGGTGAACCTAACCTACTCTACAATTTTGGGCTTGACTGAATTTGCAAGAGTATCTGGCTATGCAACCTGGACGTACTTATCCCCGTGCAGCTTTACCCTGTTCTCCTATGACCATATGCATGGAGGAATGTCCCCAGCTGACCAGCATCCATTCCTAGGAATGATTGCTGGTTTATCAAAGGGACTTTTAGCCTATCTAAGTCAGAACGAGAGGAGCACTCCCTGGCCTTATCTACCCAAATATGAATTAAAAACCAAGACGTTGGAATGACACACTTAATTTTCTTGCGTCTCTCACATTTAAATATAAACAAGCACTGAACAAATTTATAGGGATATTTTTACATTGATAACCAACAATTAGGTAAACAAACACATATTACTTACATGATCCAGATCCTTTTCATCACATATGGGCCTTTCACTTTCTCACTACCACTCCAACTTTAAACGGGGGGATTTCAGAGAATCTACACTTGAAATATGACTGGGTCATAAGGCAGATGTTTCTTTAAATAAGAATGCATTGTTCCATGGAGGTACATAACAAAGGATGTGCTGAGTAAACTTGGATGCCCTTGGATGCACACCACATTGGTCTTTAGAAGGCCCTTTGTCCATACCATGTGGTTTGCAATTGTCCCGTTTTTTCCTGGTTTCAGGTTCCTTACACTGTAGGACACTTCAAAACAGGTACTTTGTCCCTTTCATGCACTATTAGTGTAGTTCTATGCACACTATGGATTTTCCGCACTTTGGAAACAATGGCCGCACCATCATTACCCTATCCAATGGCCTACTATGGCTCAAACTGCTGGAGCGATGTTTACTGGTTCAAAACCTAACAACAAGTGGGATCAAGATGGCGTCCTCTGATGATAAGTACCCTCCCAGCTCTCTTGTCAGGAGGCCACGTCCAGGAGGCCATGTGATTGGTCCACAGCATCTTTGGTTAGCTTGCTTCAACCAAGTACCTCAAAAATCCACCAGGTGGCAGTCTAGGCAGGGCTAGTTCCACTTGCTCTCAACAGGTGGCACTGGTGCTGTGATATCGACTGTTTTTTGTCAAAAACATCGATTTTTTTATGCTTTTGGGGTTTATTTGTGCTAATAAATGTGAATTGGGGTTATTCTCAGGGAAGGCAAGTTATTTTGTGCTTGCACAAATGTCATCCTGAAAATCTATTCACTAATAAAAAATTTGCTTGAAATGCAACATGTGCTCATGGGATTAGGCCTACTTACAAAATGTTATCATTTTGATAACCAATGATTTTGGGTCAGGGACCTATTATTTACTTGATATTTTGGTGTTTTAGCATGATTAGCACTTAAGCCTAATTCCTGCTAATTTTAGTAGATAGGGAAATGGATACTCCTGTTAATTTTACATGGAGTGAAATAGCCTTGTACTTTTGTTGGAGTGGAGTGGTGCTTGTATGTATTGGGGATGTATAGCCAACCTTTGGTTGGTTATACCATCCCTTTTATACATCTGAAAAATCTCAATGTGAATTGATATAAAATCTTCTGAAATACCATCAGCAATTTCTCGTATGGGCCTGCTGTAGGAAGGAATGAAACAACTTAATCATTTTAATGGCGCACATTTGCTTCGTGGTAGTTGGAAGTCCTTTATTGTGCAAGGACAAAGGAAAGAAGAAAATACAATGCAAATAACTTTTTATTCAATAAAAGAATAAATGGGTAAAAATGTCCTAGCGAGTTATAATTAATTTTTGGGTAAATGTTTCACATGACATATTACGGCTATAATTTTTACTTTTTTCGGGTCACCTTAAGCTTATATGTTAAGCTTAAGCTGCCTGTATGTTACTCCCCTGATTTGACGTATTCGTTCAAACTATAACATTAAACTAGAATTTAAAACTACTTAAAAACAGAATGTTTATTGCCCACAAAAATTAGCCTTTTCCAATTTTTCCCCACTGCTATTTATTATATTTTTCGTATCAACCTCACCGCACGCCCTTCAGGCGCGAGGTCCCGGGCGGTCGTCCACTTTGCCCACACCTTGCTACGCCACTGTTCATCAGTATAAACCCCAAGGCATGAAATTCCACTCAGGAATTGAACAGTGACATCAGAAAGTAGTCCCAAAACTTTGTTAATTAAATTAATTTTCTAGCACAACAAACTTTTATTTTCTTTTTGGGCAATGACAATCAAAATAAATTTCACTATTGAGTTTGGGAGCACAGTCCATAGACTTGTAACTTGCATAATTTCTTTTGTTACGTATTTTCCTAATTAATATTATGTTATGCTCAAAATGTAGGACATTTATGATATTTTTCAAATTCCTCCTGGACGCTGGACACAAGGCTAAAATGTAGGACATGTCCGGGAAAAACCTGACGTCTGGTAACCCTATGCTTTGTTATTGTTCGTGTGCTAAGAAAAAAAATAATTATTGAAACGATTACGCTTTCGGTGTTTGTGACAAATTTGAGTATGAAAGTTATTTTTCTTTATTGTATTGTCACTAAAACCCCATGCCTATAACAACCACTGCTTCAATCTTCTAGTAATATATCTCAGTGGAAGAGTAAACGTGTATCTTCAATGAAACATAGTCCCGGAAATTAAGAGCAAACATTTTGGATTACATCAGTAAGTTTTCAAAATGTGTTCTATTATTCGTGCGTCACTTCCTAGTTTCACGCCCCCCCCCCCACACACACACAGCATGGGTGCATGCTCATTACTATGTAAGTAATTTCTCAATGGGAGGAGTAATTTACCTGGAAAAATTGTAGTCATTCTTGTATGTCTGATTGAAGGTGTATTACTATAAAGACAAAAGAAAAATACTTTTCTGTAAAGTTATCGACCAAAATGGCATTTAGTTCGGTTTGGTCTGATGAGATTTTTCTAATTTCTTTCAATAGTATGAGACAACAAAAAAAGTTTGCTGCGTGAGGAATTTTTGGCAAAGAATATATTTTATAGTTAAATGTTCACAAACGCCATGGTTGTGAACATTGGTTTGGATGGAACAAGTATAAAACAAATCAGCTTCTATGCTCTAGCTTCGTTACAGCAAGTGCTTTAAGCTCTCATACAATGTGGTGTGATGAATAGACAGATTTTTGAGACATTGTGCAGGCAAAAAATCATATTGCCAGAAGGATTTCCCTTTGAAAATAAAATAATTTTTAAAATAAATTGAAGAAATTGTTGTTCTCTGTGCATATTTCCACAGAGAATGGATAAATATAGGCTTCTCTCTGACACTACTTTTTGACATTTGAAGTTTGGCTATTGAGTTGAAAGATGGCGGCTTTCGAAATGCATTAACCCTCCATCATCCGAGTCCTAATTGCAACACAAATGTCCCGCGCGTGGCACTTAGAGCCGCCTCATCAAACCCAACGTTATTTACGTGAATTTTTGATGCAATTGTTGAATTACACTAGCACTTGCTGGAAATCAGGCGAAATATACATGAACACAAACATGTCCGTTTCGGACATTTTTTCACCTATTAAAAGAAAAGTAAAAAGAAATGATACAGTCTCATAGAATTAAAAGCTTCGACTCTTGAAGCAAATGCACCAAAATATGATTATAAAAGTAATTAAAACTTTGCCATATAATGAGGGCACTAAAAAAATTAACTCATCATTCACAAAATTATCAAAATATTTTCCAAAAATGTTCAACGTATTTTTCAACAAATTCCAACTTATTTTTTCAAAAATTTTTATGGTATTTTTCAAATCGAATTGAAATCGTACAACTTATATGGGCGTAGAAAGGAACTATTTGTTCCAAATCTCTTTGTCAAAATCTTACTGACTAGCAGAAAAAGCAATCAAATGTAGAAAACACACACCTCGAAGAAACTTCCAAAATATTTTTAAAACGTTCAAATCTCAGTTTGTTTCTCGTACTGACATACTGACTCAAATATAAGGAACTGAATATTGTCCCTTTTCCATATCGTTATTTTGACAACTCAGACATTTCATATGGGTAGTGCAATGGTTTCTGCATACAAATAATTTGCATTCCGAACAACGTACCGTGGTTTTATTCTTCGTATTTCCCCAAAATTCATGGCTGGCATCCTGTGATTTAAGATATGAAACGTTCCCGCGCACGGTACTGAGTGCCGCCAAAGGGGGACCGGTCACTTCAGAGGCATGTAAGTAAATGAAAGAAGGAGAGAAAGAAGTCGCCAACGCCTCTATGTTTTCGGGGGAATAGTGAAGATAAGTTACTTAGTGCTTTCCCGACCATTATTGCGCTGGTAAGGAAAATAATTCAAAATTTTAAAAAAGGCGGCACTCAGTGCCGCAGCGTGGGTTACGGAAGGTTAATCGTGATCGCCAAATTAACTTGAAATAATGAAGTCTAGTTTCGTAACCTGTTGCATGTGACTGTTCACTGTAATAATAATAATAATAATAATAATAATAATTAACGATCTCACCAGGGTTCGAACTCGCGTCATGAAGTTTTACTCTTCTAATTTATAAGAGTAAACACGTGTTAGCCCAAAGACGCATGCAATCTGTACACTGGTTGTGTGCGTAGCAAACTGCGGGGGGACCTCGCTCGTGCTGTCTGATAGAAAAGGCACATCGGATATTTTCAACGGAATCACATGATTACTTCATTGTCTAGCGCTGTAGACACAGCACGAGAACAGGAAGATAATTTGTTGACGGATTACATTTATTTTATTTTACTTCGCTTTTCTGCCACTTTTGGCAGTGCGATGGTTAGGATGAATGGTGATAAAGTGAAACTGATGCAATCACGAACACAAATGAACACCATACTCATGTAAGTCCGGAAGGGAGCAAGGCAGCGTGCCTCCCCTTGAAAAATGAATGTCAACATAAAATTATACGTTGCACACATATAATTTCATTTCAGTCACAGTCAGTGGCGGAGCGTGACCTTTCCAACAGTGTAAGCCTAGCATGACGAAGGCTATTTCCCATTGTGCTTGTTTTTGGGCTGACATGGTTAGTGATTTATCTACACACATCGACCCCCCCCCCAATTTTTTCAGAACACTTTCCTGGAATTTTTCACCAAATTATAAATTCTGGATATCTGATAATTAAGTCAGTGTTATTCCTATCACAATGAGTAACGTATCGATAAAAAATATGCAAAGTTGGATAAAATGAATAATAATAAACAAACGAAAACAGAAGGAAACAGAAAAGTGCTGAATACTTTTCACAACCGCATAACGAAGTATCAGCTCCGTATCATGAATCGCAAAATCGGCGCACTTTATTTTTCGTTTCTGTTACTATGTCTGCTAGAGAAGGATGGGGTGGGCCTACCTATATCCACAAGTTTCTTCTTGGCAGCAAAATCCTTGCTGGACAACGACGTCTTCAACAAGTTCTCCACCCCACCGCACAATCACACTCATTTTATTCCATAATGCACTTCACTACTGTATCACACCACAGCACAGGGACGACAGTCCGCTTTTCAATAGATGGAATTCGCAAAAGCAATACCTCGAGACTTTAACAAACACACAGCAAGAAGGGGGAAACAAAAAGAAACCAGATCCAAAATCGGTCACTGCTCAAAGCAGTGATCTTTCGGACTGTGAGGGGAATATCCCTTTCGGATATAAATAAATTCCCTCTCTTGCCTTAAAATTCCCTATATTTAGTTAAAAAAATACAATATAAAAGAAATGCTCACAAATTGTAGGGATATATCCAGAAATTTCTATCAAAGGACATGTAAGTGCTTTCTTAGGATAGTGTAAAAGCAAATCTAGCATCTAAAAGATCATAAACAGGCTTTTCGTACGTTGTTCGAAGAGTGTTTGAATCACGGACTATGTAATTAATAATATTTGGTTCACATTTGACATGAAATTTGTAAAATTGGATCAATCTTCAGTTTTCATTAATATTTGTTACACTTCTTAGCTCAATTATTACCAGCTGAGTTCATACATAAACGGAAAACAGAGTCTTAATATGTCTAATGTTTATGCTCTCCTACAAGCGAAAAACAGAAACAACAAGAATTTAGCACATCAATGTGTATCTAGTTTTCCCGTATCCCGCTCATTTCTAGGTTTCTCCTTTTCCCCTTCCTGTTAGTTTTTTACTTCAGAATTCCCTGTTCCTGGGGGAAAAAAAGCCTCCTTGATGCACCACCGGCTCAATTTTCCTTTGCAGTCAACCATTCATACCCGACAACGTTGGAGCCCCTCCTCTTGCAGACCCGTGTCTCGCTGGCGCGTATTCAGTTAAGCCAACCCAAGCATAATGGTGCTAAATCTCGCACAAGTTTAAAAAGTCGTTTGTAAGTTGGAGATATAAATAAAACAACAGGGCCGCTTTTCGTTGTGGTTGAATTTTCTCAAACTTTTCACATAACGATGCCGTTGGTTGAACCATTCGAATTTATATTTGTTTTTGTTATAAATTAATATTTATAATATGAAAATCCCAGAACAATTTAGTAGTATGTAGCATAATTTCGGAGTTTAAACGACACCATGGATGTCCAGAAAGGGCAAGGGGAGGAGACACATCCTGAAAAATGAATGTCAACCATTTTCACACATATAATTTCATTTCAGTCACATCAAATTGTTAATTATTTTAAGGGCTTTGCAGAAAAATGTTAACTTCAAATTGAATTAGTATATTTTGAGAAGGGAAATATACCTAGTTTACCCTAACCCCTGAAAAAATACTTTGCTTAATCCTCCCTGGTGGAAAGAAATACTGCGGACGTCCATGAACAACAGTTTTTCTAAACATGAGGTTTGCAACGCTGTTGTAAGCCTCTGCCAGTAGGTTTACACGCCTAGGGTTTCGACGCGCTCTTCTCCCTATATTCCTTGCTCTTCTCCTTCGAGATACGGTGGGCGACGGTAGGCACTGCTCCTTCGCGGTCAGAAATTTGTAAGGCAACATTCAGACGGCTTACAACTTTCCCCAAGCAGCGGGAGTTCTCATGTGCCATCTGGTGCTGAAGTGTTGCAATCTAACAAACAGGATCTCAAAGACTGGTATCGGGCCGAGATGAACTTTGAAGTTTTTACGAATTTTGCCACATAATTACATACATTTTACTAGAACTAATAAAGTGTAAGCCCGGCTTACACGGCTTACATGGACGCTCCGCGCCTGGTCACAGTACTTTGTGTTCATTATTGTGAGGGTGCTGCAGGGACGTGACAACTTAAAACTGAAAGAGTGTTTTTTGAGCTGGCAACAAAATCCAGGGCGGAAAACTTGCCTCGTCCCTCCTTGAAAAAAGATAAAAAAAACGTACTTGTGTCTCCTGCGAATGTTCCTGAGCACAACGCAATTCCCACAGATGGTTACACTATACTGGCTGTGAGTCCAGATGTCGAAGCTTCGTTTGTATGCAAAATGATGCTCATTTCTAGCAAGGAGCAAAATATTCCTTGAAATAATGTATCAAAGATTATCTGCAAATCAGAGATGTCACTTACAGAGGATAATGTTGGGGGGTGGGAACTACATATTTGTTCGTCCTCATCATCATAGACTGAGGACGCTGTCTTATTAGCCTATTATTACAAGGTGCGTCTGAAAAGTTCCGTGAATGGTCTCAGAAAATAAAGGAAACAAGAGTTACAAACAAAATACCTTTACTGGCCTTCAAAGTAATCACCATTAGCTACAACACACGTGTGACATCGGTTGAGCACCGTGGTCACGCGTTGTTGGATATCCGCAACGTCTGCGAAGCGGAAGCCTTTCAGGGCTAATTTAAGGCGGGGAAACAAAAAGAAGTCTGCCGGCGCCGAATCTGGAGAATACGGAGGGTGTGGAAGAACAGTCACCTGTCGTTGAGCGAGAAAGTTGATCACGCGGACTCAAGTGTGCGGACGGGCATTGTCGTGGAGGAAAATCCACTATCCACTCCGGAAAAGTTCTGGCCGAACCCGCCGGATGCGTTGCAGCAGCAGTTTCAAACCTCAATCGTAAACTTCCGCGTTGACAGTTTGACCCGCGGGTAGAAATTCATTATGGATGAAATTCAATAATCTTGGATTTTGTCAGCCGACTTTTCTTGGCATACAATATTAATGAACAATGTGTTACAAAGGTGAAATTAAGATGAAAACGTATGTAACATGAGTAGTCGTGCTCCACTGGTTATACTGTATTAGCATTACAATTTATACATAAAAGTGCGCTAACGATTCACAAACTATCAACATTTTGGTCAAAATTCACATTTGCGGTGAATCGTCAGTTAAAGCAATTCTCACATAAAGAGCTTGTGTTAACAATTGTGCCAATTTGAACACATGCCCCGGTTCCATGCCCAATTGTTCACAATTGATGAAAAAATACACCTTTTTAACAAAAAGAAGGGATGTTCCAATTAAATTGCTCTTAAAAAACGAGATTCTGTTACGAATTGTGCTGATTGCTCACAAATGTTTCGCACACAACTGACAATAGTTTGAATCAAATCCTCATTCGCAGGAAGTCTAGGATAACACAACCTGTTTAATTTAATGCTTTGGCTCTTTTTATCGTTTTTTGCACGAATATTTTTTATATATATTTTAGAATAAATAGCATCGTTTGACTTAGTGTATTTCTCTGTATGCAGATCAAGACTACTTCACTAAGTTTTTCCCATAATATTGTTCTATTCGGAACTGAGATAATGTAAGATAACGGCTTGTCAGTGTGCATTGTTCACCGTATCCTTGTTTGCGAATAACGCAAGAGGTAGAGAAACATTTTCAGATCAGCCGGAAATCACGTCACCAGCTGAGAGTTTTGAACAACACCAAAACTAGTATAGCCTATATATTGAAATGGGATAAAATATTTATTTGTAAAGTTATTTGACACAAGCTTGACGGAGAATTACTTTTATGTCAGTGGGGCCGACATCCGTGGCGGAGTAGTTAGTATGTACTACAACAAGTCTACGACGCCAGGAGTCCCGGGTTCGAATTCTGGCCTGGAAATGGGTGTTCTTTGTGAGAGTTCATTCACAAATTTCATCATATCCTTACTCATCCTAATCGTCGCGATTAGCTAAAAGTGTAAGAAAAGCGTCGGTAAATTACAAAAGTCAAATTTTCCGTCCGTCTAAAACAAGCTCCTGCGGCAATCCATTTTTTAACTAATAAATATCTGCCCGTCTTGTGCTCTGGCATTTTTCAATACATGAACAAGATATCTCAACAGATAACTATCTACTTCCTTTCACACACAGAACAAAACAAGTGGTCGGCTCTCGTGGCGGAGTGGTTAGCACATCGCGCTACGACGCTAGGGGTCTCGGGTTCGAATCCCGACCTGGGCGTGGATGTTTGTGAGTGTGCATGCATTCATAAATTTCATCATGTCATCACTCATCTCCATCTTCGCAAATTATCCAAAAGTGGCACAAAAAGCTAAGTAAAATAAAGCAAATCAAAAACAACAAAGGAAGTGAGTACAGATTGACTCCTACAAGCTCTCAGCTGAAAAGATGGTGTGACTGGCGAAGTTTTGTCGAAGTCTGAGTCACCAACAAATTGTCCAGTTTGCTTACCCTGATTAACGGACGTTTGCTATGTTCATAGATCTGGCATCACTTGAGACTCTCAAACAGTGATTTATTCACACATCACTAACATCCCCCCAACACCCTCCCAAATTTTGACGAACACCCCCCCCCCCCCAGTAGAAAAGTGGTACACCCTTCCTGCAGGGGGGGGGGGGTAAATATGGATTTTTATATGAACAATAGAACGACAATACTTCAACATAAAGGAACCATTTGTAGCTCTACAAGAAGCGAAGTCCAATGTAGTGAATTGTGTTACCATGGTTAGCAACACTATTTTCTGTAACTTCAGGTTCCGACGTCCCTGACAAGCATGGTAACTTGTTCGAGGGGAGGCAAGCGAGACACATTTCCCACGATAATAGTGCTGTCCCCTCAAGAAAAAACACTTTTTAAGATGGAAGCTATATTGTTCCTGCAGCACCCTTCAAATAATTAACATAAATTACTGTGAATGAAATGAAATATATATATATGTGTGTGTAATGTGCGTATAAGTTTATGGTAAGACCCATTTTCCAGGGAGGCGTGCCTCCCTTGCACCCCCTCCTAGCTGACACCCATGGATGGGCCTGAGATTTAAACTATTTCTTTCACATACGGACCAAAATATTTGAGACTTAGATAAAACCACGTCGGTGTTCGCGGAGTCATCTGTTTTGATAAAAAATGAAGCCTTGTGCAGTTGAAATTACTACCTCAACTTTCGAAATGAACTGTTGATACTCCATTTGTGGAAAATAATCAAGACTGATTTGACTCATTGTTATTTTTCAAGTCGATTTTCTGCTAGTTTTGACCAATGGTGACGGTGAGGTTGGATGGTAATTAGATGAACGTCATGAAGGGACGAACACAAACACTAAGGAGACACAAAACACCAAGACTGCGGTTACAGGCACCAGAGATTAATTTGCTAAAAGAATACGCTTCATGGTGTTTCTAGACCAAAAACGCATTTTTATAATGTGCCCATAGAAATACCTATTTTGAACGTTACCGCCTATTTTGCTTCATCGTGGCTAAACATTGCTTACTTCAGCATTATATATGCGCCTTTGGCTTTCAAATGCTGGAAAAGATGGAAAAAAGATTTTTGTGATAATGTTAACATTTCAGTCTAACTTTTTAAGTATTGCTTTCCAATAATATTCAATAATGTACTTGATTTAATCAATCGTTAGAAAAACGCAAGTGATGACATGGAAAATACAAAATTTAAACATACTACATATTACCAGGGATTATGTCATGCAATTCTTAAGCTAGTTATAAAGAAATTAGGAACTTCTGCAATATTTTTTACTGTACTCGTATTTGTATGGTTCTTGTACGTGTAACTCAGAGATTACCTTGGGGGGGGGGGGGGGATGCACAATTCATCGATGAAATATCGGTGATAATGTTTTGCAAGGGGTGCGTGCGCTCTTGCCTGTCTGAAGTAGTAGTAATAAGTACATGTATCTGCAGATATAATATGACTTAAATAAATGACCAAACTGCGAGCGAAGCGTGGAAGAAAATTTTTAGAGCTATTTATTTGCAAACTGATAATGCATATTATTAACTAAACATAGCGACAATACTTTCATTTCACAGTATCCCACGATGTATACTCTTTACAATCTTTCTTTGCTCGTTCGGTGTCCTCTTTACCTCAGCACATGCCCCCTGCCCCCTCCTGTTCTAGCTTCCCGGTGGAGACACATAAACTGTAGGTCCAGTCCCGATTAGCCTTACTGTGCATAAAGTGGATTTAAAACACTAAATCAAACCAAATCAACTCTTCCACCCAGTTTGATATCAATTCACAAATAGTTTCATATTATAGGGATGACAAGTTCATACGTTACCCTGTGATTAGCAATTTACCTTAGCCTGTGATTAGTAATTCTCCCCACAATTTATTACCGAATCAAAACAGTGTGACCATCACGGATCAATATTTGATTCGAGGTGAAATCCTGTCTCAGTGTGTTTTGTTTTCATTATATTTTGTAATGAGTTTTAATTTTTTAATATTTTTTTGTTTTTATTAATATTATTTTTATTTTTGTCACTGACATATCATCGACCACCTGCCATTGTAATGTACCTTGTTACACGGATGACATGCAGTTCATGATTCGCCATCGGATTTATTAAATATGATAGAGAACCTAAACAATAATTTACTGTATATGTCATTAAAAAGTGGTTCATTGCATATGGGCTCGCAATTAACCTGAATAAATGCGCGTACACCATTCTAGGCTCTAACAATTATCTTGAACAATGAAATTATGACACAATTAATTTCAAAATTAAAAAACAAAACATAATTTATGCATCAACGGTTAAAAATATAGGGCTTACTTTTGATCCAAATATTTTCTGATCAGAGCATATCACAGAGTAGTGCACAAAATGCCAATGTGTTACACTGTATAGGAAAATAGACATTTTTACTAGAGAAAGGAAATTATATCTCATCGAAACTTTAGCATATCCTGTTTTTCATTATTATGATGTGGTGTGGTGTACAGCACGAATTTACAACGTAAAATATCGAAGAGAAAAAAATACAGAATTCCTGCATTCGTTAAGTTCTCTTGATCAAGAGAAATTAGAATCTTGCTCAATGCATATAATATTCTTAACATGTCCAGGCGATATTTTCCGCATCAATGTTATTTGGTACATAAGACATTAAAATTACAAACACCTATAGCTATCGCCCGACCCTCTGGCCGAGTGGTTAGCACATCGCGCTGCAACGCCAAGGGTCCCGGGTTCGAATCCTGGTCGGGCTTGGCTGTTTGTGAATGTCCATTCATCAATTTCATGATTTCATCACTCATCCCCATTTTCGCAAATTAGCCAAGAGGCACAAAACGCGAAGTAAAATAAACTAAATCAAACCTATAGCTATCTCCATGAGACACTTTGAAATTCAATACATTCATACAATACGAGAGGTCGGCATTCTTATTGCGAAAACAACATCTGCTACATCACCCAAAAACTTAAAAAAAGAAATAGTTATGTTATTCTTATTGAGAAAACAACAATTGAGCATTAGCTCTTACTGGTAAGCAACAACATGAACCAAGTAAAACCCTGTATTTTGCGAACACTTAGCTGACACAGCGAATATTTGAATTATGTATAAGTTTTGTAAAGCCCCTATCACTCGGAACTGGATTTCTAGTAGGAATGCCCTAGTTGGCGCTGAACTAACATTCTAGGTTTTCTAGGTAGCATTCATGGCCGCCTGGCTGACTGCTTGACTGGTTTGAAGGAGTAGGACACGTTCTAATTGCTACTTGCTTTCCTCGTCTGGATTCTGTGGAACAGCCAATCAGAACAAAGTTTCGCCATGTGAACATAATCTGTGAGTGTGCAAAGGAGCGCTTTTGTCTGTGGTTTCCGAATGTTACTCCAGCAATGTATAACGTATATAGCATGAAAGGCGCGTTGAGTTACACCATCTATGCTGAGTGCACGGTGTTTGCATTTGAAACAACTAAAATATTCTTCCATACGTGTACAGTAAATGTTGTAAAGTATGTATTTAAGCAGCGCCATTGTTTTGTACCTAATAACGTTTTATACGAAACGTTGTTCCTCTCGGTTGAATAATTAAAAATGTGAAGTGATATACTGTTTACATCTCACGCTGCCGCCATTACAACTTCCCTCTTTTGGGAACAAAAGTCTATCGACAAGTACGTTGATAAGTATCGTGTGAGACGAAAACTAGCAAACTGGTAGCCAAGTCCAGCGCCAACTAGGGCATACCTACTGGAAATCCAGTTCCCTGTGATGCGGGCTATAGTCTCGATTTGGAAAGTGCGTATGTACACGCGTGTATGTGCGATTGTGTTAATGTGTCCTTCATTGTATTCTTTCCTAAAAAATTTATTATTACTCATTCCTGTTAAATTCATTCATGCTATATATTTGATTTTAGTGTTATAAATATATGTATTTAGTAACTTTTAATTTCTAGAGTTAGGTGGTAGAGTAGTCTAAGGCTGAACCTTGCTCTGTAGTAAATAAAAATACTTTTCTATTCTGTAATGGAGGTAGAGTTCGATCATTATATTTTGGGGACTATATTTAGGGACAGTGATTTATCCACACCCCCCTAACACCCCCCCAACACCCTCCCAAATTTTGGTGAACACCCCCCCAAGCAGGGGGGGTGTAATTATGGATGTTTATAACAATTCTTCAACATTAACAGAAAGAAATCATTTGTAGCTGAAGAAGCGTAGTCCAATGGACCTTTCGATCAACTAAAACCAAAGTGTCAAGGATGGAGGGTGGAATGTGCAGCATCGTCATTTGCTGGAAACACTAGCCCCCTTGACAAGGCTTCGGTCAGCTCTAGGGAAGGGACACTGCCATCTGGAAAATGTCAAACTGACCTCTCGCCCTCCTTCCAGGGAGCACATTCTGCGCACAGTGTTGACAGTTCAGCGTTTGAATACCTTATATATTTCTTAAATACGTTACAGATTCGTAAATTCAATTATTCAAGCCCTGAGTCAATGAAATTGACATTTTGTTGCATTTTCCTTTCGATTCTTGCATCTGAAAAATGTACGATAAAAGTAAGGGAAGAAATTCAAAGATACAGGTTCGACTCCTTGTAGTGAATTCTGTTACTATGGTTAGCAACACTATTTTCTGTAACTTGGCGAGATTAATGATTTTGGAGTGGTAGAGAAATGAACAGTCAAATGCCCTTGGCCTTAGGTCAGTCTCAGTGTAGCATCTCCGTTCGTGTGTTGTCGTTCTGTTTAGTGTATAACAATGTCTGAAACTTTACTGCAAAACTGTCTGAAGAAGATAGAGAAAATGAAAAACCAGACAGAAAGAAACCGAAAGTGGTGAGTAGAAAATCAGTGACACTATATGTAGGTATAATTTCTTCCAACCGTTATTCATAAAGTACCAATATAAAATTTACTGACAGAGTATTCGATATAAAATGGCAAGTATTTCATGAAGAACCTAAGTGATTCATTCGCGTCTATAGTTGATGACCATTTTTGTGGCTCCAAGAGTTCTACCTGTGTAAAATAAATTATATACTATTAGAAAGAGAGTTGTAAAAGGGGGAGGGTCCACGTGTGGTGCTTGCCTGCGCGCTAAATACAAATGGGATGCCGAACAAGCAAAACAGATAAAAATAGAAAAGCGTTAATGTCGTGGTGCCCTGTGAAATTACTAGCACCCTATTAAATTAAAGTTATTGTCAGTTTGCAAAGATATAGGTTTAATAAAAAATGTATTTCCCTTTGTATATAGTTGGTTCCCTGACATAATGACATGTTTAATTTTATTCAACTTTTCAAAGGAAGGAAAGGAAGTGTAAGCAGGCCCGTAGCTAGAGGGGAGCTGGGGACAACTGCCCCCCTGAGAGCCTGCTTTGCCCCCCTGTGAAAAATACAGAACACCTGGAATTCTCACTAATCTTTACAATTACTCTAGCAACATAACAAAGACACTTATTGATTTTGTGATTTATGAAGGTGTGGGGGATTCAGTATAATGTCATATCAGGATTGGAGGGGGGGATTTCCTTTTTAGTAATAGTGATTCATGTGGTAAAGAGAGGGGGTGGATATTTGATTTTTGTTACTTAGCGTTGCTTTTCTGCCACTTATAGCTAATCGCAACAATGAATGATGATGTGAAATTGATGAAGAGACACTCGTAATCAGTGCTGCAACCACAGGGAGGCAGGGGGCATTGTCGTATATTTCGTAAAATCTTCTTGCTCGCTTCGCTCGCAATTTCTTATATTCTTATAGTCCAAGTTCAGAGCCATAGCTATGGGGCGGTGGGAGTCGGCCCTGGGAGCCAAACGATCTATATGAAAAAAAAAAAGTTAAAGAGAATGCCATGGCGCCCCGTAAAATTATTTGCACCCTATTAAAACAATTTCTTTCTATGAAACTTAATATGAAATATTAATGATGACACTGTAATCCAAGAAGTCATTGAACAATCAAGGTATTTCTATTTGTTTGGCAGGTTTGATTGATTGATTGATTTGGTGTTTTAAGTCCACTTTATGCACAGTAAGGCTAATTGGGACTGGACCTACAGTTTAAAGTTGGATCCGAACCACTATGTGCCACCACCGGGTATCGAACCTGGGACCCCTTGATTACAAGGCGACGACGCTACCACTACGCCATCGGGGAGACCCTATTGTTTGGCAGGTGTCAAAACATGTATTCAACTATAATATAATACAATTCACACAATATTTTGCAAAATGGTTAACGTAACCAGTACGCAAACATTGTCTGTAGTGATGCAAGAGTCTCCCCTTTGAAGGAAATAGAGTCCGTGGTGGACTAAGGGACCCATGTTTTAGCAAGTACAAAAAAAAAGTATTACAAATTTTTACACAATTCATCAAAGTGTAGATAATATGTAACCATTATTATTTAATTAATTCGATTTTTCTTGCTTAACACAACACAATGGTGTTGTTGGATTCTCGTTAGATTCCTTTGTGTGGAAAAATCTTGCATACTGGAAACTAGAGGAAATCATTATGAAGCATGATTTATAAAGGGCTCCCTTAATCAGTTCTGCAGAGAGGCCCATTAATCGTCTATTAACATTATCAACCTGTAAATATCAAGTAGATACAGTCCCTATTAGCCTATTTATGTTAAACTTTATATTCTTTGGCAATCTGGAAAGGTAATTATCGAAAAAATGCCATTTGATGTTGCTTGAAGTTGTTTTCTTGTCCGTTACAGTTTCAAGATATTATCCCATTTCTGTTACTTATCTCTTTTGGGGGAGGGGTCAAGTACCTCTGTGTACCCTGCTATATCTGCCAATGCGACACAATATATTAAAAATTTGCCCCCTCTAGGATTGACTTTGCCCCCCCCCCCCCCCCCAAAGAATTCCTGGCTACAGGCCAGAGTGTAAGGAATTAAACACAAAATAAATTTATTTTACATTAAGTCCCAAATTTATATCTGACCATAGGCGCACCAGTGAGGGCACGACGGCGCTTGCCACTGCCTGCTGGAAAACGTGGAGAGAGAAAATTTGTTTGGTTCATTGTGCTCTTTGTGTTGGAAACAAAATATTATCTAATAACATATATAGTTATAATACTAACCAAAATATTATTAAAACAATATAAAGATCTATAGGGTCTTATCGTCCCCTTAAAAAAATAAAGCCCTTTCACTTTAAAGTAAAATTATATATTAATTAACCAAAGACAGTCTATTCCTCGTCCAACCATTCATTCGGATAGTGAAATAAATGCTACTCAATTTTTAAATAATTGAAAATAAAGCATTGCCTCAATTTAGAAGTGAAAAATTCCTTGCCTTCCTTTTGCAGTTAACATGCCATGCGTTTATTTGCACATGTTATTTCATTTTCTTTTAAGGCAAAGAGGCACGTGACTCCTAATTCCCTAAGTGTCTCTCATTTAGTATTTGAAAGATAAACTCTCAAAAGCACCAAGCATATTTTGCTAAGTTTTGTAAGGGTATAATGCATATGCATATTATTAATTAAACATACCGACAGTATCCCATGATGTTTACTCTTTACAATCTTGCTTTCTCATTCAGCGTCCTCTTTACCTCACCACATGTTCCCTGCCCCCTCCTGTTCTAACAGTTAAAAAATATGCATGTATAATTTTTAATAGTTCTATGTAGCGAGTGAGTTCCAAATTCTGCTGGTGTTTTCAAATCTCTGTTTAAACGATGATTCAAAAACTGAAATAAAGTAATGAAACTCGATATATGTATTTAGAACATGGCCATGAAGACGTTAAAATATAGTGGGAAGTTTGGATGCACGTTTGATAGATACCTGATATTGCTTTTGAATGAAATCGGTCAAGGAATTTCATATTGAAGTCTTAAACGAACGAGCAAAGCAAGATTGTAAAGAGTAAACATCATGGGATACTGTCGCTATGTTTAACTAATAATATGCATAATCAGTTTGCAAAGAAATAGTTCTAAAAATTTCCTTGCTCACTTCGCTGACAGTGTCATAATTTATTTAAGTCATATTATATCTGTATTTATTACTACTACTTCAGACAGGCAAGTGCTCGCACACCCATGCAATGCATTCTCACTGATATTTCAATTGGGCAGCCCCAAGTTGAACTCCGAGTTACACCTACGGCAAGAACGATACAAATACAGTTAAAATATTGCGCAAGTGTTCCAAATTTCTTTATAACTAGCTTAAGAATTGCATGAAATGATTCCTGGTAATAATATGTTAAAATTTTGTGTTTTTTAATGTCATTCCTTGTGTTTTGTCTAACGATTGATTAAATCAAGTACTGAACATTATCGGAAGGAAAGCAATACTCGAAACGTTAAACTGAAATGTTAACATTAATCTATTTTCCATCTTTTTTATTCTGAAATGTTACGTGAAGAGAAGGGAGGGGGGGGTTAATCTCTAGAAACATCCATGAACAAATTCAATGAGGGCGAACATTTTTAAAACGGTCCAAAATATGCACTTAACTTCCCCAAACTTACACCCCCCCCCCAAAATTTTCCAACACCCCCCCAAGGGAAAAATCCTGGATAAACCACTGTTTAGGGATATAGTATCCACACGTTTTCGGCGGAGATCGTGCAAAAACAGAAGCTGGAGATGAGTAAATAACGCGGGATCCTAAGAAAGTATTGACTTAAATTAATATTCTTGAAAGCCTGCAAATAAATGGATAAAAAAAAGTTTCTTGCTCGCTTAGTTCGCACGAAAATGCATGTTTGGCACTTTACTGAGTTTTATGTAGTGTTGCTCACGGGACGGGACAAACCTTTTGAAATTCGAGACGGGACGAGACGGAATGCCTGTCTCGTCTCGTTTTCGAGACGAGACACGAGACGGGACGGGACGGCTTTTGAAAAGTCTCGTCTCGTCTCGAATGTCTGGAAAAAATAAAAGCAAAATATTTAATCAGTTCCAAATACTTGTTTGCTTGTAATAAAGTATTTCAATTAGAAACGTTGATAAGCGTGTATTAAGTCAAAAGAAGACTATTCTAGAGAGAGTAATGAATGCATTGAATACCTAAACTTATTTTCAATACTCTTTCGAAACACAGCGTTACTACCCATTTTTTTCCAATTTATTCCAGGTTAATAATTTTATGTTACGATGGCACTCCAGATACTAAAACAATTCTAAATAACATCATGTTAAAGGGCAGGTAGAGAAGGTGGAAGGAGGGGCCAAAACATCGTGGAGTATCTGAGTCCGAGATTTATCTTGTAAACATAGTCTAAGATCTATAGGTTGGAAAGATAAACGGACCTACGGGTAGGGTTTATTATTATTATTATTTAATTTTTACATCAAAGGGTGTACAGAAGTGAATGTTATTAGGAAGTAGGAAAAACATTCTATAAGTATTTATTACTCATCTCGTGTGCGAGCCATCGGCTGTGCGCACTACATATATTCTTATTACATAACTATGATTCCCTACAGACTATACTATCCGTTACATTCCGTATAGATGTTAACAAAGCAGTTCTGGTAAATTAGCAGTTATTCCTCTTCCTTATCCCGTCTCTTTACAGCACTTCTTTTCCCCCTAAATGTTTGTAAATACACCCCCACTTTTTCCAATAGTTCCATGCTCCTTTGCACTACAATTGATTCGAACACTCTTTCCAAGTTTATGTTGTGTAGCTTCTACTCCTGCAGAACGCGCGTGTCCTGACATAAGAATAAATGTTCTGTCCCATCATCACCATTGCATAATACGCATTTATATCTCCCTTCCTCATTTTTTACTGTATTGTGTCTCCATCCCCCAACTTCATCCATGCCAACCCCTTTCTTGCCACCATGTTCACCTTCTTGATGTACACTAACTTGTCCCCATTCTTGCAGTCCCCTTCTTTGGAGTACGAGCGATCTCTTAGTTTCACATTCCGCTATTATTTCCTGCCTATCTATATCCTCTAATCTTTGTTTCACCAATTGCAAAATCCCCTGGTCGACGTGTCCCCCTTCCCATATCCATTCCAGTCCAATTTCGTATAGTTTGCTTTTGATCTCTTTCGCCCACGTTCACATTTCCTTCCCTTGTACCCGTTGCATCAGCGCTTGCCATTTTACAAAGTTCTCCCTTCTCGATATTAATGTTGCCCAGTATTTAACTCTTCTCAACATATCCCACGTATGCTCCTTGACCAGTCCAAGTTCCCGTAGTACGTCGCAGTTTGCAGTGCCCATGCTGATATGCAAAGCTCTCTTGTAAAATGTGCATTGGATTCTGTTTAGTAGATTGCCCCCCTTTGCTCCCCATATCTCCCTCCCGTACCCTATTGACCCTATTAATAATGTACGATACAGTTTTTCCAATTTACATACTGTCCGCATTATTTCATTTGTTATTGCCCCAGCCTTTCCTTGTACCGTTTGCATATGTCTTGTCCACGTCCCTGCCATAGTGAGAACTAATCCCAAGTATTTTATTATTTTTACCCTATCCAATTCTTGCCCACTGAAAGTCCACCTTTCGTCTTTTCCCATATACATATCCGTTTTTGAACACCATAATTTTTGTTTTTGTGAGATTTACTTGCAGTTTGGATTCTGTGCTATATTTTTCCAACCCGTCCAGAGCCCTTTGTAGGCCGGCATCTGTCTCCGAGATCAGAACCATATCATCTGCGAACAGGAGCGCCGGTACCCTTGTCATCCCCACCTTGGGCATGTCGGCTTGTTCACACTCTATATACGCCACTATATAATATATATAGAGAGTGAAGAGCAGGGGTGACAGAACACATTCTTGCTTTACCTCCGCTTCCGATTTTCGTTTCTCTGCCACTTGACACAGTACACAGAATTCTACCTTCGAGTATTGTAGGAAACATGTCAGTACAAATTGATAAGGAGTTGTTGGGAAAGTTATTAGGGAGTCCTAGATATTAGAAAGACTAAGAGAAGGGGATAATTAGGGACAAATAATCTTGCATTATCCCACTCCAAGCAGCTGAGAGCTAAAGAGAGGGAGAAAATACGGGAAATTTGGAAAGAACTAATTTGGTGATTTTAGTGTTTACAGGGAACCATGACAAGATTTTAACAGATGATTATTTGCGCGGGTTGCAAAATTATTAGAATGTTATGGAAATTTCGGAAATGTCTTTGTTGAGAAAATTCTTGTTCTTTCCCTCAGGCATTTCACAGGTGGTTCGATTCGATTTTTTTACGTCCGTTTGAAGATTATTTCCAATGCTTTATTTTTATTTAAGGAGAATACTATTCGTTGGATTGTAATAAGGAAATACTGAGGCTGAAATAGAATATATTTCAAGTGAAGGAAGATAATTAAGTCCTGTATAATTGTCGTAGGAGGAAACTTTGTTCTATGAGGGGACTCCCCGATGGTAAAGTGATAGCGTCGTCGTCTTGTAGTCAAGGGGTCCCGGGTATGATAGCCGGTGAAGGCATATAATAAATTGGATCCCACTTTAAACTGTTGGTCCAGTCCCAATTAGCCTTACTGTAAATCAGATGAACGAATGTTGTATCTGTTCTTTTTATTCTGTGAATTTAGCCTAGTTTTTGAGCAAAATACATGTAGTATCTATTGTCTACATTTTCACTCGTTACCAAACAATCACAAAGTAGTTTTTATAAAACTTCAGAGGGAAGCTGACAGCGAGGTTGACCTGCAGTAGCAGGTAAGTGCCATAAATCCAGACCTAGGAATGAAGGTTGATGCAAGGGAGGGGCAATGAAAATTCTGAAATTTGCTTTACTTGCCGACAGGAAGTTTTGCAGGAACAATAATACGAGGGACACTTAGGATTCTTTTCGGCTGCTAGGAAAAGCTGAGAGAAATGGAAAACAAGAACAGACTTTGAATGAAAGAAGGACAGTGAACTCCTTATAAGATAAACAAGTTCTTTGTATTATTCGCCGACACGCAAGCTTCCATTTCAAAGCTGAGGCTATCAACAGCGTTGTTATTAGAGGGTTGGAAGCAGTGACGACGCCAAAAGGTGGGTGGCAGGGGGGCGCCACAAGTCAGACACTACGCATCCCCCCCTGTGCCCCCCAACTGAAGTTAATTAAATATCGAATAATAAGAGAGTTTATTTATAAGAGTATGACGATTTTCACCTTTTCAAAGTGGTGTATTCTGCATGATATCACTTTCCTGCTTATAATATCAACTTGACTAAATTTGTTTTAGTATATATACGAATGTGTGTGTGTGAATTTCGTTCAAGATTCCAGCACTGACCTGGGCATAGGTTATTTCTCATCCATGTATGACCTGTAATCGTCGAGATTAATTTAAGTTTTAACCAGTTTTAAGAACTGGGAAAAAGCGTTGAATGTGGATGGTTTTTAAACATATTTTGAGGAACACAAAACATCATCTGTAGTACGGGCAAATTATTCTAATCGTGGGTCGTTAGTGACAACGCTAATTAGTAAAAGACATTCAAAGTTGATTCAAGATTTGGTTGGTTGATTGATTTGGTGTTTTAAGTCCACTTTATGCACAGTATGGCTAATCGGGACTGAACCTACAGTTTAAAGTGCCTCCACTGGGTATCGAACCCGGGACCAAAGATGATCGGAGAAAAACCGACACTACATGTCAGTTGTTGTGGATTCATCGCTGTTTCTTACTATTCATGGACTTGAATTTCGAGATGATGAGCCTGAGGCAAAGCTTAGCAAAGGGAATTTCTTCGATACTCTTGAAGTTAACCCTCCAGTACTCGCGCGGGTGACCATTGTCACCCAGCCCCTTTGTTTTCGTTACCGCCAAGTAGTGTGGAGGAGGGGAGTGGTAGGGGCTTCAGTACCTTCCGCCTACATTTCCAGCTACCTGACTAGTGTGCTTTTGTATGTTGTAGTGAAGAGTGGCCCGTGTTATTGCGCTTGAAAGTCAGTTGGGTGACACTTGTCCCCCGCGCGATTAACGGCGTTATGAATGCACCAAACCGTCCACGACTCTGTAATAGCTCTCTTATTTTGGACGTATTGCTTGGTGAGAGTTCCGATGAGGACGATGTTGTGGAAAATGATAGTGACGATGGTGGAGATGACCATTTAGATGTCCAGGACGATCTCTTTGACACCGAAGAAGAAGGTGAGCCACAAAAGGACCAAGTGAAAAATGTCGAAAATGACCTGACGCCAAATGCGGAAGAAGAATCCAGTGATGAAGAGGACATCCCATTTGCAAATTTATGCATGGTAAGAGACCAGTTTAAAAATGTAATGAAGTGGAAGAACTATCCCCTCAGCCCAGAAATGTACGAACCAGAGCTGACAACATTATTTTGCGGCTCCCAGGACCAACTGGACAGGGTAGGGAAGCACGCAGTGCACTTGATTGCTTTGTACTTTTTAACGTTATTGGAACTATAGCTACATCAAATAACATTTATATTGACCATGTAAAGGAGCATTTTAGCCGAGAGATCGGCTTGCGCCTATTAGAGAAGTCCTAGAACTTGTGGGGCAAAACTTGTGGTCAAGGCCTCAATCATTTACAAGTTCAACAATGATGCAGCTAAACCACCTGCAAGACGAGAATTCCTGAAAAGTTTGGCCTTAGAACTTATAAAACCTCTTATTGAGAGTCTAATCCAGCTTTCTTTCATCCCTGTACATCTCAAGAGAAGAGGAAAGGCCCTTCTTGTAATCGAAGAAACTCTTCAGCCTGAGCGCAGACAACAAGGTAACAGTAGAGGTCACTGCTATCTGTGTGGGAGGGCGAGAGACAAAACGACCAGAAAACATTGTGAAAAATGTGACCGTCATATCTGTAATGATCATTCATCAATTGTTTGTACTCAATGCTTGGAGGCCTCCCCGATGGCGCAGCGGTAGCGTCGTTGCCTTGTAATCAAGGGGTCCCGGGTTCGATACCCGGTGGAGGCACATAGTGGTTCGGATTCCACTTTAAACTGTAGGTCCAGTCCCGATTAGCCTTACTGTGCACAAAGTGGAGTTAAAACATAAATTCAATTCAATTCAATGCTTGGAATGGGACTAAGGTAATACAAACATTGCAACTGTAAAATATTGCTCACTTCTTAGTATTCTTATGTACAAATGTATTTCTGTAGTTTAACATTCATTTCAATCTTGATATCCAAAATGTGAAACAAAATAAGGAAATTATAGGCCTAGTCATTACATTGAAATTTTCAACCTACAATATGCGTAAAAAAATATTACGAGCAACAAACATTGTTGTGACTGTACTCTTTCTATATGTAAAATGCAGGGTACGATTTAGCGATTTATTTTGCCTTGTAAAAATGGCCAAAATATGTTAATATATATGTTTATGGATTCTCAATAAAGCTGTCTTTCAAATGAGCAAGGAAATTTACAATGTTACCCTGCATTAAAAAAAAGTTATGGTAGCCAAAAGTTTAAGATATTTTTTCCATCCAAAATTTTGTTAAAGAACGATTTGGTAATTTTTTCTTTACAACACCTGTTTCATACAAAAATAATACAAAAAATACTTTAAGTCTCACTAGAATAGATTGTAAATATAACAAAACAAAAAAATTCACCATACTATAATTAGTCTTTTCGAAATAAATAAAATACCTTATGGGTGACAAGTGTCACCCGCGCGAGTATCCGTGTTACGGGATGCCACGCGAGTACTCGAGGGTTAATTTCAAAATGAGGGGATATTATTCGGAAATGTATTGGACTTGAACCTTAAAATGCAAATTATACTCAAAATGCGATTCAAAACACATCGCGGGCAGGTTCGCTCTTTCTCGTACATATCAAAGTCGAAGAACTTCTTCCCACGAACTCCATAGGTGCCTGTAATTTTGTAGCACAGACATACGTTGGAGTGGTACAGCAAGAGTAAGTAATGCCAGGGTCAGAATATTTCTTTTTCAGATTTTTTATCCTGGGATAACATTTCCCTGAAAGGTGAAACACAAATTTTGCCCAAAACTCTTCTGCGTTACGAAGATGGCACCGAAGTACTCCACTTAATGGATTTCTTTGAAATCCTAGGAAAATATAAATTGGCATTTCACAAGGTTCACACTCTAGTTGTATTCTCTGTAACAATTCCAGTTTCCAATGCAGCGTGGGAATGTGAAATAACCTTTTCGTCCTTAAAATCTTTGAAGAGGCTTGCTCGAAACAGGATGCTGGATGCAAACTGCCTCATTTGGCTGTCCTTGATATTGAGAAGAAATGTCAAGTACTGGACGTACCAAAGATGGGCAATGTGTTCTCCAAAACACATAGAGCAGAATTTTCCTACAGGAGAATTGCACTTCACTAAGTGACTTTCATTGTTTCTAATACTTAAGAAGATTAATTTCTTGCAACGTTACGTTCATTTTGCAAGAAAATTAAACTCTTCGAAACATTTTTTCGTAATTTATATTATTATCTTATAACTTGAATATTTATATCAGTAGTTTCATCTCAAGAATTAATGCCTTTATTAAATAGATTCATATGGAGATAAACTCGTAATCAAGTAGTAAATTTAGGCAGTAAACGTCCACTCTAAACAAGGGACAAACACAAAACAGCATACATGAATATAATAATAATTATTATTATTATAACTATTATTATATATGTATATATATGTTATATATGTAGTGTTGCCACCTTCCCCCCGTCACATTTCCCCAGGTCCAGGGGAAAACATTTCAAAAGGATAGACAGTTGTATGGAAGCGAGAAAAACCGCAAGGTAGATTTCATAAGATACCTAGCAATCAGTAACTGCATTTTTAACATTAATGTCCTCATGATTAACGAACCTTATTTATTCTCACCACGGAATGGGTAAAATATTTGGAGCTTTATACCACTTTCCGGAAAAAATATTGTGTTTCTGCTACTTTTGACTTTTGTTGGCATGATATCCCGGATCACTTTTACGAGACGAGACGAGACAAAACGAGACGGGACGAGACGAGACGGGACAGAACCCTTCGAGACGGGACACGAGACGGGACAGTAGGGACAAATAGAGAATTCTGCGCCCGAAAGTGGGGCTCGGTGGGGCTCGCCTTAATGGTTTGCTCTCGTAAGGCATGAGCCCCATTTTCTCGCAGTGTTGCCAGCACCTTACTCGAAAAAATCACCAAGGTTTTTTTCTTGGTCTAACCTAACCTAAAGCAAGGAGCTGGCAACCTTGCTTGAGGCTTGCCTTACAAGAGCAAACCATTAAGGCGAGCCCTATTTTCTTGCAGTGTTACCAACACCTTACTCGAAAAAATCACCAAGGTTTTTTTGGTCTAACCTAACCTAAAGCAAGGAGCTGGCAACTTTGCTTGAGGCTTGCCTTACAGTGCATAAAGCAATTTTTGCCAACCTACTGGTACCCTTGCCAGCACCTACCTACAGCTTTTTTTTTCTTTTTACTTGGCAAGGGCTTACACTGGCGTAACATACACACACTGGGCAAGGAGAGCCGGCAACAAACACACACTGCCGTAAAAGAGAGAGAGAGATGGATGGATGGATGGCCGCACAGTATGTGTGTGTGTGTGTGTGTATAATATGTAGCATTATTAACTAGAGTGTGTTGGCAACCTACCTACAACTAAAAAAAAGATAGAGATGCCAACGTTGCTGTAAGATGAAGAGAGAGAGAGACCTAGAGCTGGCAACAGTGGTGAGCGAATGCGCCTTATCGTAAATTTTTTCCAAGTCCCGGGGGCCAATGTTTATATATATCGTGACTTTTGTAAACCTCTCTCGCGGGAACGATGTGCCACACACGCGCGTGCGCGTGCCTCTCATTATTTTCGTATTGTGACGCAAAGAAACAAATAATAATTGTTGTTTTTTAGGATTCCTGGCCCCTATATCCTCGCCAGGGTGCGTGGTGCCCAACCGAAAAAAGTAAAAGGTTTCTAACGGCTGCGGTTTTAGATAACCACACCTCTGTAGAGTTTCACGTGTTTTTTTTTTTCTCAAACTTCCATGAAACTCTACAGAGGACCTCCGTAATTGCATGCAACGTGTACTAACAACTCTAGTGTTATTTTGATGTTGTAATATTTTTGGATATAGAGTTTTATTGTGAGATAGATAAAAATAATTATGTTTATTATAATATTTTCTTGATGAAGATGGAGAATATGTGTATGTTACAAATAAAGTTGCATGCTTTTTTTTTTTCTAGTGTGTGTATGTGTACGTGTTTTTGATGTTCGACAGCATCTGAAACGATAAAAAAAAAGAAAGAATTTTATTGTTAATTTTCTCTTTTAAAAGAACAACAAATTTTTTGTGCAAAAATTCTGATTGTCTCGTGCTATAGTGCAAAAACTGATGAAAAAAAATATATTGTAACTGATAACTGATGAAATTGACATTGTAACTGATCTGAACTAGTGAAATTCGTATTGTGCCATTGTAACTGATTGTGCTAGTACAAAAATTCCTTATTGTGCAAGAAAAGATGTTAAAAACCTGTTAAAACTGCTCTGTGACCCTCTCATTCTTCACGTCGTGGACGAAGGACTTCTCTGCGACCAGGATGACGCTGCATAGAGTATCATCAGGCAGCGCGTCGTGGAACTCGCAGACGATCTTGATGTTGGTGCGATCGTTGACCACCACCTGCTTCCTTTTTGTGGTATTGATGACGAACATCGGCCTGCGGATTTTGAATTCGCTGGGCGTGTAGTACATGTCCACGCTTCCCTCCGTGACCCTCTTGTAAGCCGTGTAAGCTTCGTAAAGTTTGAGGTAATCGTCTTTGGTCATGTCGAGGTTGTAATTCTCGCGCGGGAACACTTCGTTCCTCCCGTTCTTGAGATAAACGTTCTTGATCTTGCAGTCGTCGAACTTGCTGGAATCTTTCTCCTGATTCTTATCGCGCCCGGTCTGAAAGAGCACTACGACGAAATCTGGCATGTCGAACTGTATGTTGTTGAACTGCGTCGTCACGTCGAATTCCATGTGACTTCCCGACGCCATCTTCTGCACGCACTGGTAACCGTGAAAGTGAATCGGCACCTGCGGACTTTTCAAGATCTCCGCTTTGTACTTGAGGGCGTAGTTCGTTTCGTATTCCACGATCGGCATTCTCAATTCCATGCTCCGGATGACGCACTTGGCTGCTTCGGGTAAAGTGTTGGCTATCGGCGTGCCGTCGGCGTTCAAGTTGGTGTATCGCATCAGTGCGTCGTTGTCGTTGGCCGCTCTTCGAAAGGTGACGCGCAATCCTCCCTTCCACATGATCTCCTTGTAGTCGGAGAAGAAACCGGGAAGCAGACGCATGGGAAAGAGCACTGTGTGACTTCTCGTCGATATTTTGGTCCCCGCTTCGAACCCTCCCGCTTGATAGTATGCCGCGTCCGTTTTGGATAATTTCAATGTTCCCACTGCTGTCGACGTGATGCCTGGATAATCGATTCTGTCGATGACGGTGTTGTGTTTCCTCACCTCCACCTGCGAGAACAGGTGAGGCACGAAGTTGTCCACGAGTTTCAAATTGGCATTGGGCGGAAACGCTTCTCCGCTTTCCTTCTTCACAACGTCGAATTGAAGGTAGAGGTCCGCTCTGTGAGGATGAACGAACCCATCCCCTACGTCCACGTCGTATTCGATCTCCCTGTTCGCTTCGTTGAGATTGGCGAACGTGCGACGGTTGGGAGGGAAAGATTGCAATTCGTAACTTTCGATTTGCTCCATTTTTTTTCACTATGTGTGTTATTTATTATACGTTGATCTCCACGATGGCCGTCGTCGTGGCACCTGCGAAATCCACCACGTCTCCTTTCTCGTTCGTCACCACCAACTCTATGTCGTCTATGCGGTTGCGACATACTGGAAAATAGATCGGCGAAGAGGGTGTGTAGATGATCGGTTCCATGAACTCGGAACTGGGTTTGAACGTGGCGATGATTCCCGTCTGCTTGTGACTTCCCAGCAACCCCCCGTCCGAGGATTTCGTGATCATGCCTTCCGCCACGTTGCAGTGAACGTTCAGAGTTTCGATGGCTAGAAATTTAGGAATATTGACTGCTGTGTGCTTGATGCCAGCTTCGAGTTTTGTGTCGTTCTCGAAACCTAAAAGTTCTCCTATGGTGCCCAGGTCCACGGTCTCCGATAGGATTTCCACTCTGTGCGTGACCGAATTTTGAGAAAGGTACGTGCCTTTGGGTAATTGAGCTTGCAAAGTGGAAAGATTGTATTGGCCTGGCGTGACGACGATGTGTTCGCTTCCGACGCTAATTTTGTTGTTGTGCTGCGTGACGTTAGGTATGAGGTACATGCTGTAGAATGCACGCAGAGCTACGGATTTAGGATAGACGATGTCGTCGTGCAGCGTGAGTTTCAAGATTGAGGATTCGCTCGTGAGATGGAACACGCCCATCGTGTTTCAGGTTCCACAATGCTTTCTGGAAATCTTCGATCGTAGGCTTATTTATTTTAGAGAGAAACGCGAGCATGGAGAGACAGAGATGACCGCAGTTCTCGTCTCCGAAATTTTGAATGCGTTCGTCGTTGTAGTATATAGAAGTTTTGTTCGTTTTTAGATAATGGACTAAATTTGTAGGTGGAACGCCTCCGAAAGAATCGAAAACGAATGCTTTGTTATTGTCATCGTTTTTGTGGTAACATATCCAATGCGTGCCTGGATTTTCTTGACTGTCCAAGTTGACTACGCCGCATTCTCTTCTTTTAACGGTTGAAGGTAACAAGTCGGACATGAAAACTCCTCTAAAGTTTTTGATTCGTAACGGTTCGATCAGAGATTCAATGTCTCGGTTGGTGAGTGCTGCTGTTTCTTTTTTTTAAACTTTTTCATCACGCCCTTCCCTTTCTTCTCCATGGCCAGATTATGACGTTTCTGTTCTTCCAATTCCGCCTTGTTCTTCTTCGAGTCGATGACGGTTTTCGCGATGGCGGCGCTTCCGCCAGCCAAACTTCCAACGGTCCCCAATGCCGCAAGGATGGCCGGGATGCTGAATATGAAACCTCCGATCTTTTGCTGTTTCCGCGAACGCTGCAAGCGTCTCAATTGAGGTGTGCTGAGAAGTAATTTCATTCCGTGTCCTTTCGTCAAGCAAGAACGTTTCTTCTCGCGTTGTTTCTTGGTGAGTAACCCATCGAGGGCACCTAGATTTTTTAGATTGGAGTATGGTATCTGGTACACGACACCCTTGGGCTTCATGTTTTTTTTTTCACGGTATGTTATTTATATATAAATGTTCTGAGATTTTTCTCGTGTAATTTTTTTTTCACGGTATGTTATTTATATATATAAATGTTCCGAGATTGGTGCCCAACCGAAAAAAGTAAAAGGTTTCTAACGGCTGCGGTTTTAGATAACCACACCTCTGTAGAGTTTCATGTGAGATCGAATTTCTTCCGGAATGTTTTTCAGTTTATACATCTGACCGTACATGCTGTTTATTATCAATTTAGCTGTGTTCTGTTTCGCATCCATTTCGAACAATTTGCCCGGCAGCAAGGTCTCGCAATTTTTAGCTTTCTTGATTTTTTTACGCAAGGCTATGTTCTTGCGAATGCACGTGGCGCGTTGAGCGTGTGGGACGAGAAATACGCGTGAACATCCGCTTCCATACAACCGGTTGGGGATTCGTGTCGCTGCTATAAACATCGCAGTAAGGCCATGTCCTTGCGAATGCACGTGGCGCGTTGAGCGTGTGGGACGAGAAATACGCGTGAACATCCGCTTCCATACAACCGGTTGGGGATTCGTGTCGCTGCTATAAACATCGCAGTAAGGCCATGTCCTTGCGAATGCACGTGGCGCGTTGAGCGTGTGGGGCGAGAAATACGCGTGAACATCCGCTTCCGTGCAGCCGGGCACGGACGTTCCAGTGTGGAATCCAGTGTGGGGGAGAGATGATTTTTGTTCTGTGGTATCGATGTAGGTTAGATCAAACACAGTAATGTGAAAGCTTCTGCACAGAAGAGTAACGTTTTTACAACTGTATGCGATTATACTACTGTTTTGTGTGTGTTAAATTGCTAGCAGATTTTTTGTAGGTAAGTTTTGTTTCTTGTTATTTCTCTTGCATGTGTGTGTGTTAATAATAATAATTGCGAGTTGTGTTAGTGAATATGAAGTGGTGTTTTGATTAAACAACGAAATTACGCTAAACAAAAATATGAGCATACATAACGTGCGCTTGAAAAAACTATTCTTCATCGCGAATAACATAAAAGCGAGGTAACAATCGGAGGGAGGGGAGGGACGATGATTATGATCATGTTAGTTTACTTATGGTGGATGGTATTGACGCGTGTACTCTGGGTTGGATTTTTTTTTTTTAAGTCTACTTGATACACAGTAAGGCTAATCGAAACTGGACCTACAGTGGGATCCGAACCACCTCCGCCGAGTATCGAACTTGGAGTTTAAAATTATACAAGTGTACAGGGATAACTTTATCTTTTTGAATTTGTTGATACTCTGGGTTGGATTTGTTGTTTTAAGCCTATTTTATGCACAGTAAGGCTAATCGAAACTGGACCTACAGTGGGATTCGAATTATACATGTACACAGAGGGAAACTTTATTTTTTTTGTCTGTGAAGGTTCTAAGGTTTTGTGAACATGTTGGAAAAGCACTAGTATATACATAGAGCAAAGTTACAAGGTTCTACGTCCCATAAGAGTCGAGATAATCAACGTCTTGTAAAATGTCTTAAGACAAATATCTTAATCTTTAAGAAAGTCGACTTCCGGTATGTCAAGATGTTACTTCCGGTCTGTCAAGAAAATTTTCTTAAGATATTTGTCTTAAGATGTTTTTCCAAGACATTGATTTTCTTGGCTCCTAATTGACTTAGGATGATGATTTTAGGTTTGTTGGATAGGATTCGACGAAAACTATTCGACTAGCAAATAAAATCGATTCCACCCCCTCAAGTTTCGAAAATATAGACAATTTTTTTTATTTTTTTAAGAAACTTGATTTGCTGGCTTAGTTTTTACCCTATTTCGAAAATTTTAATGACATTTGATAAAAAAATAAAAGTACTCTACAACCTATTGGAAACATAATGATTAGTGCTTAAACAAGAACATTTTCATAGTTTCACACCTCTACTCGAATGGTAAAAAAATATACTAGTAGGCAATAAAATCTGAAGAAGATTCGTGTCTAGCAAAAATAAGCTAAATAGAATTACACATGCATGCAATATTTATTGTGTTTTTTCTATCTACAATCATATTTTTCTTATATATATTTTTTATTTTTTTATAGGGTTGACTAAAGCACATATTTGAGGAAGACAACACCACCCATATATAAATAAACCCCTCAAACTAACACTAATTAGAATTAGCTTACAAAATTTTTCTCATAAGGCATTTTTGTTTTGTAAACACTCTACCACCAACAGATCACATATAAATAAACATACCCCGAAAAAAAAAAATGCGCTCCATGAAAAGTTGCCATGTTTGCAAAAGAACCATATCAAGCAAACATTTTGCAAGACATTGTCGCACCTGCGTGCCAGGCAAGCATTTGGCTGCCACCGAACTGTGTTCCGGATGCAATAAACACATCACAATTGCGTATGCCAAGAAGCATAGGCTTACTTGTCTAAGCGAAAGTACATCTGGGGCTCAGCCTTCGACCTCTACCAAAAGGAAGGCAAAAGCAGCCTCCATCAATGCACCACCCGCCAAACGCGTCAAGCCTGCGATGAAAGCAGACCGGTCTGCTTTCGGAGGAATATTAGAAGATTACGTCCGATTGTCGGATGGCTCTTGCGATGTTCGTAGCTTTTTAGAGGAGAAGCGAGCAGAGATAGTTTCTATTCTTAGTAATGCACTGGCTACGCACTCCTCCACTAAATTCTACGGTACGCTATGTTGCACATACAAGAAACCGACCGATGAAAGATACACTTTTTTTCATGCAACAAAAGCAAAAACGCTGCATCTGGCGGATGGTGACAGCATTGGAGAAATTTACGACAAGTTTACCGAAGAGCTGCTTGTTAAACAGGAGGAGCACGAGGCCACAGGCTCGGGCGGTTCGCTATGCGGTGAACCCCATAAATTGTGTGTTCCTTTTAGTCAGTTTGCACCAATGTCCGGGTCTAGTTACGTCCCTCTACCACCAGATGTTGCAGCAAAGAAGGCTGTTCTGAATATTCAGAACAGGGATAACAAGTGCTTCGTCTGGTCGGTGCTGGCAGCGTTGCACCCTGTCGACAGAAAAAATCATCCGTGTCGCGTTGGCCACTACAAGCAGTACGAGTCGGAGTTGGAGGATGCAATGGTGGGAATCGACTACCCGGTGGCGCTTTCGGATGTTGGCAAGTTTGAGGCACGTGCTCGCAACTTACAATTAGCCATAAACGTTTACGGTCTCACCGAGAACGAAAATAAGGTCCACCCCATCCGGGTGAGCAACGTGAGCAACAACAACGAGGTACGAGAAATCAACCTCCTGCTCATCAAGGACGAGACACAACACCACTACACCCTCATTCGCTCGCTCTCCCGGTTGGTGTCGAGTCAAAAAAGCAAGCATCATGGTAGCATAGAAGTTTGTCGAAGATGTCTGATTACTTTTGACAACCAACAACAAAAACACCAGAGCTTACAAGGAGAAAACATCGCTGGAGAAAAGCTCGCTCGCCACATGCGTTACTGCAGTACCAACAAACCTACACGAACTATTCTGGCCGATCCTGATGAGACGGAAAAATTTAGCATGTACAGCGCCATGGTAGAGCATCCTGCCATCATTGTAGCAGACTTTGAAGCCTTCCTCGAACCCCTCTCCACCTGCTATCCCGATCCCGAAGTTTCTTCCACCACCCCTTACCAACTCCACGAGGTCTCGAGTTACGCCTACGTTGTGGTGCGGCGAGACCAACGTGTTGCCCCCGAGCCGTATGTCTATCGCGGTCCCGACCCGGTCAAGCACTTCTTGCAGAGGATGGTAGAGGAGGCCCAAAAGATAGGAAAGGAGTTGCTGTCCCCCAAGCGCATGCGACGACTTTCTCCTGAGAATAAGCGTAGGCACGAGGAGGCAACCAACTGCCCTGTTTGCAACTTGGTCTTCACCGACGATAACAAAAAAGTGCACCACCACGACCATTATGGTACTGGTAGCTACATCGGTCCGTGGTGCAACACGTGCAACTTAGAAGCTAAGGACCCGCGCTTTATTCCCATCTTTTTTCACAACGGCTCGGGATACGATTTTCATCACTTGGTACCCCATCTCGGCTACGATGATAGTCGTATCGGGGTCTTAGCACAGAACGAGGAGCGCTACATTAGCGTGAGTAAGTGGGTGTCTATCCCCGAAATGGAAAAAACTATCGAGCTTCGGTTTCTTGACTCGCTGCGTTTCCTCCATGCAAGCCTTGATGCTCTTGCAGGCAAGCTTAGGGACGAGCAGCTGACTATCACTGCAGCGAGTTTTCCAAACTTTGGGTGTTTGGGGCTCATCAGACGTAAGGGGGTCTACCCCTACGAGTACGTAACGGACCCCGACAAGTTCGAGGAAACATCGCTCCCTCCACAGGATAAATTCTACAGTCGGCTGAGAGGATCTAGCATAACAGATGAGGAATACCAGCACGCCCAGTCCATGTGGAAAGAGTTAAGTTGTCGAAATTTTGGGGATTATCACGACGCATATTTAAAGCTTGACGTGACGCTCCTCGCGGATGTTTTGCAGGCGTTTCGCTCAACAGCAATAAACATCTACCAGCTAGACCCTGCCTACTTCTACAGCCTCCCCGGACTGGCATGGTCGGCCATGCTGCTCATGACCAGGATTAAACTCGAGCTTCTTACTGATGTGGAAAAGTTACTTTTTTTGGAACGAGGCATCCGAGGCGGTATGGTCCAGGTGACGCAACGCTATGCACGTGCTAACAATCAATACATGGCCACCGGTTACGATCCCTCTAAAACAACAAGCTACATCCTCCACACAGATGTAAACAACCTGTATGGATTTTCCATGACGCAGAAACTTCCGTACAAGGGATTCGAGTGGGTTAATCCTTCGAATTTCGACGTGAAAAATTTCGAAGATAGTACATACGGATTTTTTGCCGAGGTGGACATTAAATTCCCCGAGAAGCTTCATGATGTATTCAGCGAGTTACCACCTGCTCCAGAATTTAAGCGTTTACCTAACTCGAATCAACCCAAGCTCATCATGGATGTTGAGCCCAAAGAGAGGTATGTGCTACATTACCTGAATCTTGCTTGGTTGATGAGGCAAGGTGTTACAATTGGTAAAATTCATCGCATCCTCAGGTTCGAGCACGGTAACTGGTTAGCACCCTACATCAAAGCCAATACCGAACACCGCATCGCTGCAACCTCGGAGCTTGACAAAAACTTCTTCAAGCTGATGAACAATGCTGTGTTCGGTAAAACGATGGAGAACGTGAGAAATCGCGTGGACGTTAGGCTGGTTACCAATGCGAAGCGATGTCGTAAGCTGATTGCAAGCCCGTTGTTTAAATCAAGGACTATTTATAATGAGCAGTTGGCTCTGGTCCACATGGATAAACCTGTGGTGCGCCTAGACAAGCCAATTTATGTTGGTACCACGATTCTGGACTTGAGCAAGTTGCATATGTTTGAGACATATTATGGTACACTGTGCAAACATTATGATCGTGACATTTCTCTTTTATATACAGATACGGACAGCTTGGTCTACCATGTTCGCACAGTTGATGCATATAAGGATATAGCGTCGATTCCACCTTTCATCGAGCTTTTCGACACATCAGGCTATCCCCAGCCAAACCAGTACGGCATCCTGCCCCAAAACAAAAAAGAGCCCGGTAAACTCAAGGACGAGAAGGACGGGGATGTTATTCTTGAGTTTGCTGGACTTCGGGCCAAAGCCTATGCAATTCGGGCCGAGGGGTCTGTCACCAAGAAGGCCAAGGGTGTAGGTAGGCAGGTTGTACAAAAGCATCTCGCATTCGACGATTATGTTGAATGCCTGAAAACTCGCTCACCTGTTCTACGAAAAGAGTATCGAATCCAGAGCGTCAAACATAAATTGACAACCAACATTGTCAGGAAGATTGCTTTGGATGCGCACGATGATAAGAGGTGCATCCTGAAGTGCGGAATTCACACACTGCCGTGGGGGCACTATCGCTTAGCAGAAAGCAAAACCTGCAACATATGCCCATCTTCAACAGAAGATTCATAAAAACAAAACAAAAAAAAAACACTGACTGTCATTACAAAAAAACTTTGACTGTATTCTTAAATAACTAGCATGCCTATGAATTTGTTCGGATACAGAAAGCAAACCATCATGGAAACTGCACCACCAAATTCCAATAACCTCTTACCTTCCGTGTTATCTAAACTCAACGGTCTGTTGATCATTCACCTCAACAGCATTTGGACAAAATTGGATGACGATGTGGGCAAGATGTTTTACGTCTTCAATAACAATTTACATTTCTACGAAATTCCGATCGACGGGAAACTTCGCATCACTGTGAATCCGGAGAACGAAGGGCGAAAAATCAAAATATCTACGGGCAAGAACATTTTTCGAATCAAGCACGACAAGATGCTTTCAAACATTACGTACGATGTTTCTGCAGGAGATTGTTTATACGTGGAACTCCTAGGAGATTATGACAAACTCATTCCTCTCTTCGTAGAATTACGAATCGTCTATCCTATTATAAATAACCGTTAACCAAAAATGCCTAACGACATTTTCGGCAACACTAAGCGTGTAGACCACGCAGAAGAGATTCTCATGCTCGATGTCCGAATTAAAAAGTTGAGGAGCGATTTGATCGCTTTGCAGGAGACCTTAAACAAAAGTTTAGAGTCGGAGATCGCTACGCTCCAAACGCAATGTCTCGACCCCATTCTGAAAATCGATTCCGAACTGAAAACGCTCATAAAAAATTATGTTGACGTACCTTCTTACGACAACATTCAAAATATACAGTTGAGCGTGGATTCGCTTCAAAATGATTTGGCCAAATTACAGCAATTTCAATCGAAAAATGAAGATTTGGAAAAATTGAAACTCGAAATCGAAGAACGAACTTCCGCAATAGAAAAGAATTTCTCTGAACTTCAAACCGTCGTGAACGATATCGACGTAGAACGCTTGCATGTCGTCGTTTCCAAATTACAAGAAGAATTCACCAGCACGTTGGAAGAAATTAAATCCAAGTTACAGACTTTGGAAGATACCATGACGAACCTACCATCGTCGGACGAACTGCAGGTCATCGGTAAAAGCGTCGCGAACATAAAAATTCAATTAGAGGCCTATCGAGATTTCGAACACATTCAAACCACCATCGCTACGCTTCAGGCGTCTCTGGAGTTGATCAACGAAGAAATTAAAAATATTCACGCTGAAGCGAGTGCGTTGACGAGCATTCAAGACACGTTGAGCACGGTTCAGCAGAAGATGGAATATTTGGAAAATTTGAACGTCGAATCCAATCTTGCTCATTTTCATCACGTGCTGGACAACATACAGGCTGACTTGGATTCGTTACGGACGAGCGTGCCTTCGAGCGAAGATTTGGAAAAATTGAAAACGGCGGTGACGGCACTATCCGATTCGAGCGACATCAAAAGTTCGTTGAGCGATCTCGAGAGTAGGGTTGCCAATCTCCCCACCTCCAAAGAATTACACGCTTTGAAAAGGAACATATCTCGAATGCTGAAACGACTGGAAACTGAAACGGCAAACGTGGAACAGATTCGAGACGAACTTGCTTCGCTGGTGTCCACGTTGCCCACTTCGCAGAGCGTCGCCGACCTTCACACGCAGTTTACCGAGATGCGAAGCATCGTGAACGATCTTACCGAGAAGAGCTCGAAATTGAATCAAGTCGAGAACCTTCAGAACATTGTCGTCAACATCAGAGATCAAGTTGGAGTGCTGGAATCCACGCAGGAATCGACGCTGGCCTCTTTCGGTGCCAAGTTGCAAGAACTCAACGAAAACTACAAGCAGTTGAACGTGGAAGTGAAAATCAAACCGTCATTTTCTACAGTAACGGATACCATAGTCGAGCATTTGCTGCCCGTACAAAATACACTGGGGCAGCTTCACAGCAACCTCGTTAGCGTCGATACTAAATTCGCCAAACTGCATTCTCTGCAAGCCATCGAAATCAACAGCATACCCAATCAACAGAGAATCTCCACGTTCGTCGAAGGTAACAAACTGTACATGTTACATCCTTATCATCCGTACTACAAGTTTCTCCTCGATGGCACGATTCAGATAAACGAATTTTCGTACTGGTCTCACGGCAGAAAAGCTAGCGTTCCCACCATGACCTTAATATCGAATCGTGGTGTCCAGAAAGCACGAAACATTCCTCTGGCACGTTGGAACGAAACGCGCAATGTATATGAAATACACGAAGACGAAGATCTTACCGTTTTTGACGTGAGTGCCGGCGATAAGCTGATCATTCAAAACACAGGCGAGGTGCCACCCTCTTTGAATCCCATCACGCTCGTGCTTCTCTTCAAACGTAATCTCTAAAAAAAATGTCTAGGCAAGCCATCGTCCAAGAATTGCATAAACCTGCACGCCGCAACTACGAACGTTTGGCGGTGGTGACCAAGGGCATCGACGACCTCTGGCAAAGTGACCTCGTGGAGATGAGCAGCGGCAATCTAAAAAACATACATAAATTGAACAAGGGCAACAAGTACCTCCTCACCGTCATAGACACGTTTTCGAAATTCGCATGGGCTCTACCTTTGAAGGCGAAAACGGGAACGTGCGTCACGGAAGCATTCAAGACAATTTTTCGCGAAAGCGGCGGCAGACGACCACGGTTTTTGCAAACAGACAACGGGAAGGAATTTTACAACGCCGTATTCCAAAAGTTTATTCAAAAACATGACATTCGACATTATTCGACTTTCAGTCACATCAAAGCCAGCATCGTGGAAAGATTCAATCGCACTCTGAAATCACGCATGTGGTCACGCTTCACGCTTCAGGGAAGCTACAAGTGGGTCACCATTCTTCCGGAACTCGTTAACGACTATAATCACACGGTGCACGGAACAATAGGCATGAAGCCAGCTGACGTTACCAAGTCCGACGAGCAACGTTTAATTTCCAGCGTTTACTGTCCAAAGTACACGCCCACGACAAAAAAACCTAAATACAAAATTGGAGACCAGGTGAGGGTCAGTAAATTGAAGCGAACGTTCGACAGGGGTTTCAGACGAAACTGGAGCACGGAACTTTTTACCGTGGTTCGAGTTCTACCCGGAAACCGTCACACGTATATAATAAAGGACAGTGGCGGTGAAATTTTATTGGGGCGCTTCTACGAGGAGGAACTCTCTAAAACTAAATACCCCGACACGTACCTTATCGAAAAAGTTTTGCGTAAGAGAGGCGACAAACTTTTGGTGAAATGGCTGGGACTTCCGGACACGAGTTGGATCGATTCAAACGAAGTGATTCTATGAGTGCGTGGAATGTCGTGAAACGTCTACCTGATTCGGAAAATCAAAAGAAGAAAAGAAACGGCGAGTTGCTTCCCGACAGCATCCGCTGTCTGATCGTAGGTCCTTCGGGGTGTGGGAAAACGACACTGCTCGTGGACAATTTTCTCCTCGCACCGAATTGGTTAGATTGGAAGAACAGGCATCTGTACGTGTTCTCGAAAAGTTTGGAGCAATCCAAATACCAGCAACTGATGAAACTGTACGATGGTCTGGACATTGCAACGTTCTCTTCGGAAATAAAACCACTCGACGATTGTCGTGAAAATTCAGTCGTTGTGTTCGACGATGTCATCCTGGAAAATCAAAATGAAATTCGCAACTTTTTCACGCAAGGTCGTCACAAAGGAATGGATTGCTTCTTCCTAGCTCAAACGTTTTCCAAAATTCCAAAACAGTTAGTACGCGACAACGCTAATTTCATATGTTTGTTTCGTCAAGATCACACCAACCTCAAGCACGCGTACGATGACTACGTAGGCGGAGACATGAACTACAATCAATTTTCGGAACGCTGCTGCTCCCACTGTTGGAACAGTGACGATTTCGGATTCGTGACGATCGACATGACGAGGAAACCCAACGACGGAAAATACAGAAACAAAATCAACGACTTTCTAAACGTTGCAACGTTGTGAGAAACGACGTGTATAAATAACGTTATGACGAAACGAAAAATCGAAGACGAAAATCTCAAGCTTCGCGATTACCTCGCGAAACGCTTCAAAGGTTGGAAATCCGAGAATCGCGGATTCTACGAAGAGAAGAAACGTCAAGATCAACCTGTGATCGACGCCATCAGCGATCTAGGTAAAGAAATTAAAGGCGTCACGGAACAAAATAAAAATTTGATCAACGAACTCGTACCACTTGCAGCTAAAAGTTACACCGTACCCACGCCCATTTCGAGCATTCCTTCGACGCCGTTCGAACTGAAGGACGTACCGGCACGACGTCGAGCCATAGGTAGCACGTCGTCGTCTTTGGATAAGATCGAGTTGGGACCTTTGGCACGAGACTACCTGAGCACGGGGAAATTCGACAAGGATGAAGTGTTCGGATTGTATCCGAGCATGGAGAGCAACGAAGGCGGCGGTGTGGTTTGGAAGATTGGAAAATCGAAGGTGAGCTTCGAAGGCAACGACATTAAAGTTAATTTAGGCGAGAAGGATAGTTGGAACAGGTATCCGGGTACGGTGGGACTGTGGGAACTCGTTGCCAAAAAGCAGCCGAAAGATTACACCGACGAAGATTACCAGAGTTACAAGGAAATTTTGATCATGACGGATGCCTTGTACCAGAACAACGACGCCTCGCAGAATAGGGTGAAATCGAGCAGCGGTGAGAAGTACAGAAATCTCATCAAACCGATTTGGAACCAGGTCAAAACAGGCAGCGGCGTCAAACTCTACAACACGTTACCCAAAGAATTCGTTTGGGTGGACGACGTGCGCAAGCTCATAGACCGATTGTTGGTTATTGCAGGAGAGGAGAATGCAGGCAATCGTAATTTCTACAACGAGAAGGTTGGCATCGTGGACATGATCAGCGCCAAACTTTCCAACTTCATCGTGAACGACGATAAGGGCATAGGTTACCTCATCAAAATTATCAACACGTTGCCTCCGAGATTCTGGAACGTGGCCGAAGGAAAAGGACTCGTGAACGACATCATCAACAAGTTACCTTTCGAGATGCATTTACTTGGCTACCAGTACTGCGGACCGGGTACCAAACTCGAGAAAAGATTGGAGAGAGGAGACAAGGGTGTGAATCCGTTGGACGCCGCATGCAAAGATCACGACATCGCTTACAACACCACGCAGGCGGATCTGGATGCACGTCACGAAGCAGACAGAAAGTTAGAGCATGCAGCTTTCGAAAGATTCGTCAGCAGAGACGCATCGCTGGGAGAAAGAATTGCAGCACTGGGCACCACCATCGCCATGAACACGAAACAAAAACTTGGGTGGGGTATATAAATAACATACAGTAAAAAAAAATAATAACAACATGTCTTGCATAACCGACTTACCACCCGAACTGCTATGTAAAATATTCAAACACGCTTGCAAAGATGTAGGAAAACTTTTACACGTAGCAAGAACAACTCCGAAATTTCGTATCCCCTGTGAAATGCTTATCAAGGACCATCTTCGGGAGATCAGTGGAATGAGGTGCGATGATCTCGACACTCTTCTTTCGGCTGCAGGGGAAAAATTAAACAAGAGAATGGACGAACTGCACGAGGCAAGGCAGGGAAGAAGACGATATACTGATGATTGGCATAAGTCCAAACAGAAAACTGAAGAAATCATCACACACATCATCGCGTTTTCCGAAGCACGAACTTTCTTCCTCTAACGCACACACACAAAAAAAAATCTTCGATACAAATCGTGAAAAAAAAAAATTATATAAATAACACACATCGTGAAAAAAAAAATAATCTTCGGTATATATAAATAACACACATCGTGAAAAAAAAATTAAATTTCTCTAACACACACACTGAAAATTTCTCTCCTTCGATATGACGACTGAAAAAATAAGTGACCTCCAAGCATTAAAACAAATGCTAAATTTGTCAGTAGAGTATGTAAAAATTCAGGAATTGGAAGTCGGCAAACCTTACACGATAACTTCCGGTTCAATTGTTTCTACCCAGTATGGTCCCAGAGTGCGTCTGTTGCTCAACGCACAATACAGTCTATTTTTACCAGATCGATACGCTAACATGTTATCCGACGAGAAGCTATCTATCTTAATCGAGAACAAAACTCGAATCGTGTACAAGGGGACAAAGGAACTTCTTGGTAAGAAAACGAAGCACGTAATAGAATTTGTGTAACGGCTCTGCGCGCAGTATATATAAAATAACATCCCTTGAAAAAAAAATTACACAAAAGGGAAACAAAAAAATCTCGGAACATTTATATATATAAATAACATACCGTGAAAAAAAATTACACGAGAAAAATCTCAGAACATTTATATATAAATAACATACCGTGAAAAAAAAAACATGAAGCCCAAGGGTGTCGTGTACCAGATACCATACTCCAATCTAAAAAATCTAGGTGCCCTCGATGGGTTACTCACCAAGAAACAACGCGAGAAGAAACGTTCTTGCTTGACGAAAGGACACGGAATGAAATTACTTCTCAGCACACCTCAATTGAGACGCTTGCAGCGTTCGCGGAAACAGCAAAAGATCGGAGGTTTCATATTCAGCATCCCGGCCATCCTTGCGGCATTGGGGGCCGTTGGAAGTTTGGCTGGCGGAAGCGCCGCCATCGCGAAAACCGTCATCGACTCGAAGAAGAACAAGGCGGAATTGGAAGAACAGAAACGTCATAATCTGGCCATGGAGAAGAAAGGGAAGGGCGTGATGAAAAAGTTTAAAAAAAAGAAACAGCAGCACTCACCAACCGAGACATTGAATCTCTGATCGAACCGTTACGAATCAAAAACTTTAGAGGAGTTTTCATGTCCGACTTGTTACCTTCAACCGTTAAAAGAAGAGAATGCGGCGTAGTCAACTTGGACAGTCAAGAAAATCCAGGCACGCATTGGATATGTTACCACAAAAACGATGACAATAACAAAGCATTCGTTTTCGATTCTTTCGGAGGCGTTCCACCTACAAATTTAGTCCATTATCTAAAAACGAACAAAACTTCTATATACTACAACGACGAACGCATTCAAAATTTCGGAGACGAGAACTGCGGTCATCTCTGTCTCTCCATGCTCGCGTTTCTCTCTAAAATAAATAAGCCTACGATCGAAGATTTCCAGAAAGCATTGTGGAACCTGAAACACGATGGGCGTGTTCCATCTCACGAGCGAATCCTCAATCTTGAAACTCACGCTGCACGACGACATCGTCTATCCTAAATCCGTAGCTCTGCGTGCATTCTACAGCATGTACCTCATACCTAACGTCACGCAGCACAACAACAAAATTAGCGTCGGAAGCGAACACATCGTCGTCACGCCAGGCCAATACAATCTTTCCACTTTGCAAGCTCAATTACCCAAAGGCACGTACCTTTCTCAAAATTCGGTCACGCACAGAGTGGAAATCCTATCGGAGACCGTGGACCTGGGCACCATAGGAGAACTTTTAGGTTTCGAGAACGACACAAAACTCGAAGCTGGCATCAAGCACACAGCAGTCAATATTCCTAAATTTCTAGCCATCGAAACTCTGAACGTTCACTGCAACGTGGCGGAAGGCATGATCACGAAATCCTCGGACGGGGGGTTGCTGGGAAGTCACAAGCAGACGGGAATCATCGCCACGTTCAAACCCAGTTCCGAGTTCATGGAACCGATCATCTACACACCCTCTTCGCCGATCTATTTTCCAGTATGTCGCAACCGCATAGACGACATAGAGTTGGTGGTGACGAACGAGAAAGGAGACGTGGTGGATTTCGCAGGTGCCACGACGACGGCCATCGTGGAGATCAACGTATAATAAATAACACACATAGTGAAAAAAAATGGAGCAAATCGAAAGTTACGAATTGCAATCTTTCCCTCCCAACCGTCGCACGTTCGCCAATCTCAACGAAGCGAACAGGGAGATCGAATACGACGTGGACGTAGGGGATGGGTTCGTTCATCCTCACAGAGCGGACCTCTACCTTCAATTCGACGTTGTGAAGAAGGAAAGCGGAGAAGCGTTTCCGCCCAATGCCAATTTGAAACTCGTGGACAACTTCGTGCCTCACCTGTTCTCGCAGGTGGAGGTGAGGAAACACAACACCGTCATCGACAGAATCGATTATCCAGGCATCACGTCGACAGCAGTGGGAACATTGAAATTATCCAAAACGGACGCGGCATACTATCAAGCGGGAGGGTTCGAAGCGGGGACCAAAATATCGACGAGAAGTCACACAGTGCTCTTTCCCATGCGTCTGCTTCCCGGTTTCTTCTCCGACTACAAGGAGATCATGTGGAAGGGAGGATTGCGCGTCACCTTTCGAAGAGCGGCCAACGACAACGACGCACTGATGCGATACACCAACTTGAACGCCGACGGCACGCCGATAGCCAACACTTTACCCGAAGCAGCCAAGTGCGTCATCCGGAGCATGGAATTGAGAATGCCGATCGTGGAATACGAAACGAACTACGCCCTCAAGTACAAAGCGGAGATCTTGAAAAGTCCGCAGGTGCCGATTCACTTTCACGGTTACCAGTGCGTGCAGAAGATGGCGTCGGGAAGTCACATGGAATTCGACGTGACGACGCAGTTCAACAACATACAGTTCGACATGCCAGATTTCGTCGTAGTGCTCTTTCAGACCGGGCGCGATAAGAATCAGGAGAAAGATTCCAGCAAGTTCGACGACTGCAAGATCAAGAACGTTTATCTCAAGAACGGGAGGAACGAAGTGTTCCCGCGCGAGAATTACAACCTCGACATGACCAAAGACGATTACCTCAAACTTTACGAAGCTTACACGGCTTACAAGAGGGTCACGGAGGGAAGCGTGGACATGTACTACACGCCCAGCGAATTCAAAATCCGCAGGCCGATGTTCGTCATCAATACCACAAAAAGGAAGCAGGTGGTGGTCAACGATCACACCAACATCAAGATCGTCTGCGAGTTCCACGACGCGCTGCCTGATGATACTCTATGCAGCGTCATCCTGGTCGCAGAGAAGTCCTTCGTCCACGACGTGAAGAATGAGAGGGTCACAGAGCAGTTTTAACAGGTTTTTAACATCTTTTCTTGCACAATAAGGAATTTTTGTACTAGCACAATCAGTTACAATGGCACAATACGAATTTCACTAGTTCAGATCAGTTACAATGTCAATTTCATCAGTTATCAGTTACAATATATTTTTTTCATCAGTTTTTGCACTATAGCACGAGACAATCAGAATTTTTGCACAAAAAATTTGTTGTTCTTTTAAAAGAGAAAATTAACAATAAAATTCTTTCTTTTTTTTTTATCGTTTCAGATGCTGTCGAACATCAAAAACACGTACACATACACACACTAGAAAAAAAAAAGCATGCAACTTTATTTGTAACATACACATATTCTCCATCTTCATCAAGAAAATATTATAATAAACATAATTATTTTTATCTATCTCACAATAAAACTCTATATCCAAAAATATTACAACATCAAAATAACACTAGAGTTGTTAGTACACGTTGCATGCAATTACGGAGGTCCTCTGTAGAGTTTCATGGAAGTTTGAGAAAAAAAAAACACGTGAAACTCTACAGAGGTGTGGTTATCTAAAACCGCAGCCGTTAGAAACCTTTTACTTTTTTCGGTTGGGCACCACGCACCCTGGCGAGGATATAGGGGCCAGGAATCCTAAAAAACAACAATTATTATTTGTTTCTTTGCGTCACAATACGAAAATAATGAGAGGCACGCGCACGCGCGTGTGTGGCACATCGTTCCCGCGAGAGAGGTTTACAAAAGTCACGATATATATAAACATTGGCCCCCGGGACTTGGAAAAAATTTACGATAAGGCGCATTCGCTCACCACTGTTGCCAGCTCTAGGTCTCTCTCTCTCTTCATCTTACAGCAACGTTGGCATCTCTATCTTTTTTTTAGTTGTAGGTAGGTTGCCAACACACTCTAGTTAATAATGCTACATATTATATACACACACAGACACACATACTGTGCTGCCATCCATCCATCCATCTCTCTCTCTCTTTTACGGCAGTGTGTGTTTGTTGCCGGCTCTCCTTGCCCAGTGTGTGTATGTTACGCCAGTGTAAGCCCTTGCCAAGTAAAAAGAAAAAAAAAGCTGTAGGTAGGTGCTGGCAAGGGTACCAGTAGGTTGGCAAAAATTGCTTTATGCACTGTAAGGCAAGCCTCAAGCAAAGTTGCCAGCTCCTTGCTTTAGGTTAGGTTAGACCAAAAAAACCTTGGTGATTTTTTCGAGTAAGGTGTTGGTAACACTGCAAGAAAATAGGGCTCGCCTTAATGGTTTGCTCTTGTAAGGCAAGCCTCAAGCAAGGTTGCCAGCTCCTTGCTTTAGGTTAGGTTAGACCAAGAAAAAAACCTTGGTGATTTTTTCGAGTAAGGTGCTGGCAACACTGCGAGAAAATGGGGCTCATGCCTTACGAGAGCAAACCATTAAGGCGAGCCCCACCCAGCCCCACTTTCGGGCGCAGAATTCTGTATTTGTCCCTACTCGGGACAAACGAATATTTTCGAGACGAGACACGAGACGAGACAGCACTTTCACGAGACGGGACGAGACAGACCAAAGTCTCGTCTCGTCTCGTCTCGTGGGCAACACTAGTTTTATGTGAAGAGTTATACTTTAGCTACATTACAAGACATGAACAATATATTCTATATTGATTAATAACATCACTTCTTAAAGAATAATGCTTAGTGTATATATATACCGGTACTCTTCATTAAAGCAGGTGCATCATTTGGATGATGTAGTTCTATTAGCAATATTATTGTATTATTGATCCCCTGTATGCTATAACAGTTGCACAAAATGTACTTTACACATAAAAGAGAAAAAATTAATAATATCAAATTCGCATTTCAACTTATTGTTACAGGATACTTTTACTTTAGCAAGTGAAATTTGACTTATTATTAAATCCACGTAATGCTATTTATTACTAATATAATTGTATTTATTCCAAACGGAGGCGGGCGAGTTCTTTGAAGGAGGAACCTGATTAAATTCTCGCCCCAAGCTTAGAGAATTTGTAGCTAGGGTTCTGTAATGTCTCGTGAAACAATAATTGAATCCATCACACGGCTGCAGAATGTTATTTGGTTTGCCCTGGTTGAATTTTCTATCTTAAGTTGTGTAACAATTTGTGTTCTATACTCAAATTGTATATTTTACAAATCTTATTCTTCACTCACAAATACTGTTTAAATGCATATTTATATAATTTAATTTATGACATTTGAGATTAACTTATGCAACCAATCGATTGATTGTTTATCGTTATTTCGAATATTTGAACAATTAGAAAATATATGGACATTTTAACATTGTATTGTAATCAAATAATCATCAATTATTACGTATTCATCCAAACTATTTTGAGGGGATTATGATGAACGATTTTTTTTGGGGGGGGGGGTAATGCAACCATGGTCTTGGGACAATGGGCACCCCTGTTTGGGATGGAGGGCAGATCAAACACAGTGTTCAGTAATGCTAAGAAAAAGTTACTTTTAGTAGACACACTGATTATCACATGATTTTGTGGGTCGCATCCCATGAAGCACACATGTCATGATTTGGGGGGCAGGAGAACGCAACATTAGCTCAGGGGAAGGGCAACCTTTCCTGAATCAAGCAAGACTAGATTTCCTAATAGATTTTTCAGTTTGACTTGGACTAGTTGTGTGGTAGAGTACCTGCTGGTTTTCTCATCACGCGATATTCTTTGCGTGCTTGTTTACAGATTATTTTTTCCCGCAAGGGATTCCGCAGACGAGAATCTTGAGGAAGAACGCAGTATTGATTGAATGATTTGGTGTTTGAAGTCCACTTTATGCACAGTAAGGCTAATCGGGACTGGAATACAGTTTAAAGTGGGATCCGAACCACTTGTGCCTTCACCGGGTATCGAACCCGGAACCCCTTGATTACAAGGCGAAGACGCTACCTACCACTGCGCCAACGGGGAGACCAAGAACGCAGTAGAAGAATAGCTACTGATGCTATTTTCCTTACAATTGCCAAAATTGAAACTAAAACATGTGCTGAGAATTGGCTCGAGAAGTAATATAGTATTCAAGGCGTACTCAAAATGCTTTAAATGAACTCGGGTTTGTATTCAAACATTAGATTAACTCTGATTGGCTGTTACCACTACATCCAGCCGAGAAGCCAGTTGCAATTAGAAAACGATCTAGTAGCAAAAACCAGTCTAGTAGCCAACCGGGGGAAGGGGTGCGGCGCCATTTTCAGCCAGATAGCCAGTCCAGCGCCAACTAGCCCATTCCTACTGGATATCCAGTTCCGTGTGATTCGAATCGGCCTTAACATGCATGATTGTAAAGGGTTAAATTTGTTATGTCAATATTTGTGCGTTAGAGAATTGTAATTTTAAAACAAGTTGAATATGTTCATTGAGTTTACTTATGGGTGATGAAGTGCTGACTTCAAGGTTTCCAATATTTTCGCTTTACTGCCTGAATGAACTGATTTTTCCGTATTGGGTCTGTCGGAAAACGATGCATAGATGCCTGAGAACAAATATTCGGTCCCGCTCTCATGTTGCAACCAAAACCACGCAATGATTGTCGCATTTCTGTAAGACATCCTTACACCTTTGAAATCCACGTTATTTTTCAAAAGCGGAAGTAAACTGCCCTCCCACGCTAAAGACGCACGGAAATGTAAACATCCGGGGATTGGTATTCATTGCCAAAGTTTTCCTGTGGCGGCGCTACGCTCGTTGCGTCTCAAAAGAATTTCATTAGTCATTTGGTTGCCCTAAGCTTTACACTGGACAGAGAGATGGAATGTTATGCAAACATTATTTTCACCGAAGATAATTGTTTCTCGTGTAAATCGAAAATAAGAATGTGATTAGTATACCTTTAAGATTGAATAGCAAGTCAAAAGTTTCTGAAAATTATATTCTCCTAAACGTAGTAATTAATAAATACATTAAAGCGCAACGGCAGAGTAGCTCGAACGGGCTAAATATCATATGTTTATGCACAAAGAGCACTGAACTTGACGTCATTTGGGTCGTTTCTATCTGCCATACAGAAATTTAGATTCTACACAACGCTTTATGTTATTTCTGGCTGCGACAATGTGTAATACAACAGCGGGGGTAATTATCAGAGAAATTCTCCAGGTTATCCCCCAAAAATGTAGTAAGTGCGTATGTGCATGATATTTATTATTATACACTATGCCCTATCAAATAATATAATGTGAATTTGATTTCTTTCTATTAAGCAGACATTTTCCATTTGAATTTTAGTCCTCTATTTTTTTGGTAATAGCATTTTCAAAATTATAATTCCTGTGAATAAGAACGCCAAAGGTTACGAGTATGAGTGTTTGGGGCAGAAATCTTTGATTGGGACGAGAGATATTATTTTTAAATCCCGACGTTCGGGTCGGAGGAAATTAGCAATTTCCTGACAAAGTAGGTCCCCACTTCACTACCCATCTCCGACTCGAAACTATAGAATTTTTTACCTCTTCAGTTCGCGAAGGCAGCAAAGGCGGTCTCACACGATCCTTAAAATCGCAAAAATGGCGACTACACAAACACGGTATAGCACTTTGCAAGTTTAGATTAGTGTTGCTCACGGGACGGGACATGTCCCGTCTCGTCTCGTGTCTCGTCTCGAAAACGAGACGAGACACGAGACGGGACAAGCCTTTTGAAATTCGAGACGGGACGAAACGGAATGCCTGTCTCGTCTCGTTTTCGAGACGAGACACGAGACGGGACGGGACGGATTTTGAAAAGTCTCGTCTCGTCTCGAATGTCTCGAAAAAATAAAAGCAAAATTTTTAATCAGTTTGAAATACTTGTTTGCTTGGAATAAAGTATTTCAATTAGATATGTTGATAAGCGTGTATTAAGTCAAAATAAGAAGACTATTCTAGAGAGAGGCATGAATGAATACCTAAACTTATTTCCTATACTCTTTCGAAACACAGCGTTACTCCCCATTTTTTTTAAAAAAATATTCCAGGTTAATAACTTTATGTTACGATAGTACTCCAGATACTAATACAATTCTGAATAACATCAAGTAAAAGGGCAGGTAGAGAAGGTGGAAGGAGGGCCAAAAGATCGTGGAATGTCTGCGTCCGAGGTTTATCTTGTAAAAATAGTCTCAGCTCTATAGGTTGGAAAGATAAACGGACCGACGGATATGGTTTATTTTTATTATTTAATTTTTACATCAAAGGGTGTACAGAAGTGATTGTTATTAGGAAGTAGGAAAAGCATTGTAGGAAACATGTCAGTACAAATTGATAAGGAGTTGTTGGGAAAGTTATTAAGGAGTCCAAGATATAAGCAAGACTAAGAGAAGGAGATAATTAGGGGCAAATAATCTTGCATTATCCCACTCCGAACAGCTGAGAGCTAAAGAGGAGGAGAAAATACGGGAAATTTGGAAAGAAGTAATTTGGTGATTTTAGTGTTTACAGGGAACCACGACAAGATTTTACCACATGATTATTTGCACGGGTTGCGAAATTATTAGAATGTTATGGAAATTTCGGATATGTCTTTGTTGAGAAAATTCTTGTTGTTTCCCTCAGGCATTCTGCAGGTGGTTGGATTCGATTTTTTTACGTCCGTTTGAAGATTATTTCCAATGTGTTTTTTTTTATTTCTTTATTTCTTATTTAAGGAGAATACTATTCCTTGGATTGTAATAACGAAATACTGAGGCTGATATAGAATAGATTTCAAATGAAGGAAGTGCACTAAGTTCTGTATAATCATCGTAGAAGGAAACTTCGTTCTACGAGGGGACTCGCCGATGGTACAGTGGTAGCATCGTCGATTTGTAATCAAGGGGTCCCGGGTTCGATACCCGGTGAAGGCACATTGTGATTTGAACCCCACTTTAAACTGTGGGTCCAGTCCCGATTAGCCTTTCTGTAAATCAGATGAAGGAATGTTGTAGCTTTTCCTTTTATTCTGTAAATTTAGCCTTCAAGTTTATGAGCAAAATACATGTAGTATCTACTGTCTACATTTTCACTCGTTATTAAACACATTTCACAAAGTAGTTTTATCGAACTTCAGAGGGAAGCTGACAGCAATGTCAAGGTGGCGGGAGCTTGTTTACGACCAGGGTGTATTCCGAGACTATTTTTCGCCGTTCCCCACTGACAAAGGTTTCGCTTTGAACAATGGACACCGTTGCTTCAGGGGGCAAACACCAAACATAGGGCGAGGTTGACCTGCAGTAGCGGGTACGTGCCATAAATCAAGGCCTAGAGTAGGAATGAAAGTTGATGCAAGGGAGGGGCAATAAAAAATCTGTAATTTGGTTTGCTTGCTGACAGGAAGTTTTGCAGGGAAAGCTGAAAAGGAAAACGGCAGACTTTGAATGAAAGAGGGACAGTGAACACAAGTTCTTTGTATTATTCGCCGACACACAAGCTTCCATTTCGAAGGTGAGGCTATCAGCAGCTAAGTTATTAGAGAGTTGGAAGCAGTGACGACGCCAGAGGGGCAGGGGGACGCCCCATGTCAGACACTTCGCCCCCCCCCACCCGGGCTACCCAACTGAAGTTAATTAAATATCGAATAATAAGAGAGTTCATTTATAAGAGTATGACGATTTTCACCTTTTCAAAGTGGTGTATTCTGCATAATATCACTTTTCTGCTTATAATACCAACTTGATTAACAAATATTAATTTGTTTAGTGTCTATATATAGAGCTATGTGTATGTGACTTTCGTTCAAGATTCGAGCGCCGACCCGGGCATAGGTGATTTCTCTTTCATTTATGTCCTGTAATAGCTGAGATTAACATAAGTTTTACCCAGTCTTCAGAACTGGGGAAAAGTGTTGAATGTGGATGGTTTTAAAACATCACGAATATTTTCAGGACCACAAGACATCATCTGTAGTACGGGCAAATTATTCTAATCGTGGTCGTTAGTGACAACGATAATTATTAAAAGACATTGAAAGTTGATTCAAGATTTGGTTGGTTGGTTGATTTGGTGTTTTAAGTTCACTTTATGCACAGTAAGGCTAATCGGGACTGGACTTATAGTTTAAAGTAACTCCACTGGGTATCGAACCCAGGACCAAAGGTGATCGAAGAAAACCAGACACTACATGTCAGTTGTTGTGGATTCATCGCGGTTTCTTACTATTCAGGGACTTGAATTTTGAGATGATGAGTCTGAGGAAACCTTAACAAAAGGAATTTCTTCGATACTCTTGAAGTTAATGAGGGGATATTATTTGGAAATGTATTGAACGTGAACCTTAAAATGCAAATTACACTTAAAATTCGATTCAAAACACATCGCGGGCAGGTAAAAGAACGCTTATTAGGATTTGCCACTCTTCAATCATTAGATGCAGGTTCGCTCTTTCTCGTACATATCAAAATCGAAGAACTTCTTCCCACGAACTCCTTAGGTGCCTGTAATTGGGTAGCACAGACATACGTTGGAGTGGTAGAGTAAGAGTAAGTAATGCCAGGGTCAGAATATTTCTTGAATTATGAGATAACTGTAACCTTTGTCTGATTTTTTATCCTGTGATAATATTTCCCTGAAGGGTGAAACAAATTTTGCTCAAAACTCTTAAACGTTACGAAGATGGTTGTCCTTAAAATCTTTGAAAAGGCTTGCTCGAAACAGGATGCTGGATGCAAACTGCCTCATTTGGCTGTTCTTGCCATCGAGAAGAAATGTCAAGTCCTGAACGTACCAAAGGTGCGCAATGTGTTCTCCAAAGCACACAGAGCAGAATTCTCCTACAGGAGAATTGCACTTCACTAAGTGCCTCACATTGTTTCTAATACTTAAGAAGATTCATTTCTTCCAACGTCACGTTTATTTTGCAAGAAAATTAAACTCTTAGAAGAATTATTTTCATCATTATATTATTATCTTATAACTTAAATATTTATATCAGTAGTTTCATCTCAAGAAAGACGATGAATTATAAAATTATGAATGTCTTTCAATACTGAAATAGGCCACTAGAGACAACGCAACTTACCAATAAAAAAGAATTAATGTATTTATTAAAACGAATCATGTGGAGATAAACTCGTAATCAAGAAGTAAATTTAGGCAGTAAACGTCCACTCTAAATAAAATACACACACAAAACACCATACATGAATATAATAATAATTATAATAATAATAATAATTATTATTATTATTATAATTATTATTATATAAGTATATATATGTGTAGTGTTTTCGGGCGTTTTAATGTGACTGCCCCCTTACAATATTTTGTTGCCAGCCTTCCGCCCCCCCCCAGTCAAATTTCCCTGGCGCCGTCACTGGTTGGAATTAAATTTATTAGGACGAGGAAAGTAATATTACCTGTTGACAGTGTTGTACCAAAGGACGTGATATGTGCTACTGTTTGTATAAATGATAGGAAATTTAAGCAAAAAATTATACTTAATTGTTGAGATTTGAGAGTTGTTTCCTTCATTTGATCTTAGGAAGAGGTTTTCTGAGACAGAGTGGGATTATTTTACACATACATGAGAAAGGGTGGTTGTTTAAAGATAGAGACGTATTTTGCACATTTTTTAAAAGTACAGATAAAACTAGAATTGAGCCTTACTGTTATGAAAAGAAATAACGCAGTACGGGGAAATAATAACTTCACATTTTTCGCACAAGAGTATTGCAGGAAGTCTATGAACGAGGATGAAGAAGGATATGTGAAATTTGACTTACCTGCGGGTGAATTAGTTTATTCTAATATTCTTAAGGTTTATATATATATATATATACAAGGTGGTTATAATTAAAGTGACGGTGTTCAGAATGGTACAGCACGGGCTGTAATGAGAGTACCAGTCTGAAACTTCGTAGATATGCTATTGAAGCAATGCGCTCGCGAATTTTGCAAAAAAAAAAAAAAAAAAAAAAAAAAAAAAAAATATAGTTCCAATTCTCGCCACCAGGGTAAAAAATGGCGCTGTAAGCAGTCAAAACGTGGTATAGTTACAGGAAAAAGGCAGGAAAGATCAAACACATGAGAACAATGGCTCTGGCATGTTTATCAGGAACTATGGTTACAAGAACTGTTCAATATGGCCTCCCAATTCAGCAACATGCTGCATTCGTAACACGGCATGGTCGACGGTTGCTCGCAGCATGTCTGGTGAAATCTGAGCGACATGTCGTTGTATGCTAGCCTTCAGATCAGACGGACATGTCCCTGATAGACAGGATCTTTTAAATATCCCCACAGCCAGAAGTCACATGGATTAAGGTCGGGGGATCTGGAAGGCCAATCATCTGGAAACTGCCTAGAGATGATGCGGTCATTAGTGAAGGTTTCTCGCAGCAAATCTTTCACGTGGCGAGCGACATGTGGTGTTGCCCCATCTTGCATGAAAATGGTGGTGTGTTCACAGTTCCGTTCTTGCAAAGCTGGAATCACGTGTTGCACAAGGAGGTCCCTATAACGTGCAGATGTCACTGTACACCTAACAGGCCCTCGAGGTGTCATCTCCTCAAAGAAAAACGGACCATGAATGAAGGAGCTAGTGAACCCACACCATGCAGTCACGTAAACTGAGTGCAATGGTTGTTCCTGCACAACATGTGGACGAGTGGAACCCCATATGCGACAGTTCTGAGTATTCACTGTACCGACCAGAGTAAAATGCGCCTCGTCAGTCCACAGAATATTCCCCGGCCACATGTCATCCACTTCCATGCGTGCCAAAAACCGATGGGCAAACTCACGGCGTTGTGGAATATCTTGGGGTTTCAATTGGTGCACAATTTGAATCTTGTAGGGATACCAGTGTAAAATGCACCGCAATACCTTGCGAACTGTTGACCAGGGGAGTGACAATTCACGTGCCACAGCTCTAGCACTGGTTGCAGAAGTTGAGGCATGTGCTGCACGGTCAGCTACAGCTACAGCAACTTCGTCCACAACTTCCACGGGGATGGGCCGCCTTCCTCTCCCTGGTGCAACACCCAATTCACCTGTTTCCTCGAATTTCTTCATCATCTTCTTCAGCCCATTAATTGACATGGGCCCTCTTCTCAGCCCTTTCTGTTGGCGATATTTCCGCAGTGCAGCGTTACTATTGCTCCCATTCTGGTAAAACAACTTCACTAGCAGTGCACGGTCTTTCTTCGCAATAGCCATTGCTTTTTACACGGGAAAAATCAAACTTTTAATGTTCGGCGAACATTCACATCACTAAAGGAAAAAAAAGCAACAAGCGTCACCAACAACAACCAGGGAGCTCACACAATGGTTAGGCAATGTCACCGACTTTGACGTCAGAGTTACGGAAAATTCCACGTTTTGACTGCTTACAGCGCCATTTTTTACCCTGGTGGCGAGAATTGGAACTATTTTTTTTTTTTTTTTTTTTGCATAATTCGCGAGCGCATTGCTTCATTATCATATCTACGAAGTTTCAGACTGCTACTCTCATTACAGCCCGTGCTGTACCACTCTGAACACCGTCACTTTAATTATAACCACCTGGTATATATATATATATATATATATATATATATATATATATATATATATATATATATATATATATATATATATATATATATATATATATATTAAGTCCACTTGATTAGCAAATAGGCTAAATCGCGAGCCAACCTTCAGTTTAAAGTGCGATCCGATCCACTTTGTGCCTCCATTGAGTATCGACGCGAGGACCCTTCATTACAAGACCTCGACGTTATTACTACGCCATCGGTGGCACCCAATTTACACAAATATGTTGATTCCAATAACACGTTATATGCATAATCTGATAATGATGCACTTTGGGTGCATCTAAACATATTTTTTTTCAACTATAGCATGTCTAAAAGAATCATTGAAGTTGGGATTTTTATAACTTCAGGAGGCACGGCTCTGTAAACGTGCGATATAAACTTAATGCAGGTTTGCCTTGCATACGTGGTGGTTTTGTCACGTTTCTTCGCTTCGTAAAACATACACTTTTGCAGGAAAGGCTTCTTGCATCCTCCTGGGACCTTGCTCTAGCTAAACAAAAAATACATTTGTTTAGCATAATCGAGGGTTACATATTCGTGCCGAACTTACTAGAAAACAAGGATTCTATTGGGATCATACTGCTTTGAATGACAGTATCAATGAAGTTTTATGTACGCTAAAAACTAAACCCACAGCGCTACAGCCCTCGAAGGACCTTGGCTTACCTACCGACTGCTGGTCTCCCTCCCACACTGTTCCTCCATCACCTGTTATAGCGTGGAGGTCTTAGACCAGTATTAGGGTGATGGGTGATCAGCCCGACGAACCCCCAGCCGTTATTTTAGGTCTTCTTGACCGGGTTCGCTCACTCACTCGGAGCTTCCCAATTTCCTCACGATGGAGGGTTGCCACCGGCCCTATACGTAGGCCGAATAAATTCCGACCAGAGCCGTATTCGAACCTACGCCGTCCCGCAGCGAACGATCTCAAGACGAGTGAACGCCTTAACCCGCTCGACTACGGAGGAGGACTTTTATGTACGCTACTACTTATAATAATGAGCATAAAATATTAATCAGGAACTTTATTTTTCGTCAACTGGATGTAACATCTTTTTTTGTTATTCAGCAAATATTCAATTCATCACCTTTTATGACATTAATTTTCTTGCCAGGACAGCTGTTTTTATGCCGATTTTGACGATCTTAACTACACGTAAGCTAGATATTAGCTAATATTCGTGCTGTTATATTACTATTCTTCTACCATCTTTGTAACATGTCATGCAATAACAATAATAGAATTGATTAATTTACATATTCAAGTGAATAGACCTATGAATTATATTAATGTATTAATTTAAACATTTGCTTAATTGTTGTCGTTAATGTTATTATTACCATTTTTTCTGAAACACTTGGCTCAGACACCCTCCCCCGACATATATTTCTAGATGCGTGCCTGCCGAACGATAAATTAGATCAAGCGGTGGTGGTACCGGACTTAGAGGCTAAAGGGAAAACAAAGAAGTATGTGCGTCATAAGCTGGGCATAAGAAACAGCACAATATCACAAAGAAACACTTTTTGAAACTTATGTCATATAAGATGTTTAACAATATTAAGAACAATAAATGCTTTCTATTTGTAATATACTAAATATTGAAATTTTAAATAGTCTTTTGTGTTCGTACTACACATTTAAAAACTTTTTTGTTGCTCCCCAGCTCCAAGCTTAGAATTTAAAGAAAAAATGTACATTTTCATAGTGCACGGAAGTTCGACATTCAGAAAGAAAGAAGGTCTATTGGAAAACATTTCAAGACTTCCAAAAGGTATAGCAGTAATGAAAAAGAGCACTCACTTATACCGTGTTTGTTACAACCTGTCCGGCTTCCCGCGGTAGATGATCGCTGGCTTTTCTAGCATAAACCAAGCGGTGTTGCTGCTGAAGACCGCCTGAACTCCGTGCTGGGGAAAGCCAAAGCCAGGCAGAAATTAAAATACGCAACGTGGCAACAGCTTCTACTTAAGCTCCTCTCTTCTGGCTTCCATTCGCTCCTCGCTGCCCAGCAGACGACTTTCTTCTCGTTTCTCATTGGCACCGAAACTGTCGAGCGATCGCTAGCGCGGGAAACGGGACAGGTTCTAACAAACTTGGTATAAATGTACGATGGATAGACAGTTGTATGAAGCGAGAAAAACCACAAAGTAGATTTCATAAGATACCTAGCAATCAGTAACCAACAAACTGCATTTTTAATATAAATGTCCTCATGATTAACGAACCTTATTTATTCTCACCACGCAATGGGTAAAATATTTGGAGCTTTATCCCACTTTCCAGAAAAATATTTCTTGTTTCTGCTACTTTTGACTTTTGTTGGCATGATATCCCGGATCACTTTTAGGAGACGAGACGGGACAAAACGAGACGGGACGAGACGAGACGAGACAGAACCCTTCGAGACGGGACACGAGACGGGACAAACGAATATTTTCGAGACGAGACACGAGACGAGACAGCATTTTCACGAGACGGGACGGGACAGACCAAAGTCTCGTCTCGTCTCGTCTCGTCTCGTCTCGTCTCGTGGGCAACACTAGTTTAGATGCTAATAACTACTGAAGATTTGAGAAAATAATGTTTTCTCTTAAAAGAATGAGAAAATAACATTGGCACTGTTGAAAAATGTAGCACATGTAACCCGTGGCAGTGAATGTGAGTGTATAACATACATAGGCGCCGACTCCATGGGGCTTGGGGGGCTCGACCCCCCCCCACAATGTTAACGATGTGGGGCAGAGCCCCCCCCCCAAATGATTTTGCTTAAGAGGATCTAATGTATTATTTTGCTTCTCTTGTAAAGTTTACTCTCAATTGTGCCACATGAACTTAACTTTAAATACAAATTTGAAATGTTCTAAACCATCAACGTTGTGGGGCTGAGATCGCTAAACCATCAACTTTGGGGGGGCTATGACCGGAGACAGCAAAACACATGACTTATTACTATATACTAAGTATATAATTATTATTTACTATTATACATATAATAATCAGGGACATAATGAATTTAGCCAACGACTTGTTAATGACTGTTTGGGAATCCCCTAAAAGAATGCAAATATTTAGGAACATTTTTGATGTGAATGATAAGGCTGGCCATACTGGACTGCCACCACTTTGCCCTCGTCTTTGGACGTTCAGAGCCTCCAGTATGCAACAGATCTTAAGGACCTATGGCAACCTTCTCAATTTTTTTGAGAAAGTTTCTGAAGAACATTCTACTGACGCAGGATCAAAATGTGCTGGATACCTGGAGACAATGCTTCACTTCAAGACATTTTTCTTTCTCTCCCTCTACTGCCATGTGATGGGTGCAATAGAAGAGGTAAACTGTAAGATTCAGTTTCCACGCATTGGTGCTACAAAATCAATACTAAAATACTTGACTGACATCTTTCAAAAAAAGCGAATGGGTTTTGAACAGTTCTGGCAGAAATGCACAAAAGGCAAACCCAGCCTCGTTGATGAGCCAGAATTGCCCCGGCAACGTCACGTCCCTAAGAGACTTGAAAATCCTGATGCTCCCAAAACTCACAAGTTCTACACTCCAAAATAGCATTATAAATCAATATAGACTGACGTCTGTGACAAAGCAAAATCATGTGTTAAACAAGGACATGAATCTACAGGACTACAAAAAGTAACAGCCGTAGGGAAAGAATGCATCTCAGCTGTGAACAGTTGCACAACAAACTTTCAGCAAACGCGAGAATTCTTTCTCCAAGATTTGGATGCCGATAGGCTCTCCTTACACATGTCCATGCTAGGTTCTATCTACCATGAGTGACGAGGAAGTTTCTTTTGGAAGACAACACGCCCCAGGAGCTTCTGCCTGAAGTTGCCAAATTCATGATGTTCCTCTGCACTGTACCAGTGGAAGCCACATCCGAAAGGTCATTCAGTGCTATTCACCGATTAAATACATATTTGAGATCTACAATTGGGCAGAAGTGAGTAAGCAGCATAGCGGTAGTCCACATACATCAAACTGTGCTTGATAATTTGGACCTGAGACCGCTGGTTAATGAGTTCATAAAAAAATAACCCAGTGCGTAGAGCAACTTTTGCTTTGTTTTTAAATTATTTCCATATGTTTTTGTTGTGTATGTCACTTTATAGCTTAGTGTACATGCTATTTTTTTTATTATTGCAAAATTAAGTTTAAAAAGTAAAATATTCTAGCAAGAACAAAAAGTAAATCTATTTTCCTTCGATTTGTGTTAGCATTTATGTAAATAATTAAATAAAACTGTTAAATATTGTAAATGTTCGTTATTTTATGGGTACGTCAACACTAAGGTTATATTCAACCCGTCACATGTCTGTTGCGTACATTAAAACACACCCATGTCCTCGTCCGGACTCGAACCCGAGACCTCTGGATCAAAACGAGTTGAGTCGACCACCCAACACACTCGGCTACCGAAGCCAGCATAAAACTGTTAGATTGGCCTCTTAATGTAAATATATACTTTTCAATAAAAATGTTAATTATCTAAAAAAACAAATGAGCAGACACAATAGACATAAAGAGACTTTGAAACATTTTCTAAACGTTTTTCATGTTACATTTCATTTGCATGAGGAATATAATAGCTGCTTAAAAACTTATATACGAAGACGTAATTTTTATTTTAAAAAAAGGGAGGGGTGAGTCATTCATTCATTCATTTATTTCAGTGATCAGAGCCCCCCCCCCCCCCAATAATTTTGACAACATATGTTACTTCAAGTTGATATACCACTTTACGGACACACTAGCGTAAAGTTGCATTACCCGCATATTCGAATCCCAGCCTGGGCATGGATGTTTTTGAGTGCTTATTCATCAATTTCATCATATCATAACTCATCTCCATCTTCGCAAATAAGCCAAGTGACACAAAAACCGTAGAAAATAAAGCAAATCAATAAAGAGACAATTATGACCTTGTAACTTTCTGTTGTATTTTTCTTTAACTTGACATGTTTGTAAAGAACGATTTCAAATGTACACAGGGCTTACGTTTTTAATAGTTTTCACTGATATTTAGCTCTTATGGATTAAAATAGTTATCATTTCGAACCAATATGAACGCATATATGCAATATCAACAATAAAATAATTTGCTTTCATCAAAGTCACACATATCATAAATTCGAAAGTTAATTAAATTATAAATAGTGTTATTAGATCCACCACAAAAATGTGCATTACAGATTTAAGAAAGAAATATTTTGTAAAAAAACTAAACTGTTCCAAATAATTGATATAATTCAGATCACATTACATATTCCTTAAGTATAATACATTTTTGACGTTGCTTGTAACAAGGACGTATTTAAGGGGGGGGATCCAGGTGGTCCGGACCCCCCGAAAGATTTATTAAGTATTAAAATTAAATTATGAAAAATTTATTCGTTTAGCCGTTGTTATATGATTTCCTCTGAACTTATTGTAAGACAAGTATTAGATTGGGATCATACGGCTTTGAAGGACACGAAAGACGTATTTTGGCGGTTCGGATCCACCCCCTACCCGAAAGACTTATTAGGTTCAAAAATTAAATAATGAAAATATACTCGTTTAGCATTTGTTGTATAATTTCCTCTGAACTTATTGGAAGACAAGAAATATATTTGGATCATACGGCTTTGAAGAATTTGAAAGGACGTATTTAGGGGGTCCGGACCCCCTTCCCCACCCGAAAAATTTATTAAATATGAAAATTAAATAATGAAAATATACTTGTTTAGCATTTTTTGTATAATTCCTTCTGACCTTATAGGAAGACAAGGATTATATTGGGATCATACGACTTTCAAGGACAGGAAGGACGTATTTATGGAGGTTCAGGGGCCCGGACACCCGAAATACTTACCTAGTACTAAAATTAAGAAATGAAAATATTAGCATTTTTTGCATAATCGATGGTTATTAATTTCCTCTGAACTTTTTAGAAGGCAAGGATTATATTGGGATCATACGGCTTTGAACGACATTACAAACAAGATTTATGTACACTACTACTCAAAATAATATGCATAAGATATTTATTAGAAACTTACTTTTCTCCAACTACATGTAACATCATTTTTGTTATTCGATAAATATTCAATTATTCACCTATTTGACATTAATTCATTGCCAGGGCACTTGTTTTTATGTAAATTATTCCGATTTTAACTACAGGTATGCTACGTAATGAATATGCGCTGTTGCTATATTCTTATACAGTCTTTTTACCTATTCGTGTAATAATACTATGTAATATTAATTTATGCATTGAAATTAGTATTAATTTGATTTAATACAATTATTTTAATTTAAACATTATTATTATTATTATCATTATCATCATCATCATCATTATTATTATTATTATTATTATTATTATTATTATAATTCCTGAGACACTTGGTTCGGACCCTCCCCCCTCCCGAAACATATTTCTAGATACGTGCCTTGTAAGGCACGGTATCTTAAAGCAGCCTTAAATGCGCATACCCAACTAAAAATGAAACGAATTTCTGTGACTATAGTATCTAGTAGAAGAAAAGTATGTGCTTCTCTATAGCAGTTCACATCCAGGTACGAGAGTAAAATTTAATTCGAAACTGCCATTATGAGCACTGCTGCATGTAAACAATGGTGTCCACAGTAGATACCTCGTTTTACATGAAATAGAATGTACGTGGCCATGCACAGTTTTAGTCGCATTTTTCATTGGCAAGCTCTTCATTCTCCTCTTTCTTTGTCGGTGGTACTTACATATTCCGGGTCTTTATGGGAATCATATACACTTTCTAACTCATTCTCACCTTTGCCGTGGCCTCAATACTCGCCAACTTTCTGAGACACGTTGCCAGAGGTAACAGCAAAATGTAAAAAAAATTAAAAGTTTTTTCAATAAAATAACAATATAATAACCGACAGCGTTGCAGTCGAGTATATATTGCAGAGGACATTTTTTCTGCAGACGACAAAAGCGAAGAGGCAGGCCGTTCCGCTACCGTCAAGAGGTAACAAGAGGAAATATATTGGCGCCAATGCAAGGGAACAGCGGGGAAAGACTTAGAGGCAAGTATGCTAGGGAGTAATTCATATGCCTGTTTAGAGGCACAGTTGCCGGTCCGGTCTACCGGATCAGCAAGTGTTGTCACATTCGATTTCCAGAAAAGAGCTAAATCCCTCCTAAAACGGGGATACTATTTCTCTCAAGCAACAAGAGCTAGATTGCAAAACCAAAGCTGGATTTAACTACAACAAGACCGTTTACGTAATAGAAGAAGAGATAAGTACTTGATGGGATTCGTGATTTGGACAAACCTTGTTCAAAGAAACTAAGTTGGCAACAGTAGTAAGTACATCTGTACGGACTTCTTTTCCAACCCCTGGAGGAGGGGAATTCTGTCGTCTGCTCACCGCAGAAACGTCAAACTGACCCGAGAAATTTGGGTTTCTTCTTCCCCTTTTCACCTCTTTGCAAAGAAACAAAGATGGTTGACATCGCTCGACCAGTGTTCACTGGATTTTCGCGGCAACTCTCTCATGAGTGGTAGTTCTTTCTTGGAGTGGCTAAATCACTGAGCAGATTGCAAGAAAAATAACGAAATGAACAAAAATCTTGATCAAAGGCATGTTATTTTTTTTTTTTGGGGGGGGGGGGTGTGGGATAGGGTGGAGATGGTAACGTCCGATGGTCGCTAACTCTTTGAAAAAGTCACGCCACGCCACTGCACGTTGCAATTCAGTAACAGCAATTTCGCCTCCACCTTTGCTACTTACCATACTTTACACAAAACAACTGGTAGATACCATAACTTCCAACCAGTGATGTGCTGTAGACTACAAGTTTACGTCTACATGCGTTGTCTACGCGTAATCTACACGAAGATTACATTGGCTTATAGTTTACATAGTCTACTGTAGACAATGGAAACAACATGGAAGAAAGAAATCCTAGTGCTCTTTGAAAGAGAAAGTATTCTTTTCGTCAAACATGTCGATAATATAGGCGTATAACGAACTTGGACCATCCGACGTAATCAAAGTTATCAAATTTTCACTTACGAGGGAAAAGGGACTACATGAAGAAAAACAAATGACAGCCATAGTGAAAACTGACATTATTTTTTACACTGACAAAAGGGAAGACTAAGAATATTTTTTGTCTTATTACTGCATAGGAAAGTGCATGTTTTCCACGCATGTGGAAGTTTCGATTTAAAGCACGGGTCTTTCTTGTCGCACAACAGTTTTGCTACCTTGTGCATACATAGCTAAACTGCCTAACCTAACAACGTAGGCATGTGCCCTAAAATTAAAATGCTTTCTCCCGTGACGTCAGAACATAAGGTTGGTCAAGTCTTGTGCGAGAAATGAGACCCGTAAAGCACGGATTAATTGACACAGATTCAATGAAAAGACAGGGTTACCAAACAAAGAAAGTATCACAGATTATAAAATATCAAGTACTAAAATGTATTTTAAACACATTTAAAAATATGTTTAAAACACATTGTTTAACGTTTAAAACTTTTGTAAAAAAAACATAGCCGTGTGTTTTAAACACTTTCGTTTTAAACATGCCAACCCTGTTTCATAACGTCCTGTAAGTTTGAGACTGGCGGAAGCTGGAAACTAATAGCTGAATACACAATGCGTGATTTTGATCATGACTTGAATTTTTTCTCTTGCCGTACAATTCATTGGTTTGTATAACTGAATGAATCGCAGATGCTTACGTTTGGTAACATAATTTGTACTTGGAAAGATAAATTGATCTGGAGAATGACACTGCAGGTTGTTTTCTGCAGCAGGAAATATTTCACCCTGATTTTTCCAGGACGAGGATAGTAATTCTATAATATTTTGTTTCTTGAAATTTAGATGAATATGAATCCTAACCTACTTCAGAAGTGACGAAAAAAGGAGGGGCTATTGCCCCCAACTTTTGTGCCTGCAGTAGAGGTGTTTGGGATCCCGAAAAGTCGGGACCGGGTTCGGGAAAAAAAATTCCCGTCCCGATCCCGACTTCGGAAAATGACTTCCCGACTTTTCGGGATCCCAAGCAGTCGGAAAATACCGAATGGTAATTTTAAAAAGTCGTCAATTCTCGACTTTTTCTGCATTGTAAATGTCTGGAACGTATCGGAAATTGTTAGTTTTTTTTTTACCAGAAGTGCAAAAACAAGCATTTAAGATGGAAATTACGTGTAGAACTCGAGATTTCAAGAATTTAAAGAATTTCCCGTCCCGACCCAAAAACTTCTGTCACGCACACCCCTACCGTGCAGTATGGTAAACCTTATGTACTGTCCTTGCCGCACTGTACTCATAAAAACGAGTATTTTTTTCTTTAACGAATTTAACTATAATTTACTGGGAAAAGGTTGGCTTCTTTTGTTTAAATCATGTTTAAAACATGTTTTTTAACTCATGTTTAAAACTATGATTAAAACAAAAAAAAATGTTTTAAACAAAAAAAATAGTTTGTCTTGTTCATTTTTAACAAAAGTACAAATTTTGCCAACCCTGCGGTTCCGGCATAATTTATGAGGTTAAAATGAAACTATACTTGCAATTTAAGATGATAACAGCACGTTCATCATCAAATTCCCCATTAGCTTTCGTTGACCAAGCATTGAAGAGAATTTCATTATTATGGACGTCGTAATATCAACACCGATATATAGACGTCAATATTTTTATAATATTGATATCTTAAAAACTCGATATATCGAAATATCGCTCAGAAGATTTGGATGATACCGGAAGGGGAAATCCCTTGGTCACGTGGGAGGAACGTTCTAAGGCGACACCAGCTGTCGATTCAGACACACCCATACCTTGTACTTCTGGCGTGGCGTCTTGTAAGTAGTACGATTTGATGCTCTGCATTAATTAATTTCTTCAGCAATAATATGCAAAGTCACATTTATTTGGATAGTCTTTTTAGTATGACTAAAGCATTGGAGATAAAGATAGCAAGGGCATAGAGTTGTAATTTAAGAGGTCAACACCTCAAAAAGATGGCTGCAATAGTAAGTCTCTTCCATGTGATTTCATGTCTGGGCCTAGATTGTGATGCAAATATTTAAATAAATATTTTCTCAGCCGAGTTGGAATATATTAAAAAATGACAATTTACGAGTGTAATCAATAATTTCCCAAGTTGTCGATAATGTTTGTAGTCTTGAAAAATCCATGTAAAGGAGATAGAATGTGGTTTGTGTTAAAATTTAGTACATGGTATTAAGAAAATTCTTCATACTAAAAATTTTATGTGATTACACTATTTCATTTGTTATTAGTGCATCTTTTGTGTAAAATCAGGGTTACATTTATCTAAACGTGTACTAAAATATATGCCATGTAGCTAGGCATGAAATTAGAACTTTGAGTCTGTTGAATAATGGTCCACCCAAGGAAATTAATTATATGTGTAGTAATTATTCTCCAGTGTTGTTTGATCAGGAATCGTTCACAACCGTGCATTAGAATGGAAACATGTGTAACAACTTCTAATTACATGACATTAGATTTAGCATGTTTGTGTTTGTGAAATAATCTGCACATCATTCGCTTGCACATAGCTTTAGCTAGATACCATATGTGATAATGAAATATATCGAAGGTTACTAGAATTTGAATTCACTTGTAATGGGATAACAATTTCAAAAGAATATAAAAAGGTTATAGTTCTTCAAAACAAATCCTTGACTTGACTTGGTATATGACTCACAGCAAGCAATGTCATATTAGGCCTATTAGGTTGAATGTTATTAATGATTTTTATGGATTTGTTTTTAGGGCAGTTCAGTTTGACATTTTTGCCAGTCTCAGTGTAATGTGCTGAGTCCCAGGTTTAAATATTTGTAAAGATATTGATGCATTTTGTTCTCTTTCCATTACATTTTTCATCACAAGAAAGTGTGGTGTGTTACCCCCACACCCCCTATACACCTTCATGGTGTGGTGCTATGCACAGGGGAGCACTTTACTTTCTTTTTTAAAATCATTCAATATTCATCATTGAAAGTGAGAAGACAAATAAAAACAATGTTAAATATTTCTTTTGTGCTTCACATTTGTCAGAGGTGTAAGGACATCCCTTTCTAACGATACCCAAATGCCAACCTCACTTCCACATAGTACACACTGGACTACATTTTACAGACTAACGAGGCTCTTGCATGTATAATCCTCTTTGATACTTGTGTTATGTGGTGTCCATATGTGTTTGTGATCATCCAGTCATTGATTTCACCTTATCACCATTCATCCTCATTTTCAAAATTAGTGGTAGAAATGTGAAGTAATATAAATCATTCATTCATTCATTCCCATTAGTCAATAAGATCACCACGTTTTAGGATTCTGCTTTTTTCCTAGGTTCAGTATCATGGCACGTTTAACTCAACATCGAGTCACAGAAATTAGGATTTTTTTTTAATTTTATCTGGCTAAGAGCAGATAAAATGTTAGAAATGTGTTGAAAAAATTATCTATTAGTGGATAAAATTTAATTTTCTCCCTCATTTTCCACTGTACCAGTCCCCACTTGAAGAATTTTATCATGTTGCATGTAATAGCTCTTACAACAGAGATCCCATCATCTTGCTTGGAACTCACTTAATGATGTCAGCATCACTGGATGGAGTAGGCTTTGGGGCCACCTTCTCATTGGCTCTGCATGAGAATTTCTACAGACATGGTTTTGGTGCATGTCATGTGCTTGAAAGATACTCACCCTGTGCGTGCTTAGTGTTTGTGGCATGTGTTTCATGTGCCACTTGACATATTTTGCCTCTGCAACCTACAGTGCTCAAAAAGAGTTTTGCATATTCAGGGTTTGTGATCATTTTATTGTACTAGATACATGGAATCATATTCAAGAGTACAAGGGAGACATACAAACAGACAGAAAACAGTGTAGTCATGCAGAAGAAACAAAATCGCACCAGAAGCACAAGGTTAAAAATGTTGGATGCGAAACACAAAATAAAGGCAGTGCAATACCGTGTACAGTACAAGAGGTGAGACAAGATACTCTCCCACCGGTGTGCTGGGTCAGATAGGCGGCAAGCGCATGTGCGAACTTCCCTTATCGCGTGCACAGGCAGGGTTGCTGAACATCAAAAATGTTGTGTGAGCACCGAGAAACTCGGTGGACAGAAAGTAATCCAGAGCCAAGGGTGAGAAATTGTATATAATGTCAATGCATTTATGAAAGACGAGGTGGGAGTTCGTATGTCCGAAAACCAGTTGCAAAGGAGGGTGGCTCGCGCATGTGATCTTTCATTCAGCAGTGTGAGAAGAATTGTACTAATAGAAAGTAAAGCATGCACTACGTTGAAGAAACACTTTCATACGCCCCATAAAACACAACGTCACTGAAAAATCAAAAGTGATATAGACGAGTTCAATAAGTGTGTTGTTAGGCGTGTTGTGCACGAATTTCACCTTATGGATGGGCAAAGTATCCGAAGGGTTTTGAAACAAAGAATAGAGTTCCAAGGCAGTGTCTGGAGTGTGCGCAAGAGAATACGTGACCTAGAGTTTAAGTAGGAAAAAGCAGAAAATAATAGACAATTGCTTATAGAAAAGGATGAAATAAGAAGTTTACGTTCATCATACCTCAAAGCCATAAAAATCTTTCATTGACAAGGGCGACCCATTGTTTACCTTGACGAGACTTATTTTCACAGCTCGACAACAAAGGAAGAAGCTTGGCTGGATGGAACCATGGCTGGCGCCAAAGCACAGGTGTCTAAAGGGCAACGTGTAATTGTTGTACATGCTGGCAGTTAATGTTCAAATCTGGAAAATCTTTTGGCGATTACCACCATGATATGAATGCCCAAAATTTTTATTTCATTTTTTTTACTTACTTCGCGTTTTGTACCTCTTGGATACTTTGCGAAGATGGGGATGAGTGATGAAATGATGAAATTGATGAATGGACATTCACAAACAACCATGCCCGAGTGGGATTCGAACCCAGGACCCTTGGCGTCGCAGCACGATGTGCTAACCACTCAGCCACAGGGTCCGGCTCCAAAATTTTTGAGAAGTGGCTATGAGAGAAATTGATCCCCAATTTGACACCAAACAGTGCGGTTGTTGTTGACAACGCCTCATGCCATAATGTACATATAAATCCTATGCCTTCTTCCTCCTCCCAAAAAGACATTATGATTCAGTGCCTCGTTCAAAACAACACCCCCTTTGATGCACACATGTTCAAATCAGAATTGTATTCATTGGTGAAAATAAACAAACCCTGTTTGAAGATGTTCAAAATTGATTCCATCTTAGCAGAACACGGTCATTCCGTTGTACGTTTACCATCATACCACCCAGATCTTCTTGCTTACTTTTCTTGTGTTCTCGTTCTGCATAGATAGTATGGCCCATATGCACTGCCAACCCTGCTTCTGTGCGTCCTTCCCCTATGTATGGCTTGGGCGTGAGGCCGCGAGGTGTTTCTTGTTTTCCCTATTCTACTGTACCTATGGCTCGCAGGCATGCTTGGGATCAACAGATTGGAGTTCAGTACCTCGAGCCCGAAGGCATGCTAAGGATAAGAGCATTAAACTTCTCCTGAGGAAGACTGACCCACTCTTAAATGGCAGGCTCCCACAATTGCACCTTGTTCACAGGAGGATTTTCATGGCGGACAATTGCTCGCTTCAGGTGTCCCAATGCATGTTCCGCACAGTTCATGTCTGGAGAATATGCCAGCCACACCATGCTTCGAATACCATGCTTATCAAGGAACTCTTGAACCATTCTGGCTCGATGTGGTCGAGCGTTATCATCCACCAGTGTAAAGCAATCCCCCACAGTTGTAGAGAAATCTGCTACCATGGGTTCGAGAATAGAATTTCTGTGCATCAGACCAGTCATGTGACCCTGGAGGGAAATTAGTGGTGTACGTCAACCAAACATGATTCCACCCCAAAAATGATGGAGCCCACCCTGCTGCTGGTGGTGTTCCTGGATGAAGGGCTCATTCAATCTCTCCTCGTCTCCAAACCCTTATACTTGAGCTTAACGGGTGCAAACTGATGGTGACCTCATCTGTAAAGAGCGTGTGCACCCACTGTTCCTTACTCCATTCGCTGTGCATTGTTGCCCACCTTACACGGTCTCTTGTTTGGTGTGGTTTCAGAGGAACCTTGGGTATGGGCCTTCCTAACATCAATCCTTCCTCATGAAGTCGATTCTGCACTGTCTGATTGGAAACATTCGGGGTCCTGAGACCCTCCGCAGATCCTGGCACAAACTGGTAGCAGTTGTAGTGGGTCTTCGTCGTGCTGAAATCACCACGTACCGATCTTTGCTGCATGTTGTTTCGCGTGGCCGCCCTGTCCTTGGTCGATCAGCAACTGATTGTGTCTCCATGAACTTTTTCCACACTCGAGAGACATGACTTTGGCTCATTCCAACATGGGCAGCGACATCCACTGGGCGATATCCCTCCTGCATCAGTGTTACAATTTGAATGCGGTCCGTAGCAGAAATGGTTGCTTGAAGCATGTTGCCCTTCGTTTTCCACCCGCTCTCTGTGCTGTTTCCAACTCACAAGTGGAGATAAGACATGGACAATGCCTCCCATCGGGCTGCTTTCAAATCTGCTCAAGGATCATGTGGCAACTACTGCCCTCTATCTGCTGAATATTGAACTCACTTGGGGCATTAGGTCGGTTTCTGTCTCGGGCATTGCTCACATAATGAACATTGTATACCTTTTGGGGATATCGTGACTCAAACCATGTGCAATCATAATATGCAAAACCTTTTTTGAGCACTGTAGTATTAAAGTGAATTTTTTTTGCAAGTACGGACTTAAGTAATACGCTACTTACATAAATCTGAAGTTACATAATAAATCTCTCAAATTACAACTACTATCTTGTATGAACATTTTTGCATCTTTGACACACATTGCAGTATAATGACATACTGCTACGGATGTCAGTTAGTTTTTATATTATTTTATATATTTTTCATAGTTTTATAGTTTATATCTGAGTAAATACCGCTGCATGATGTTTCATTTATAAAATAATACTGTGCAAATAATATACATATATACATATACATACATATAATAATAATAAATATGGCAGTTTCTTATGAATTTACACTTAAACAATTTACAAATTCGACTTATGCAAAATTCAAGTTACATATAGGTTTACTGAATGCATTACTTACTAACTTGGGGGGGGGGGTGTTACTGTATGTAGTTTTTCGAGTTTATTTTATTATTTGAATTTTTTAGATTAGCGGTACGAGCTTTGATGGAAATAGTAATTTCAAGTTATTGATTAGGTTAGATTAGGAATTTTAGGTTTAATGCAGTTAGCAATTTGACACGTGAATACTAGTTTGAAGTTGTTAGTTTTGATGGTGTTAAGAAAATGACATGCAGATATTAAATTGATGTTGTTGTTAGGTTAGGAGTTTTAGATTCTACACTATTTTGTTTTTTATGTAGTGGTAAATAATGTTCTATCTGGTGTTATTTTGGATTGTGCTATATTCACTTGCATGTAGCCTTCGGGCTGTGATGCTTTAGGCTAACATACCAGAGGTACTTTACTGTACCATATACATCTTATACGTTAATAACAACAGAAAATCTTCTTTAACAACATGCAAAATTTGACATTAATTTGCAGGGTACATAGGGTCAAGGGTACCCATGCTATAATTTGACTACATTGTTCAGACAGACATCTGATGATTAATGAAGAATTGCAAAATCTGTATCATAAGTACCTACTTTTGTTTTATTTTACTCCTTACTGAACAACTTGGTTCATGCACATAATTTAGGTTGGTTTCTGTATGCTACTAGTGCAGGCAAAGTAGAAGTATGTTAAGAATGCAAGCAAGAGGTTAAGAAATAAATGCTTGCATTAACTACTTTTTAAGAAATATATAAATCAAAATATGGATTTTTGTTAGATTGACATGTAGTGTGTTCAGCCTATGCATCATATAAACTGTTTATACACTACTAAAAACAGTGAAAAACACATTCGAACTCTGTATTTTAGGGTTGGACCTTGAATTATAAAAGTAATCAAGAAAGTTCTGTCAGATTTTCATATGACACACTTAAATATCAAAAAGTAAAATGAAGTCCCTATCAGCAGCAATGTCTGGACGACCATGGTAGTACCCTGTAGAACATAATCTAAAAAAAACATCAAGTACACTTGGAAACAGTAATCCTGTAAATCCAGTGAATTTAATGAATGGTAGTTGGATGCAGTAATGCCTGGGAAATAAGGTTGCTACATTGGTGTTTCCCAACCAAGGCAAGGAATTGTGTCACTGGTCACCATAGCAACCCGTGGCCTTCCATTTTATCCTAAGTTGAGAATAATTTTGCAATTCACAAGTGTTGGAACCATGTTTTCATTTTTAAATAAATGTTCCAGCTGCTGAGAGTATGCAGTTCTGTGCGATTGTCTGTTTGGCCAGATGGCAGCAGGTCACAATTTATGATACCCTGAGTAATCCACCAAACACACAGCATAACTTCTTTTGATGCAATAGTGGTTTCTGTTCTTTTGGAACAGGTTTATGTGATACTAACCAATGATGAGTATCGTAAAGAACTCAATTCTCATCACATGACATCATTGTGCAGAACCGGATCCCTCTTCAGACAAGACAGAAAGTATACACAGGCATCTGCTAATCTCACCTTCTGAACTGCAGTCAAGGCATGTGGACCCATCAATCCAACTTACAGTTTTCCAAGCTGATGGAGGTGTTGTCAACTGGTTGCTGCACCAACATGGAATTCTTCAACCAACCATTCTTCTCTCAATAGCTGGCTGCAGAACATTGTTGTCCATGGCTGCAGTTCTTTCAGCATATGGTGCATTTCAGAGGGATTCATTGCCATCCCTGAATTTTCTGAACCATCATTACCTGCTCACTCGCCACATCATGCTGAAAGCCTGACATACGTATATTCTTACTGCTGCTATCACATTACTATCCGTGACAAAAATATTGAGCCCTCTGTTTACGTGCTTGTGAAATTGTTCCCCGTGGGTGGAAAAAAGTCAAATATACCTCATTGGAAAGCTTCAAGTATCTATTTTTTAATATGGGTCATCCGAAAATTATTATTCTTTGCATTTTCTTATTATAATGAAAAATTCATTAAATGGTGTAGTTTTTCTTCCATTTTGCAAGAACAGGGAACTTAACATCATACAGTTAATAATCTACTATTGATATGATATTGAGATTTTTTGTACTTGAAGACGGATTATTTTTGTACATCTGTGGAGAAAGTCAAATGCAGATCTTCACTTCATTCTTCAAAAATTTTAGGCAAACGTGCAATCTTGAAATGCATAATTGCAAATTCAATGACATTGTAAAAAGCCTTTTAAAATAACATATGTGATCCAAATCCAGAAGTTTAATTTGTGTATCTCAATTATGACCACAGTTATAAATTATTATTTGCCACTCCTGATATGGTAAACGAGCGGATGATGTATGGTGAGATACGGCCAATCTCAGACTCCACATGCTGGAGATGACTTCACAGCATTACCACCTAGCTACAGCTGCACAGTCTACTCTATGGGAATACTGGACGTATGTTCCGTTGATCTGACTCAAAACATTGTGGCAGTGTAAAATAATGAATAAACAATTTATCATATTATGAATAAAATACATTTTCTTTGTATACTTTAGTTTTGGTACATTTTCTGGCTTTCTATCTAATCTTTATACAAACGTCATTTTCGCCTTATCATTTTACGTCATTCTTTTAAGCAGAGTAAGTGCAACGATGAGCAGAATTTCATGAAGGCAATAAAATATCTTACCAAATATTCTAACCCGCGACTCCTGGCTTGGCAGTCTCCTCTGTATATATATGTGTATATATATATATATAATGAGCCTGCAATGTACAGCAACTTCATAACAAAGGAAAACAGGAAATAAAAAGTGCATGTATGGGATCTTATGTATAGTTAGCGAGTGCAGGCAATAATTCATGGTTAGAACACAAGAGTGATAAAAGAAAATTTGTATTCGTCAATTACAGCATCTGAACAAAGCTGCTGGCTGGATGCAGAGTTTCAAGGGCTGCCGGTGGTGTGTGGCAACAAAGCGCATGTCGACATAGCAACGAGACAGAAAACTCATGAGCCAGTTGACAAGAAAAACAGTTATCTCTGTCGTTTTCAATTCACGGAATATGATAAAATGAGACATAGAAATTTGATTTTTATTCCATGTTCATCATTTGGATATGCTTTGCATTGCATTGGGTTCACCATTGCCAAGATTGCAACACTGTTTTTAAACATTAATTGTGGCTGTTCCAGAAATAATAGCAACATTATATGTGGCTGAGATATCTCCAAATAAACAAGCCTCAATCACAAGAAATTTCAAAGTTTTACGACTGGCTTACAAGAAGCTACACACAATTGAATTCGACTTACATAAAAAAACACATGAAACATTGAGCAATAGCAATAAATCACTATGTGGATTAATTCAAGGCTGTAGATAGAATCATGACTTGGTGTGTGACACGACTGCGCTGGAATATTACCATTTTATAATAATGATAATAATATCCCATTGAGAGCCCGGGTCTATCTACCAACTGCCAGCATCACTCTCACCTGATCCTGATCACTCACTCACCCTGAGGTGGGAATTTATCTAACCAGTTATGGGGTGACATGTGGTCAGCACAAAGAACACTCAGTCATTGTAGGTTTTCATGACAGGGTTCAGCTACTCATTCATAGCTCTCAAATTTCCTTATGGTGATTGTGGGTGGCCACAAGTCCCATAACTGGCTCAAATCTCAGGTGAAAGCTTGTTATGTTTCCCCCAGGAGATACATACCTGCACACATCCCGAAACCAGAGCCCAAAACATGATGCCTTATAACTCACAGCCACAGTCTGGGACATTGCCATTTTAGGATACTATTTTTGTTGATCATTTCTCAATTTATTATGCTGACCTTTTTGTGAGCCTCAAAATACCTAAGGAACTTGAGTTCAAGATAAGATATGATAAGATTTATTTCATCCATGAATCACTTAATTGCATATACATGCAATGATATCGGATGTCAGTTTGTTTACAATATCATAAACAATGCCATATAATAAAACAATTAAATTCAGTTTATGGTAACAGTGAAATATAGTAAAAGTATAATACAAAAATACGATGGCAATACAATACATGCTAACTGTGGAATATAATAAAATATCATTGAGTACAACATAATGCAATGATACACTGCAATGTAAATGTTACCTTATACCAGTAACCACACCATGTTTGGAGCATCTGATACATATTGAGATGCCTCCATATCATTATAGTATAATGTGGTTTATATTTTACGATACCTATTTTATTTTTATTGATTGATTGATTTCATCCATGAATCACATTGTTTTCATTTACATGCAGTGATATCGATCATGACAATTTGTATTTACAGTATCTTAAACCTTACAATATAATAGTACAATGAAATACAGAATATACACATGAAATATAGTAAAATACAGTGATATATAGGCTGTTATGAAATACTGTAATGGAAAAGTTACCAGTTTCTGCTTAAATTACCATGAGGATTACAACAATAATATACTGTCAATACAGTGCATGATTACAGTGGAATATAATTAAATATCATGGAGTATAACAATGAAATACAATATGTATACTGTGAAAACTAAAAAATGAAAGGAAAAAAATAAAGTATCCAAGAGAATAAAAAGATGGAAGGAAATTTTATTATTGCATGCTTAGATATTCATCAATTCAGTAAAAGCAATGTTCCAGTAAATATTTGTATGGTTCTCTCTTAAAAGTTTGCAGGTTTCGATTGCTTTTATGTGGTTTGGTAGGTTGTTATACAAGAGAATTCAAGTGTACATAGGTCCTTTTTCATATAAAATTGTATTGTGTACAGGTATTAGTAAATTAGTTTTATTTCTTGTGTCAAAATTATGTATGTCATGGTGGCATCTAAATAATTCATGAAAGTTTGCTTTTACATAGCAGAGCAGGTGAAAAATATATACAAGCACAGGAGTGGCAGAAAACCTAGATCCTTGAACAGCTTCCTACATAGTTCCTTTGGTCTTGCCCCTATCATGATTCCTACAACCTTCTTTCGTAAGATAAAGATTTGCCTACTCTTGTATGCATTACCCCAGAATCATGGGCGTCCGGAAGGGGAAGCAAGGGGGGGGGGGGGCGTGCCCCCCCCCCCCTGGAAAACGAAGGTCAACCAAAAATTACATATTTCACACATATAATTTAATTTCAGTCACAATAATGTGTGTTAATTATTGCACGAACATGATAAATTCAAATTTAAGCAATGTTTTTTGAAGGATGAACACTATTATTGGGGAAAATATGCCATGTTGCCCCCCCCCCTGGAAAAAAGTACCTTCCTTGCCCCTCCCTGGAAAAAATCCTGCGGACGCCCATGCCCAGAATATAATTCCATATGTTACCAAGGAGGTGGCCGCGGTGGCTCAGACGGTAATGTGTCTGACTACCATGCTCAAGGTCCCGGGTTCGATCCCCGGCCGGTTCAAATCCGGGAACTTTTCTAATGGTGGAAGCGGCCCCGGCGCCCACCCAGTGTCGAATAACATGGGTACCTGGGGGAAACCCTGGGGGTAAAGGCGGTCAGGGTCGTGATGCTGATCACATCACCCCCACTCACGACCGGATCAAGAAAGTGTGGGGCGTTACCCCCACACCCCGTATACGCCTTCATGGCGTGGTGCTATGCACAGGGGAACACTTTACCTTTTTTTTTATGTTACCAAGGATTGAAATAAGCTAATATAAATTATTTTCATTGTCTCCAAATTTGTGGTAGCCTTTATTACTTTGACAGCATAGATTATTTTGCTCAGTTTGCCTGCCAAATAGTTGATTTGTGATTCCCAATTCAGATTTTCATTGATCCACAGCCCTAAAAATTTAACACATTTCTCATAGTTAACTACATTGTTTTGTATTTTGAGGGAATCTTGTGGTTTCCTTCTTGCATGGTGAAAATTTACTGCTATAGTTTTATTAACATTCAGTTTTAGTTTGTTTGTTGAAAACCACTTACTGAGATCCTCTATTGTGTGACTAATGTTAGAAAGAAGTTCACTGTTTCAGCCAATCATCACCATGTTTGTATCGTCAGTGTATAAGACAATCTCGCTAAGCTTAGGTTTATTGGTAAGTCATTTATGTATAACACGAACAGTATTGGTCCCATTATAGATCCCTGGTTAACTCCACATGTTATTTTACATTGTTCTGAGACACATGTTTTTGTGCACCTGTTTTTTTCATCTACCTGCCTGATTTCTACAACTTGGTGCGGTTTTGTAAGTACGATCAAAACCAATCATTTGCTTTGCCTCTTATTCCATACTGATTTACCTTCTTTAGTAGCAGACTATGAGACACTAAGTCAAAAGCTTTTGTCAAATCAAGAAATAGCCCTATAAATTAGTCCCTATTGTCTAACAGATCCCTCACGTATTATATCAAATACAGCTGATACCATAGATTTCCCTCTACAAAAACCATGTTGAGAAGTGTTGATGATATTGTTTTGGTTCAAAAATAGTGTGATTTGATTATACATGACAGTTTCAAGAATTTTTGAGAATGGTGAGAGTAATGAAACTGGTCTGTAATTTTCCAAGCTTTGTTTATCACCCTTCTTATATATGGATTTTATCTTGGCTTCTTTCATTTTATTTGGAAATAACCCTGTTGAGAGTGACAGATTTGCTATGTGACACAGTGGTTGAGCAATGTAAGAGTTGCTCTGTTTGATAATTGTGGAAGGTATTTCATCTACACCACAGGACCATTTACGTTTCATTTTATTGATGATAACTTTTATTTCATTATTAGTGACTGCATGCACAAACATTGTTTTGTGACAAAAATTTACATTTGCTTCATATATCCTGCTTTTATTGTCTTCGGAAGTTGTCAATTTTTGTGCAATTCCCACATAGTATTTATTAAACATTGTTGCTACTTTTAAAGGATTCTTTACAATTTCACTGTTTTGATTTAGGGTGATGTTTTCTATTCTTTTATTATTACCATTTGTCTCCCTCTTTAGTATTTCCCACATGGTTTTTGTTTTATCATCAAAGTTTCTAATAAGGTTCTTGTTGTGTATTTGTTTAGTTAATTTTAGCATAGTCTTGTATTCAGACTTATACTTAGCATAGTATTTCTCAAATTCATTTGTTATCTCTCCCTCCCTTTTAAGTTTGTTTAAGAACCTCATTTTTTCACTTGCTTCTACAATTTCATTTGTAACCCAAACTTTTCCTTTGCAGGGTTTATTTTTTATTAGTCATTTTGGAAATGCTAAGTTAAAGTAGTATGTGAAAACTTTGAGAAATGTGTCTGTCGTATGCTTCATTTACGGTATTATGGTTGTATACCTCACTCCAGTTTTCCCTTTCTAACAGATACATGAAATAGTCCAAATTGTTCTTGCTGAATGATCTTTTGGTTTGAAAGTTTGTGTTTTTACCCATGTTACATCTATTTCCCTTTGTAGTTGTATTGTAGAGTGTAAAAATTTGAGCAAGATTTTTCTGAAAATCCACTATCCAAAACCTGGACTGAACATGTGGAAACAAATTTATTTACTAAGATTTGATCAAGAGCACTTTTAGAGCTCTTTGTTATCCTTGTGGGTTCCTTTACCATAGCTTCTAGATTTTACATATTGAGTAATATACTTAACACTGTAATGACGGACGGGTCTTTTAGGCCCGGTTTCAATTTTTATACCTGTCTAATTGTTTAATGCTGCAAATGAATGTGTTCTCCTTCCGTGACTTTTCGTCAATTTCAAAGGCCTTTGAAATCATTTATTGTAATCTTTGGTTATTTTTTAATTTTGGTCAGAAAATGTATTACTCGCGTTGCAGACGGATGGGTCCTTCAGGCCCGATTTTGATTTTTAAATATACAGGCCTATTTTTTCTACTGCAGAAATATCCCTCTTTGCCTCTGTGACTTTCCAAGGATAGTCACAACCGTGAAAAGCATATTCCTGGACCCCATGGCTGAGTGGTTAGCACATCGCACTGTGATGTCAATGATACCGGGTTTGAATCCCCCTCGGCAAGGTTCTTTGTAATTGTCCATTCATCAATTTCATCATTTCATCACTGATCCCCATCTTCGCAAATTAGCCAAGAGGCAGAAACCGCGAAGTAAAATAAAACAAATCAATCAATTGAAATCATATACAGTACCCTTTGCCTGTTCAATTTACCCAGGAAAAACAAATATCCTAAGTTGCAGACGGATACTGCAGAAAAGGATTTGTATGTTTGTCGACCATAGTTTGCATAACTATTGTTGGTTATTTCAGTTTGTTGTTTTCAAAGCACAAGTGCCGAAAGTTTCCGAAACTTTCTGAACAAACCTGCATGCACAGTTTGTTTGGTGCAGAGCATCTGTGTAGTTTGGACGACGAATTTGTTCTTGTGTATAATTGAAGAAATACAATGGCTCGCGTACCAAATACACGAAAGCTTAGATCTCGTGTCTCTTCTCCAGGTAAACTCGAACCTATAAGAGATGTAATCGAGACTTGGACTGTTTTCTTTCGAGAAGCGTACATTGCTGATTGCAGCATGGCTGTATACGAACACCTGGTCAATTTTAGAGTGCAAGCCGTCAAAATCAGGTCAATACGGAATCAAGCTGTATTCTGATTCTCAAACAGCTTCTGTTTTGAAGGCTCAAATCTACAAAGGAAAGGAAGCTGGAGTTATTAAGGAGAAAAATCAAGTACTTAGAGTAGTGAAGGACTTAGTGAAGGAAATCGAAGGTAGTGGAAGAAACATCACGTGCTATAATTTCTTCACGAGTGTATCTCTTGCAAGGGATCTACTTGCAAAGAAACTTACTCTGGTCGGCACGATACGAAAGAACAAAGGAGAGCTGCCACCAGAGTTTACTGCCACAAAACAGCGAGTGTGTTACTCCACCTTCTTTGGATTTCAAGATGATCTAATGAGAGCATCATATTGCCCCAAGAAGAACAAGGTGGTGAGTCTACTTTCTACGTTCCATGAACAGCCGAAAATCGACGCTTTCACAGTACAGCTAATAACACGAAATGGTACGAAACTACAGTGCGAAACGAAAAGCTCGGAGATGGCCATGGTTATATTTCATGACATGATCGACTTCCGTGCACTAAATGCATTTGTTTTGTACCAACCAGTACATCCGCAAGAATTGGGAGCCAAATCGGGTAGACGTAGAAGGTTCTTGCAGTACCTGGGAAAGGAGCTCAGTGGCAAACTAGTAATGGACGAGCAAACCAACGGACGTTCAAATGAAGAGGAAGGTGTACAGAAGCAATCCAGAAGGAGGTGTTATATTTGTCCATCCAAAATCGATCGGAAAATGAAAACAGTGTGCTCGAAATGTATGCAAACGTTTGTACTCAGCATTCACGTGTTCTATGTAACACATGTTAATCAATGTTATTCTTGACAAAATGTAGATAATAAAAATATGTAAATTCTTACAAATCATTAATGATAACTGGACGTATGACAAATATGTTCCAAATGTAAGAAAACTATTATAATCAAAACTCAAGTGTTTCTTTATAACACATGTTATTCAATGTTTAAATTTCTTCTGTAAAACATGTTACATATTAGAAACATGTAAATGGTTAAATGTCATTAATAAATAACCTGAAACATTATTTTCAGTCATTGATATAAATTAGAAAATTTGAACGCCTGAAAAAAAAAGTATAATATTTCCCCGGGTCGAATAGACCCGATCCGACAATAACGTATAGTTATTGCCATCGTTATAGTGTTAAGTCGCTATTTATATTCCTGTTTAGGAAGTATACATTTAGGTCCCCTACTAGCGGTACCACATGATTGGTCCTTTGGTAGTAATTAAGGATAATATCTATATTGTTTATGATAATATTCAGATCACTATCTGACGTTCTGTAAACACATATCACCACAGTTTTAAAATGAGGTAATTCAATAATACATGATTCAAAAAGTTTTTCAACATTTAGATTAGCAAATTTTAAACATTCTCTAACCATTGCGCCTTTTTTTACAATAAATGCATGAGCCTCCCCTCCCCATGTTGAGTCTAGAGTAGCTTGAAGCTAGATCAAAATTTGGAAAATTAATGCAACTTAATTCATCAGAGCTAAACTAATGTTCCATGAGGCAGATTATATCTGTATTTTTTAACGTTTCCAGTAAGTGGAATTTTAATATTATTTTTTTTCTATATTCAAACCTTGAACATTTTGATGGAAGATGTTCAGGATTGCTGATGTTCTGCCACTTCCTTCACCATACTATTAATTTTATTGCCTACTGTACATGTTTCTTTCCCTACATTTTCTAATTTTCTAACATAAAAAATTATTCTGCAGCTTTACTGGTAAAGTTTTCTTTCTGCCCGTTGAATGGACAGCAGCTACAGTACTTGCCTTCTTTTTACTGTTCTCCACAGCAGAGCAACCGACCACTATTTCCTCTTCTACACTATCCTTAATATTACAACTTTTTTTTCACTTTTTTGTGTATTAATTGCAAATTGGTTCTTTTCTAAATTACTTTCTGTTTCTTTTCGGTTTCTTTTGGTGGGGTGTGTTGCAAGGAGAGCTATGGCATCACCGGTGATCTGCGAGGGTGTTGTATTAGTTAATAGTGCACACAGAACTGTTTTTCCTTTTCAGTTCAGATGTTGGCCATGGTTTGTGTGGCCATCTCTTCCAATTTCACTACTACTTAGCATTTTTGCTGTGGGAGAGGATTTACACACTTTGGACATTTTTGAGTTCACATGGTTAATTTCTAAATTTACACAGGATGTTGTTATAAGGTCATATGTGTGTAATGACAGTAATGATGACGTTGGTATGGTTTGTTGTTTCAAGGCAGTTTTTAAGTACTGAGATTACCAATTTTCCTTCATTTCTTGATATATCATTGGATCCACCCATTATGATCACAAGGTTCGTTTTTTCCATAGTCCTTGCACATGTTAGGTAATAATTTAACAACTTCTGCCAATGGGGCACCAGGTTTAGTAAATCCAGATACCTTGTATTCACTACACTTCTCTTCCAACTTAGAAGCAATACCTCGACTATGGCTATCTTCCAAAATTAAGACATTACCTTTGTACCTTTTATTGACTAGAGTTTTTGGTTGTATTTATTTGTGTCAGGACGTTCACTTGTTTTGTCCCAATTTCTCATTTTACTGATGTGTTTCAATGGGAAAATATTTGCACTTGATGTGTGAGCCAGTGCAGTTGTTATGGGGCTAACTTCTGCATTGTTTGGCACTTCAAACGGGTTTGGATGCACAACTGTATTTGATACACTGTGATTGCTTGCATAGTTGTTGTTGGACAAGTTTATTGCGGACATCTGGTACAGTGAATTGAATAATGTAGTGTGGGAAACGGATGGTTTTGGCCTCTCTGGCAGGTTCCACTCAGAAAGGATACCGCTAGAGGCGCTGGTGTCAGTACAGGTGCATGGCATTCGTCTGCTTATAATGGAAGTAAATGGAGTTTTTGCTGCAACGTCTGATTCTTTTACATGAAGCATTTGTATGAATGTGATAATTGCTATGATATTTGGTACAGTGGTCGCGAAGATATTAACGAACATTCTAGACAGTCGACCATATCCTGTTATTGTCATACTTTCGTTAATAATATGGGATAAGAATTCGCGTAGAATGCTCTTGGCAACTAAATTTTTCTTTATGAATTAGGTTCATTATTATTATTATGATCATCATCATCATTTCATTTAAAGATATACACACTGAAGCATTTGTATTTTTTATATTTACTGTCTATTTTCTTCCTCTTTAAACTAATTGCGGTGATGATGATAATGATGATTGCATGAAAAGACAAGGGGATCATGTGCCATCAACATGAGTGTAAGGAAACTTTCAAACCAATGGGACAAGCGAAACAGGATGTTCACACTGTCACACTAGTGACACACACTTCCAGACTGTAAAATAGCATTCATTGCACATGAGGGTCCAAACAGCAAATGATATGTTCATATGGCGTATCTGCGTGCTACTTATTACTTCAGTCGGAAATATCCTTAAAGGAAGGGTGCTCAGACCAAAGCGACATGCTACAGGAGGAGTTCCCAACTAAGTGACAAGCGACATGGTGCCTTCAGTCTATATACAGGGAGTCCATAAAGTCCTGCAAAAAACTAAAACTCTATAACTTTTTAGCTGTTGCGTTTAACAATGCACATTTTTTGGGTGAGAAGGGTGGAAGTTTAAAGTTTTGTTCTGGCCACACTGCTCAGTGACACTTGCACTGGTAATCACGTGATCATGTGACTTAAGATGGCGTCCATCCAGGAAAAGGCACAGTGTGTTCTGTGGTTTGCAGAGTTAAAATCTTGTGTTTCAGTGCAGAGAAAGTTCCAGACAACATATGGGAAACCACCCCCAGCAAATTCAAGTATCAAGAGATGGTATGAAAAGTTCAAGGCAACAGGAAGTGTGTCAGATTTGCCACGCAGTGGAAGGCCAGGATCGAGTGACGATGTGATTCAGTCAGTGCAGGACAGCGTGCATCGGAGTCCAATGAAATCGCTGAAACGAAGCGAAGATCACTGGAACTGGGAATACCAAAGTCAACCTTACACAAGATCGTACGCAAGAAGGTGAAGGCCCAGCCCTACAAGTTAAAATTTGTACACGATCTGAAAGACGAAGACTGTGATATGAGAATGTTGTTTTGTGGGTTAATGCTTACACGTTTACAAGGTGATGGTGACCTTCTGTCTCGGATTCTGTTCTCAGATGAGGCCACATTTCATGTGTCGGGAAAAGTGAACAGGCACAATTGCCGAATTTGGGGGGTTGAAAATCCACACGAGCTTGAAGTGCAAACTCGGGGTAGTCCCAAAGTGAATGTGTGGTGTGCGATTTCAATGGACCACATCATTGGTCCATTTTTCTTCGAGGAAGACACGGTAAATGGCAACAACTATCTGAACATGCTACAGACATTCCTTGTGCCAGAACTTAATAGGTTAGGCATCATCAATGACGTCCACATGCAACAAGATGGGGCGCCGCCGCATTTCGCCCTTGAAGTTCAGCAGTTTCTTAATGAACAATTTCAAGGTAGATGGATTGGCCGAAGAGGGCCTACACCTTGGCCTGCAAGATCACCAGACTTGACACCTTGTGATTATTGGTTGTGGGGACATGTAAAGACCGAGGTGTATTCACAGAAACCAGCTAATCTGGATGACCTAAAAGAAAAAATAAGAGATGTGATTCTGAATATCCCCGGAGAGCACCGTCAGCACGCAATTCTCGGTTTCACAAAAAGACTGCAACAGTGTTTGGACGTGAATGGTGCACAATTAGAGGTTTGGCGATGAACCTAACAAGCAGGAAATAAACTTTGAACCTTGCTGTAAGTACACACCTAATATTTTGTTAATAAACTTAATAGTTTTCAAGTTATAGAGTTTTAGTTTCTTGCAGGACTTTATGGACTCCCTGTACAAGCATTTGCTGCTAATTGTGCGAACAACAGATAGGCGACACGATAAACCGCACATTAAAATAACAGAGCTAGGTGACACGATAAGCAACACGTGTTGCTTTGTTGCTTGTGCGTCGCTCAAACTGGGCCATTTCCTCAATAGCTTGCAACATGTTGCCATGGGTTGTTGTTCGTGCATGCATGATGCAATGAGTGTCTTACTTTAGGTAGATTGCGCACCAAAGCAACAAGCGGCATGGGACATTTGTCGCTTGAGGATTTCACCAACCGAACGCTGGTCTGTGCTTCCAGTCATGCCGCTACGATGTGAAATGTTGCTCTTGATTGGCTCTTTTCCAAGCAACATGTGCCACTTCAGTATGAAAGTTGCCTTGGACCGAAGGACCCATGTTGCTTTGGTGTGAAATCCTCTTATCGTTTGTCACATGTCGCTTTGGTGTAAAATTTCCTTGAGGAAACGGTGCAGTCAGAGCTTGTGACCCTATATTTTGAAAGGCTGCATTGATTACGGACTGCTTGCTTCCAAGCGACATTTGTGGTTTGTCACCTCAGTATGAAATATCTCTCAGGATACTATTTATATTCTAATAACATAGAAATATGAAACTCTAAGTACACAATCAAACACCTGAAGTCCGGAATCACTTTGCAATGTTTCTTCTTCTGTTACATATGCTATTTATTTATTAATTTTATTTTACTTTTCTTCCCAAATTAATGCCGTTTTGTGACTGCAAATCACTCCAAAAATATAACTGTTTCCATCAATTCATGTACTGCATTTCAAGACAAACAAATCTACACAATATATTCCAAAAACTAACTAAGCCACATTACTTTCATAAGAAAATTAACACTCGTACTGACCACACTGCCATCTATGTTTTCATCCATCTGGGGAACTAATTTCTTGGGTCATTTTCCACACTACGTTATTCAAGGCGCTGTACTTCTGGTTTATGTTTCGATTGACCACTTCTGACCATGTACCATGTTAAATCTTCTATTTTCTGGTTTAACAGTTCTAATTTGTCTGATTCGAGAATTTTGATGATCTCATTTTTTGTTGATAGTTCACCTTGCAGTTTTTCTTTTTCCAGCTTTGCTTTGTTACAATTACAACAGCCTGGCATTTTTATGATTTTTCTTTAAGTTATACCTCATTTTTACCTGTTTATCACTACACTATGTCCTGAGATACTTATGATGTTCGTGTCATCTGTGTGGCAGGTTTTCAGAAGTTTTTTTCCAATTATCTACAAGATTTTTCCGATGAGCACAGCAGCATGTATAACTCTACTTGACGCCATTTTTTTTTTTTTAAGCTGACTGCAAGTAATGTGTAGTAAAAATGAATATTGAAGCACAGAAAGAGAAGAGGAAGGGGATAGCAATAGTGTCTGAGTGGTGATCATGTTTAATTTACACCTAAATATGCATTGTACATGTAGTGTTTGAAGTAGAAGTTCATTCAAAAACTTCTACCTGCCCTTGGGAGAAGGGTGAGGCAGGGAAAGGATGTCTTCACAGAGGTTGCATCAATGTCCAATTTTTATTCTTCATTGTGGATGTATTCTTGGAGTATGTTTTTTTTTTTTTAAAGAGAGGAGGATACTTCTTTATTTGTTTATCTAGGTGAAATTAAGAAACCATATGAAATGTGTATATGTGTTCTCCAAACAAAATTTGTCCATTTCATAATGCAATGTTAGAGATCTTTCTTAGCATACAGATAATGTAGGAGCTTGAGTGTTATAAACTTTGGAAAATCTAAGTTAAACGTTGCAACAAGAATTATTATTTATATTTTAGATTATGGTTTAGATAAAACATTATCGGTAAAATCAAGTAATTTTACATGTTGCATCTTGTTGGTGAAGCATTTTAATTTTGTCCTTCCTTTCTGAAGTATAGTAGTAAAAATGTTTTCACAATTGCTCTTCATTTAATTTTGCATTTTAAAAATATTATTGGCATATTTACATTCACATGTTGCTGGTTTTTATGGCATATAAATCATCATTTCACTTTTATGATAAGAATTATTTAAAAGATGTATATTACACTTCAAACACTAATTTCCTTAATATAAAGTGCATTAAAAAAAATGTGTCATTACATTTTTAAATGATATTCATCACTTTTCATTTATGGTAAAAATCTTCCAGTCTAAGATAAAAAAAAAAAATAGCTTGCCTGCTTACCAGAATAGCATATGTCCAGACAATGCAAACAAGTATTTTGAGAGCTTGAATAAGAGAGTACACACTTGGAGTCAGGCTTACCTGATAATGACATTATAACAGAATTACAAACTTACAGCATCCATACTTTCACTGCTGGCACTCGGATGAAGGAAATCGAGTTAAAGAAATTTAATAGATTGAAGTACAAGGGAAGGAAATTCAATATGTCACAATTCAAGGTTTCTTGCAGAATATTGTAATATAAAATAAATAATAATTAAAATGAACATGATCTAAAATTTTGGAAAATGTATGGTTTTGATTGGAATCAGATTATGAATATAGGATAGCAATGCACCTTAGAATGACAAGTTAGTGAGGGGCTTGGGTACAAAAAAATAATTATTACTTAAATCATGTTACAGCATATATTTATTATTGGAATTTATTACAAATATAACATTCTGAAAAAATTGAAATGATGAGCAATCAGTATGATTATTTTGAATGCATTGCAAAACAAAAATAATTATGCATAGGATTGTTGCATTGACCAGAATCTCAGAGGTGATTGCACTCCAGAGTGAGGTCAGCCCCAAGTACATATTTGTCTGCTTGTGCCCTCAACAAGGGAGATCTGCTCAGATGTTTCACCTGCATGTTATTTTAAATCATATCAAAAGGGAAACCTTTTAATACTCATGAAGAAAAGGTGTTAATGTTTACATATTTCTGGTTGGAACATACTTCTCTGATGAAAGTATGAGTTCAATTGTCACGAAAACATCTGATATGACCAATGTTCTTTTTTCGGAATGAAAAAGAAAAATTTGGTAAAAGGTACAGTGACCATGGCTGGAAAGGAAATAAATAACTCATGGCAAAGGTAAGTGTTTGCATTTGGCAAAAATGGACGATTTCACCAACAGTGAAAAGTAGGAAAGTGTGCATGCTTTGGTACAATGGAAGGAACAAAATTCCAACAGTGGACAAAGTGCTTACGACTGTTAATAATGGTCCCAACTTGCCTACCATGAGCATATCAAAAATGAGGAGTGTTTTGAATGACCTGGGTTTATGTTAAAGATAAGGAAGTGTTTGTCAGCTCTAATTGAGAGAGAGGACTTTTTTGTTGTTGCCACCAACATCTGTGCACAATAAAATGGTATTGTTATGAAGAGAAAACTGTTTGTTACATGGACAAAACTTGGCTTAATGCTATGCTTTCTGTAAATAAATTATAATAATTTTTATGGAAGAACGTTACAGTTTTTTCACATCAGCATGCTTTCCTTCATGGACCCAGTGTTGGAATGAAGCAGCCTTCGGGGAAAACTTATTGTTGATCATATAGGAAGTGAAGATGGTTTGTGAAAGGTGCTTGCTTGTTTGTTGCTTTGTTGGAGAAAAGTTATTGGTGACTACCAGAAGAAAATAGTCAGACAGCACTTTGAGACATGGTGCACTGATATTCTACTCAAACTGGAACCAATTAGCATAATTGTCATGGATAATGCACACTATCATTCTGTTTGCTTTGACAAAGTACCAATCATTGCTTGGAGAAGAATGATATTCAAAAGTGGCTTTTGCAGAAGGCTGGTGAAAATATGAAGGAAAATAAACACAAATGTTCATGGACACATTACATGAAAAAAGCTGAGCTGCTCCAAATTGGGAATAATATGAAACATTTATACAAGAGGAGTAGAGTTGACCTCCTAGCTTGTGAAGCTGGGCATGCCATTCTTACGTTGCCTCCTTCTCATTGTGAATTTAATCTGTGGCATCAAATAAAAAACAGCTTATATGAATGAAGTGAAAGAGTGCTGTTAGAGGGGTTACACAAAGTAATGCCTGAAAATTGGAAGATTACATTAACCATACAGTGAAAGAGATGGAAAAGTTTTGGAAGCTGGTCAAACTAAAAGATGAGACTGTGGTTCCACTCATCATTGAAATTGGTTTTGACACTCATTAGGAGAATGATTGTTTACATGTTGAGGATCTGAATGGAGTGGGGGAATTGCAGTGATCTTAATGGAAAGCTTACTCTTTTGCCCATTAAGTGCAAATCCTTAATAACATGTTTCTATCTGTAAAAACAGGGTTTACTTCATACCAATACTTTCATTATTACATGTATTGAAGTTCATAGTTTCTCAATTCATATAATTTTTCCATGTTGCTATTCGTTTACATTCTTGTGTTCGTATCCATATCAAAATTGTTAGCACATAGCATTGTCATTTCTCTGTAAGCAAGAACTTCCATCCTATATGGTTCCTCTGTGAACTCTGTCATGCAGATGTAACAAATAATTTTCATGCTTGACACAGTGTGATACACTAGTTTCACATCAAGCTGTCGTGCAGCCCAACCTGATAGCTGATGTCACTGTCACATTAGTCTGACTCCAAGTGTAGTAATATATAATTGTACAGGAGCATCACAAAAATCACTCAGTTCCTTAACATGCAAGTTTCTTGTCTGCAAACATTTTACATTATGTTTCTAATTTTTTATGATTCTCTCAAATCTGTAAAGGATGAGGATTTAGGTTGGCTCACTGTCTAGTATTAAATTTAATTTCTATTAATGAACCATGCTAATACTCTAATCATGATTAAGTGTATTTAAATTGTTTCTAATGTGGATGTTCATCTCATGTTCATTTCCAAAAATTCAAAATTAAAAGCAGACGTTCTCTCTATTTCAACCTTGCTTATTACTACCTCTCACCCCTCACCAAATATACTAATAATATAAAGGGCCTGTGTGATAAAACAATGTATCCATAAATTCTAATTAAATTGAATTAAAAGGTATATATATATTTGAAATGTTTCATTTAAGGTGTGGAGTTTACATTTGCCATTTCACTTACTCAGCTTTGGATACATCTACAAACACAAGTCACAAATATTACAGAATACTAATCTATGAAGAATTGTTTATTGTATGAAAATTTCAGACTGAGATTTCCAAATATACTTCAAAGTATCTTATCTTGCAATAATCTTATGTCTGTGAGATATATTGTTCTATAAAGGATGCTAGCAAATTTCGTTTCATTTTCCAATCAGCTTTCTTTTCTTTCCTTGATAAAAATAAAAGCTAAACTATGAAAAACTTGTCTCAGGGCATACATAAATAAATATGTGTAAAATTCAATGGGATTTGAATTAATATAAGGTGCAGTTTTTCACATCTATGGAGAAAAATTCATGCATAATTCCCAGAACCAATAATTCACAAAGAATTTCTGATGAGTAGCCACCCTGGCTATGTGCAGCAAATTATATGTACTTACTTAATTTTTCACATCAACAAGTACCTTTTGATAACACCACAAGTATACTACGTATTACAATAATTTTTGAATATTTTTTGTAACTGATGTATATAAATGACCATTTGCTTGTTATGTGTATCTATAAAATTGTTTATGGTTTGTTTGGAATTTTGTTTGTAACAATTGTACCTAACTAATATTTTACAGGGATTTTGAACCATTTTAATCTTTTTGGAACCTACTTCAGGATTTTTCGGGCTTATTTTAAGATTTTTAGAACCTATTTTAGAATTTTAAACCTATTTTAGGAATCTTAAAGCACATTTTTAGAACCTAAAAATCTAAGGTCAACCCATATTACTTAACACAGAAAGTAATGAATTAGAATGTTCAAGGGTAGTGTACCAAATCATCCAAGAATACAAGAATGTGATCTTTCTATCTATAACAATTTTATGAGTTATGGGAATTCAAATTAAGGGTCATTTCAAAGTTGACCTGCTAAAATCTATATCTTCTTCTCAAACTAGATGTACTCCTTTAATCTATTTGGTTTGGTTTGGTGTTTTAAGTTCACTTTGTGCACAGTATGGCTAATACGGACTAGACCTACAGTTTACAGTGGGATCCGAACCACTATGTGCCTCCACCAGGTATCAAACTTGGGACCCCTAGATTTCAAGGCAACAACACTACCATTGCACCAACGGGGAGGTCCCCATTAATCTAGTAAATGCAGTGTTGGTGATTGGGTTCCAAAACCATGTGGGGGGGGGGTGGAGGGGGCAAGGTGTAAAAACAGGAGGGACAAGGACAGTGTATTTCCCTTTGCAGATAGTGCAGGGGCAAAAGTGGCGAAAAGTGTGGGTGCAACAAGCCTCCCTAACCATTGCCACTGCATTCATATATTCGAGCTACAAGGGTTTATGAAGTTCATATTAATTGTATTTAATTTGACTTGTTACTTTCACATAATGTAAGTGCAGAAAAATTTCAAAATTGGGACATAATTTGCAAATGACAGAGGAGACACAAATGCACTTTGGGACTTTGGGGGATTATCTTTATTTATCTAACAAGAATTTTTTTTGCATTTCATATGCAAAAGGCGATACAATTTAGAATGCTAGCTCATATCCCACATAGGCATGTATGGCAGCCATATTGAATGTACATCAATGCATAGACTGATAGAATTTTCGTCACTGTATTTCCATAAATTTTGCCATAAGATACCATTACACTTATGTCCAGGTTCAGTTAATTTTTCAGCTAACTGTGTTAAGCATATAGGCTGTAAAATACCGTGAGTTCATTTCGATCTGCAGCCGAGAGATCGGGAGAAGCGTGGCGGGCAGCGCTGACGGAGATGCCGACATTTGCGGTCTGTAATGCCCGCTTATTTTTATAGACATATGCAGGCATTTATATAAATATTGCAAAACGAGCACTAACCTGTGTTATAAGAGTATGGTTTTAATTTTAGTAGCTTAGTGACTGTATGTGCCGATGATTTTGACACGCCCACCTCTTGTGAAACACGGCGTAGAGGTTTGTTTGGAGAACGTTCTAACGCTGCACCAATATCATCGAGTTTTGCTTCGGTTAGAATCCGTCGTTTTTGCTTAGGTGTTTTAAAATTTAACGATACAGTTTCTCGTAATTTAAGGACAAGATGTCTAACCGTATCTCTGTGTGGAGTTGAAACGCATGGGAATTTCTGTACAAATTACCTACACACGTCTCGACACGAGTTTGTTTTCACGTAGGTACGTGTCATACATAAAAAAAAAATCTTTGTTCTAAGGTGAATCTTGCAACTGGCATTCCAATCGTCTCACTGACACGTCACACATACACACTACAATAACACAAACAAGTAACTGCAAGTAACCAAGAATAACACTCTTGCGCACAGTACGAAATTAACACGCTCTTGGTTTACATTGCTCGCCACTATATTTACAACTCTGTCTTCATCTAGTCGCGAAGGAACAAAAAACTCGAGCTCGGAGATTTCGGATTGCAAGGAAGCTCACGAACACTATTGACTTTTAACGGTTTCTTCTACAGCATAATCTTGATACAGTGTTGCACATTCAAAACCTCCAAACGATCCCCATCGGCACAAAACTCTTTCAAGGATATAAACTTAAGCAGGACGTTACTGGTCAAAACCATGATTAAAATGTTTTATTATCTGTGGCTCTTAACATAGTTCCTAAAGCGTATTTTTTCGTGTATATAAGAGCAGAACTTGGATGAATTACAGAATAACTTTTGCGTGTTATAACACAGGTTAGTGATCGTTTTGCAATATTTATATAAATGTCTGCATATGTCTATAAAAATAAGCGGGCATTGCAGGCCGCAAATGTCGGCATCTCCATCAGCGCCGCCCGCCACTCTTCTCCCGATCTCTCGGCTGCAGATCGAAATGAACGCACGGTATGATTCTCAACTATATCTTACATTACTCTGTGTTTGTTGATTACAGATGCCTGCTGTGCTGAAAATGATGACACTGAAAGTGATTTGAAAACATTGATTACAGATGATTTACTGGGTATAATTGGAGGTCTTGACTAAAGAGAAACACTGGATATAAACATTGAAGGATATTCAGAATTCCACTAATCTTTTGACGACTCTCTTATTATATCAGTGGGTGAAAGGGCACTGCAATTTTAATGATCAGAAATGTTCACAAACAGAAGACCTGATGATGAAATTGATCCTTCCTTAGTAACATCAGAGGAAATGGAAAGAAGGAATGTACCACCAACAGTTCCAGTTCCAGCAAAGAGTTATGATACACATACAAATGACATTCGTGATCAAATTGCTGCTCAAAGAAATTATGGTGCAGAGACCATGCAAAGGCAACAACAACAGGGATACATGGAAGGTTTCACTAATGTCCCATATAACAATGGCAGCAACACTGTTGGAAACAACAGTACTTCAATTAGGGAAGGCACATATGTGGCACCTCCAGATGAGATGCAGTCACAAGCTAGGTTTGGGAGATTTGATGACACTAATAATTATACAATCCATCCATATTATCTGTCAATGACAATCAATGATCAAAGACACACATTCAATGTCGATGGAAATCATGCTCAACTACATTTGGGAGTCAATACAGAGAATTCTAGTAATATGTATGACCCAGGAACATATTCAAACCTTCAACAAGGAGTTAACCTGTTTCGAAGACCATTGTACAACCAACTTCCTAATGAACTCCCTGTGTCTATGTACTCAGAAACCATGCCCAGTCAGTCGCAGGGTGCACATCAACAATTCCGATGTTCACACAGCAATGATACAGATAGTGTGCAAGTAATGAATTCACAAATGCCGAACCATGCAAGTGAATTTGTAAGGAGACCAGCAGTTGTTAGTAGGGAATACATGACACAACAAACTTCATCAATCAATAATCTGGTACCAATTAGGCAGAGAGCTGTATACCAAAGAGCTTCCTGTTTTCAAAATCCTGAAGCATACAACCAGGTTGTTTCTCAAGTCCCTGATTATTCACCAAATTTTGGAATGGGCGTGGATCTGACTACTCCAAGAACTGGGAATCAGCAATTTGGTGAGGCACCTAATCAGGTATGTATGTCATGTATGTTAAAATTTAATCAATTTTCTTTTAAACTTTCATCTTTTTCTTTTATGACTTGATAATAATTTTTTTTACCAAAGGCTTATAGCATTATCTGTACTGGACAAAGCGAGGTATAATTCATGTATGATTTGGAATTCTAGCATTCGTAGTTTCCAAGATATAAAAATGTATTTATATTTTCCACTGGAAACACTACCAGCATTGTGGCCTTCCCTGGGCTGTCACAGTCGGATTTTAAGGGTTGTTAAACAGTTAACACTATTCAAATGTTTTACTACAGCTAGGAGTTCCATCATCATACTGTGCTTGAAGTCTTCTGTGAATTTCAATCCATTGCCCCCTTCATTCACAAGAAATTTCATCACAAGAAGCTGTTCCACATTTGTACACATGCCATACTGTTCAACAAGTGACATGTATTGCCTGTGCCCTCCCTGTGGTAACAGTAGACATTTGTCTCTTATTAGTAAAGTATTTTGTATAAGTCTGGGTCCATTCTGTTATTCTGAAAAATTGAAAGTCCCAGTTGACCTTGAATGCCTCTCGTATATTGCATACCCTGATTTTGATCATATTCTGCCTAGAAGATGTGTCCTCATGTAGAGCAGGCAATGTGTGTATACACAGTCTGATAATTAAATAATGAGACTGATTTTATGTTATCCCACATGTGCAACACCGACAACCTCATGAACTTGTGATAGGCATGCTGTGAATTAAGCTGTCATGTCATGAGGGAGGTGAAATTGTGTAATCACATAATTGCTATGTAGTAGCAAATGAACATCCAAAGACATTCTCAAAACTGCTTACAGGAATAAACATTTGTTGAATTCCATTGTTGTTGAGCACCAAACAGAGAAATTTTTGCCATGGTCCTCCTACAAAATGACAAATCGTAGATTCAACAGTTGTTAAACTTACCAGGAGGGAAGAAAATGCAGTTCCAAGAATCAAGAATCAAATGTGTAGACAATGTTGTAATTCTTTATGACAGCAAAGACATTATTCATGAAACTGTAATTGATTATTACTATCATGGTGCTATGAATGATCATGAAAGAGACCTGTCCCTGCCTGAGTTCAGTATCCTGAACTGCGCTGCTGGTTCCTGCTACACTACAAAGCTTGACGCCCACTGAGACACTGGAAGCACGCCGACAGAATGGAACAGTTTTGCTTCTAGCGTCTCAGTGGACGTTAACCCTTAAGATAACCTGCAGACTTCTTGCTGGAAATTCAGTCTTTTGGTACTGCATGTTTCCCTGTAGTGGGCATTAAACCATTTGATCTCAATACAAGCAGTCAACAGATGTTCTGTTGACAGATATTTCTGTGTTTCACTGGGTCTAAGTGGGCATGAAGCTAAATACATGGTGCTGGTGGGCAAGTGATTGTCCAAGTATTCCTAATCCATAAAAAAGTAAGTGTGTTGAATCATTCTCTCTACTCTACAGATTTATCCCCCTGTTATGCAGGAGGAATGTGTTAAAATATTTTGTTTCTTTTTCATTTGATAATGACAGTCTCATAATTTAATTGTCAGACTGTGTGTGTATTTACATTCAAATCTAGACATATATGCAACATCCTTCATGCCTTTATGCATGACACCACCAGGCAATTTTATTGGAGATAGATACCATGAATTTTCAAATTATCAACATTTATCTTGATGCTTGCCTAGCAGAAAGTAAGTGTATTTAAAAATCATGTCTCAACACGTTCCACATATTTGCGTGATGTGACATTGATATTTGGCATAATTTCTTATATGTTTGAAAACTGTCAGCCTAATATGAAGTTACACTGAGAAGGATTAAATTGTACTTGCAACCTGGAGCTCTCCACTCAATTGTTGCCAACATTTTGAGAAATGAAAAGTGATTACTCAGCAATATGTCTAATGTTTGTCATTGGTAGAAACAATTAAACATGGATTCAGATAATAGCTTTATTCCCGCCTCTACATGTGACAGGTCATACCTACACAGATTGACGTATGGTGGCAGCACTGCACTGACTGTAGCCATATTGAGTAGTTCATTCTAAAAATAATATTCTCACAAAAAGAATAAATTGTTTTCATCAACATTCAAGTTGCACATGCAAGAAATGCTGTTAAGTGTCACAGGGAACTTGTCCAAGCTTGTGAGGATGAGGTACTTCAACATCCAAGAGTGGCTATGTGGTTCGCCATTCTGATTTGCCAAAACCACAAAAGTTCAAACAAGCATGCCACAACATTAATGTGATGTTCCTTGTTGCCTATGGCTATGAAGTCATTTTCCATTGTCACACAGTACTGAAGGAAGTTACAGTGAACAATGAGTATTAGAGTAACTGAACCACCTTGTGCACCTATTTGTTGGAAACAACCAATGGTTCTGGCAAGCTGGCAAGGCATCCAATTGTGCTTCACCACAACTCAAGGTGCCATGTTGCAAATTCAGTGGGGCAAATGCTTGAGCAGTGGGCCCCCGTATAGTTTGTGTATGAGTTCTTGCCACTGTGACTGGTTTCAAAAACTACAAGATCCTCTACAAAGACATCACTTCAAGACCATTGATGACATAATGCAGGCCTTAGGGTGGTCTCCCAGTGCCGGATGGATAAACAATTCCAATGACAGTGTGGGATAATCTCCAGAAATTGTGCAACATGTGCTCTATTCAGCTGTAGGCTATTATGAAGAAATACAGTAACCTCTTCCTCCACAATTACATAACCAGACACTTATGAGCATGTAATAACCTTTTTTAAAATGATCCTCATATTTGCTTTTTAAACCTTCATGGGTTGTATGAGAGATATTACGTCGATGTTTGCACACAATGTCAGAGAACAGCTTTTAAAAATATCCTAATATAATGGTCTAAAGTGCCAAATCCTCAATTGTTATGATTATATCTTTTGTTTCAACAATTGAGATTCTATAAAGCTCTAAAAATTGAAATTCAATAAAATTACAAAAAGGCACTCTTTGTTAGTTGGGCACGGAATGAAATTGTGGATTTTCAGTGAAAACTAGGTGTGCCTATAGTAGCACATTGATTGATTGATTGATTTAGTTTATTTTACTTCGCGTTTTGTGGCTCTTGGCTAATTTGCGAAGATGGGGATGAGTGATGAAATGATGAAATAGATGAATGGACATTCACAAACAACCAAGCCCGAGCGGGATTCAAACCCTGGACCCTTGGCGTCGCAGCATGATGTGCTAACTATTCGGCCACAGGGTCCGGCAGTCGAACATTGTCTCAGATAGCAAGGGGCATCAACAAACTCCCCCTATCGGCTTGAAGATCGGACTAACAATGAAAACAAAATCATGGAGTAAGGAAGGAAGGTTAGAAACTCAGATAGACAGAGGGAGGGTGTTGGCAAAACAATCATTGAAAAATATTGATGTTAAAACAACACCTACTGAACTAGAGACCATGTGGGACCAACACAGGATTAAAGGTACATGGCTTTGGATGTAGATGTGAGGTTTTGACTCCCCATTTGGGGAATAAGGGTAAACATAAAAGTTTAAAAGGATTCAGAATATTTATTAATATTAATCTTTAATATTCACATTGCAATTACACATCAATATTAGGATAGGTGTTTAGTTCTGAAATTCAATTTGCCCCACACAATTTTAGTGCAAAATTAAATCAAGTTATGCATTTTGCATAATTTACTGGATAATGAAACTTTGCAAAAGTGTAGCTATCATGGGAGCAAGCAGTGGCACAGGAACAGGAGGGTACAGGGGTACATTGGTAAAGGTAAAGTGTTCCCTGTGCATAGCACCACGCCATGAAGGCGTATAGGGGGTGTGGGGGTAACGCCCCACACTTTCTTGATCCGGTCGTGAGTGGGGGTGATGTGATCAGCATCACGCCCCTGACCGCCTTTACCCCCCAGGGTTTCCCCCAGGTACCCATGTTATTCGACGCTGGGTGGGCGCCGGGGCCGCTTCCACCGTTAGAAAAGTTCCCGGATTTGAACCGGCCGGGGATCGAACCCGGGACCTTTAGCATGGTAGTCAGACGCGTTACCGACTGAGCCACCGCGGCCACTGTACCCCCTCAAATTTTTGAAGGGGGTTATGTACCCCCTTAAATTCATAAATCCCGTTGTACCCCCTGTACCCCTCTTAGATAATTTGACAGATGCAAGGTGCTACTGTTAAAGGAACATATTTTCAATTCGCTCAGTAAAAAAGGTTTAGGTATATTGTTTATAACTTACAAGCATTATCTAATTTATCTTACTTAGCTACCACAGAAATTCAGACCATTTTAAACTTATTCTACTACATTGTGCTTGCTACTATGTAGTTAGTTCATTGACCTGTGTTCTTGGAAACCTCTTTGAGATGAAAATTGAGTAAAATTTCTGTGAAACGATGGAATTAGATAAAGTTTACTTACTTACTTACTTACTTCTTCTTCCCCTTCGTGCTTTTAGGCGTCGGGGTCCTTCAGCCATCTGCTAAACTCTTCCTATCTTGTGCCATTCTCTTAACTTCCATTAGTGCCTTTCCTCTTTTAGTAACCATCTCTGACAGGTATTGCTCCCATTCTATTCGAGGTCTTCCTCTTCCTCTCCTTCCTTCTGGTCTCGCCTCCATTACTTGTTTCGGTTTTCTTTCTTCTCCCATTCTCATGACATGGCCATACCAGCCCAATGTTCTTCTCTCTATTATCTCTTCAATTGATTCTACTTGTAGCTGTTACTTGATTTTAGTGTTCCTGATTCTATGTCGTCTGGTTTTTCCTACGACTCTTCTGAGGTATTTCATCTCTGTTGCTCTTAATCTACTTTTATGTTTATTTTGGAGTGTTAAGCTTTCTATGCCATAGAGCATTTTTGGTATAATTATGGTTTCGTAAATCCTTAATTTAGTATTTTTTTGTACCTCCTTTTTCCCTACTATTGTATTACTTATTTGGTAATATATTTTATTTGTTTTTTGAACCCTGCTATTTATTTCTTCTTCTACTTTTCCATCGGCTGTTATTATTGTTCCCAAATATTCATATCTATTCACTTGTTCTAGCTGTTTTCCTTGAAATTTAATTAACAATCTCCCTTCATTTCCATGCTTTGATATATGCATTACTTTACTCTTCTTTGGGTTCACTATCATTTCTCTATCTTGTATTGAGCTGGCCCATTCTATTACTGTATTTTGTAGTTCCTGTTTTATTGATGTTATTAATGCTATGTCATCAGCATACAGAAGTGATTGTACATAAACTGGTTTCAGTTTCCTATTTCCAACCTTACATTTTCGTGTTCTTCTTCTACTTTGTTTATGTACGAGGCACATCCAGAAAGTAAGTTTCCCTAATTTTTTTCCCGTGAAAGTAAACATAATGAGCCGTGTAAATTGCGCATGCGCAGCAGAGCTAAGACGTATCAATCATATGCCAGGCGGACAGATCCCGCCCGGCGCCAGTAGCGAGGCAGCAGTGGTCCGAAGTGGAAACTCGTATTCCTTCTCCCGCCGCATGCCAGTAGCGAGGCAGCAGTGGTCCGAAATGGAAGCTCGTATTCCTTCTCCCGCCGCATGCGAGGTTCGGTCGGTGATAAAGTTCCTGAATGCACAAAGCATTGTGCCAATTGACATTCATCGTCAGCTCTGTGAGGTCTATGGGCCGAACATTATGAGTAAGCAGATGGTGCGTCGCTGGTGTCGGCAGTTTTCGGAAGGGCGTCAAAGTGTCCATGATGAAGAGCGCAGTGGGCGTCCGTCCCTCATCACTGATGATCTGGTTCAGCTGGTGCGGCAGCGCATCGTAGAGAACCGTCGCTTCATGATTACGGAGTTGAGTAGTCTTTTTCCGCAGATATCGCGATCCGTGTTGCATGAGATTGTCACGCAGCGCCTGCTGTTCAAAAAATTGTGTGCCAGGTGGGTGCCGAAAAACCTGACACCCGAACACAAAATGAAACATTCAGGAGCAGCACTGACATTCCTGCAACGGTACCATGATGACGGCGATGATTTCCTCGACAGGATCGTCACGGGCGATGAGACGTGGATTTCGCAATTCACCCCGGAAACCAAGCAGCAGTCAATGCATTGGCTACATAGTGGATCTCCGGTCAAGAAGAAATTCAAACAGACGCTGTCGGTACAGAAAGTGATGTGCACCGTGTTTAGGGACAGGGAGGGCATTTTGCTCATTGACTTGCTCCCCAGAGGTGAACGCTGACCATTACTGTGAAACACTAAGGAAATTGCGACGTGCCATTCAAAACAAGAGGCGTGGCATGCTTACTGCAGGTGTTGTGCTTCTCCATGACAATGCTCGTCCACATACGGCTCGGTGCACAGCACCTGTTTTGACGGAATTTGGCTGGGAGTTGTTTGATCATCCACCTTACAGTCCTGAATCCTGATCTGGCTCCCAGCGATTTTCACGTTTTCTTGCACCTCAAGAAATTCCTGTCCTCCAGTGAGCATTTTGGCAACGACGAAGAGCTGAAGACGTCTGTCACACGCTGGTTCCATTCACAGGCGGCAGAGTTCTACGACAGTGGGATCCAAAAGTTGATACCACGATACGACAAGTGTCTCAATTCTAGTGGTTGCTATGTTGAAAAATAGCTGAACCTTTGCTGTACCTGTTGCCAATAAATGGTTTTCTGAAACTGTGTTTTTTTTTTTAAAAAAAATAGGGAAACTTACTTTCTGGATGCACCTCGTATTTGATCCATTAGTATTATAAATAGTAAGGGGCTGAGGCTATCTCCTTGTTTAACTCCTTTGTTCATGTTAAATTCTTTTGATTTCTCCCCTCCTATTCTCACTATTCCTTTAACTGTCTTGTAGACACTTTGTATTCTTCTTACTAATTTTTCTGCGGCTCCTATTTTCTGTAACGCTGACTATAGTTGCTGTCGTGGTACTGTATCAAAGGCTGCCTTTAAATCCAGAAAGGCTACAAACAGTTCTTTTTCTCTGCTAAGAAATTTATCTATGGCTTGTCGTAAAAATGTGATCTTGCATTTGTCTTCCTCTTCTGAAAGCTGCTTGTTCTTCTTCTAACTCCTCCTCTACTTCATCTCTTAGCCTTCTTTCTAAGATTCTTTTGTATATTTTTAGAGCTACTGAAGATAGACAGATTGCTCTATAGTTTTCACATTTTACAGTGCTACCCTTTTTGTGGATTGGTATGATCATGTTTCTTTCCCAATCTTTGGGTATTTTAATTCTCTTCCATGCTTCATTACAAATCTTCCACAACCATTGTACAACTTTCTTTCCTTTCATCTTTATTAGTTCTGGGTATACTCCATCTGCTCCTGCTGCTTTTCCTAATTTCACTCTCTTTATTGCATCCTCCACTTCTTGAATTTTTATTTCATCTCTTCCATCCTCTTCTACATTTGCACTCTCTGTTGCATCTTCTTCATTCATCTTCCCATTTTCATCTCTAAATGTGTTTTCGTAATACTTACTCCATGTCTTCAATATATCTTCAGTTTCTGTTTGGATCTTTCCTGATTCATCTTCTATGTTTCTTATTCTCTTCCCATATTTTCATTTCATTGCTTTTACTGTCTGCCAGAACTTTCGACTATCCCCTTCATAGTTTTTCTCTATTTCTAACCCAAACTCTTCCCATGATTCTTTCTTTGCTTGTCGGACTGCTTCTTTTGCTTCATTTCTCCTCTGAACATACTCATTCCATTTCTCCTCTGTTTTATTTTCCATATACCTCTTCCATGCTTGTTTCTTCCTTTTAACGATTTCTTTAACCAAGTTATTCCACCATCTTGATCTTTTCTTTTGATCTCCTACAGTTGTTAAGCCACAAACTTCTGTAGCTGTTTCAATCAATACTCTTTTTAGAATATTCCATCTTTCTTCTAATTGTTCTTTGTCTTGTTTCGGGATACTTAGCTCTCTCTCTCTTTTGTTCAACTCTTCCTTCACTTGCCTTTTAAATTCCTTTCGCTTACATTCTGTCCTTAGTTCTCCTATTTTAATTTTTGTGTACTTTACTTTTTGTATTTGTTTGGGTTCCTGAAATCTTGTTTTCATTATTAGTAATTTATGCTCGGTGCTTAGTTCTGCACTTCTGTACACTCTGACATCTTGTATTGCATACCTTGTATTTTTTGTGTAAGTGAAATAATCTATTGCATTTCTTGCTCTTCTCCTTTCTGCTACAAATGTTATTTTATGTATTGTTTTGTGTGGAAAAAATGTATTTCCTATAAGTAAATTATTGTCTATACAATATTCAATCATTCTCTCTCCATTGCTATTTTTCACTGTTTCTGCTGTATGTTTTCCCATACACTCGTTCCCCTTCTCTGATTCATTTCCAATTCTGGCATTCCAGTCTCCAATGATCATCACATGTCTAGCAAAGTCCATAGCCTTATTTATAGTATCCTGTAGGTTGACATAGAAAATATCTTTTTCACATTCATTTGCATCCTCTGTAGGTGCAAATCTGAATGAATGATATCTTCTCCTCCATTTCCATATCTACTCTTAATATTCTTGATGTAATAGGTTCCCAATTTACTATTTTCTTTGTACATTCTTCTTCAAATATTATACCTACACCTTCTTTTGCTCTTGCTTTCCTATCTACTCCTGAGAATATTAAGGTATATTCCTTATTCATCAGCATCTCTCCTGATCCTTTCCTTTTGATCTTGCTTATGCCTAAGATTTTAATCTTGTTTTTTTCCATTTCTTCTATTATCTCACATTCTTTTCCTGTCAGAGAGGTTATATTCGATGTTCCAATAATCATTTTCCTTTTCTTGCCTTGTAGTTTCCATTTCATCTGTCCGGCATCTACCTTATGTCATCTCTGAATAAAATGAATTTCAACGCCTCGTGGGTTATTAGCCCTACGGTGAGTCTAACCAAATGAAGGGGCTGCCCTCTTATGGCTTTCTGGCCTGCCAGTTTGGAGGGTTTACTACCTCGCAGTGTCACAGCCATTCTGTTGCTCCAACTCCGCCTGTGACTGTCTGGTTCTAGACTCTTTTGGACTGATGTCCTCATCGACTCTAGGCCAGTACTGAAGAGGCTGCTGCCCCTCTTCAGGGATTTTTATCGACTTCCCAGTCTAGATCCACAGTGTTTAGTGAAATCAGGGTCACCTCGAGAAGGATGTGTTCATCGAACATGCACTGCGGTCTTGGCAAGGGAAAGGTTATATGTTCACTTCACCTTACCCTGGGTTGCCCCTCGACCCCCAGATACAGTTTACTCTCAGAAAATCACGCTCCAGATGATTGCTCCTTTGCATAAGGGGGGCTACTTTTCTAAAGAAGTGGTCACGTCGATTCAAAGATAATATATAAATCTTCATTAGAAGAGTATATGACTAACCTTTTCTTTTGAATTTTTTCAAATGGAATTTTCCGAAATGAAATACTTACACAAATGAGACGAGACATTAGGGGTTAGAATATACTCCTGTACTTCATAATTTTGTAAGAGGGAAAACTATACTTAAACCTATAGATTAAGAGATTTTTCAACATACTGATACTGAGACAAGAAAAGTCTGTGTTTCCTCCCAAATTTCGAAATGAGACTGAAATAAATCTCTGCAAAATCAAAACGAGGCGATACTTGATGTCCGAGATGATCTCGTTCAAATCTCTGGTATCATATTTGAAGAAATTGATAAAAATAAATTTAAATTACTGTGTGTCATACCAGACATACCAAGCATATAATTTATTGACTTCTTTTTTTCAAAATGTTGTGTATTTTGTTTACTGTAATTCCAAATTAATGCATTAGTAACAATTGCGAGCCTGTGCTGTCCGGTTTAATCTATTTATAATATAATTCCGTATTTCGATGGTTCACAGCATCGAAACAAGATATAATGCAGAAAAACGTTATTAAGAAAAGTTTTGCTTTAATGACATATACGTTGTGAAACTTTGAGTGGTGACGCAATGTACGTGTTGCTTATACTAAACATTTCGAGGGTCAGGACGAGATATCTCGCATTCAATTACGCAATTCAATGCGCAGAGCTTTGGATTCCACTTTAAACTGCAGATTCAGTCCCGATTAGCCCATGAAGTGAATAGGCTATGCATAGACATGGACGTCCGCAGGATTTTTCCCAGCGAGGGGGCAAGGAAGGTATTTTTTCCAGGGGGGCAAACAAGTCACATTTTCCCCCAAAAGAGTGTTGTTCCCTAAAAAAAACATTGCTTAAATTTGAATTTATGGTGTTCATGCAGTAATTAACACATATTGTTGTGGCTAAAATGAAATTTTGTGTGTGAAATACATAATTTTTGGTTGACTTTCATTTTTCAGGGGGGGTCATGGCCCCCCTTCCCCCCCTTCCAGGCGACCATGTAACATGGAATAAGTTTTAACAACTTCTGAGTGGACACTGAAACAAAAGAAGCACAAACAAGAACGAGAAGGAACTCCCCAATGGCGCAGTGGTAGCGTTGTCATCTTCTAATCAAGGGGTTCCGGGTTCGATACCTGGTGGAGGCACATGGCACACTGGTTCGGATCTCACTTTAAACCATAGGTCAAATTATGTGCATAAAGTGGACTTAAAACACCAACTCAAACTCACCACACAGGAGACGAGAGGAGGCTGTGCCAATTCTCGACTCGTCTCATCTCGATGTCATTCCTATGTCAAATGAAAAGGTTCCCCTTTCCTAGACATTAGAACAGGGTGCATTTTGTGATTTTATCAGAGGATGACAACTTACTTTTACCTAAGTATTAGATATAGTACTTAGAATTGGACATTAATCGCTTAAAATCTAATTTTGATGTCGAATTCAACACGAACACAATGCCATTTGAAGTTAAACCCTCAAGTCAAACTGGAAGAAAATTACATTAGTCAAATGAATGCACGGGATAAATGAGACTCACTGCAGGTCCTATGGTTTGCCAGTTGGCTTGTCAAGGCCACTGTGTTATCTAGACTAGACTTCATTCAATTTCTTGCAAATTTTTCTGCATGAAAGCAATGCACTGGGGGTATAAGGAAAGTAAAAGTATGTTTAAAACTTGAAAATTATTTTTCTAATCAGTTAAGTTTAGGTTTAGTACATTTCACATTCGGCTGGTAGATATTGGTAGATTTTTGATTGAATTCACAAGGTATTTGACCAAGATGGGAATGTTTGACTGAGTGATTTGGTTTATTTTACTTCGCACTTCTGCCACTTCTGGCTAATAGCAAAGATGAAGATGAGTGATGGAATGATGAAATTGATGAAGGGACACTCACAAATAACACCCATACCTAAGCCGAGATTCGAACCGGGGGACCTCTGAGGCCACAGAGGCCGGCGAGGTGTTAATGTGTTTTGTATTTTCTTTGTAGATGCGAAAATCCTTAACTGTGATGCGCACATGCTTTTGCTTACATTAAAGTTCACCTTTTTACGTAAACGAGGAATTGACAAGTCACCTTAAAACATGCATGTACATGCATTTAATACGCGTACTACTAAACATGAAAAGAAAACTTTGTCCCGCTCTTCACACTATCCACCGAAGATTGAAAAGAGAAATAAAACAACTTTCGAGCGTTTGGCTTTCCTTGCTTGCTCTGAGACATGAAGGATTTCGGTTTTGTATAAGTAATGATAGTACTTTCAGTGCTTGAAGAACGTTGTTAGGTACAAATAGTTACCAGTATGTTACAAATAAATGCTTTATCAAATGTTTTACAAATATTGCAAACTTAGACCTCTTACGAGTTGATCGGGAACCATCTTAACTCAATATATTTTTTTAAATAATACAACACCCTATAGATGTCTGAGGAAATACTGAATACATGGTTTTTGCTATAATTTGTTTAAAGATATTTTCATGCTTAGCTATTGGACTTTAAAATTAAAATGAACTGAACTGAGGTGGACTCCATAAGTATGATATATTCAATAACTTGGTTTCTATATCCACTCGGTGAGAGACGATTATTCCTGGTTGAGATGTCTGAAGATAGAGGAGAGGGGGAAACCTCCTCACCCCCTTTAATCTCACCTTGCATTAAAAATCAATAGATGTATCTTTGTTCGCAATTTTCACATTTTGAACTCCTGATATTCCATTTCGTTAAATTCAAAATGAGCCCATGAACAAGGCCCAGAGCTTTATGTTTTTCGGAATTGTTATCTGGTTAAAATATCTTTTTAAAATGACCATAAATACTATGGAAAACAAAAAAAAATGATTAGTTATGTCAATTTTTAATTTATAAAAAACAGGAAATCTGTGTGCTGTTCTAAAATGGAATATTTCCGATGCCTTCACATCATACCTATACGTACTACCTTTGAAGCAGTATATGCGTAGTATATATATGCGTGTGTGTGTGTGTGTATATATATATATATATATATATATATATATATATATATATTCATCCGAAACTGAATTTTGTATCCCCCAAATGAAAAACGTTCCTGCGCCACTGGGAGCAAGTTTGAGTTTATCTTCACTGAGAGAGGGGGGATCAAATTCCAATTGGTGCAGAGATATTGTAGTGGAGTGTATATTTACACACGCACACAGATGTCCTCCACTTCATTGCACTTCAAATGCTGACCTCCCAATTCAAAATGAAAATGTTTTCTAGCAGGGTTATGAAGTGTTAAAATTGAGAACTCAAGGCTGTAGGGAGCACAGTCCATTGCATTTTTGCAATTTTTTCTTGACTAAAAGCAGTCTGTTGTCACGCTTGTTTTAGGCTGCTACCATGCATGAGTCATGCTCCACATGCTCATGTCCAATCACAAACTTTTCATGCCATTTGGGCTTTCAATAATGTTTCATTATCGAAATGCTGATTCAAGTTCACAAAACGTCTCTCAGATTTATGCCGTATTTTTCCATAAATTTAACATGTTATGCAACTGGGACTGGCACTGCTTGTTCACTCACCATCCTTCCTACTGACTAAATGTTTTGAAGGTGAATTGCATCATGGTATAGGAGTCTATGACCTGCACACTTTGAGCTCCAATTGGTCCTGTCATGTGGACATCTAATTTTAGTTCCTGTTATGAGATAAAACCAAAAATGTTTTGTCTGTCTGACCTGTTCATTATGTAGATATTTACATTTCTTTTCAGGGGAGACAAAGAAGGGGAAGTATGATCAAGTATATTCAGGGCAATAATCATCTAGCAAGACCTTTGAAATGTGGTAATGAAGGTGAAGATATAGTTTGTTTGGATTCAGATGCATCAACAGATGGTGAAGACAAGATGTGTTCTGGCTCACCATCACATATTGAGCAACGACCTGTGCTGCCACTAAACAAGATAAACAACATGATACGAGACCAGTTACTTCTCTATTTACATGCATTATCTTGCCAAAGGAAACTGGATGTGGGTGCTGGTAGAGAGGTACTGTTTAGTGTACTTCATTAGATTTACCTATGTAGTAAATTTTTGACTAATAACAATGCATATGATAGTCTCCACAGAAAGTGATCCTGCTCCATGTTAATAACAAATTGAATTATTATAAAAATAATATTATAATGTATAGGCCGCGGTGGCTCAGTCGGTAACGCATCTGACTACCATGCTCAAGGTCCCGGGTTCGATCCCCGGCCGGTTCAAATCCTGGAACTTTTCTAACATTGGAAGCGGGCCCGGTGCCCACCCAGCATCGAATAACATGGGTACCTGGGGGAAACCTTGGGGGGTTAAGGCAGTCAGGGGCATGATGCTGATCACCTCACCCCCACTCATGACCGGATCAAGAAACTGTGGGGTGTTACCCCCACAACCCCTATATGCCTTCATGGCATGGTGCTAACCACAGGGGAGCACTTTACCTTTTATATTATCTTGCAATATATTAAGGCATGCATGTTTGTAAATGCATACAATTTATGTTGCAAGAGAGTGACTATTTTTCAATTTCACACAATTACATTTTCATTATTGCTTTTCACGAACACTGGCTGAGCTGCAATACTCAAATATTTTCTTTTCTTTACCAGACACCACCAAATATACTTTATAATTCTATGGACATTGGTTCATTACAAACATGTGCAGATGAAAATTTTTGTGAGATACCCTCCATTTTTCTTGTGATTTTCATTGTTTTTGATGTGTTGGAGCAAAGAAATGTCCTCCATTTCCCTTTATCATACCAGGATTTCAGGTAACTGGTAGGTGCACTAATTGCTGGTGATTTGAGATACTACGGAAAACTGAAAGAATTTCACTGGAAAATATAAGAAATAATGTTTATTCAATAGTATTACTCTATAAATGCTAGCTACTAAATGTTGCCAAGAAGCACATAAGAAATTGTTTTCAACCAGGCACGTGCCCACGATTTTCGTAAGAAGGGTGGGTGGGTTATGATTCCAACACATTTTCCAGTTCACAGGTCATCTTTATCTGGCAATGATATGCACTTATTATTAATATGACGTAAATTTTAGTTTAAAAGCTCATTTGATAAAAATAATTATTGCAATAAATTTAATAATTAATATACTTTGGTTTTACCTCAATGAAGGAAATGAATGTATTTTCCATGGATGCTTCATGTTCTATTTATTTTAGTCACACTTGTGATAAGAAGAAAAGCATCATATAAATGCACCTTCTTGGAAATTTTCAATTATTAATATCTGATATTTAATTGCTCAAATACCATTTTAAAACAAAAAATATGTACCTTCAACATTGTATGAACATTAAAGATATTGAGACTACTTGATGTCTTGAAGACTGTAATAAATAAGGTAGCACGGTTCAACAATTTAAATTCTGAAATTTAGGCATCAAGGTTTCTGTGTGAGTTCTGAGAATATGTCATACCTTGGTGAATGTTCAGAGCAGCTAACCCATTTAATCTATCTTCGCAAATGGTATTTTGAAGATAGGTCTTCAACTGCCTCAACGTTGAGAATGATCTTTCATTTGATGCTGTTGTTACCGGGATTGTACATAATATGCGCAAAAGTGTGTTTACACTGGGAAATATTACTTCACTGCACATATCAATTGCTTCAAGACCATTTACTGGAAGTTTTTCCATTGCTGAAAGATGACGATACCACAGTTTCATTTCACTTGTAGGGGTCATCTCATTACACTGCAATACAGAGCCATACATTTTTACCAAATGTTTCATCTCATTAATTCTCTACTCAATTACCTGACATTCCACAGAGTTCGGAAACAAGCACTTGAAACTACTCATTAGCTCTTTTTGTCCAATAAGACGTTCACGCAACTGAAGCAGGAAGGAGTCAAGAAATGGAATGAAAATTGCAGACCTGAAATAATCTTCTGGTGAATCTGAAGGAATATTGCATCTGTGTTTCTGTTGACCACCACGATGAGGAATGCTGACTACCAAGCCTCGTTTGTTACATATTTCCTGGACAGCTTTAAATATCTCACTAAATTTTGCATTTACACTTGATCTGACCTCTTCCACTTCACTTTCTACAAATTCTGCAAATGTCATTGCATTCGCCAAATCCATATTTTGTGACTGCAGAAAACGACTGAGAGGGAGACTGATAGAGAACACTGTATTTAGACACAGCAATGCGACCAAAAATTGTGTCTGTTCAATGGAGCACAGCAACTGATTGGCCGAAGTAGCTGCATCTCTATCTGGCCATGCCGATATTTCTTCTAAATATTCGAAGATGGCTGGCAACAGTCCCACAAATACAACAACAGCATCATGCCTCTGAACCCATCTTGTTGGACACAGTAATTAACAATTTCTACTACAGTGTCAGTAATGTGTCATATTCATTTTCATATTACATAGGTCTATAGAGAGGAATTATGTATGTTGTTAATGTTATGGAACTGCGAAATCAACTGTTGAAGAGGCCACTCCAGCCCCTCCCTCCGAAGTCCAGAACCGCACCGCATGATCTGTGGGGCTCTTGTCACCCTTGCCAGACTGTGCTTGAAATGGAAATTCCTAGCTGGAAAGGGAGGAGGATGTTTGATCGAGTTTGGAGATACGAGGGGGTATATCCTCGTATGGATCAACATAAAGACAATACAGTACATGCTGTACCCTTCTCGCAATTAGGATGGGATTCCTCTGAATTTAAATCGACCTTTTCTGAGGTTCTATTTGTGGAAGGTGAAGCTTCAATCTCCTTTTTTTGTTTCTTTTGGAAATAATCTAATAATGTATTTTTCCTCTTTTCTCTATCCATCTTTAGTTCCACGTCAAATATCTATCACACATGCAGAAACATAACACACTACACAACCACTTTGACTCGCTTGCTACCTTGCAGACTGCAACTCGCTACAACCCCAGTGGACACCAGGACTTTGGGCACAGATACCGGGTGAGTGCTTGTTGTTCCGGGAACTGGAACGTCTGCACCCTGCATCCAGCTTGGTCCAGCTCAAATTACATCACCAGTGTTGACAGCAACCATTAAGTCACTAGTGTTAGCAACTGCTAAATTATTTACGTGGAAATTCAAGTGAGATCTTTCACAAATTTTACAAGAAAATTCAATAAACTGATGGCTGGAAAATGGTTGAGATAAAAGTATCTAATTTGTAAAGAGCTCAAGAGTAAATCGTATAATATTTTGGCAAATTAATTGCTTTTATTTTGTTCATGAAACTGACTGGTCCAATTGGGCTTCATAACTTATCCCCACCCCCTCCCTTCTTTAGACACAATCTCTCTTTCCGGCAGAGATTATGGCCGATAGTTCACTTACAGTTTTTCACAGTCCGCGAAACCAATAACCTATGTAACACGGATCCTAACTGTATCAATGCTTGACTCGGACTGTCTTCTCTGCAATGCACATCAACCGTTCATTAGAAAAGATGTTGACTTCTCTTGCCGCCCTTTTTCGCCAGCGAGGGCGGGTCAACTTTTATAAGGGGTGTGTCAAGATCAGTTACAGAAATTCTCCTTCCTTTTTGGTGCTAAGGAATGAATGAATGCCTGTGCATTGCTGTCACTCAACTCCAATAATATCAAAAGTAATTGAAGAAGCAAATACATTTCTCATTGCCAAATGTAAACATCTTACAATATTGTCCATTTATTTCATTTTTGCTTTGAATTTTATCTAAGTAACTAAACCAATGGAGGGGTTAACCCCCCCCCCCCCCGGGCATGCCACTGGTTTTAACCATGGTTTCAAATTATTATACTGTAGAATGTAACAGCTCTTTGAGGGCCAGGACCTACTAAACTCCGTACCAGCTAACTGTAGACCAGGCAAACGAGAATAAGTCTCTGCGCAAGTAGGGATGCGAGATGGATCCACCAATGAAGAATGAGAGAAACAGGATTGTGTAATGGGCGACTCAATTTCCTCCTTCTCTCTGTAAGCGTTGCAAACTCTTGAAAAGGATAATACCGAACGCACCTGGCAAATGGACCATATTTTTATCTCCAGGTCTGTATGATTATTTTAAGAATTTCTTAGGGAAATATTAGGGATAAAACTGCAAGAGCAAATTTTGACAAGCCGTGCATTTAGCATACGGACTAAGGTCTGAACCATACATCCGTACATGTACCGTACATTTGGCAATGCTGAACTTTCACCACTCGATTTTCCTCCTCCTCTGAATCAATACTGATTGATACATTGGCGTCGGTATCAGCTCAGCCCTAGTTTATATTTTATTCCAGTTTTCTATCTGTTTAGGTTAATCCCAACTATGAAAATGAATGGACTAGATGTGCAACAGATAAAAATTTAAGTTTTTACTTTAATTCTTTGTATTTGAATCATAGACTTCTTGTATTGCTATGATTTTAAACAACTTTTCCACAAGACCTGCAAAATGTGTATTGTCCTCAAATTTTTGTTTCATTTTTTGTTAACTCTGCTTTTCAAAGAACATTCTGCAAAGAGCAATTTGTAATACATTTTTGTTTCTCTTCCAGTGTTCTGTTTCACAATGTAATTCAATGAGGAAGCTTCTTACTCATTTGGAGACTTGTGGTGAAGGTGAATCCTGCATATATACGCATTGTTCATCAATGAAGGAGATGAAATATCACTGGGATAAATGTTGTGGGATTGGATGCTCCCTCTGCCAATCCGTGGGAAAACGAGGTACATAGCTATGTATTTTCTCAATATCGTTTATGACTTTATATATATATATATATATATATATATATATATATATATATATATATATGTGTGTGTGTGTGTGTGTGTGTGTGTGTATGTCCAGTATATGTATATGTGTGTGTGGGGGGGGTGTCTGTGTGGTGCATGTGTGTGTGTTTTTTTTGTGTGTGTGAGTGTGAGTGATTGAGTGTATGATGTCTTGAAAGAGTTTCTGAACATGTGTAAGGCAAGCAAGTTCATATTTTGAAGGGCATGGAATTAATGTGCTGTACGAGCTTTCACAAGTAAAAGCTAACGTAATTGCCAGTACTGTTCCACAAGGCAGTGTGATAGAAATGGATTTGGATTTTTTTAAGAAAAAATCTGCAGACAATATGAAAGGAATGTTCCAGGGTGTCTTTAAATTTATGTATATTGAAGATATGACACTTAAATTGCAATGCAATACAAGTATTTTATTCATGAAGATTAGGCACACACATGAGATGTACTACATAGAAATTTCAGTGAAAAATGCAGGCTCATCCAGGACTCAAACCCAGGTCTCTGGCCTTACCATACATATGATTGCTCTACCACTGAGCTACCGAGCTTTCCTGGTCTCATCTAATTTTTTGCTGTCCCTCTTTTACCTGTGTGGAATTGTCTCTGATAGTGCTACTGCAACAAGATCTGTTGCCTGTAGACTTCGACATTATCTGGTTCCTCACAGCATAAAGATGTTAACACAGACAAACAAAAGTACGGAAAATCCCAAAAACAAAAAATGGATTCAGGGTTTCATGATCCTTAAAATGTTAAAATATTTCTCAGTATAAGAGAAATGGTGCAGAAACCCTAGTTAATTCGAGGGTAAGATCAAAAGTATCTACATTTGATTTTCTTTCAAATAAGTATTTTGCATAATACACATATAGCCTTTCACAGTAAGCTTCCTTTTTCTGTTCCACACCAGTTGAATATTTGGGCAAGTCTGTATGCCATTCGGCTACCTTCTTTTTTCATGCACCTGACTTCTGAGATCGCCTCATCAGTAGCATACAGAATGATACCAAATTGTTTCACATGGACTGATTTATTTAGTTTTGAGATAAACATGGATGACAATTGTTCCCATCCACCCTACATTCCTGACATGATCCAACCAAAATTTGACCTTTCCTCAAACCTCAAGAAAGCATGGAATGGGAAATTTTTCAATGCTATCCAGGAAAATGCTTCTGCATGCTATCTTCTCTACTCTCTTGTCTCCTACTTGGTTTGAAATGATCATCTTGTCCATATTATGTAGTTGTTCTACATCTAGGAATGCTATAATGAAATCAATGTTGCCTTCCTCTTTGTTTTAGTTATTATTCACTATAGATATAGGAAACTTATAGGTTGGTAGATAGGCTGGTCTTGATATAGACCCCCTGGAATCACTTTTGGGTGGTAAGTTGCACTCATGTCCATTTGCAGTTCATCATTGTTGGTAAAAGAGCATCTATCCTTCATTACATGACAAGTGCATGGCTATGGTGTTTTTGGACATAAAAAATATCATCCTCATTGACAGACTGAAACCTGTAACCACCAACAACAGCAATGTGCATGTGGTATCTTTCTATAGAGCATGCATTATACAAATCGTAAGCTGCCAGGGAAGAGGGCAAAAGGTTGTGCTCTTGCAACATTCCAGAGTGTACTGTCATAACAAGCTTCGAAATTTCTGTTGCATCCACGATACGGCCCTAACCTGAACCCCCAGTCACCTTCTAGAGCAATGACAAAACTCATGTACTGTCCCCGCAACACTCTCAATGCGGGGGGCCCTAAGCTGTAGGGGCCCCACTATGTTCTCTCTCTGTGCTCCCGAAAGTTTATATAATCCCAGAAATTCAGCAGATAGTGTCACTTATTTAAAAAATGGATTTATGAAACAGAAACTTGGTTCTCAGTAACATATCACATGGTGACATCTGCGATAATAAGCAGTGGCATATTGTCTCAGCCAGAAGGGCTCGAGCAACTTGACATTATGAGTCTCCTCCCGAATTCCGAGTTAAGTTACTTTTTCACAGATGACAATCAATAGAAAACTTGTCTTCTCATACCTTTATAGCTACATAGTTTTTGTTAAAGTAGTGTAGTGTAGTGTAGAACAGTTGTGAATTGAGTAGAAAAATGCAGTTGCTCAACCTGTTGATGTCTTATTGTTAAACAATATCTAAACAAACAAACTTAATAATTCATTACCTTTTTCTTACAACTAATATTACCTAATATTTAAAATGTATACAAAATAATTGAAAGGGGTGCTATAAGTCTTAGTATGAGTTTGAAATAAGATCTGAGGTTAATTTCCCACATTGTTCACACCTGTTACGTTTTGCTTCAAAGGGACTCAAGAACTCAGGAGGTGGATTCCAGGGTCAAATATCCTTTTGCCCTTAGGTCCAGTAGCCCCAATTCCACCACCCAGGGTATACAACATATACAGTGCTCGGAGTGCTGGGCATTTTATTGAGTGACAAATTTTCAGTGAATAAAGTCCAGTTGCTGCATAATTTAATAACTCTCAAGACTTGAGTCTGCTGCTATTTCTTTGCAGCAGATTGCAATTGACCTTTTGATGTTAGGTCACAATTGACAATCTAGAGGACCAGTTCAACCCTCATAACCGAAATGATATAACTCACTATTAGTTTTCGAAGCATAATGTGAGAGGCTCTTATGTCGAATCTCGGCCTGGCATCACCAGAGGATGGCTTTTTGGGCTGAAGGCGCATCCATTTTAAGTCCAAAAAAGGAGTGTTTACTGTCCTTTAAACAATTTCCCCAAACAGCTTTTTTAAAAATATGTGTAGTATGTGTAACCTTCAACTACAAAAAAAAAAAAAAATGCAGTTTCGAACAAAATATACAAAGCATCATGAAGAAAATAGTTGGCTGTGTGAAGCCTCCGCCCTCCTTAAAAAAGAGACTCCTGGCTGTGCCACCACATTGAAGTAAGAGAAAATACGAGGAGAGGTCAAAAATTATCTGCACTTTCACCATAACTTTCTTTAGGTTGCCCACACTGCCTTCAGCACTCACGTGATGAAATGAGGTACTCTTGTGGTTATGTGGCGAAGGTTTCATACTAATTGCTCAATTTTTGTCTCTTCTTTAACAGAGTAAACATGGCCACTCTGCTGGCAGTGTGCACTAGGATGGAGCGAAAAAAATATTTTTTTAAAAAATTCTAATAGTGCGGAGAAGTTGCCTTTTGATGTATGAAGGACACAAATAAAATTTGATGGTAATCGGAGCATGTCTTGAATAGCCGCAAGTACAATAAAGTTTCAGAAATTTGAATTTTTTTGCTCTAGTTCAACCTTTTTCTCTAGTTTCTTATTTGCACTATAAAAGAGCAAATCAAAAAGTTCATACTTTTATGCCTTTTTATTAATAGAACAAGTTAAGACTAGACAAATGGTGGAATGTCCTATTTTCGGATGATTTTATGATATAAGTGAAGTAGTGTTGCCAACATATGAAGATGTAATGAAGTGATATTTTCTAATAAGACATAATCTCAAGCCAGATTCATCAGTGAAGGAGCCAACTGTAAGTTAAATATCTGATATTTTAGCTCAGAAAATTGAAAATATATGGTTAAGAGCTCCTATTCCTGTAGTTTCTAATATCCGAATTTTACAAATGATAAAAGTTTATCATGACATGTATAGATATTTGTTAAGATCTAGAAGTTAGGAAAACATACCTCAAATGTTGTTACATTTAAAAAAGATGCTAAATGCTTATTTGATATTGCTGCCTGCAAATGTTTAAACTTTCAACAATGTAGTTGTTAAAAGGAAAGAAAAGTTCCTTTTTTAGAGCTGGAGTTTTTAATAGATCAACGATCGTCCAGAATAATGGTTATGAGTAATGTTGATAGAGTTATCACAAATGCTTTGTTATTGAAAAATGCCAGAGGAAGTAAAGAAATACCGAGGAAATTTAAATGTATTCAAGAATATTCACGAAATACCACAATGACATCAACGTTTACTGATAGTGATGACATCACTGAAGAACAAGAGAAAGTGACAGAAAAGCTCACTGTTAGTGCTGAAGAACAAGAGAGCTTTTTACAAGAAGAGGGAAATTTAGCAGGTCCTTCAGCATTATAAGAAGATAATAAAATTGCTCAAATGTGCATTAAACTGCCATCTGTTGCCTCCATAAGCATTGGAATATCCGATAGAGATGCTGCAGCAATAGCAAGCCCTGCTTTGCAGGACTTGGGTTTAATAAATAATTATGACAAAAGTAAAGTAATCGACTGGATGAAAATTAGACAAGAAAGATCAAAGACAATGCATTCAAGACAATCAAGGTCTGATAACCGAAAATAGAGGATTGTTTTTCGATGGAAGAAAAGACAAGACAATTATTCAAGAAAAGAAAGGAACTAAGTTTTACAAAATTGTTACTATGGAAGAGCACGTTTCGCTAATAGAAGAACCAAACTCAAAGTTTTTAGGTTATGTGACACCAATGTCTGGTACTGGAAAAGAGCATAATTGAGTTTTTATGAGATAACGAACATAATGAACAACTTGTGAATTTTACCGCGATTGGATGTGATGGAATCATTGTAAATACTGGAGTCAATAATAGTGTGATTTCTTTGGTGGAAAACAAAATAGGAAGATCACTGCAATGGTTAGTTTGCTTATTCGATTGTAATGAACTGCCTTTATGCCACCTTTTTTGTTCTTTAGAACTAAGGGTCCCAATGAGTTTAAAGGGGAACTAGGTAAGCAGCTGCAAAACTGTCATGAGCTTCCTGTGGTACCCTTCTTACCAATTGAAAATAACCTTCCCTCATTAGAAAATTTAAGTGATTTAAGTACAGATCAAAAGTACTTAATGGAAATGTGTATTGCTGTATGTAGTGGAAACTGCTCATTGGATTTATCTTTGAAAAACCCTGAAAAATTTGCCAACTCCAGATGGCTTACATTAGCAAATCAAATACTTCGATTGTATGTTGCAATTGAAAATCCTACTAACAACCTTCAAATTCTGGCTGAGTTTATTGGAAAAGTTTATGGACCTGTGTGGTTTAACATTAAGTTGAAACCTTCATGCTTGAAAGGTTCTAAACTTTTCTGGAAGCTTATTCCTTACTCACACTGTCTAACTACTGATCTTAAAGAAATAATAGATCCAGTTCTTTAAAGAAACAGATACTTTGCTGCTGCGGAAAATATTATTTTGTCTATGCTATGTGATGAGCGCAAACATATAAGAGAGCTTGGTTTGCACAGACTTCTAAAAGCAAGAGCAGAGAGTAGAGGTGGTATTAGAAAGTTTACAATTCCAAAATTCAACTTTGATGCTAAGGATTATATTGATATTATACCATGGAAGGCATTGAAATCACAGAGCCCCCAATGACAAAGCATATTAACAATGATTACCTTAAACAATTCATTAGGGAAACATCAGAATCAACTGTTGCGGAGAACCCATTAATTGACTTTCTCAGGTTTCCATGTCACACACAAGCCGTGGAAAGAGTGGTTAAACTAGTTACTGAGTCATCTTTGTCTGTCTGTAGATCATTTTCAAGAGAAAATTTTATTGATGCAAGAATTGTATCTCAAAATAATATGCCAACATTCGATACGAAAAACAGTTCAATGTGCCAACACAGTGAAAAACAAACGTTTTCAAATGTTTGGAAATTTTTAATCTTGTCAAGGATTTAAGTGGTTTAAGTTTTTTGTTCTCATTATAAAGAATTATTTTTGTATACGTGTATGAGATCAAAAAACATTTACCTTGTTTCATTTTATTTAAATTACTATAAGCATGGATGTCCACAGGATTTTTTCCAGGGAGGGGCAAGGAAGGTATTTTTTTTCAGGGGGCAAACAAGGCACATTTTCCCCAAAAATAGTGTTGTTCCATAAAAAGAAAAAAACATTGCTTACATTTGAATTTATGGTGTTCATGCAATAATTAACACATATAATTGTGGCTAAAATGAAATAATATGTGTGAAATACATAATTTTTGATTGACTTTCATTTTCCAGGGAAGGCCATGGCCCCCCTTGCTCCCCCCTTCTGTACGCCCATGACTGTAAGATGTGTTAACAAAGCATAATAAATTGGTAAGAAATAAGAAAAATACAAAACTTTGCCCTAAAGTGTGTGGATCGAGAGGTTTAAAAATGACTGGACAAGGGGGAACAGAATGCCCAACAACATCCACCACTGGCAGCAAGATTCAACAAGTTCAGGAGATAATTCTGACACACTGATGGGTCACAGGGCGGCACTCAATGAAGTGCCATGCTCTATGCAAATTAGGCATCAGTGGCCTTCCCAGGGGGGGGGGAGTAGAGGATGGTGGGGTTTATATCCTCCCCCTTCTGGCCCACTATTCCTTAAGAAGAAAAGCATGTCAAATGCTGGATAAGATGACAAAATGAGGACAGGCTGCTAAAAAAAGGTGTAGAAAATTTTGGGCATGCCATGGTTAGTCATGGTTCTGTGGGTGAAATAATCCATTATAAACTTCAGATCACTGATCTCGGTTTTATCTTGGTGCACACTGACAGTCCAGAGACTATGTTTACTCTGTAACAAAAGAAAGAAAAATGGAGCGATTAAGATAAAACTTCGGCCAAATAAGAACAAGAGTACCACCTTAAAGCACACAAACTCTGAAGGCAGTGTGACCAACCTAAAGAAAGCTATGGTGAAAAGTGCAGATAATTTTTGACTTGCCGTGTATTTCTAATTTCTTCATCCAATTATTTATCAGAGATTCAGACCACTCTCATTTAGTTTCGACAAACTACTAAACTGATATATAGCCTAAAGCCATCCATTTGCTTTCTCCAGCTCAATGAGCCTCCCCCATGGCGCAGTGGTAGCGTCATTGCCTTGTAATCAAGGGGTCCCAGGTTCGATACCCGGTGGAGGCACAAGTGGTTCGGATTCCACTTTAAACTGTAGGTCCAGTCCCGATTAGCCTTACTGCGCATAAAGTGGACTTAAAACACCAAATCAATCAATCAATCAATCCAGCTCAATGAAGCTGACCCTCGTGCCAGGCATGAGAAGTGTTTATTGCTTATCCAACCAGATGTGAAAGTGGATTGGGCATTGCGGGTTGCGTCAAGCTGCAAGATCTCTTCAGTTTTCCACAAAATTCAGGCATTCCAAACATTTGGAAGTTTTACTCCAGTTTGGCCAATTCGCTGTTGTTCTGGTGTTTGATGGAGGTGGTTGGTGGGTTTGGGGGGGGGGGGGATTTTCCATATTGGTATTTATGCATACTTTGTTATTAGGCCTGGATCCACTGGGAGGGCCCCTCCCAAATCAAAAGCTTAAACTAGTTTTTTCATGCATTATGCATATTTTGACTTTTTTACATCAACAGGGGCAACATGATTCTATAGGAGAGGTCCTTGTTTCTTCATTTCCCCATTCCCCATTTCTCTTTGCAGCTTTATGTAATTACTAATTAGGTTTATCACGATAATGGAAATGTATAATAATGATTGAGAAAATTAATAAGGATCCTTTACTTATCCCAGATTCGGACCCAGTACCCTTGTTTCAGCTGTGTGCATTAATCCCTGTAGACCAAGCGGCAAGGTGCAAGGTAGGACACCCCCTCCCCTATAAATTTTCATGTTTATTAAAATGTACAATGGTAGAATATTTTTTTAAACCCTTTTGGAACCTAATGTTAATGTTCTGCCCCCTATTCACACAAAGTTAGGCCCAAGTTACACTGATGATGGAACCTAGAGGGGAAATTATGGTGATTTCCTGAAATGGAAATGGATGAATGATAAATTAATCAGCATGCACTTCATTCGATATTTGAATCCAGAATTTCAGATTGTAAAAATTGATGTATAATATATGGTGTCATAAAACTCATCATACTTTGCTACAGCACACAAATAGCTATCCATATTCCATACCTCACATGGGATAGGAATCCAGTACTAGTAATATCGCAAGACACTAGTTTGCTCGTGAAAAGTTCCTATTTGTAATATGAATGTAACAGGTCTAAAAAAAATATGTGAATGCAAAAGTTATGAACACACTTTCAAATACTCTGTTCTTAGAACAATAAATTGTATTGCATTTTCCCGAGATTATTCATCCAATTGTTTGTGGTGCAATGGCGCACGATTAATTCAATTATTATTAATATATTATCATATTATTTTATTATTATTACTATTCTGAGACACTTGGTTTGGACCCCTCCCCTCGAAATATATTTCTAGATACATGATTGAAAGCAAGCTTCGTCGGTGTGTGAACAGTTTCTGTAATTATCTCTGTTGTTCAGTTTTAAACTCATTTAGCAAATTCGTATGGATGTACGCAAGAAAAAAAAATCTATACTTTCTTTTCTTTTTTAAAAGGGAGGCCATCTGAAATAATATTGAAACATGCGACTCTGTGTTTTGAAAAGATAGGAACCAGGTCTTGCCGCGAGAAATTGACCAAATGCAATGGATGAGTGAAGCCAAGAGAAATGAGTTGCCTTGATTTTCCAACTGAAAGTGTGCAACTATCTGACTCCAGCTTTTAGCAATCGCAGCATCTCAACAACGGAAAGGGAACATTTCCCTCTCATGAATGGCCTGCTTAAGTCGATAACAAAAAATGGGAAGGCAGGGTTAAAGATAATTCATCTTACATTGATGAACTACACGTAGTTCACCAAATGTAGCCTAAGTGTAATGCTCCTCCAAAATATGGTTCAAGAGTGGTACATGTTCATTTGGCTTCAGAGGAATTATATCGAGAATATGGATTGGCCTATATACCTATCCATAAGAACCCTATTTATAGGGGAAAAAATGTAAGTCAATATTGTTTTCATCTTGTATAATTTGTATAATATGGTTTTGTCTCATAAATACCAAAGTATGCAGTTTTCTTTCTTGCAGACTATTGAAGTTACCTGGATACATACATTAGGTGACAAATATACAGCTTTCCCATGAATCATGTGCAATTCTATATATCATCTTTGCTTATTCATTTGCCTTGACGACCATGAAAGTTGAGTGCTTTGCTCATGACCTTGTCACAAATGGTTTGAGGTTCAAGTCCTGGTATGGGTATTTATATATCAATTTCACCCTACATCAGTCATGCTGCATCTCTGAAATACATGTAGCTAATAATCTTTCTTTTCTCAGAAGCAAATAAGTGTGTGGTTCTAAGACCACAATCTCTGCCTGGTGTCTATTCATGTCTGGGGTTATAAGCTGTTTGTATCTGTGAGATACAAAGCAGCCAATTTTGCTTCGGTTAGTAGTAGCCTGCTTGTAACCTGTGACCCTTGGATACAAAAAATGGAACTGAACTCATTTATTCCATGCTCTGCAGCAGTAATTGTGAATGCAGTGAAGATAATGATGTCAGTGAGAAGAATCTGTGAGCGATTGTGATAATGTTGAGGAAGGAATTGGAATATAATGACAAGTGTAGTGAATGGCAGAGTGACACGTATAAATAAATACTTCTAAGGTGACAATTAATATTGTATGCATTGCTAAACAAATGCTTTTAAGATATTTAAGAATCATTATATGTAGGCCTAATATAAAATATAGTGAAAGTTTAGAAATTTCTTAAATATGTCAGTAAACTTTACTTGTATCTCAGATGCAGCATGACCAATTGTGTTATCATCCAAGTATCCAATTGAATCTTCATTCCTCCAAATTGTTGCAATTAGCCTAAGACAACATAAAATACGAAAAATTCAGTTATATTAGTACTTGATTGACATCAACAAAAATTTATTTCATGAGTCCCTAATATTTGATTCACATGTAAATGTTTTGTGTTGTCATTATTTATTTCCTAATGCAGTTCCAAAAGTGATGCATGCAGATGATGAGCAACACTTATTTCCAAGCACTCTTGGGACAAAGAGGAACACTGCAGGACAAACAATGCTATCTTCTGGTGGATTAAATAGACGGTATTCATCTGAACCCAAAAAGGCAGTACCATCTGCTGCTGTGGGGGCAAGCACCAGCACTGTCACTGCTTTGGATTGTAAACCTTCAACTTCAAATACAGATGTGCAAGGTAGTGGAAAATGCATGAAGGAGGAGGAGACTTCATCTGAGATGGTAAGTAATTTTGTACAATTTTGTATTTCCACTTTGGAAATTTTGCCTGTTGCTATGTAATGAAAGCAAATTTGGCATATGTTTATCACCAAATGTCAAAGAGCATAGTTACAATGGTTGAAATAATTCTATACATGAACTTCCTCAACCAGAAAGTAAAAAAAAAGAGGTAAAATGTACTCATGTTACCAATTAGTGGTGGCTTGTGCCAAAAATTTTGACTGGTTCTGCTGTGATGATTAATATTAGTTATTAACGGGAGTTTTTCCTTTCTGCTGATTAGCTAAATTTTCCCCAGGTACCTGTTTTTCTTGGAAGAAAGCTCCTGCTAAAGGATGAGTGTAATCTGTGTCAACCCCTCATCCCACCAGTTTGGAATGCCAGCCAGCACTCCTCTACAAAATTAGAGATCAAACGTTGTCAGCCATTATACGGAAACTAGTACCCTTCACAAGTATTACTAATTACCAAAACTCGTTCATCAACAGAGAAAGCTTTCATCTTTATTCATAAAAAGGGTCATACATACCCCCAAAAACTTGAGAAATACACTGCCCTCCAGAAATTAAGCAACAACAAGAAAATGCGAGATAAAAGAGAAAACAGTTGGAGAAAAGAGAAGAAGAGTTGTGGGCACGCTGAAAGAAAGCAACGAATGCGTTAGGGAAAACAGGTGAGTCATAAAGTGCGATCATCGTGCCCTCGCTCGGATTTCTGGCGTACCAGGTATTGGAGTCGAAGACGCGCGTTCACGGAAGAGGTGTGTGTCTCTATCTGGAGAGTGCAGAGGTGAGTCAAGTGTGCGGAAAGGGTCGAATATGGCAACCAGGCATCATTTGGCTGATGAATTACGGTGGCGTGCCATCGGTAGACTGGAAGCAGGGCAGCGTCAGGACGAAGTGGCCAGATGGCTCAATGTCGATCGTTCAGATGTCAGTAGGTTATGGAACAAGTTCCAGAGAACGCAAAATGCATCGCGGAGTTTCAGTGGAGGTCGACCGCGTGTGACATCGGTCAGGGATGACCGATATATCCGTTTGACAAGTCGGCGTAACAGGTCCGCAACAGCTACCCAAGTGCGTGCAGCGGCTATTGCTGCCACAGGACGGCCTATGTCAACGAGTATAGTACGCAGACGGCTACGCGAGGGTGGGTTGTATGCCAGGAGACCAGTGTTGTGTATACCACTCACCCAGCGTCAGAAGACAGCCCGCTTACGTTGGGCACGAGAACATGTGAACTGGACCCTGAACCAGTGGCAGTCCGTTCTCTTCACTGATGAGTCCAGGTTCTCACTGGACAGTGATTCGCGACGCCGATTGGTCTGGAGAGAGGCAGGAACTCGTTTCCATCCCTCCAATATTGTTGAAAGGGACAGATATGGTGGTGGAGGTGTGCTTGTATGGGGTGGCATTTCTATTGGTGGACGTACTGACCTCTATATCCTCCCACGTGGCACCATGACAGGTCAGCACTATAGGGATGAGGTCCTTGCACGTTATGTGGAACTATTCGCACGAGAACGAGGTCCGGGCTTCATTCTGCAGAACGATAATGCCCGTCCCCATAGGGCAGGACTAGTCGATCGGTTCTTGAACGAACACCATATTCAACGCATGGTGTGGCCATCCTGTTCCCCGGACCCTAACCCCATTGAACACATGTGGGATGCTCTGGGGAGACGTCTCGCTGGTCTTGTGCCCCCTCCACAAACACTCCAAGACCTTCAACTGTCTCTCTCCCAACAATGGACCCTCATACCCAATGAGTTGGTGGACAACCTTATTGGCAGCATGCGGCGGCGTTGTGAGGCGTGCATTGCTGCGTGCGGTGATCATATCCCTTATTAGTGTCAGATAATGGTCACTTTCCGTCTCCAACGTTTACCACCTGTGATGCTCCATGCGTACATTTCATTTCTTTTGCCCACGAGTGTACCTTGTTTTGTGTTTCTTCTGTTCTGTAAGGCGTGGGACACTTGTTTCTTTCGTTACAAATAAAATATGTACACCCTCCGGCCTTGTGTTTGATTCTATTGGATGATCACCATTTGTTGCTTAATTTATGGAGAGCAGTGTATGTTTATTATCAATGACCTTTTGACTCCTTTGTAAGGGAGACGTACAGAGAAACTTTTTCCGAGAAACAGTTTTATTTGTAGTTCTATTAATTTCAGTGGCCACAGCCACCATCCTCATTGGAACTGGTTGCACTGTTGCTTGTGAAGATAAAATTAATAGAACTACAAATAAAACTGTCTTGAAGAAAAAATGAATATGGGTTTAAATTAAACCAGTTTCCCCTTTTATGAAAAAAATCTATCACTGTCACCTGCTTATGCATTTAAGCTTTATAAGAAGGGAGCCTCTCTTGCCTGTAAATGTTTAGGAAATTGAGGAGGTTTTCAAGTGTTTGCTTTTGAAATGTCCAGTGCTGCAAAATATTAGATATAGTACATATATTCACAAATCCATTCTCCTCACTGTGTGCCAAGAGGTTTTTAGTTGCTTTTTTTGGCAAATTTTTAAAAATTTAAATACTTGCTCAAATAGTGGTCTCTTGTGTCATCTAAATTGAAGTAATTAAGTTACATAGCATTGCTTCAAGGAATATCAAAATTATAATTATGAACAGATAGAAACATAATTTTTGCTATTTTGTCATACTTATTTTATTATAATAAACTAAGGTACAATTTTCAGTGATACTTAGCATGATTGTAGATACATAGCTAGTAGTGCTACATTTCAGGTTAATGTGTGGCTTAGAAACTCCTAAAAAATGGATTTCTTGAGTATATTACACTTTTTTTGCATGGAGATGGAATGTCAACATTGTACCTCCTGTGAAAGTCCCAGACTTAGATCAAATTCTAGTTAATCATAAAATCATAATACATGTGCATGTGAAGAAAGAAGTATTCCACAACATGTTTTCAGAAAACTGTGCACAGATATACTCTCTATAATGTAAAAACTCCTAATTCAGTCATTCTGGTTACAAAGGCATCTCAACATGTTAGAAATTATTTTGCCCTTGGTTGTATATTGTCCCCCTTCCCCTTTCTTGTTTTCAAATTTTCACTAGAGGCGGAAAAAGGAGGAGAAATTCCAACTATGTTTTGTAATAGTTACAACTATTACCAGGCTTGTGTGAGGTCATGAATTCAAGTCACAGGATTAATTTCTGGACAGCCTTAATATTTATCCTTGCATAATTTTAAAAATGTACCAAGAATATTATTTTATTTCTATATTACTTTTTAGGAGAAGCCTTCAAAGTTGGCTGAATTGCCAGATGGGATTTTAGACGATGTGTGGAAGGCGATTGAGTGCAACACTTGCCTTGATATACCGGTACCTCCAGTTTTCATGTGTAGCGAAGGTCACCAGGTGTGCCAGTCTTGCAAGGCTAGAATCACAAAATGTCCTTTGTGCAAGAAACCTATAATGGAAACAAGAATTAGTGTACTGGAATCTGAGATTGAAACCATGCCTCTGCCATGCCCAAACAGGGAGCATGGGTGCCAAGATGTTTTCTACCTGGCTGATAGGAATAATCATGTTTTGTTTTGCAGATACAAGCCTTAAAATGATTGTGCCTTAATACTTGTTGTGTGTGTTTGTTAATATGAATTATGAAAGTGATAGATTTGATGTATTTGCTACTTCAGAAAATTTTTTTTGGACAGTATGCAACTGGAAATCATAAGCTCAGAATAATAGTAAACAACATTAAAAGTTTATCTAGAAGTTGGGCTGATGATGTCACACATGACAGGTAAAAATTGTAAGGTAGGGGGCCCAAATATCATCCCCTAGTCACTATTGTGTACCTGAAGACCATATGGAATGACGTAAGAGCTCCAAAATTTTGTATTACCTTCGTCAATTATCCATTTACCTAGAAACCAAGGCAAAGTGCAGTGTAATCAATTGTTAGTACCAAAAAAATTAATTTCAAAATTACTCACATGTTGCAAAACAATAAAATGGCATGCCTAATTTCGTCCTCCCTAAACAAGGTCTGAAAAAAGAAGGTAAAAATGATTTGCCAAGGCATTCATGTTACTTACAAAATGTCATTAGAAAAATGAACATAATTAGTCGAATGTAGCAAACTGAAAACAAATTTAGAAATAAAAGACAACAAATTTATCTTTTGTTTGTAAGGTGAGGCTTTAACTTTCCAACGAAGTATCACAAATGATAGTTCTTGACACTTCAGCCTGTTTCATGGCACCATATGAAACAATTGTGCAGCGGATCCTGTAGAAGAAATTAGGAACATGATAGAGGACGAAATTTGGAACAACTCTCAAACTGACATGGCTGTTCCTACCCTTTCAACAAGTGACCATCATGGAACACAACATACACACCCTTCTATATTGACAACCTACCTATGCTAATGACATGCAGCGAATATAAAACCTACACTCATACTGGGCATAAATGACTGCTAACAATGATATTTCAAGAACTCACCTTGTCACAAAACCTAAACTTCTTCATTACACCAGACCATAAATTGTCAAGAGCCTAAAATTTTCACAACTGGCTCCGTTTGCCTTCCTCAATTCTGGCGTTCTGGCACTGATTGCACTTCTAGCTACAGGAAGAAGATACCGAGGGGGATGAAATTGGGCACGGGGGCAAAATTTGAGCCCCCTACCTTATACACTTGTTAGCAAGTATGTCAAAGGAAATAAGCAAAATTACAGTGTTTGTAGCAAGGCTTCTTGGGTTTTTGTATGGAACATCTTTTAGAGCCATCAGCCCTTGTCATATTTTCCAAGGATGAGGTGTAGTGATGTTGGGGTGTGTTAGTTTGTGTGATATGAGTATGTTATGGAACTTGTATGTTGTTACAAACAAATAAAGTACTGATCTCAAACTTACAGATTGTTTTTGTGTGTTTCTAGCTACTTCCCCAATTGTGTGTAGATTCATATTCTTGAACCAGTCTTTTCTTCAATGGTGGGGCAGTAAGTCTTGATGTTGACAACACACACACACACACACACACACACACCCACACACACACACACACACACACACACACACACACACACACACACACACACATGAATTTTTATTGTTTCCGTGTGTGAGTATCATCAGAAATTTTCATGTGAGGGTGGATTGGTCCATTGACATAAAATTGAATAGGAGAAGTAATCATAATCAAATAATGAACTAATACTAAGAATAATGTATTATTGCCAGTTTGTTATAATTTTTTTGCATGAGAACACACTTCTACTTAATTCACCGAATGGTAAGTAATTTTCTTTTGTTATGTAAGCTCTTACATCTCCATTCAACAAGAATCTTTGAAATTGTAGTCATAAAGTTTTCCATGTCTTGGTATTTGTATAAAAAAGATTTCATTTTTGAATTTTGAAATTGCATTTTCCTCGGTTTCACGCTTCTGTGTGTTATCCAAGTTGTACTCCCTACCTGTTAAATGTGACGTTTTTCCACGCAAACTGTAATAAAAAAGTATTACGTTAACTTATCGCATGAAAAAGCCCCACATTCCCCTCATTCTTCGGTACGCCGTGCGTCAGTCTGTTATTTGGCGGCTAGTTGGTCGATTGACCGCTAGAGGCCCTCAGTGGTAAATTCCTTTTTTTTGTGCGATCACGATCGAAAGGAAAAATCAGTTCGTCAGTTGCATAGGAGGAAGAAGTCACGACCTCGACTTGGGGTGAGCAGGAACTCGTATGGCTAGACATACCTCATCTTTGCTTCGATGATCTTCGGTAGAAGGGGACCACGCTATTTCATTCAAACACGGCGTGAAGCTGCCCCTGTTTCGTATTTGAGTGAGGAGCAATACGTGGAGTTTCCACTTGGTTTTTTTTGGAGGAACTACAGTAAGCAGAGGAGACGACCATGTGAAACAGTTTTGACAATTGGCCGTTTTGATCGTCGTTCACTCGTGTTTGAAACGGAACCCGAACTTATGAAGACGTAATTGGACAATTACAAGAAGGAAGTATAGAGGCGACGGGACAAGATACTGTGGATGTACGTGGACAGGAATATTGGAAGGCCTCATTCGGTTCTCTAGTTGCCATCATTGATGTGCCACGCAGCCTGATTGTTCCATTTTTTGAGGTATGTACTTTTGCAACCATAACGTAGAGAACAGTGAAGTGTCTCCCGATAAATGTACGTGTCACTCACCAACAAACCACGAGTTGCAATAGCAGGCGGAAAGTCAAAAAAGGAAAAATCAAATGGAAAGTTTTATCGACGTTTTCTCCCCAACTTGCACTGGGTCGTCGCGATTGTACTGATAAGGACGTGACGTGACTTTGTTTCATTCCCTTTTATTCGCAAGGCAAGCACTGACCGTAATTAATTGGGGATATAAAAAAAGGAGGGGAATACAATTAACTAATTTCCGTTGGCTCTCTAGCGCACAAGTAAGCACTTTATGCATTTTTGACGAAAAGAATAAGAGCATCAAAAAGTTGGGGGTCCTTTTTCCCAAGAAATGTTGTGGTCATACAAAAGCCAAGAATTGATGTTATAACTTTTAACGGTATTTTGTATACGTCATACATTTATATACATATGTTATTCGTTTAACTAATTTATTATATTGTTACAGGGGAATGTTAAACTTTTGAACATTTGTTGAATTCATCAAGAAAGAATTGTTGTAGTTATACAGATGTATTTGTTATTTGAATGAGAAAAAATATTAACCATTCTCCGTTGCGCGGTTAATATAATAAAATTGACCACGCGTCACAAACTATTTCTTGTAGTACGTGTTTGTTTGCCATACCAAAAAACTGTACCTTAGATTATAAATTGTACATAAAATGAGGTTGTGGTTGTTCGAATATGGAATCGTGGCAAAACTTAAATTCTAATTTAAGGTTAACGTGATTATAAAAAGAGAAGGAGGGGGGCAAGTCTTTGACGTCAATACGAAGAAACAGTTTTGTTTAACGCGTCGCATTGTCCTGATTTAATTGGTTCTCACTTGAGACTGAGGTGACCGTACAAAATACGTGTCATTAACCTCAAACAACGACGTTTGTAACCGTTAGGTTGGGCACGTGCAATTTGCCTCCACGGCCTCTTTGCGCGTCTTCCCCCATTTTTTGCTATTTAATTGAGCGCCCACCTAACTAGTTACATAAATTAGCATACATCTGACTCCATGAACACAGCCATTTTTATAAAATTCTGTTAAGCAGTAGGTTGGATGCCACAGTGACAATAATTTTAGAGAATGACAAATAAGAAAAGCAATAACCAACATATTTTTATTTGAAATGTTGGGTGGACTCAGGCATTGTAAATGCCTCTAATAAGCGGAGAATTATTGTAAATTACAAAATAATAAAAGGGAGGCCACTTCAAAAGGTGTTTGTTATAATTTAGTGATGAAAGGCAACACGTTCAGCAATGATCAACATTGTACCTGGTAATCACCCTGCTAAAAAGAAAAGAAAAGGAATGAAAGTCTTGGTTGAAACATGAAAATACTTATTTCCTGAATGACCCTGTAAATGAAATATTTGATTCAAATATGACACACACAATTCATACATTAGATAATGAAGGATCTTGACAGCAGTGTTTGGAAGTAACTAGTTACAACTAAATTCACAAATACAACAGTTACTTTTTAGGAAATTCAACTGTAAATAGTTACTTTCAAAACTAAGTATCTCTAACAGAAATACTGTTTTTCAATAGATTTTCAAGTTACTTTATGACATTTCAATTTTTATTTAAGTGTCATAAATTAATGGAAATTTTGTTACTTTTTTCACTTCCACATTCATTCTCTGTCAGACAATTGGAAGCTGCATTTGGCAAACACAAGTCTCAAGTGCAACTCTATTTCTGGAACTGTCCAAACAAGTGGGGAGCAGAGTGGCAATTGTCAAGGACAACCTTCTCTCTTCCTTTTTTCTGTACAAGATGTTTGCCCTGAAAATGTGATTGTTTCCAATAAGTTTCCAATGAGAAAACAACCTACATGGAATTTTTGTTGCAAGTGAGATAGCCCTTTACAAAATGATATTTTTTAAAACAGTGTGCTCTTTTTTTTAAACAATGAGCTGAAATAAGCATAAAACACAACCATCATGCAATTTGCGAGATCTCTTTGTGAAGTGCCAGAATGTTAGTGAAAAAAAAAGTTAACAGTCAAATTTTGTGAATAATGAATGTTGCCAGAATTGTGGAGGAATTCCTCTGCTACAAAGATGATTTGTTAAGTTTAGGTGATAATTTGAAAGAGCTTATTTGTGATATGATGAGATATCATGTTAATTTCTTCCGCTGAGTGCATGCATTCAGTTCCATGATCTAATTGTGACTAATGGCTTAAATAGTCTTGATGTGCAAACTGTCATTGCAGTGAAGTTTATCATTAAATGGTCACCCCTCGATTTTTTTAATGCCTCTAAGTATGCAGAACTGTGGATCAAATTTGGACACAAAGAATATTCAAATGCTCATGTGGTGGACCAATGTAACAGGTAGAACCTAACCATCATTCATGTATTTTATGTAATTGTGTCAAAAAGAACAGAAGAGGAAAGTTTAAAATTCCATGATGATGCTACTATATTAAATTTTCTGGTTCATAAACACTTGAAACTTTATTTCTGACACACTGTTTATACGTATCAACCCCCCCTCCTTTTGAAAATGTAATTTCATCACTTCAAAGTACTTGAAAATTTAACATATTTTATAAAACAGTAAATACAGAGAGCTTCCTTAGTTGCAACAGTATGTCCTTTGTTATTTATTATTTCTGGCCTGACAAGGGCAAAAGGAATTAAATGAATTAAATGGAAATAATAAACCAATTAGTCCTTTTCTCATGATACATAGACGGCATAGAAAACTGATAAATTTGTACTTATATCGTAACTGTACGATTATTTTGTGTGGGTGGAGGGGAGTAGTCATCTTAATATCAATACATTCTCTTTCTCTCTCTCTCTCTCTCTCTACTTCAAAGTGACATAAATGAGTAGAAAAATAAAAATGAAACCCTAAAAACCTGAAACTATAGAGAAGGTAAAGGAAAGAAACAAATTCTACATCCTCATGGATTCAAGTGGTTAGGAAATCAACAAAGAAAAACAGCACATCGATAGCATACATTTCAAGAGCAAAAACAGATTTTCTACACTACAATATTTCCAGACTGAAGAAATTCACCCAAAAACTAATTCAAGAACCTACAAAAGAAATGTGAAGTCAAGAAACACAACCACAAACATCTCGAAAATTAAAAAAAAATCAAGTGATAGTCAACCAGAAGTGCTCATCTATGCTGATAGTCATGACAGAGGGATGACAGACCAAGTTTAAGTGTGTGGTATTGTCAAGTTAGGTGCAAGAACCGAGCAGGTTGTAAGTAGCCTAAAACTGCAAAACAAAGAAATCATCAGCTGTTTAGTACTAATGGTAGGTTCAAACAATGTAGCATGCAACGAAGGTCACGATCAGTGCCGGGGGTCCCAGAGACAAGTAAACCTTTACGGGGCCCTCAGCCATTGACATAGTAGGGGGTTTGCGTATGTAAAAAATAAATATAGTTTACTCAGGGGTACTGAAACGAATAAAATATACTATACAGATAAAGGTAAAGTTAAAGTTCAATGTGCAAATAGCACTGTGCCTTGAAGCCACATTTAGGATAGGTGGGGTAGGGAACCACATATTTTCGATGCTGGACATCTTGGAGGTGCTCTGAACAGCACCACTCTCTGGCCACCTTTAACCCCTCACCCCACTGGGTACAATTTGATTTGAGGCTGGGTGGCCCTGGAGCCACTTTTGGCAGTAATATGTGTGAAGATATTAAACTCTTATAAAGGATTGTAGGAATAAGTATTAAAAACAAAATATGATAATCAAATTCTGAGTCAAAAGTTATATGTAAAGTATTATGTTGTAAAATTACATAATCACAGTAGTGCAGTGAATTTTTTAGCCAGCTAATAAAGTCTGATGTGCCCTGATATATATATGTTTCTTAGTCAAAGATACTTGTTGCAATTACTATTTTTTAAAGGTTAACTCAAGTGTATTAGGTCCCAATCTAAAAAAAAAAAAAACTTTGCCCCTCATCCCGCCCCCAAATCTCTTAATAAATATGCGCCTATACACATCTCCCCTTCCCATTTAAAAATTTTGTGTTGAATTCAATATGGTGGCCAGTAATATGGTGGACGTCCGTTTGACGTTCACCTAAGACTAACCTGTTTCTATCATAACTAATTGAACACAGCCTAACTTCTTTTTTTTTTTAGGGTGTGTTAAGGGACTTTTGAATCATCCTGTAGGCCCTTGTATGTGACTTTGTCAACAAGAGATCAAGAATTACACACACATACAGTATATATACAGGGTGTCATTTTAATGGTACCCACATGGCCTCCCTGATGGCATAGTGGTACCGTTGTGACCTTGTAATCAAGGGGTCCCGGGTTCGATTCCCGGTGGAGGTACATAGTGGTTCGGATCCCACTTTAAACTGTAGGTCCAGTCCCGATTAGCCTTACTGTGCATAAAACACGAAATCAATCAATCAATCAATCAATAATGGCGCCCACGAACCACAGGAACGAACTTTTACCATGATAGGGTAAAGTACGTGAAATTTAACATGTTCTTATTATTCATAATATAATTATTTTTTATAATTGAAAGAATTAAACTTTCACCAATGGTATCAAACCCCATAGTACAGCATACACCAAAATATAATAAAAAGGTAAGCTAATTAAGCTAGAGGGCTCATACCCCACATATGAAGGTTCATAATTAATCCTTCCCTTTTTAATGCTCACAACAACTAAAAAAAAATATTACTATTGACCCTCACAATAGGAACCTTCCTTTCTATTTCTTCCACCTCATGATATGGAGCCTGAATGGGCTTAGAAATTAATCTAATATCTTTTATTCCATTAATTTCTACACCAAACAACCAATGAAATACAGAAGCATCACTTAAGTACTTCTTAATTCAAGCGCTAGCATCATCAATAATTCTGACACCAGCACTAATTATAATTAACTCAATACATTTCAACATACAAGCCCAGCTTCTAACCCTAGCTTTATTAATAAAAATAGGAGCAGTTCCATTTCACATCTGAATACCCGAAGTTATGGAAGGGAAAACATGAATTAATTGTCTAGTAATAAGAACTATTCAAAAAGTTGCCCCATCAACGTTACTTAGATATGTAATTGACAATTTAAATATAATTTTAATTGTTACAATTAGAATGTCAGCAATTATTGGAGCAATTGGAGGGTTAAATCAAACTTCATTATGGAAAATTATAGTTCTTGCAGGAGCAATCACTATACTATTAACAGATCGAAATTTAAATACCTCAATTTTCGATCCATCTGGTGGGGGAGACCCAATCTTATATTAACATTTATTCTGATTCTTTGGACATCCAGAAGTTTATATCCTAATTTTACCAGGATTTGGAATAATTTCACATATTGTAACCCAAGAAAGAGGAAAAAAAGAAAATTTGGAGTTCTTGGAATAATTTATGCAATAATAGCAATTGACTTTCTAGGAGTTATTGTATGAGCACATCATATATTTACTGTATAAATAGATGTAGGTACACGAGCATATTTTACTGCAGCCACAATAATTATTGCTGTACCAACAGGAATTAAAGTATTTAGATGAATTGCCACACTCCACGGAACACTGATTAACTATTCCCCATCAATATTATGGGCATTAGGATTTATTTTCCTATTCACAATAGGAGGACTGACAGAAGTAGTATTAGCAAATTCATCATTAGACATTGTATTACATGATACATATTATGTTGTAGCCCAATTTCATTATGTATTATCTATAGGGGCAGTATTTGCTATTATAGTAGGCCTAGTACATTGATTTCCACTATTCACAGGAGTAATAATAAATCCAGATTGATTAAAAATTCAATTTATCTCCATATTTATTGGAGTCAACTTAACTTCCTTCCCACAACATTTTCTAGGATTAAGAGGAATACCACGACGATACTCAGATTATCCAGACGCATGCAAAATATGAAATATTGTCTCAAGATTAGAGTCAATCTTATCATTTACAGCAGTAGTTATTATAATTTTTATTATCTGAGAGGGTATAACAAGAGCTCGACCAACACTATTCAACCTACAGCAAGCGTCATCAATTGAAAGATATCAAATATCACCTCCTTCTGAACATACATATTCAGAACTTCCAATACTACTTATTAACAACTAATTTTTAAGGTGGCAGAGAAGTGCATTGAATTTAAGTTTCAAATATAAGGATTACCCTTCCTTAAAATTGGCAACCTAAAATCAAATAGAACTACAGGATAGATCCTCCCCACTAATAGAACAAATAATATTCTTCCATGACCACACAATATTAATTTTAATTATAATTACAGTATTAGTAGGATATCTAATATCATCACTATTTAATAATAAATTAACCAACCGAATACTTTTGGAAGGACAAGTGTTAGAAACAATATGAACAGTTATACCAGCAATTACTCTAGTTTTTATTGCACTACCATCATTACAATTATTATGCTTAATAGATGAAATTAATCAACACTCACTAACCCTAAAAACTATTGGGCATCAATGATACTGAACCTATGAATACTCCGACTTTATAAAAGCAGAATTTGACCATGACCATATAACCATGACAAATGAAATAATAATAAGTTCATTTCGATTATTAGATGTAGACAACCGAGCAGTATTACCGATTAATATAGATATAAGAGTCCTAACTACATCTGCAGATGTATTACATTCATGAGCCATACCATCCATAGGAATTAAAATAGATGCTACTCCAGGATGGCTTAATCAAGCAGGAGTAAATATCAGTTGGATTAGTCTGTTTTTAGGGCAATGTTCAGAAATTCGTGGATCAAATCATAGATTTATACCAATTATTATTGAAACTACAACTCATAAATCTTTTATTAATTGATTAATAAAAATTATACAAGACTCATTAGATGACTGAAAAGTAAGTAATGGTCTCTTAAACCACAAAATAGTATTATAATAACTACTTCTAACGAAAAAGTTAGTTAACACATAATATAGGAGTGTCAAACCTAAATTATCCGTATGGATACTTTTTTTATCCCACAAGTATATCCATTAAACTGAATGATTCTATTTACAACATTTATGTCTATTTATTTTCTATTCATAATTATTAACTACTATAATTATAATAAATTATTAAATATTAACAATTTTATAGTAGAAAATAAAACAAAAATTAAACACTGAAAATGATAACAAGATTATTTTCGTAATTTGACCCAACATCATCAATTATAAACTTATCATTGAATTGAATAAGAACATTCCTAGGATTACTAATAATTCCAACTCCATTTTGATTAATACAATCACGAACCTCTATATTATATAATATAATAATAATAACATTACATGAAGAATTCAAAACATTCTTAGGAATACTCAATCACCAAGGAAGAACTCTAATATTTATTAGCATATTTTCAATAATTTTATTTAACAATTCAATAGGATTACTCCCTTATGTATTTACTAGATCAAATCACCTAGTTTTTACTCTAACATTAGCCTTACCAATATGATTATAATTTATAATATTTTGATGCATTAACAATACAAAACATATATTAGCACATCATGTACTGGAAGGTGTACCAGCACTATTAATACCAATTATAGTAGGTATTGAAATAATTAGAAATTTAATTCGTCCAATAACTCTATCAGTATGACTAGCAGCAAATATAATGGTTGGACACTTAATAATATCAATAATTGGAAATACAGGAACCATATTAGAAATTATTGGACTTTCAATATTAATTTTAGCACAGATTATATTAATTATTATAGAAACAGCCGTAGCATTTATTCAAGCTTATGTATTTGCATTATTAATTGCTATTTATTCCAGAGAATCAAAATAACTAATGTCAACAAATCAAAACCATCCATATCGCCTAGTAGATCAGAGTCCATGGCCCGCAACAGGGGCCGTTAGAGCAATAATATTAACAACAGGCCTAGTTACCTGATTCCACCAACAAAATATAATACTACAGGGTGGGAAATAACCTTTTGCTAGGGGTCCACAGTAAAAAGTAACAACAATTAAGAAATTGTGGTAATACCAAATGTTTACTACGAAAATTGTGGTTACAAAAACAAAATTAAAAGTTAGTATGTCCGCCGTTTGCTTCTCTCGCAGCACGAAGACGATCAGGGTAGGAGCTCAGAAGATTCGCAAACAGTCCGTATTCTATTCCATGTCACGGAGGACTTGTTCCAGATGTGCAAGGAGTGTTGGCCGGAAATGGCGGTTCGGTCCGTGTTCCACTATCATCAAGGACTCAACTGCGTCCTTCAGAATAGCCCCAAAGTGCTCCACTGCATTCAGGTCCGGTGATGCACCCGGCCATTCAGAACTGCTGAAGAAGTCAATGCCACTTTGCCGAAGAAGGTATTGGTTTTAGCATTTGCCTTGAAGCAAGGTGCTTTGTCGTGAACTAACTTTTAATTTTCTTTTTGTAACCACAATTGTCGTAGTAAACATTTGGTATTACCATAATTTCTTAATTGTTGTTACTTTTTCCTGCAGACCCCTAGCAAAAGGTTATTTCCCACCCTGTATTATTAACAGGGGTAATAACTATACTCCTTACAATAATTCAATGATGACAAGACATTTCACGAGAAGGGACATATCAAGGATTACATACAAATCAAGTTTTAATAGGCCTACGATGAGGTATAATTTTATTTATTATTTCAGAAGTATTATTTTTCGTGTCATTCTTTTGAGCATTTTTCCACAGAAGTTTATCCCCAACAATTGAATTAGGAATATTAGGACCACCAAAAGGAATTACCCCATTGAATCCAATACAAGTACCTTTATTAAATACAGCAATTCTGTTAGCATCAGGAGTAACAGTAACATGAGCCCATCATAGTCTATTGGAAAAAAAATAATCACATACAACTCAAGCACTTACACTAACATTAATGCTAGGAGTATACTTTACTATTCTTCAAGCATACGAATACTACGAATCCCCATTTACTATTGCTGATGCAGTATATGGATCCACATTCTTTATGGCAACAGGATTTCATGGACTACATGTTATTATTGGATCAACATTTCTAGGAGTGTGTTTAACTCGACATATTTTATGCCACTTTTCACCAACACATCACTTTGGATTTGAAGCAGCAGCATAATATTGACACTTCGTAGACGTAGCATGATTATTCCTTTATATTTCAATTTATTGATGAGGTAGATAACATTTACTTAGTATATTTAAAGTACACTTAACTTCCAATTAAAAAGATTATAATAAAATAAAGTAAATAATTAATATAATTATAAGTACCTCATTAATTATTATAATAATTACCTCAATTCTAATAATATTATCCACATTACTATAAAAAAACGATTATAGACCAAGAAAAAAGATCACCATTTGAATGTAGATTTGATCCAAAATCTTCAGCACGAATTCCATTTTCCATAAAATTCTCCCTAATTGCAGTAATCTTTCTTATTTTTGATGTAGAAATTGTGTTACTACTACCAATAACAGTTATTGTTACTAACTCAAAATTAATATATTGATTATGTGTGAGATTCTTATTGCTATTAATCTTACTTTTAGGTTTATACCATGAGTGAACCCAAGGATCACTAGAATGAGCATGCTGGAGTAATAGTTAATAATAACATTTGAGTTGCATTCAAAAAGTATTGAGTAATCCAATTTACTTTACCAAGCAAGAAGGAAAAGCAATCAGCTTCGACCTGAATAAATTGGTACATATTACCCTTGCTTACTTAACTGAAGCCAAGGGAAAGCGGCATATTAATGTTAATAATAAAATTAGGGTTAACTCCTCAGTTATGGGGTATAATATTAAGGGGAGGCTGCTAACTTCCATCTTTAGTGGTGAAATTCCATTAATACTCTTATATTATTTCTTCAGTATAAAATTACATTATCTTTTCATGATAAAGCTGGATTCTAAATAAATTCAAGAAAAGTTTACAAGACTATGATCTGCCCTTCCTAATAACTTCAAATATTATGCTTTATTATAAGCTATATAAACACACATAAATTATTAATAAAATTACTATTAAAAATGAAAATATAAAATAAATATTAAAATAATTAGAATGTATTAGTTGAATATTTAAAGAACCACTCCTTATATATTTATATACCGTCTGTCCACCAACCAACTCACTCCATCTATAGTCAATAGTCCTAATATATATTCCCCCTATAGTAAATGAACTATTAATCAAACCACCAGAAGATAAATATGGTAAAAAACATATTCCACCTAATAAATAATATATTATCTTATTATTGAAAAAGGGATAACTTTCGAATAAGAAAGACGTAATATTATATCCAATTCATCAACCTAATAAAATACAAATGATTGCCCCTATCTTCAAGTTAAGCAGAATAATAATAACAAAAACAGATGAAAAACCAATAATATTAAAACAGAACCACCTACAATGGATAATAGTAATAGGCCTAATATACCCTTAAATATACCCCAACCCCCATCATCATAAAAGAATTAGAATGAAATACCTCTATAAGATTTACCAACTAAATAATAATTCAACCGAAAACTATATGCTATAGTTATACCAGTGGAAACCCATAATAAAATAAATATTACTAAATTAAAAGAAGACATGCTTAACATTTCCAAAATAAATCCTTAGAATAAAATCCAGCCAAAAAGGGTATACCACATAAAGCAAGGCTAGAGATTATTATACAAGAAATAGTTATTGGTATTTTATTAATTAACCCCCCCCCCCCATACAACGAATATCCTCAACATCCGCTATGACATGAATCGCCACACCAGCACATAAAAATAATAAAGATTTAAATATAGCATGTGCTAATAAATGAAAAAAATGATAACTCCCTTAATCCCACAGATAATGTTAATATCATTAATCCGAGTTGTCTTAGTGTAGATAAAGCAATGATTTTCCTCAAATCATATTCAAAATTAGCACCAACCCCAGCTATAAACATTGTTAGCCCAGATAACAATAAGAGCATCCTACCAAGATCAGTAAATATTAATAAATCCCCAAAAACAAATTAATAAATAAACCCCAGCAGTAAAAAAAGTAGAACGATTAAACTAATGCAGAAACTGGGGTCGCTGCTGCCATAGCAGCCGGTAATCATGCAGAAAATGGAATTTGTGCACTCTTTGTTATTCCAGCAACAATAATAAATCTAGTAATTAATATTATATCAAAATCAGAAATTAATAATAAATAACAAATATAATTTCAGCTATCATAATTTAATATTCAAGCAATAGATAATAAAATAAATATATCCCCAATTCGATTAGATAGAGCAGTTAACATTCCCGCAGAATAAGAACGAACATTCTGATAATAAATTACTAAACAATAAGAAACTAATCCTAAACCATCTCATCCTAAAATAATTCTAATAATATTATTAGAAACAATTAAAAACATTATAGACCCAACAAACAACAAAACTAAAATAATAAATCAATTTATATTATAATCTCCTTCTATATAAGAACCTCTATAATTAATAACTATAGATGAAATATATATAACTAATCCTATAAAAATTTAGGATATTCAGTCAAACAATATTGTTATAATAATATTAGAACTATTTAAATTAACAATACTTCATTCAATAAAAATTGTTACATCCTTAATTAAAAATATTATTCCTAACAACAATAAAATCACTCTACTAATTAATAAAATAATTGATATTATGCTTGTAATAGAAAAACTAAAAACTAAAACTTCTTAGTTACCACTAAGCCCACAACTTATTTTTCTACCTTAAACTAATCACTTAAATAATTTAAATTCAGTGAGAACAAAAAATAATTAGAAAATTTAATGGAAATAAATGACAAAATAATAATAAATATTCACGAATATTACTTCTTCAGCAAGAAAATACACCAGAATAATATATTCCATGCTGAGTATATGAATATAAGTATAAGGTATATCCCGCGCTTAAAAAAATAGTAGTGCAACCCCCATAACCCTAAAGTATGATCACCCAATAATTCTATTTAATAAACTAATCTCCCCCAACAAATTAATAGAGGGTGCAGCAGCCATATTAGTAATTCTTAATATAAATCGTCAACCAAAAATTATGTATTTCACACATATAATTTCATTTTAGCCACAATAATATGTGTTAATTATTGCATTAACACCATAAATTCAAATTTAAGCAATTTTTTTTTTAGGGAACTACACTCTTTTGGGGGAAAATGTGACTTGTTTGCCCCCCTGGAAAAAATACCTACCTTGCCCCTCCCTGGAAAAAATTCTGCGGACGTACATGCACATACTCTCATGTTTTGAAGATATTTCGCATTTATATTAAGTAATGACACATTTTTAAAATAATTTATGAGCCGAAAGTACTTCTAAAATGTTATGTTTCAGGAGACAAAAAGAAACAAAAATAAATTCCGTTTGACATGCATGCGGGTTTTGATGTGTTGTGTGGTTGGCAATACTGTGGATTTTCTCAGTGTCTGCGATGCAAGCAGCTCGGCAGTTGAGGCAAGATTGGAGCGGAAGATTCTGAGCTCAGTTCTCTCATGGATTGATAGAAAAAACCTGCTGCAAACTTAGCCTGACGCATGGCTTAGTATAATCACATATTCTTCCTGTAAATTTAAATGTCAAATGAACTTGGATGATTAGTGTCACCTAGAAGTAGGCTGTAGTGTTCTATATCTTCTCATGTTATGCTTTTTTGTGATTTTGTTATAACACTCGAGTAATACCCAATTTTTACAATTCTTGGCTATGTATTTTGTGTTTGTGTGTGTAAGATCTATTAATGTAGTATTGTATTGTAATGTATTGACATATCCTATATTACCATGTACTGTTATTTGTACACACACGGTAGTAATTTTATGGAAATAAACTAAACTAAACTAAACTACACACACTGCTGATATCCATGATGGAGTGGATAGCACAGCATACCACAATGCCAGCCCCCAACCCCCACCCCTTGCTGGAAATTCCTGCTGTTTACAGTAGACAAATTCTACTGTTATAAAATGTCTTGTACTGTGTACCATGGAATATATTGAAACATAATTGTAGATCTTCTGCACAGCTATTGTTCTTCAACAGGAGGGCTACTGTACTGAAAAAACAATGTGAATAATAATGCATCATACTCAGCAAAAAATGTGGTACCAGTGCTAAACAAAAGTACCTCAAAAATGTACAAAACACAAATGGCATTGTTACAGAAGTCCCACATAGGAATGATCTAATGCTAACATCTTGTTTAAACATGGAAAAGTGTAAATTGAAAAATCTCGAAAGTGTGCAAATTCTTTTCTGCAGTACAAATGTTGAGTGTCAATGACATTGGTAAAGACACACATACTACCCAGGGTCAGCATCTAAATAGAAGAGGCAAAGACGTACTATGTACAATACATACCAGAAATATATATAAAACACTGGCAATGTTGAAGGAAGACAATGATGCATCTGTCTCAGAAGTCCACAACCATTAGTTGTATTTCAAGTTCAATAAAAAAAAATGCAAATCAATGGACGAAACAGATCCTATGGAACAAATTCAAACCAATTGATGACACACATCCAATGGAACAAACCCAAACCAATTGTCGAGCCAGAGACAATCAAGTGAAGGAAGGATGTGGGAGACAAGGGAAAACAGTTTCACACAAGCTGTTCAACCAAAAAGTTCCTCACATTCACCAAACTACTGCATAGGCCCAATTGGTACCATTTGTCAGTTCCAGACTTGCGGTTTCCTCCTGAAATAATTGTGCCCACTATGCATGAAGCAAGGGGGGACCGACTTACGCCTCTGGTAGGCAATATGAATGAAACTGCACTGCACTGCATTCCACTACATAAATTTGAATTTGTGAAGTTGAGTATCGGGCTGGTTAGGCACTTGACTCTATGAAAACTGCATAGTTTGTGGTCGGTCTGTTTGGAAATAAGAGAAAATGCCTGTGGCTATACGTGACTCTTGTTTGTTCAACTGTCAGAACAATAGCAATTTTTTATATGGAAAATTAAATTCATGAGTGTGGCATTGCATTATTATTATGTGTGTAGAAAGTTCTTCTGGAGGGGCTATAAAGCCATTCCTTCTATTTGGAACTGCATTTACAAAATACTAATTGAAAGCCTTCGCAACATTGGGGGCATGTTGGGCTTCTTTTCCATTAATGCATATCACTATATTATTACATAAAGACTGATGTTTTGTCGATGCATTTCTCATAATTTCCCACATTGTTTTACATTTATTGTATGAATTATTGAGTTTATGGCAGAAGCGTGCGGTAAGGAAAGGGGGGGCAAGCGCCGCTTACATTGTTTTTTAAAACACTTTTGATATCTTAAGTCTGTTTTCTTCAATGCCTTTATATACCTTAGAATGGAATTTATTTACTATAAGATATTTACATTACAAAATTTTCATTTCCCCTACTTCCTGTTCTATTGGCTTGAAACATAAACTGGCTGCACCCTTGACGATGCTGGGCAATGCGGCACGACTGACCGCATTAGAGGAAGAGGACTGCTTGCCTTTCTCCCCTCTTTTCGAGTGACTTATGAAGTTCTTGCATGGTCACTGTCGATCCCCGTTCACGAAAAGAAAAGACCGAGGGCAAGCAACACCAAGTCTGTATCTGTCTTTGGCAAGGGTGTTGGAAAGAATTCGTCCACACTGGCCACAAGGTTGCTAACTTCCAGTATTTTCTGTGCATCCATAGCACCACCTCACGCAGTATGATTTTCATGTTTGAAACTCTATAGTAATTAACAAATTACATTATGAAGTTAGCCAGTGATCACCAGTCGTGTGCTATTTATAAGAAATAAAATCACAGCCAGTACTTGAACATATCCATCATGTAGTCAGTTACTCGGAAATATGGAGGGTATGTAACACTGCGGGAAGAGTGAAAAGGAAGAAGCGTGAGTGCTGCGGATGCGTGTTGTTTTTTACTGTGATATTGTGCTGTGTCTTTCTGTTCTTTGTGTAGTGTTTTTGTACCTGATGTTAAAGTATGATTCTACATTGAAAATTTCCGCCATGGTTGACATACCAGACCAGCCATCGATTTGCAGTGTTGCAGGTAAGGACTTGATTATTAGGGGCCTCCTTTCAAAACCATTCAGTTCGAGAACATAAGGTGAAAGGTTGGAGCTTGTGAACCATGAGCCACCATGTCCTGAATTGTTCATAACCAAACCAACTAAGAAAGATGGGAAAGTTTTCATTAGGCAGTTTTAAACATCTCAGTACAAACAATATTATCTGGTTATGTGGCAGCAATGATCTTAATAAATTATTTTGTTGGCCATGCGTTTTATTCAATACAAATGTAGGACCGTGGAACTCAGTGGCGTGCCCAAAGGGGGAGGGGGGGGTTGATGTGGGTTATAACTCCCCTTTCGCCAAGTATTCCTAAAAAAGAACGTCAAAGGTAGGAAAATATGACAAAATGAGGGCTGACTACCAAGAAAAAGTATACATAACCCCTCCCTTTCGGAAATCCTGAGCACGCCACTGATGGAACTATACAGGCTTAGGTGAGTGACTTGAGCAATTTTTATAATGCAGTGCAAAGACATGAACGTTCGCAGAATCACATCTGCACTTGCATCCAACTGAAGACAAGTTATGATTCATAATTCTAGCCAAGTAAGAGACCGAAACCCGTCTGTTTATTTAATATCAAAACTTTATGCTAATAAGATGTTTCTTATTTTCAGCATTAAAGAAGAACGTAATTTAATTTATAGTTGCCCTCAAGTATCAGATAAATCACAATTTTCTTCATAGTTGGAATTTAAAAGTTATATCAAAAGGCTGTTTTCCTTCTTTAAAAACCGTGCAGCGAATATTTGATTTTACAGTATGTATGCACATCACACACTCAAGCCCGATACATCCCCATTATGCACATTATTGTAAATGAGGATGTGTGTAGGCCTATATTATATTTGAAATTGTTATAATTAACCGAAACGAAAAATTCACCCATCGCTTGCCTATCACGAAAGGTCACGGCATGCCCCTGGATGGTCATTATGATTAATTTTTGCTTTGTGCAATACATTTTTATATATTTGCTTATACCTCTTGTAATATATCAGAAAAGATGGATTAGGGTTCACCTTACTTTCAGAATGTAGCAATTTTAGTTTCTACTTGAGATTCTGCTTCCGTATGTGACCCATGGTTTACACTCAGTGGATATGTTTACTTGTTTAAGTGGAAAATATTCATTGTGCAACAAGATAATTTTGTTCAGAAACAGATTAAATTTTTCGTTTGTGGAAGGTATAGATTATAAATATCTTCCCAATTTTCGGTGTTTAGTTTTCCAATAAACATGAGTATAGAACCTTCATCATATTTACGTTTTCTGCATTGTTAGTGGTTTTCAGTGATATTCAGTAGTTTCTGTTTTACATGTGAGACATAAAAATTGTGCTTCATGTCCAGAGAAGTGGACTGATATGTTTTACAGTGCATTTTGAGTGTACACTTATCAGCATGTGATCTATGATTGAGACTGTGTCTTTCGTTATTCACGTGGGTGTAGTAACAATTTGATTTGGATAAAAACTGTTTATTGTAACTTCAGAGTGCAGTTTCATTTCTGTGTTGTTTTCGAAAATCTATGTTTAAGTCCCCACATACAACAACTTCACATGTATACCTTTTTAATTCATCTAGTTTACTGATAGATTTATTATGAATGTTTTATAGTCTCCATCAGGTGTTCTGTAGCAACATACTATTATTAAATGTAGGGCTCGGGTGTAAAGCATGGTACGTGACAATTTGGTCATTTTGGAGTTACAATGTGCATTGTGTAGTCCATCGTAAATGGAGTCGAATCGTACTCGAAGTGTTTCGTTTCGTCAAGAGATGACAGAGCTAGATGTGTTGAAAGTTATGGTATCTACCAGTTGTTTCATGTAAGTATGGTAAGTAACAAAGATGGCGGCAAAACGGTTGTTACTGAATTGCAACATGTCTCAGAAAGTTCGCCAGTATTGAGGCAACAGCAAAGATGAGAATGAGTTAGAAAGTGTATATGATCCCGATAATGATGTGATAATATGTGATAATGATAATATGTACCATGGACTAAGAATGAGCAGAATGAAGAGGTTGCTAATAAAAAAACGCGACTAAAACTGTGCATGGCCATGTACATTCTATTTCATGTAAAACGTGGTATCTACTGTACACACCATTGTTTACATGCAGCAGTGCTCATAATGGCAGTTTTGAATTAAATTTTACTCTTGTACCTGGATGTGAACTGCGATCTAGTAGAGAAGCACATACTTTTCTTCTACTAGATATAAATAACTGTAGTCACATAGAAATTCGTTAGATTTTTAATTCAGTATATGCATTTAAGGCTGCTTTAAGATACCTTGCCTTAAAAGCAACGTCAAAAATATAATACACTTAAGGAATATGTAATTTGATCTGAATCATATCAATTATTTGAACAGTTTATGTTTTTATAAAATATTTTTTTCATAAATATGTATTGCGCATTTTGAAAGTTATAATATTTTTATGGTGGACCTAATAACGTATTTGTAATGTAATTAACTTTCGTATTTATGATATGTATGACTTTGATGAAAGCAAATTATTTTATTGTTGATATTGCAAATATGTCTTCTTCTTGGTTCAAAATTATAACTATTTGAATCCATCAGAGCTAAATATCAGTGAAAACTTTTAAAACTTAAGCCCTGTGTACATTTAAAATCATTAATTACAAACATATCAATTTAAAGAAAAATACAACAGAAAGTTACAAGGTCATAATTGTGTCTTCTTCATTGATTTGCTTTATTTTACTTCGCTTGTTGTGTCGCTTTTGGCTAATTTTCGAAGATGGAGATGAGTAATGATATGATAAAATTGATGAATAAGCACTCAAAAACATCAATGCCCAAGCCAATATTCGGACCTGGGATCCCTGGCATCGTAGCGTGATTTCCTAACCACTCCACCATTGGGCCCATAATTGTTATCTTGAAGATAGATGTTTTTCTATAGGTTTCACTGTTTTGGAGACAATTTGTTTGGCAATTATATCATCTTTCGTAAATATGACTCTTTCCCCTCCTTTTATTAGAGACCTTGATGAGAAACTGGCTAGCTGGAAATTTTGAATTTGAAATTAAGTAATGTCATCTTTGGACAGCCGGTGCTCAGTAACACACAGTACATGTGCATTGACATTCATCGGTTAGGAGCAATCCTAAGTCTAACGCTTTGCCTTTAATACCTTGAATGTTTAGATGCACAATATTGCAATGTATGACTCTCTTCTTCATTTGAGACTAACAATTGGGAGTAAGACCTTGTTCCTCAGGTTTAACATTTACATTAATTGTTGTGTTTTTACACATCTTTAAGTTTACCCTGAACACTTCTTATTTTATCGGATGTTCGTGCTGATAGTTTTTTTTTGTTTTTCATTAACTCTTTTATTGTGTTTTTAATCTTTTCTCAGTTCACTACAATTTTCATTTTCTGCTTCACTACCTTTTCCATTATTTACCATATTACTGCACTTTTCACCATTGATCCCAACACGGACTTTTCCGCCATTACCACATCACTACATTTATTTCAAATTTCCCACTTCACTTCCCTGATTATTTATGGATTCAATAGAATTGCACTTTCTTCTTTGATTAATGATGTACTCAGTTACCACCTTACATATTGATTTTGACACCTTTTCTTTCCCAGATAGGTTCAGATGCATGCCGTGATTTGTGAAATTGTTCCTTTCTAGCCTGTTTACATCTGCAATATCAACATTACTAATGTTTTTGCACAGGAGTCTGATATTCTTGTTTGTCTCCGTTATGGCCAAATTAACACTTGATTCTGGTATGAGATCACGTCTCATTGATAAATTGATTATGATCACTTTGAAGTTTCTTATTTCAGGTAGTATTTTTTTAATGTATTTATAATGGTGACTAGTTGCGGATCTACAAACTTTGGGACACCCGCAAATTATTATCAAAGGCACCCCTCTACCTTCCTACCTACCTTCACACACACACACAGACCACAGAAACGTATAGAGGACATCAAAACAAACAACTTTTCTCAGTAACATTGTTCTTGTTGGTGCGTCGTTTCGGCGCTACAGTCGTTCAAAAAATCCCGTTTTGCCGCCTGAATGATGGCAACCCAAGCCAATATTTGATCGGATCTGTGACGTCATTTCCTGCGGTGAAACAGGACACGGCAGTCTTGCAAGGAACACACAAATTTTCTGAAAAATTACAGACTACCAACAATATTATTAGCTGTAAAACGAAGCAAGATTCGCAACTAATAGACCGAACATCCAGGGTATCATCACCTACCAGCTCCAGAAGCCCAGCTGTCATCCCAGGGGAAGAGGGAAGCGAACCAACGATACGAAAAATGGTAGAAAAAGTATTCAAAATAAAGTAATATCGGATTTTGTCTCAGCCTACATGTCAAATATCATCAACAACAATTTTCATTGGATCTACAGCTTACATGTGGCTGTTTACGCCCAGCTACATGTGAAATATCTGCAAATCTCATTGCAAGGTTCATATCTACAGGTTTGTGACCTGATACATTCGTTGTGGTATTGTAGTGCTGATGACGGAAGTATGTGAAATTCACGTTGTTACATTACAGTTAAAACATGTACAACCACAGTAAACATCCTAATCATGAATTAGCATTTAATATACTACCATATTCACAGTTTGCAAACTATTACATGTGTATCCAGTGCGTTTTTATAAAAACAGTTGTCGGAGAGCTTGTTTTGCTACTACTTATGTTCTTTTATGTTCAACCATTTTTGTCCCTAGCCGCACAATGCGGTGTGTTACTTGCCTTTGGAATTTTTAGTTCTTTGATTTCTATTTTGTCAACTGTCCAGTGTGTCACAGACAACGAGTATCAGATGGACGAAGTGGATATACTAAATTGTAGATGCCAACTTGACAAATTTGCAAATATTTGAAATAAGTAGTAACACCACCCTGTTCAGCGGGTTTTGTACCCTGAGGGCATATTTGTTTTTCTTTGAATTTGCGTGTTTCCGTTGACGTTAATGAGTTGAAATTCTTGGAATTGTGGGTGTGGTTTTCTTATGGCTTTGATGTCTGGGACAGTGTTTCTTTCAGAAAATTTGCTCCGGGGGGCATTCCAGAGAACCAAGAGGGCGTTGTGAATCTCATCTGCGAAATACAACATATGTGCGTTTAACATTGAGAATTGCCAGTGGTCGTTCGTGGTTCGTTAATGAACTTGAGGCTGAGTGTTACAGGTGGGAAAGGATGTACAGTAACAAAAATACAGTAGGATATGGTGACCTAAGTATACTTAGTAATTTGTGCTGGGCAGAGCGGTAGCGAAGGGGTGAAGAATTTTCATAGCATGAGACTGTCAGGGTTAATTCTCCTCCGTTACCACTCCAACCATTCACTGGGAAAGGGTTGCTGCCATTTACTAATGCTATTCTAAGCCGACAATGAAAATAAATAGCTGTGAATTACTATAATCTATTCTAGAATGAAATAAACAAAATCAATAGGTACAACTCTCCCACCCATTTGTTTACATAAAAATAAAACCCCGTTGGCCAAGAAGAAAAAATAAATGAAATAGCTATTTGAATTTTTGAGTTTAGTTCAGTTCGTGCACCTTCCAGATTCAACTAGATAAATTGGAGGTCCACACGCTTAGCTTCACATTTCCTCCGTCCGTGAGGGTCTAGGAGAAGCGGGGTGATAGTAAGAAGTGCCACTGCCACTACTGCAGTCGGGCTTCACTTACGTGTCTGGATCAGTTATCCTAAATTGTTTTGGTAGTATGAGCTCATCTCCCCTTTGCGTAGCACAACTCAATGGAAGATGAGTCCTCCCATCCACTGTACTCGTGTTTCATGCATTTCACCACAAGACACAAAGGACAACGAAAGTTCTTCTCCTTCCCTCACTTAACACAATTTCACAATCCTCCTCTCCTCAGATCTAAAACACACTCTCTTGGAAAACGCACGTTTTTTTCCCCACACAATTTCTTAAAAAAAAGGAAGAAATAGCCAATCAGTGCGTCAGTTCTATCGCCCTTTGGCTCCTCCGTCCTCCCTTGGACCAATGGTCACCCATCTTTCATGGTTCCATTTAACATTTTGCACAAAAAGAAGAAAAAAAAGGTCACTTCTTGGAGACCCCTCTTTTCACAACACACACAACTGCCAACTCGTGTCCTTATTTACCCCTAACTTAGTTCCTGTACAAATTCTATGTTGAAGCTATTGCACTCTATTATTCCATGTATAATAACTCATCACGCCTATGCAATGGATAGAGGATCCGATTATTAATTATTTGAACAAAATTATGACAATGTAAAGTTTAGTTAATTATATAGGGGTTTGGTTATACTTGATCCTGGGGTGTCGTTGGAATGCAGGGGTTGTTGTAGCCATACGGCCTCTCTGTATTCTGGGTCGACAAAGAAAAAGACAAGAAATGGTCGACTAAGAAAAACTAAGAGAAAAAAAAATGATGGGCTTGCCAACGAGGAAAGAAAATATGAAAAATTAATAGCATAATACTGCTAATAATAACAAAATAAAGGTGCGCAGTACAAATTCAATGCAGAAAGACATAGATTTTATTTTTATTTTATTTACAATAGTAAATAGTAAATTACAAAACATCACCTACTTTTACATTTTATCATCCAGAACAAATGCCGCAATGGTGAACCAGAAAAAATATTACAATTATTAAACTCAATAGAACACATCATGCAAAGCTTAAGATGGCATGAAGAATTTACAGCAATCTTATCCTGCGAGCTTTCTTCGTGGCATATAAATCTACTGTTTTCTCCAGAAAATCATGAGGTGGAATGTTAGGTCTCTCAATGCTTATTATCATTCAATGCATTAAAGTTCCTGGTAGCATTCAACTTATGTAATAGTTAGTATCCTATTCATAGCACTGAAAAACCTTTCTATGCCGGCTGTCTTTACGGGAATGGTTAGAAGAACTTCACAGAGTTTTTTTCAACTTGCAATATCCCAAGTCAGCTTCTAAGATTTTCAACAATGGATTGTCAGCTTCTGTATATATTCCATTATCAAGCATCGACTTGATAAAAAAAAATAGGACTTGAGGTAAGCAATAATGCCTTCTACGTTAAACATGGGAAAATGAGCACAAAACCATTTGAGTTCGGGGTCTTGCAAGTCTCCTACTGACTGAAAGGTTTCAAGTTCTCATCGTAACAATAGATTGATCGTTGAACCTGTTTTCCATTTCTTCAATGACACTTTCTGCGTATTCCTTCATCCCACAGAAAGTTTTCCTATAGCATCTTCATCAGCAACCAGGTGTGCTTCAGATAAAATTTTCTTCAGTTCGTTCCGAATATTTTTTGCAGATCACTGTTGATGTTTTCACACTGATTTGCAATATCCTGCAAATGCAATTTGGTTGAGGTAATTAGAGAGATGACTTTGGCCAGACTCAAATCCTTCTTTTGGAAAGCGTATCTGAGGATAGAAAGTGCACTGAGGATTTCATTCGTCACATTGCAGGTAATAATGAAACTTTCATTTCTGATATCCAGCAAGATTAGTCCTGCCAGTGATGCAAGATCCGTCCCTTCATTGTGGATATGCTGACAAACCATTATAATTGATTTCAAGCTTCTGGAGACAGCGTTGACTATTCTGAAGTGCGACAACCATGTGAATTCAATAGTCTGGAATCTTGATAACTAGGTTATTGATTATTGTCTGAATATTGTTTTATTCTGCTTCTTCTGTAAGATTGGACAGGTGTGGGCGTTCTTATTTACAGAGAGAAATATAAGGGCAAAAATTTTCGCCACACAAAGGAGTGCTGTCCGATGCGAGGGAAACAACCTTAGAAGAAACGTTTTACACTTTCGTTTTGTTGTACAATTATGCCCGGAGGGGCGGTAGATTCCCTCCGGTGGTGCTCCGCAACCCCGGAAAGGTGCTTGAAAGACACACTGGTCGGTGAATTTGCGTGTTTCCGGTGACGTTAATGAGTTGAAATTCTTGGAATTGTGTGTGAGTATGTTTTCTGGGGGGGAGGGATGCTGAAATCATGTTTAATGCGTAAAACGTTTTTTTTCTTCTTATTTTTAGTAGTTCCTGGAAACCGTGAGAGTTTTGTCTGTCTTTAATTGAAAAGAAGGTGACGGTTGAGAAGCTAAGGGAAATGTTATGAAATTCTCGGAACCGGTGAGCTGTATCTTTGAAATGGGTAGAGGTTAAATTGCTTAAATATGCTTAACGGAAAACGTGACGTAGAAAAAGAGAAGATATAAATAGAAGGGACGCAAGATAATAGGAAAATGTGAGGATGGATGTGTGCGGTACAAGACTGTCTGATAATGGCGTGAATTTCTACGAGAGCAGCTACGAGGAGTTCTGGGAACTTGTTCGATCTTGCGGCGATCTGAACAACGATAGAACGGATCTGCATCGGTTGCTGAGCTATTTCCCGTTTATGTATGTAGCGATACCTGAATCTCCCTTTTGTGGATGTTACCTGTTCAACGAATTAGGAAAAGGAGTTCAGTATCGCTGCGAGACGTTGAAGGAGATAGAAGAGAGAAAAAGAAGAGCGGAGGAGAGAACAGGATTTCCAAGACACGAGTGTATGTGCGAACTACGTCACAGGAAGGAGGAGGACAAATTCAACGAAGTTTTGAAGGAGAGAATGAAAGAGTGGCTTTCCTTGTTGGCGAACAGAAATTCCTTGTTCTGTTTTGGCTGTGATCGTACGTTCGTACGTAAATTAGAAGGACATCCCTGTTTCCCTGTGGTTCCTCCTGAAGGTTTTGGTTTTCGCAGACGTCTGTTCCCCGATGATAACACTACTGTCTTTTGGAATATCTACTGCAGATTCGAATTCAGCATATAAAAGGCATGTTATATTTTCCGATAGCTGGGGAGAATATTGCATCTTGGCTCCGATGATACCCTGTTCCTGAAGACTTGTGTGCGTGTCGTTTCCTGAAGAGTCTCGTGTTATATCGTAAATCAGAAAAAGGATCCGTTCTCGAACATTTCCCGTGTGATCTGGTGTCCGTAATTGCTGTGGTGATTGCCTGTACCGAAAATAGAGTTTGATAGGCACGTGTTATCAATCCTCATGTGGTGATCCGCAATGGTTCGGAAGGTACAAGTTCTCCATTTTTCACAAGGTGGAAAGAAGATAGATTATATCTTCTAAAGTCGAAGTGATTTTTCCTACAGTCTCCGAGAAAGCTGGCGGTGGATACCATAGCAAAAAGAACAACATACGGAAAAGAACCTTCAAAAGCATTATCAATCAAAATCTGCTTCATTCCGGCGACGTAAGAATAAGCTTTGATGACACTTCTGGTGAACGGATAATGAGCACAAGCGTAAGAGAGTGCTCTGTCTATGGCCAAACTTGTGGTAGGAGTAGGAATAACGTGATTAATTTCGAGAACAGCCTTTAAAATTTCTATTCTGACTGTAGGTGAAGTCTGGTCTCCCAAGATGTAAAAATCGTCACGTGACCTGGCTAGATCGATACGTACTTCAACACCGTTGATCAGGTATTTAGGCTGGTGGAAGAAATCTATGTAAAATTTTCCCATACGTTCGACTACGGCTGACACTTCCGTAGGATTTCCGGTTGTCGGAACATACTGGAAAGATTTTTTTCTCATGGTGAAACCTTTGTTGGCGGCTGTGATTTTATCTTGATGTTCAGGTGTGTCCAAATACCACAAGGCATTTGTGAGATGCGTGTTTGCAGCATCGCTACCGTAATTGATAGCTGCTTCGAAGTATAATTTAGGTGCATAATTGTTATTGGTTGTTGTTAGAGCAATGCCGTTGAGAGTCGCTGTACATTGTGAAAATAGTGAATGGAGAAGATAATTTGCGACCCCACAGTTTTCTGTGAGCGCATTTTCAGTTTCAGAGGCACTTATGGGAATTCCATCCTGTTTGATCATTTGCGTTTGCAGACGGAGATAGGCTGATGCAAGATCGAGAAAATCGGTCCCTGCCCCCGGTATGACAAACTGAATTATACTCTGAGACTCGATGGAAGCAATAGGTTTGTAGGCGACCGTGTAAGTTTTTCGACATTTTGCTGAATATTTTTTTCCGGAAGAGGTCGAACTTCGAGATCATGCACGTGTTATCCTCCATAATTATCCAAAAATATCTTTTCCTGCGGCCTTTTGTTTGATTTTTGTTTTACGTGTTCTCCTAGATTTTGTAGATTTTTTCCGTGGTGTTTTGGATGCACGTTTTTTACGGATCGCCGATGTTGTAATACGGGTGGATCAACGTTTTAACATCAACTGAGCAATTTTTGTTGCAGGTTTTGTTCTTATAACGGAACCTACCAGAGAGGCAATTTTCCGTTATGCTTTGCTTTGAATATTTTGACCCGCTTCACGTACCATTGAGGAACAATAGTTTTCGGAGCTTGTTGGGTTGTTGCAATATTCGTGATAATGTTAGCGCCTGTTTTTAAAACTTCTTTTCCGATTGTTTTGGCACCGCTCCAGAGAAGAGGTTTCACTATTCTAAAGAGTCCTGCGAAAAGAGAAACCAATCCTCTGCCTTTCTGAATTCTACTCGAACGGTAGATGGGTCCAATCCCTCCACGGATTTGATTACTGTAATATTCGGTCTGCGAATTCATGGTGATGCATCCGCTTTTTGGACATTGTGTTCAAAATCTTATTAATTTTATACTCTTCGTCACCATCCGAATAAACTTTTTGCAGTTCATGTTTGTAAAATGTACCTTTTACTTGTTCTTCATGTAAGTCGTCTAATATGTATATAGGTACAGGTGTTCGCTGAACAAGGGAATGGATTTTGAAAAGTTCTCGTGACCACGATTGTTCGTATCCGTTCTCGAAATGTCCTTTGACGACGGAGATTCGAACGATAACACCAACATTCAGATCTGAAGATGGCTGTGAAATATGTTTGTCAGGTTTGTTGAGCCGTTTCCACATAATGTAAACATTTGTTTCGTTGACATCTCGAGGCGCCATTTCTATGGAACTGTGGATTGCTGTATTGTAGCCTTCGAGAAGTTGCGGTAAAATATGTACGAAACGTCTTGTTTGTTTTGAGGTGAAATATTTCCACATTCGTTCTCTTAATGTTCTGTTGAAACGTCCCATTACACTTGCTTTCACAGGATAATTTGAAAGTCGAAAATTTTACATGTTCATTTTTTAAAAAACTTCTGGAGTGTAGAATTTGTGAATTCTGTTCCTTGGTCGGTCTGTAGTGTGATAGGTTTTCGTCTGCTTTGTCCGAAAATAGTTTTGAAAGCTTCGGTTACCGAAGCGGTAATGTAAAAGCATATTTTGAAAATACATCGATCACTGTTAGAAGATATCTGTATCCATAGTTATGTTTTGTATCGATGTCATGTCGATGAGATCAGCTTCCCAAAGCATGTCTATGTTCCACACATTGTAATTATTTCGAGGGAACCTTTTCCTCCCAGGTTTGTTGAGAGTGCATCAGTCATTTTTTCACCGCATTGTGGGATATATATTTTTATCCCTTACCGCGTTCCATAAACTATCTACAGATGAGAATGAAGCATGGTGTCGGGGATCATAATATGTTTTGGTGAGAATTTTAGCGTGTTTTAACTTAGGGACTCCCATGAGAGATCCCTCTGTCTACGGCTTTTTCTCAGAGGAACCAGCTTGTATGCGTCAGGTGTTCTCAGAAAAGGTGTAGTTTCTTCTTCTTCTGTTTCTGTCTACGAAACGGTCCAGAGGTTTCCGTTGGTGACGATGAGAACTTCAACGTCTTCGGATCCGGAAGTGTTTTTTCCTGACGTTCGTCTATCAAATGTTCTGGAGTATGATATTTTGTAACTGATGATGTGTATTATGGGGTAATGTCTCTGCTAGGTTCGGAGGAAAATGCGCCGATCCTGGTGAAATAGTAGAAGGACTGTCGTTATCTTGACCAATAGGAATCTGTAATGGTACTTTGGATTTTCGACTCAACCATAAATACTCGTCCAGTTCCCTTCTGTAAAGACGCCATTTTTGATCGTCTGTTATATTTTCCATTTTTAGAATATTATCCATTTTCGTATCTAGAAGAGATAACTTTTGAGTTACAGACGAGTCGGAACCACGAATACGTGCTAACTGTTCCGGTGAAAGGACGATCATTTTTTTGTAAGAAGATGTCAATTCTCAATGGGGAATGAGAGTACCGAGAAGACCTGATAACAAAGAGCGTAGAAGCAAGGGTAGAAATCCTCCTTTCTGAACAAGAAGTTTTCTTCGTTTTTCGATGTTCACTTTGGTTTTACGAGATTGGGCAAGACCTTCTTGTAAGGTGTCAGACAACGTTCTGTGGATGGTTTAATTTTTACGTTCCCTTTTAAAACGTTCAGACAGCATTCGCTGCTGAAACGTATTGTTTTTTTCGGAGCACTTTTTCATAACGATTTACGGATTTTGGTAGGTGAATTTTTCAACACGTGTAAGAAAGGTGAATGTATCTTGAAAGAAGTCGAATGTCTATTCCTGTTAGAAAGTGAATTGGTACGTGTCTTCCTCGTTTTCCTCATCTCGATGTTTTAAACATTTCTGAGGGAGGTATGTAGTAGTGTAATTCTGGTTAAAAATGTCTGTCATAACGTAAAATCTCAGGTGCTGACTGTGAAAGATCAACATACAAATAACTGAAAGGTTGCTTGGTAGCATCTATATATACTTTTTCGAGTTCCTTCATGCGGTGAGGATGAAGTTGCCGTGCAAAAACAGTGAATTGTTTCACATCTCGTGTTTTTTTTTTTTTTAAAAATAATATGCTTCAGGTTCAGCGAAATGTCCATACAATTTTTCCCTTGATGAAAAAGATTCTGTGTTATGAACACCACCGAAATATTTTTGTGATGGCTGCCTTTTGTGAAAAGGTCGGCGACTTTTTCTCCTTAAGCAACCATCATAAGATCGTCCAGGATTATGAGAGTGGATAATTTTCCGTTCCACGACTGCCAATCGACGATACCTTTATGATATAGAACATCTCGAAGATTTTGAGGAATGCTGTCTTCCTGATCGTAACACCATATGATCTTCTTGACAGGTCCTTCTATGAAATGAACGATGGAGTCGACCATGTTTGTCACAAAGGTAGTTTTCCCACTTCCTGATGCTCCGCAAACCATCATGGTGAAAGGATGGGAGAGTTTGGGGTACATTGTACCTTGAACAAAAACCTTCCAGTTTCTAATTCTACAAGGTTTCAAGAAGAATGGAGATCTGTCAGTCTGTAAATATATTTTGTACCTAGTTTGCATAAGGTTCAATGAAAAAATTAACATAGTACCCATCCACACAGTAGAGAAACATACTTTATATATACTTCATGCAGAAACCATAAGGATACGAGAGATGTTCATCGCCGAAACAACGTTTCACCAACACCGGTTGGAACAGACGTGTTTCCGATATACTTATCACCTGGAATTGTTTTGTTCTTCGAATTCTAAAAATATTGTCCACAACAACTTCAGATTTTTCATTTTTCACCATATCACACATTGTATGCATAATTCCTCAATGTTGAATTTGAAGCATTCAGTGTAATCCATTTTACTTTGCATATACCTCGGGCTCTCAAAAAGCGTTTACATATTTTCAAAATGTAACTTTTTGTTCTGTTGAGACAAATTCTTGACACACAACATTCGAACCCAAGTCCGCTAATTCATCGGTGAGTTCCCTGAGAGCATCACCAATATGAGGATGGTTTCCATTCTAGTGTTGTCAATGTAAATTACAGAATCGGTATCACAGTAACACACTCTATCGTCCAATATCTCCAGAAGGTCGTACAATTAAGGACGTGCATGACATGTTGTGAATGCACCAATGGGGACACTTACCTTATCGTTTCTGGGAACAGCCTCTTCAACATGTTTCCAGTTTACCAATACAGTGTCCTGGTTGATAAATATAACTACGCCGATAATAATGTTCGGATCGGTTATTTTACCAAGAAAATCTTTTGATTCTGTGATGATGGTGGTTTGTGAAAGGATATCCCGTTGACAGAACTTGCCCCACAAAGAATTCAGACATAGTTTTGCAAGGGTGCGTTAACCAGGGTTCACCTTAATGGTTTTTTTTTTTCATCCAACAAAATCCCCCCTCTCTCTCTCTCAAAATATTTTTTTGATTTATGTTTGCTTATCCTCTTCTGTCTTACACCACAAAGGCCAACCACTTGCTTCTCATTTGATTTTTAGAAACGTGTTCACATTACGCGTAAACAAGCCACCGGATTTGGTGATAGGGTTGTACACAGTTGTTTCATACTTCCACACTTCTGATACCGATAGTACACAATAACTTAAAGTGCAGGATTTACGAACCTCTGCTATCACGTACGTCCCAGTCAGTGTACATTTTGTTCTATAGAATGTTGACAGGTACCTTCACACTTTAGTTGTAATCCACATTCTTTGCACAGAACAAACATTCTAGTCTGCTGTTCATTTTTGTAGGTAAAACAGGGTGGAGAAGTGTTTGAGGTGGAAGAACAGTACATTTCATTAACCCTTTCATAGTTAATATTTCCGATACAGGAGGAATAAAATCTTCACTGAAGATGATAGGATGTCCTATTGGATAGACACAGTATTTGTTGACATAGGGGTAAAGACTCGTAAAATCGTAGTATTTCAACTGTTCGTTTCCTTGACTTTATAATAGGTTCTGATAATCTTTACTCTCCCTCCATATAATGCATCCCGTGGATTTAAAGGTGTGCACTGTACAACATGATGTGTTGTTAAGAATTTTTCAAGTTGTGGGTCGGTTTGTAATATCTTCTTAAAGTCACACTCCCACATGCTTTCAACATTGTAACCTTCAGACTGTAGGACACTGATTCTGTGACATGTTGTTTCATACCTGAATGCGGTTGACGTATTTATTATTTTCTGTTCTCTACTGTTGACCACTATTACCTCAAGCTTCATATTCTTCCATTACTTCTTCTTCTTCTTTGCTATTCTGGTTGTCGTACGTGGGATACACACTTCTGTTGGTGGATATACACCATGGACATCCGAGAAACCAGCACCCCAAAAATTCGTAGCAGGTTTGCGTCTCTTCGTGGAAGCCGTGTACTTTAAAACGTCCACCCAACACATATTTTTCACGGATCCTTCCACAGTGGATGATGGTGATGTTATTTTGCTCCTCGACATATGTTAGTCATTTCAAGGCAGACTTCGACATTGTGTCGGTATGGAGGTATCCTCCTTGAGGAATTATCCCTATACTATTACTAGGCAATAACAGTTGTCTGTAGATTAATGAACATACGGATGCTATTGTAATACACTTCTGGAAAATGTCCATTTTGCTAATGTTCAAAAACTCCTTTCTCAATTTTAAGCACCCCTGTTGCAATAGTGTCAAATCTTTGATACAATATTCCACTAGATGTTCCTTGATGTTGAAAGGAATATTTTTCTATCACTCGTTTTCGTACCACATCATAAATTTGTTTTCATCAGCCACTGATTTCATGCAGTCATATCCGTATGTTGAAGGTGGTGGTATTTTTCCTACGCAATTTCTGTGTTTGTAGGTATTTCAAACATGTGGATAATATCCTCTCTGAATTGGCAATCAAAAAAGTTTGGAAAATCCTGCAAGATTTGATTGAACATAATTCAAACTATCGATGAAGTGTAAATTCTGGTACGTCATGCTCAGGATTTTTGTCCCATTCAATAGAATTCTAGGTTCCATTCCTCTTTCAAACATTCTATGTAACAGAAATGTAGAATCGTACCCCCTTTCATCGGGTGCACAAATAATGATGTTACTGAATTTGAGTTGCAGTTCCAGGTATGATAAAAATGTGTCCACAGGATCATCCCAGAAAATCTATTGTCGTGTTAAACAAACTCGACATCACAGTGATAAATCTTCTTGAAGGTAACACCCATGGCAAGCTGTTTGCAACACAATTAGGTTGGGCACATGAAGAAACATATTGTTTTTTTCTGTGTAAGGAATATCAGTGTAACATTCAAAATCATAAAATATGTACAAAAATTTGGATTGTTGTTGTGGTTTTGGAATTGGTATGTAACAGAAATGGTTGATGGGTTTCACCTGTCTGCACGATTTACAGTATCTGCTGCAATTATGTCTTTTTTCGAACCTATTATATATTAATACAATCCTGTAATATTTTGGATACAGCTGAATTTCACTACAAACTGTACCCTTTCGGAGCAGGGTACAAATATGCCTGGTGAAACACCCACTGTTCTTGAATGTTCTATGGCATACCTCACATGTGTTGCGAATATTCGGCTGGGGTATACACGACGGTTTGGCACGACACATGGAACACATCTGCTTGCATAAATGGCTGTGTGGTCTGTCAAATATCAGCTCATTACACCCCTGACATTCCTGTCTGGCTGCAATTGCAGCAACACGATTCATTAACACATCAAAATGTTGTAAACATCAATGTACAATAGGTAAATACATTTAGAAATATTTTGTACTTGTCCCTCAAACAGAATGTCTTTCAGATATCTCAGATTGTTGTAAACAATTATTTTGTAATCTGTCAAATATTGTTGGAATTTTCTAAGTTCTTTAATCCCACTTCCAATACCTGAAAAACTCAATATGCTGACCAAGGCAGAAATTTATTTTATTATAAAACATAAAATAAACATAACGTTTAAACCTTCCAGCAAGGTCTTCTTCAGACTCTGAAGCAAGTACAAAACAGGACGATATATACACACAAAAATACTCCCCTCCAGACTGTTAGAAAGTTGTTGTGGAACATTCTAGCAGATGGCTTTCCCTTGTCAACTGTACTTTCACCTGAAAGTCAATGTGGCTGGACTCTTTATCTCACGCTCTTTTTCCTTCATTTTTCTTCCTTCTTCTCTACTCATTCTTACTCTTTACACTCTTTCTAACACCTTCTTCCATTCTTTGTTTATCTTCAGTCCCCCATTAGAGTTCATTGTGTCGTCTTCACCTTTCTTCTCTATTTCCTTGGCCTCCTCCCATTTTCTCACTAGTATTCTCTTCTCGCTTCCTATCTGCTTAGCCTCATACCACTCTATGTCATGTCGTGTTCCTCTCGTGTGTTTAAATATCGCAATTCCCTCTCTCTTAAAAGAGAAAAGTATGTTCAAGAGCATCAAGAGGGGACACGTTTTGGATATTGTTAAATAGAGGACGCGACAAGAAATTATAGGAGAATGGGATAGTGAAAGGATAGTGAAGGCGATGAAACCATTTGAAATAACGGTTACAGTATAATGGGGATAAAATAATGTTAATGAGTGATTGTCTGAATATAGGATCTAGCCTAAGCCCAGCATTGGCTGAATTAGTTATGAATGAATGGGAAAAGAATGTAGTAGAAAAAGAAGGTGACAAAATGATTCTGTTTAGCAAATATGTGGACGATCGTTTTGGCATATGGAAGGGAACGAAGAGGCAGCTCGACATATTTCACAAAGAAATACAAGATGAAGAAAGAGGGATATTATTGGAACTCGAAATAGAAGAAGAAGACAAGATAAGCTACCTAGATATATTGTTGAAAAGGAAGAGAGGACAAGAAATTGAAACCGTTTGGTTTTGGTTTGAGTTGGTGTTTTATGTCCACTTTATGCACAGTAAGGCTAATCGGGACTGGACCTACAGTTTAAAGTGGAATCCGAACCACTTGTGCCTCCACCGGGTATCGAACCTGGGACCCCTTGATTGCAAGGCGAGGACGCTATCACTGCGCCATCGGGGAGGCCATGAAACCGCTTGGCATCAGAAGAAGTGTGCAGCAGGGATATTCTGCCACAAAAGAACCGTTGTAAGTGAGGTGACAAGAATACATTTAATTAAGAATATGAAGGACAGAATCAACAAAATATAATCGCAAGAATGTGAAAAAGAAGAAAAGTATATAGCCTATGGAAACAGCTGGAAAAGAATGGCTATGAGAAGGAGGATAGACTGAACATAAACAGAAGAAGGAAGAAAAGTGTCAGGGGAGCATTGGAAGGGAAAGGAAAAGAGAGGAGGTTTGGAATAAGGAGTATGGGGAAGACCACAGAAAAGATATGCAAAGTGTTTAGGAAAGCGGGCATTAAAACTTACAGGAAGGGAGAGAGAAGCATCTTAAGAATAACGAAGAATGCAAACGAGGATAAGGAAAACAGAGAATAGGAACAGGAAAGGATTATCTACGAAGTGAAATGTAAAGAATGTCAGAGTGTGTACGTAGGAGAAACGAAAAAGAGGCTGAAAGACAGGTTGAAACAACATAGGGATGATGTACGACTTAAGAGAGAGAGAAATGCTATATTTAAACACACGAGAGAAACAGGACATAACATACAGTGGGATGAGGATAAGCAGATAGGAAGGGAGAAGAGAATACTAGTGTGAAAATGGAAGGAGGCCAAGGAAATAGAGGAGAAGTGTGAAGAAGACACAATGAACTGGAGTGGAGGACTGAAGATAAAGAATGGAAGAAGGTGTTAGAAAGAGTGGAAAGGGTAAGAGAGAAAGAAGAGAGAAGAATTAAGAAAAATGAAGGAAAAGGAGCGTGAGATAGAGTCCAACGACATTCATTTTCAGGTTAATGTACAGTTGACAAGGGAAAGTCACCTGATAGAATGTTCCAGAACAACTTGCTAATAGTCTGGAGGGGAGTATTTTTGTGTATATATATCGTCCTGTTTTGTACAATGTTACATTTGTACTTGCTGCAGAGTCTGAAGAAGACCTTGCTAGAAGGTTGAAACGTTACGTTTAGTTTATATTTTATAATAAAATAAATTTCTGCCTTGGTCAGAATATTGGGTTTTTCATATCATGGAAACAAGGCTTAATGGTGTTATAATTCCAATACATGTATCAGCTGTCAGGTTCACTCCGGCTTTACGTATCAGTTCAAATCCTGGCTTTTGTAGTTTATAAATGTTGCTGTAGGATTTATAGGCAGGATCTTGAACTGCATATGCCTTCCGTGTAATCAGAACTTCTACCAAACACAAAGGTTTATCTCTATTTCTCACACGTACAAGACTTTCCTTCACTGAGGCTGCCATGTAGTTCGGTAAACAATATACACGTTTAAGAGCATCAGCAACAGGAATGGCAACATGGTGTGTTCTTAAAAGTAAATGGTCTGTAACCAAAAATGTTTTAGCACTGTGAAGTATTTTAGACATAATATCACAAATCATATCATGTTTCAACTGGTCAAATCTATGCCAACCTACATACATGTCTTTTACTGTCACATCGGATACATTAGAGAGTGTGAGTCCAATTTTATCCTTATCCTTGGCACCTTTTCTACATCAATAAGTAGGTTCTTGATTCCTACATGGATCCATGATTTGGACATCTTCGGGTTGTTGGGCAAAACTAAATTCTATCCGTTGTCCCTTAGAACGAAATTTTGGATAGTTACGTTCGTGTATATTGTGCACTATAATATTTCCGATAGTTTGTTCAGTCACCGCTACCTGTTTTCTTCTTCTACTTTTCTTACCTTCCGTAGAATCCGAGATGGGAATAGGCACAGTGCTGAACAATGTCTTTTTCGAGGTTTCTTCTGGTACTGAATCCTGTCTTCATGACGGTACTGGCAGAGGTTCCGGGGGTGATCTTGATACAACGTTCCTTGAAGTTCCTGGTGATGTAACGGAGTCAAATGTGGCTATCTGCTTCTCCTTGGTAACTCTGGATACAGGATCGGGTGTCGATGACGGGCCTGTGGACTCTTCGGAATCTCCGGACAGATCGGGTACAGATGTTGTCACGGTCCGTAGTAAACGGTCATACTCCTCGACTAAAGAGATACTTTATCCCGCAATGATTTTTTACGCAATGTTCACAACACTTCCCGCAACTGTCTAGGTGTCGTGTAATACCCATCACGAAATAGTACTAACAGATCGTCAGCGGATAACTGTACGTCCATGATCGTACGATGACTATTTCAAGAAGACTGTCTTGTAGAGAGAACAACGTTCTTTATATACGCAAGCATGTCGAAGCAGTTATTTCCGTTCCTAACGGTTCTACTGTGCCTATGTGATCTTCCCGGAAATAGCTGTCTTCACCAGATGTTTTCCTGACGTTCATGAAAGCTCATGTAAAATTATCGGAAATCGTAAACTGTCTTCAGCAGATGTTTTCCTGGCTGAAAATAAAGGAAGTAGAAAACTGGCCCTAGAACATCGGAAAGAGGCCTTCATTCCGAGTACAACGAGCTAGCTCAATTAGGAATGGAGATAACGCGATTTGAAATTTCAGGAAGAAAAAGAAAGAAAAAACATTTTTTTATATGAACACAAAAATCACATTTTTTTTAAAAAAAAGGGTCGTCCTGCCGGCCCTAATTGAGCTAGAGCGAAAGTATTGCAGATTCGGAATCTGTACGTTCAGACCTTTCGATAGAGTATATGGAAGGTGGATCTAACCTACTTCCGATTAGCCCTAGTGCATAAAAGGGGTTCTGTCCCGTTTGGTCTAACAGTGCATAAAGCGAATTTTAAACATCGGTTCAATCCGTACTGTAGGTCCTGTCCCGGGGTGTCCGGGGTTCGATACATCCTACTCCCGATTAGCCTCAGTGCATAAAAGGGGTTCTGCCCCGATTAACCTATCAGTGCATAAAACGAACTTTAAACATGGGTTCCATCCGCACTGTAGATTCTGTCCCGCAGGTCCAGGGTTCGATACATCCTACTTCCGGTCAACCTCAGTGCATAAAGTGGATTCTGTCCCGATTAATCTATCAGTGCATAAAACGGACTCTCTCTGTGCCTAAACTTTACGTCAAACAAAAAATCTGGCTAGGGTCATCACTATGGAAAACTATAGAACCACATTCTTTAGATTCAGCCCCGAGCAGTCTTTCTGCTATATAACCTTCACATGCAATTGGTCGGTGTGAAGCCACGCATACAGACTCTAAATAACAATGTAATAGAGAACTGTCATGCGTCGCGTGTCTGGTATACAGACTCCTAATAAAAACCCGCTGTAACTGCAACAAGGTCTCACATGCACAACTTTGAAAACACTTTGTAAAAATGCTGACAATGACTGCAGCTGTTTTAACCCTATAAGGAAGTGGGACATTGTCCTTGCAGAAAACAACTTTCCTCTCGTTATTCGCTACTTATGTCCCTCTTTATGAACCAGCGGTTTAATATATATACTTCACTTGGACATTGTTTCTTCAGTTGATTGTAATTTTCTCCGATATTTTCAGTGTGAACATCAAATGGAGAACGGGAATTTTGGAAGTACGTCATATCTATGTATATTAAAAACATAACATATTTTTCTGTATATAATATATTTTATTATCGGAACTTCACATATTTTGATACACCACTACAATCTTACACAAAATGCTATATAAGCAGCGAAGCTCGGTAGCCCGAGGCCTTTGTATTCGAACTTCTGATAAATGCGGAAATCGTATAACAGTCTTTTCCTTCAACGTTCGAACGTCTGCGTTTACATCCACTTCAATATTAGGAATTAGTTCATTCTGGGATTACCTTAGGACAGTCACTTAGCTCTTCTGGTCAGAAGGCTTATATTTTCTCTGTTCTATGCTCCTGTTCGGGAGATATAATTGAGAGGGTTGTGATTGTCTTGAGATATTCCGGAATTCTGGATCGGCCGATAGAGTGTTTGTAACCCTGGTCAGGGTACACCTTTTCTTATTCTGTGGTCACGGATTAATTTTCGGTTCTCTGGTCAGAGGCTGAAGAGAGAAAAGGAAGTTGGATACTTAACTGGATATCGACAGAACCTAGTGGGAAGAAGGATTGTCGATTGCTTTGTAGAATCTTGGTCAAGATCTATAAGTAGATTGAGAACCTTTGACCCAGAATTACGAGGGACTTTACATCGAGGACTGAAGCAGACGGATTAACCCGAACCTTGAGCCGAGGAAACTCTAGCCCCGAAGAGATACTGAGCGTGAAGCCGAGGCTCAATAGACCCATAAAACCAAGTACGATCCAGGACAGATCTTACAAGTAGCGCTGCAACGTATGGGGCTCGAAGTATATATTTGGTGTTTCTTCTGAAGTTACGAAACATCGAGATGGCAACAAGAAAGTCTAAACGCAATTCATTGATAAAATTTGATAAAAGGATCGAAGGACGATATGGAAAATTACCTAGGATATCTGACTTAAATCGACTCCCTAAGTTCAGTGGTAACGTTGAAGCCCAAAATGCACATGAGTACTCGAAGGAACTAAATGTTAACTTTGAGCTTATGCAAGTTCCAGAGAAATATCGTCTCCAGTTGCTATCCAGATTGTTTACCGGACAAGCCGAGCTAGGCCCATTACGAAGAGTTTAGGGACTACAATAGATTTTGTAAGAAGTTTACTGCTATAATTTACTTCAGAGGAAGCAAAACAAAGACAATTGGATGTCTGGAGAAATAGAAATTACATTAAAGGCTCCAATCAAACCATGGAAGAGTATGCGTGGGGAATCTAAGCTGGATTTAAGAATCTTTCTCCAGTACTCATAGAAAGTGAGATTTGTAATTTGATAATTAGACAGATGTCTTATAAAGTCAGACAACTTTGCCTCGTTAACCCATCGAAGGCAATGGAATAGTTAGCAGCGGTCCTGAAAAGATATGAAGTGAATGAGGAGGCCGAAAGCTGGAGAGCAGATTAGTTCAAGAGAAATGAAGCTGGAAGGTTTAGAAACCAGCAACCAATGCAGAGAAATACAGCAGTGAGACAAGTCGTCCAAGAAAACCAGGGACCTGCAGGGAGAAATATTAACAACAACGTCCGTAACCATGAGGAACGAAGGACCGGTAATAATGGCTACCGTCAAACTAGGGAGTTTAGAGGAAGGACGTGATATAGAAGTCGGCCGAATAGACAAGAACCCAGATCTGATCCCGAGACGAGAGCACCAGAAGGAGGTTACGTCGAGAGACGAAGAAACTCAGCATCTCCTCCTCGAAGAAGAGCCTATAATTCTCCTAACCGGCAATTCGTGACTTCAGGGTCTCAGACATATGAATCAGAGTTTTCGAGGACCTGTGAGCAACAACAAGCGGTTGATCAGACTCGTGAGTTCTATTGAAGTGCTCCCGTAGTTCCCACTAACCAAGGTTTAAATGGGAATCTTGCTTAAGTTCCGTTCCGCTTTGGCAAGGAACGATTAATATCCAATGGCTAAACTTTTAACAAGGCTTACGAAATCCATTACAGCTACTCCTTGACCAAAATAGAAGAGAAATCTGTGGAAGAAGGGATTAAGAGGCCTGTTGAATTAACTACTTTCCATAGTACGCCCAAAGTTAAAGCTCAAGTTGCAGACATTCCTGTCGTTTGCTTACTTGATACTGGGAGTGAGGCTTCGTTGTTAAATTTCGACATTCGGATGGAACTACTTGGGAAGTACAGGGGAATGAAACCAGAGAAGGATCCAGAAAGTCGAATAGTTGGAGTAACCGGTTCGAATCCGATAAGGATTTCTGGGAGGAGGAATATTAGCATCGAACTTAGAGACCAGGAGTTGAACCCTCTCCCCCATTCCAGTCTCCGACATACACACCCACAATTCCCAGAATTTCAATTCATTGATGCCACCGGAAACACGCAAATTCAAAGAAAAACAAATATGCCCCCAGGATACAAAACCCGCTGAACGGGGTGGAGTTACTACTACATGTATGCTGAGACAAAATTCGATATTACCACTTCCATTTGAATTTATTTTTCTTATCCATTTTTCATATCGTTTGTTCACTTCCTCTTGGGTTACAGAACTTAGAACTCACTGTAGAATTATTTGCAGTCGACCACAATTTTCCTTTCTATGTTCAATAGTATCTTGCCTCATGGTTGATAGCCATATTTTGAGACGTCTTATGCCAGATAGAAACCCGTATAGCTGTAGTCGAATACAATGGCATACATTGTGCAATGTTCAACATTTTGTGCAACTGAAAATGAACATCTATCGAGGGTTCGATTGTTCCCCCAAACTTTTGTCCCTGCAAAGTTACGAATATGCTTTCGGGTCTTAAGAAAATGTATAGTCTACTGGAGAAACGAATTATAGAAACAAACAATTCCGGACCATTACAAAATTGATAACGTCGTATTGAAATATTCGCGATAGGTGCACTATTCTTGGTCTCTATGTGGGCTTAAGGATAAATGCTACATTTTATTGAAACAGTTATCATACGCGCCTGAAGAGAAGGTCACACTTGAACAAAATATAAGAAAATAACATACTGATACTAAACGCACTAATAATTGATGCCATATAAAGTTGCAATTTAGGTGATATATTATTCAATTATCCTCAAAAACTACACTTTTAAATGAGGATTCTCAACCAAACAACTTCTATATAACCCTGGCCAGGTGACTTCAAAAGATGATATTCAAAGCAGGTTTTATAATAGAGGAAAATGTATAAATTTGGGTCTTCCGTGGTTGTGCGGTCTAAGGCACCTTGCGGCTTCGATCCGGGGTTCAGTCTCCGGGAATTTTCGGCCTGTGTATAGGTCCGGTGGCAACTCACCATCGTGCGGAAATTGGGGAGCTCCGAGTGAGTGAGCGCAATGCGGTCGCGAGGTCCTAAAACGGCTGGGGGTAGGTCGGGCCGACCACCGGTCCCCCTATTCTGGCTGCAGATCTCCACGTCTTCCTGGTGGCCCGCATGGGATGGAATCCAGGAGTCGGTAGGTAAGCCAGAGCCCAATATTGGGCTGTAGCGCTATAGAGTTAGGGAGTCTAAATATGGGCCACCCTTTATATTTTGTAATTTTCGGAGGGAAAAATTAATATATCAAGCACCTGCCTTTAAAATACATATCTATGAAATATATACTTAAATGTAGTAGCATGCTAAAGTATAGAAGGTCTCAATTTTTTTTTTTAAAAAAAGCAATTTCCAGGAAATGGTAAAATGATGTGTTTCAATATTGTGGTCTAAATATGGGCTACTAGTAGCAATATCACAAGAAGCAATTAAAATATAAAAGAAACAGTCATTTATTGCTAAAACATTACAACATTCATATTTATGAATAATCTGTTGTTTTGAAAATCACGCGGAATGGGAAAAATCGAAATTAAGAAAAACATCCAAATATTAGTTGAAAATGTGATCTGAGTATTAGATCTCATGTCATAGCTCCTATTTAGACCATCACGCTATTTTTCTTCTTCAATTTATTTTCGCTCTCTGTGGTACGTATTTCACAAACAAATCATGGCATCATAAAAGCCCACATTTGTTTTATGTACCGCTAATATCATAACCTATACAAAGCAGACAAGAATTCAGAAAACGCTTAGATAAGACATACCTGCAAAAAGTTTCCGGAGGTCACAATTCTATAACAGCGTCCAAGGCCGAAACGAACCACCACTTTCTCTTGCGAATTCGCGACGCAACTTTTGTCCTTGATAGATAACCAGTTCCAATAGCCTCTGCCAGGCAGCAGCAGCCTGGAGCACTGATAACTCCAAAACCAATATTTAAACCTTCGCCCATATTTAGACGTTCTCCTCTATCATTTTGAATATGCATCCTTCAATTTTCATTCTTAAATTCAAAAGTCTAAGTCTGTTCGCTCAACGACTGACTTTTTATATGAACACACACTTTAATCAAAAGGAATGATCATTTTCTAATCTGGGACTTAATTTCACAAACAATATGAGGAGTTCCGGTGATTGGGTTCGAAAACTAGGTGCCAAAACTAGAGAGGGTGGGGGGCGGGGCAAGGACAGTTTACTTTCCCTTGGTAGATAAGATTTAGCATAGAGCGAGGGTAAAAGTAGCAAACAGTGGGTGGGGCAACGGCCCACCCTAATCGCCGCCACTTCAGCCCGTAAGAACGTGCACACTAGTGACCTCTTTACACGCCCTTTGAACTACTTAGAGGGCTACCAGCCACTTTTCACGTTTACCACATTATAAAGCATGGCACATTTCAAAGTTTAACGTGGAAAACGGTGTTTGAATTATTGTGGCACTTACAGCGTTTACCAATTTTAGTCTTCAATTTTCAATCTCCAAATGACGAATAAGATGTAGATGTATTGTTGTTATCTAACTTACATAAGTACGTATATTCCGATTGGATACTTGAAACAACTAATAAGCCTTTTCTTACATTAAGGAAGATTGAATATATCATACATGAGACTCCAATAGATAACTGAGATTCCTAGAGCAGCATCATTTCAAGTGATCCAAAATATTCACCTGTCACTTTCAAATGCTCTGCCCTCGCACAATGAAAAATTTCAAGTCCCGCGCATCTTCATACATATTCATGACTTGGCGCAACGTACATAAAAGACTTGGAAAGAAGCGATTCCACTAAAGAAGTATAAAGATTATTTAATAAAGTGATTGCGCACGATTGAATCGTTTCTACGGGATCGCGACATGTTTACATTCATACGACATTCAAGTGTTGTGATCCGTACGAAATGTAGATACACAGGAACTAACTTCATTTTTTGTTCTGACACCCTTTCCTCATCAAAACATTCCATTAAATTCAAGAATCAACAATGACGGCTCTTTGTCATGTTCAGAAAAAATTCACTTGTAGAACGTCATTGTTGAAAGCCTCCATTTATGTTTAGGGTGACCAGACATCCTCTTTTATCCGGACATGTCCTCCTTTTTAGGTGTTCGTCCGGCGTCCGGGCGGATTTTTTAAGAATCGTTAAATGTCCTCCTTTTTTGGAAAGAGTATGTCATCGACCATAGCAAATGTGCTGCATAGAGAATGCATCCACACATAACGATCATCATATCACTTGGGGTGCGTTAAGTATTCGAGCATTGCTCACCTAGCATCTGGGAGCCGAACACGATCACTTTCCCGACTGACTCATTAGTAGGGTGCGGATTGATAGGCACTAGAAGCCTCTGAAATAGGCACAATAATGATGAAAATAAACACTTAAAAGGTCCTATATACTAAAAAATGCACGAAAATAGACACACTAAAATTTAAAAAAATAATAATGATAATAAAATGGGTAATGAATGTGAACTTATTTCAATTTACTCTTTACAATAGCAGTTATACTGTATGAGAACTTCAGTTTATACATAAAAGTGAGCTAACGATTAACGAACTATTAATACTCTTTTGATCGAAATTCACATTTGTGGGGAATCGTCAGTTAAAGTAATTCTCACAAAAAGAGCTTGTGCTAACGACTGTGCGAAATTGAACAAACGAGGAAAAAAAACAATTTGCATCATTGTAACAAAAAAATGTAAACAGTGGTCCAATTGAGAGCCTCAAATCTGGTGAATACCAGATAACATCAACAAAGCCTTCTTCAACGTAGGGAAAATCAAAGGCACGTAATAAAAACCTGAAGTATGCAAAAATTGCAGAATAGCAACTTTTTGGCACGATTAAGCGAAATAGGTGTCCTCCTCCGTAGCCGAGCGGGTTAAGGAGTTCATTCGTCTTGAGATCGTTCGCTGCGGGACGGCGTAAGTTCGAATCCGGCTCTGGTCGGAATTTATTCCGCCTACGTATAGGGCCGGTGGCAACCCACCATCGTGAGGAAATTGGGAAGCTCCGAGTGAGTGAGCGTAACCCGATCGAGAAGACCTACAACGGCTGGGGGTTCGTCGGGCTGATCCCCCGACACCCCAATACTGGTCTAAGATCTCCACGCTATAACAGGTGACGGAGGAACAGTGTGGGAGGGAGACCAGCAGTCGGTAGGTAAGCCAAGGCCCTCAAGGGCTGTCGCGCTATGGGTTATTAAGGGAAATAGGTACTAACCCTCGTAAGAGGCATTTATAGGCACTATAAAAATGCGTTTTGGACTAGAAACACCGTGGAACGAACTTTAAACATTAAAGCCTATGTTTTACTACAAATAAATAAAATAGGCAAAATTCCACAGCCTAGTCATAGTATTGCTCTAACTCGTTTCTTTGCCCTTTTATACGACGCTGGGTGAGCGTCGGAGCCGCTTGAACAGGTAGAAAAAATCCCGGATCTCTCCCGCCGGGATCGAACCTCTCTCTCGCATGGTAGTCAGAGGCTCTAACGACTGAGTCTGTGCAGTTCCTTTTCGATTGATTGATTTGGTCTATTTTACTTCGCTTTTCTGCCACTTTTGGCTAATCGCGAAGATGAGGATGAGGATATGACGATTTTGATGAAGGGACACTCACAAAGAACACCCATACCAGGCCCGGGATTAGAATGTTGGGCCCCTAGCGTTGTGGCGTGGTGTGCTAACCACTCCGACACGGAGATCGGCCAGTTCCTTTTCGAGTTATACATAGGCGATACAGAAACGCGTAGTGAAATTTTGATTCTTAAGTAATATTTACTTTCATGAAATAACGAAGCAAAAGTGTAAATTCAACAATGATCTTGCAAGAAAATATCCGGCTTTTAAAGGGATGGAAGAAACGAATATGAGGTAAGTGTAAGGTGGCTGTTACTTTCCCCTGCTGTTGAAAGAGTGCTAGAAATGTTCCTGGCATTGAAATCATATTTCTTGAAACAATCTAAACTACCTAAAATTTGAAATCGGTTTTTGGAAATAAGTTAAAATAAATCTTACTTGTTACATTTGCATTGACTTGTGGGGATATTTCATTCTAATATCCAAGAATTAGATAAGGAGTAAAAATCTGTGCTTCAAGTTGTAGATATTCTTTGTTATTTGTTAAATAACAGATTAGGAGAGTGCTTTCGTTGCTTTGGTAAGAGGAAGTTATTGAAAGAGATCACTTGAAAAGTATCTGTGAGCAAGGCGTTGGCAAGATTTTTTGATTATCGCTTAAATTGTGAGTAATGGCAACGTGGTGCCATTTTTTTTGCGGTGTCCTCTTTTTTATGACTTTGTCCTCCTTTTTTGCCATGCTCTGTCCTCTTTTTTGAATGTATGTATCTGGTCACCCTATTTATGTTAACACTGTATGTATGTTTGAATGCAACAACATTGTTTACTATGCACTTCAAGGCGGAATATCAACGGAAATAACGGTGATATATATTCTTTAAAACCTTCATAAATGGCACATGGACTTTAATTTTAATATAGAATAAATCACACCCTACATCTACCTTCTGTTGTATACTGTCTGCATCAAAGCACAATTTGAGCTTCTTTCTTTAATTGTGACTGCCACACCACTAAAGTTTCATGTTGAATTTCCTATTTTTTGGTGCATTTTATCTTTCCTCAATTATTTTGTGCATATGTCGCATGCGTTTGCGGGCTAATGTCAGGCGCTGGGATGAGCTTAGCACTCTAACCCCTACCTAAATACGTCCATGAGTGACCCATAGATATTTGACTTGATCATTATATGGAAATGCTTGTCCATGGCATGGAAGTTGTCTGAGTTCAAACTTTCTCCTTTTAGTGTGATTACACATACACTTCTTGCGGCGTTCACCTTCAGACGCCATTTGCGAGCCCAAACTTGGAACTCATCGAGTTGTTGTTCGCAGATATCGGTAGCATAGCACTATGGGACGACTGGTTGCAAAGAACAGGGTATCGTCTGCGTATGTGGCTTGGAAACATCTATCTGAAGTCGGGACATATTTATAAAGCATGTATAAACGTGGAGAAAGTATTTGCTCCCTGTGGTACACCTACTAATATAAGCCGAATTTGAGAGGTTGCACTTGAAAAGGAGACAAAGAAACTACGTCTGCTGAAGATTGGAGGAGTTGGACATAACAATCCGGGAATCCCTGCCGTAAAAGTTTATATATGAGGCCAGAGTGCCAGACTCGGTCAAAAGCTTTGCTTATTTCCGGGTAAACCCCTCTTGCGAACTGCTTTGAATTGAATGCCGTTGTGATGTAGTCTACCACATGGACCAGCTGAGATGTGTTACTGTGGTAGGCCCTAAAACAAAATTGAAGGAGTGGTAGGAGCGAGGAGGCTTCTATGTTTGTCATGAGTCTCGAGAATAATATTCTTTCGAAGAGTTTTCCAAGGTGTGAAAGGAGACTTATTGGTCTACATTTCTCCAGTTTGAAAGTACTCCTTCCAGGTTTGGGTAGTGTTATTACTTTAGCCTTTTTCTATGCAGTGGGAAAGAACCCTAGTTGTAGGATGGCATTTAATACGTATGTAATGTAGACAAGAAATTTGCCGGTTGGATGCGGTGGTAGTTTGGGTTGTATGCAATCGGAATCAGAAGCTCTGTTTTTAGGCAAAATTCGGATTTGGCGTTCTACCTCTCAGGTGACATCAACTTGTGCGTGTGCTCCATTTGCCTGGTGGTGAAAAACGTATCGATCTGTTTACATGTAAACTCATCTGAGGTATTTGCATTTGGAATGAGTTGTTCCTCGAGAGCACTTGCGAAGACTCCAGTCCTATCCAGTCGGTATGTGAGATAATTGGGAAAATTTCAACGTTTGACTGTGTGGGAGAAATATGTTTCACTGATGAGTGCTACGTTGACTTTATTATGTTGCAGGAAATGGGTAAAGGTATTTCTCCGCCCTCTTAGTCTATCTGCGTTGAACGCACCATGATTGTAAGTGGGTGGTGAATTTCCGACTGACTTGAAACAGCCATCGTCAATCATTTCAGCAAAGGTATCTCTGTGTATATGCGACTTGACTACTTTGGTTGCTGTGTCCGAAGTACAGGTAAGTGGAGCTATACATCTTTAAACATGTGGTATTAATTTGCGGATGTTCATTCCTTTGAAGAACTCGAAAATGAGTTTAATGTCTGAGGCTGATGCGTCATCCTGAGTGGATTCTGAGATATGTCTGGTGAATTGAGCCTCTTTCGCAATGTTTCTTCCAAAGGTGTGTCTGGGCGGAGTGGTTGCACCTATGTATATGTTGACGGGTTTACTTGTGAAGAGGTGGTTACTGCAGATGTTTGTTGAGAAGTGATTGTTTGGGGTGATTTATTAGGCGACTTTGTAATGGAATTTTGGGCGTCTGTATAGGCTTTAAAGATTGGACAGCCCCTGAAATTTGCGGGGTGGTCACCCTGATAATGGGTACACTTGGCTGGGGTTGTGGTGTCTGTTTTAAAGCAATCCCTTGTCAAGTAACCCTGTCGGTATTTGAGGCAGCGGTTCAGTGTTTTGCATTGATTTTGGCCATGTCTCATTCGCTGACAGCGATGACACTGGGTGGCAGATGTTTTGTGTCCCTCTATTTCCATCTTTGTATATCTGATGAGTGGTGGAGTTCTTTGAGATGGATACCAGAAAGAGGAACATTGACTCTTGTACATTTGAGTCCTTCTTTCGTCGAGACATTTGGTGAATTGATATAGGTGCATAGCTTTTGTCTTTTAGATCCTTCTTCAGATCGCCCAGACAGATATCAATGGGGAGTGTTCGTATTACCACCTTCACATGCCGTTCACTGCGGATGATTGCAGTGGTATATTCTCGTTGGGTCTGATCGCAGAAAGCTATTATTTTGTCATAATCTGCCCTGGTTGACACTTGGAAAGTAACCTTATCTCTCTTATGAGGATGTTTGCTAAGCGTCTTGCTTAAAGTAGAGGTGAAGGCGTACGTGTCTTGGATTTCTAACACGGAAGTAGTTGGAGGTCTTGCGAGTTTCTTAGGATGGGTCATTCGAGGTAGTTGGTTTACCTCTTCTTGATGGATCTCCATGTCGTCTGTGGAATCTTGTGCCAGGGGCGCAAATGTCCTTGAAGTTGGGACCTCAGTTGATAACTGCGTGGTTTTCTGTATTTTTGTGAGATGTTTCCCTTTGTAGAGTTGAGTGAAACTGTACAAGTCCGTAAGTGACCATTGGCAGTGTGGCCGCCGACACAGTCTACTTCAATTTCGTCTTGCATGGAGATCCACTGTGACGCCGATGCATCGACTGCTGTTTGGTTTCTGAGGTAATATGTGCGACCCACGTTTCAACGCCTGTGATGATCCGGTCCAGAAACTTGTCGCCGTCATCATGCCACCATGCAGAAATGTCAATACTGCTCCCATGCACTTTGCTTTGTGTTCGGGTGTCAGTTGCTTTGCACCCACCTGGCACACAATTTCCGGAAGAACAGGTTCTTCGTCACGATTTCGTGCAACAAGGAGCGAGAAATCTTCGGAAAATGGCTTGTGAGATCCGTAATAGTCAAGCGATGGGTCTTCACAATGCACCTGCTCCACGAAGTCGTCCGTAACTATGGAAGGCCGCCCTCTGCGCTCCTCATCATGCACATTTTGCCTGCACGAGCGCCGCAATATCTGCTTGTTCACGATGTGTGTCCCATACACCTGACATAGCTGACGATGGATTCCGATCGGTGCTATGCCTTGTGTGTTCAAAACTTTTTATCACCGACCGAACCTCCCAGTCGGTGGCAGCTGGAAAAAGAGCCGCCATCTTCAACCGCCACAACGGAGCTACTTTGAGTTGTCGGGGAGTACTGCATGTTGCATACGATTGCCACGTTATACACCTCTCACGCATGCACACTAACTTCTCGCAACGCATGGTCTGCTATGTGTTGGCCATGTGGGAAACTTACTTTCTGGATCCGCCTCGTATATTGTGCGATATCTTTAGTGTAAGTATGGAATTCGCTCAAATGGTTACTGGCTCTGCACATAAAAAAGTTTTTGAGCCCACAACTTTCAGTGTAGTCAGTGATTGCGTCTGGAATACCTTTATTTCTCGATATTTGTAGTACGGGTGTGAGGGGCATTCAATCCTCTCCCCTCGAGCTATTGATTACATTTTCCACCCTTTAACTTTTTTTTTCATCTTTATTCCCCTATCAGTTGATTCCCAGCTGAATCTTTAGATTTTAATCTTCAGTGTAAATTACAGTAAAAAAATCACGTACGCTTTATTAAGAGATGGCATGAAATCTAATCTTTAATAACCTCAAAGCCATCGGCAGCAATTTAGAACGATTGTCCCATGCTACTCGCGGAAGCAAATATACCTGGAAAATTCTTTCTGCGTGCCTACCGGTTGCATTATTCTATCATTTACGTGCGTTTCTCAATAGGAAATTGAGGTCACACATGTCTATTTATTTCTGTTCTTACTTTTATCATTCGCAAAAGTTACATAACAGTAATTCTACTTCACATATCTTGATTTTAAATAGTATCGATAACAAATATCTTTAAGTTCAAAGAGTATAGCCCTCATAAATTATAAGCATTGAAAATGCATTTTTTTTATAGGGTAAAACAGGGAGAGATGGCGCACATTTTTAAAATGAATATTGTACGTCCCATGATGCACTTAAAATAAAAAAAATATACCCAATTAATATGGTAACCAGTCACGTTCCTGACAAGCAAACCAAAAATTATATTCTGATCATCCATCACGTAGGTGTTAGAATTTTTTTTTTGTAAAACATTACTTCGCGGCGTCTATCCCGTATGCTATGGGTGACACGCCGCACCTATATGGGTGATACGCCGCATATCATAAAAACACTTAAAACTCATTCCTCTACCTAGATTTATGTTCCAATTGCCTTTTTGAAACATCCTGTCGCATTAACAAAGTTTGGGGGAAATGAACCTATGCAGGCCTATTGAACATTTTATATATTTTTATTGTACGTATGTATAATGTAGAGTACCTACAATGTTATTCTAAGAGAAAAGTAAACATTAGAAAATCATAGATTATGTTCAGCTCCTATTTTATGTGAAAAATAGAAGTTGAAAAATAAGACAGTAGGCTAAGTTTAGGTCAGTTTCATTATAATTAAAAAATAAGCCTACGAACGAAAAACAATGGAAGCAAATTAACTTAGGCTACCTATTTAAATATTGTTGTAGCCTACACAAGTAGCAAAGTAGACTAGGCCTGTAAAACACATTAAGCCTATGGTAATCAGTTAAATACAAGACTTACGAGTTGGCTTCTTTGCTGTCTTTGTGACCACAGTCAATACAAAATGTATCAAAAATTGTGCAGTCATCGTGCAACCATAATTTGCATGTAGCACAGCATAACCAATCACATGTTTTCTTGGTTTCCTGGTAGACTTCACCACACTCCTTGCAGGTATCCATTTCTTTGTCATGGCTAGTCTTCTTGACTTTACTGAAATTAGGTTTTGCACTTGAGCTAGGTCTATCATTGTTGCTATGAGAAGTAAATTCGTCCTCACTTTCAGAAAAGTCTACAAAATTAAAATTCAAACTTTTTATTTTAGGCCTAGTTTCAACAACTTCTCCAATCTGTTGTCCTCTTGTGAGGCATAGCCCTAATTGTTTTGGATGTTTTGTGCGCCTAATATTGGCTTCAACCTTTGTTTTTAGTTGGTTCATGTTTTCAGCAGATGTTAATACTACTGCACCACATAGGCGTACTCAGACCCTCTGATGAGGGGGTTACAATAGCCTTCATGAAAGATCAGTCGGGGAAGAAAAACCTCATTTTTATCTCACCGTTTAATTTTCATTTCATTGATGGGTGTGTGTGTGTGTGTATATATAAACTTGAAAAAAAGTGGGAATATAATCAAAATATCCATCAGCTATTCATTGATTTAAAAAAAGCATATGATTCGGTCAAAAGAGATAAATTATATAATATATTAGTAGAGTTTGGAATACCTAAGAAGCTTGTTAGTATGATAAAAATATGCACTAGTGAAACAGAAAGTAAAATTCGTGTGGGTATTAATATGTCTGACAAATTTACAATTCATGATGGGTTAAAACAAGGAGATGCATTATCTCCATTGCTCTTTAATTTTGCCTTAGAATATGCTGTTAGGAAGGTAAAAGAAACTAAAGGAGGAGACAGGTGAGTGGAGAAGGTTACATAATTTAGAACTACATAATTTGTATTCATGTCGATATTATTAGAATAATTAAATCAAGAAGACTTAGGTGGGCAGGCCATGTGGCACGAATGGGAGAGGAAAGAGGAGTTTACAGGATTCTTGTTGGGAAACCTGATGGTAAGAGACCTGTAGGAAGGCCAAGACGAAGATGGAGGGACAACGTTGAGATGGACCTAAGGGACATCGGTAGGGATGGAAAAGAGTATATAGAACTTGCTCAAGATAGGGAAAGATGGAAGGCCTGTGTTGCTGCAGCCATGAACCTTCGGGTTTAAGAAGGCTAGGGAGTTAGTTAGTTAGTTAGTGTGTGTGTGTATGTATGTATGTATATACAAAGTGTTGCAAAATACCTATTACAACGCTTGGGAGATGATTCGACAAGTAAAAACAAGGAAAAAATGCCATGTAAAATAATTTCGAAATCGGCACCGTTTCGAGTGACAGGCGTGCGAAAATCGCCTCACACCATGTTTAAAGAACAATAACTCAAGTAGGAAAAAAATATCAATGTCGGATTAAAATAATACAATGAAAGTCTTACCTGACGAATACAATGGTGCAGCAATTGAGGCCCAGTGTAAATTGGGCAAGGGGACTCTCAAAAAAAGTGGGGAATCCATATATATCCATATATCCACATATATATACACCGGGTGGTCCATTTATAATGATAGTATGGAATATCGCATGCAGAATGCATCCAATCGAAAAATTGCACAGAATAAAAGTTTGATACTATTGTGGGGTAAGTCAATGCCGCAAAAATTCCGTCGCCGCCAAAGGGGTGGGTGGTAAATTTGAAATTTCAAATGGAACACCCCCATTCGTTTTACATATTTGGATTCCATGTTGAAAAAGAAGATTTTTTGTTTGAAAAAATTTGTAAAAAAATTGCAAACTTCGAACATTTATAAATATTTGGTAGTTTGAGATTAATTTTGTTCCCTTTATGTAATAACGGTTTCGGTTTCCGTTGAGAACATTGAATAAACGAATTTTATTCAAAAAATGTGTGCAAAGAATTCGGTAAAAGAAAATTGTTTGCAATTTATGTTTTTGTGTAACAATAAAAAATATTAATTTGTTCCAACTCTTTGGTTTCAAGGAACAATTTCATATAAACAATACTACTCACTACTCCATTCAGGCTCGAGCCATGTTGGACACAACTGGTCGATGGATAGGACGTGGAGGACCCGTTTCTTGGCCAGCTCGTTCACCCGATCTCACGTCGCCTGATTTCTGACTTTGGGGACTACTTAAACAAAAGTGCTACCACGAAGTTCCAACAACGCCAGAAAACATGAGGCAACGAATTATTGAATCTTGTGCCTCTATCCCTCCTGATATTTTGGGACGAACAGTGCGGAGCTTCAGACACCGTGTTTTGAAATGCATTGAAGAGAACGGTCATCATTTTGAACATTTGCTCCCTTAAACATTTATTTGTGTACCTCAAATGATAACTAATTTGTAGTAACATACTTCATTTTGTTGTTCATATGAAATTGAAATTCACCCCCCACCCCCCACCCCTTAGGGCGGCGACGAAATTTTTGCGGCATTGACTTACCCCCTCAATAGTATCAAACTTTTATTCTGTGCAATTTTTCGATTGGATGCATTCTGCATGCGATATTCCATACAATCATTATAAATGGACCACCCGGTATAATGCAGCAACATAGAGGCACCATGACGAATAAATAAATTGTCTCTGAAATGTGACGCGCTTCTTTTCCTCCAAACAATTGTGTTCATGCATTTAAGACAAACTGTTTAGCAGCAAGAGTCTGAAGTACTTAATGGTATAACTTCTCTCTCTGGTAATTTACAATGCATTATAGAAAACAACAAAATTGGGAGCGAGCAAGAGAAGTTTTAGATCAAGTTTCCAAAACAGAAAACAATATTGATTTAATATGGCCCAAAAATTTCATGGGGCGCCATGGCATTCTCTTTGACAATTTTCTTCATTTAGATCATTCGGCGCCCAGGGCCAAAACTCCCTCCGCCCTCTAGCTACAGCTTTGAACTTGACAAGACTGTAAGAAAGCAGACATTGCGAGCGAAGCGAGCAAGAAAATTTTACGACATGTATTTTCATTTGTATAAAATTTGATATTGAGGGGGGGATTTCCATTTGTGCCACCCTACAGGTGCTCTTGGCTGTCTGGAAGAAGTAATGCAAGAAAGACGTGAAAAGTTATTCCATGTTCAGTATCCATTTGTCCCCTTAGAAATCGAATGTTAAGCTAAAAGTATATGTGTTACACGTTTAATTTGATTTCAGTTATAGTAATTTACATTAAAGCGATAATTTCAAATTCAAGTGTTGTTTTTTTTGAGGGGACAACACCATTATCGGGGTAATATACTCCATGGAATATATCTTGCTTGACCCTCCGTTGAAAAAATCTGCGGACCTCCATGATTTGGGAGGGGGCATCTGCAATGGTGTTTTATCCCTGCGTTTCTCTTGTAAAATGTCGGCATTTTTCATTTAGACCTAACATCAAAGTAAAGATGAAAATGTGTTTTTAGTATTTTCATAATTATTGCTTATATTCAATCACAATTAATTAAATAATGCTACATAACGAACGTGTCCCCGGTGGATGAGTGGATAAGCTCGTCGCCTTTTTATCAAGGAGTCCAGAGTTCAATTCCTGGTTTGGACACAAGTGGTTGGTATCCCACGTTAAACTGTAGGTCCCGTCCTTAGGACGTCATCATCATCCCATGGAAGGCAATGGCATATTACCATGGGTCACCTTGCACAGGGATCTTCAGGTCAAAGACCTGACTTCAGGCAGAACACCACATCATCATCACATAACGAACACATAAACAAGTGTATTTAGTTTTCATATGCACCAGAACGTAAATATAAGTTCGCTAACAATGTTTCATATTTCATCTCAAATCATAGGCCTAAATTCATTAGGTGCGGCATGTGTCCCCAATGAGAAAGTTCGACATGTGTACCGGATTTCATGGCCGCGTCTCTCCAAATCTCTACGGAAGAGACGCCGCACCTCGTGGCTTGTTGACCTTTAGAACCAAGATGGCTAAACTAGACTGACACATTCGGCGCAAAACTTACTGTTGCTGAAAAATTCAAACACTCAATTTACCGTCAAATACAATTTTACTGTAAGGTAAAAAAAATATGAAGGTAAAAATCAGACTTACCTCAATTAATACGTCGTAAATTAAAACAAACACACACACGACCACTTTCCTTTCTCTGTGACCTCTATTCGCGATTAAAATTAACCAATATGCCATCTGGTGGGATTTTCAGGAAGTACTCTAAGTAGGATACGTTGTGTTGAAGTCGTTTAAAGTATGGCGAATATGCGAGAGACTAAAGTCTACTGTCCAGGTTTTTTTTTGCTCGAAATCGTTTTATGGGTCAGAACAAATTACAAGTTTTCATGTGTTTTCACCCCGTGGAATCAACAAAATGAAATTTGTTAATAAATCAGTAAAAACCTAATTGACAGAAGATTGGTATGGGGGATATAACACTGTAATTCGGCAAGGAAATTACGAAGAATGCACGAGTCTGCTTACTTTATTTTTTCGATATATATATATATTATATATATTCATGAAAGTAAAGTTTTAAATTGTACTTTATAAATAAAGCTTTTTTTCCGACAAATCATGAAGCGTCTTACCCAATTCGTCCATGTATTACCTGTATTACGTATGTGTGAAATTTGGAACAGATGCAAGTCGATTAAGAGAGAAGATGAAAATAGTTTGACAACGAATTAATGTCAAATGTAACCAGAAAAAAAAGTGGACATGCTAATTTTCATGTTTCATTCAGTACGATGTCCTTTTTCAGTGAGTATAGCCTGGTCATGAAATCGTGAATATTATTATTAAACCAGCCTTTCTCTTTCGAGAAAGAACTGCAACGATATGTTCGCAATTTTCTCCTGTCCCAGCTTTTCAAGTACAGGTCAATTTCAATTCCTTTATTTTCAAATAATTTTCGAGAACCCCAGTTACAACATGACGTGCAGATGATACAGCACTGCTTTGGACAACCAGTGCGTATACATAGTTTCGTCTGCATTTTCCGTGTTATTTTTGCCTTTCATAATTAAATGCTTCGTTCTCAGTACAGCTTCACGTTTGTTAGAGTACCTGGAATTCACATCGCATTCGCAATATTTAAAAATAATGCGTAATTTAAACGTTTTCTACCATACCGGTCATGACAACACGCTGCTATTTTGTACTACTACTGAATGTAAAGAAAGATTTGTCCTACTTAGAGCGGCCATATTGGAAGCGACACTAGCGCTCAGGTGGTAATTTTAATCGCGAATTGCGCTCCTGCGTTGTGCATTCGACCGCACTCTGTCTGCAATTCCCAAAACTAGAGAGGGTGCACATTCTATACCGCGGCGCCTCTCCCTGATTTACCCTACATGAAATAAGTTCCCTGTTCATTGTCAAACTTTTCAGGTTACTGGGCCAGGCCCATTCTGTCCCAAAATAATTTCGTTCGTCATTTGGTTGCCTTAAGCTTTACATTGGAGAACGGTTGAATGCTATTCAAACTTTATTGTCACTGAAGGTAAGAGTTTATTCTATAAATCGATAATAAAAATGTGTTTAGTAAACCTTTAAGATTACATAGCAAATCACAAGTTTTCGAAAATTATACTCTATTGAACTTAAGTATTAATATGTTAAAGCGCAACGGCAGGGTAGCTCGAACGGGTTTAGCCTAATATCATATGTTTATGCACAAACAGCACGAAACTTTAGTCGTCCTTACTTCTACCTGACATGGGTCAATAATACAGAAATTTAGATTCTGTACTACGCTTTATGTTATTTATGGCTGCGACTGTGTGTAATACAGCAGCGTAATTGGAGAAACTCCCACAAGTTATCCAAAAAATGTAATAACTACGAATGTCCATGATATTTATTATTATTATACACTTTGTCCCATCAAAAGTTTAATGCTAACGAGTGTTTTCTTTGTATTAAGCAGAAATTTGCCCCTCGTATTTTCGCCCTCTATTTTATCTTGTTGTTGCAACACTTCCACAATTATAATTCCTGTATATAAGAACGCCCTAAAGACTGCAAGACATGAAATAGAAGATAATACGTTTTTACTGTAAACACTATTGTTCTCGATAAATGTGTATACATAAAATAGAGGAACATAATTACTAGACATGTCTAAATGTGTTATATCATGCACAAAAAGGAACAGTCTGTCATTAATAACAACTTAACAAATACCAGTACAATCGCGCGGAATAATTTCATTATTTAGGGTTGTGCGGGGCAGAGTTTCTTTTTATTCGGGACGGGAAAAATAATAAATTCCGACGTTCGGGACAGAAAACTTAGCTATTTTTCGTGGGGTTTAGCGTGGGGCGTGAAAACAACAATAAAGAGTTATTAGTTACTGTGTAAAACACAAAGAATCTTGTATTGCAGTGCAAAAACTTGTGGTACATTTCTTGCAGATGAATTATGTCCTAACAGTATAGCAGCATTTACTATAATTCAGTCACTCGGTAATGGTTTTTGCATTAGACTGACAAAGCGATACTATTACGTCGCTTTTCTGTTACTTTGTCTAATCGCAACAATAAGAACGCATGGTTAATTTAGTATTTCTCTTCTACTGCGCTAAGCCACTTTACTTGCAAAGTTTGTCTAATCGTGACAATGAAGATGAATGACAACAGTGTTCGGAAGAGGACACAACCCCCCTTCACCCTTCAAGAGCCCAATTGTCCCGTGAGCAACAGCAATGTTCACCGTAGAAACATTCTTCCAGCACTTCCCAGAAGGCTCGAACAAACGTCCCCCACCTAACAATTTCCACTTCAATGAAAGGATATTCAAGAGTCATGCCCAGGTCGAGAGTCAAACCTGGAACATTTAGTTTTGAGCAGGGTTAGTACTAAGAGCCCAAGATGGGTATGTAAAAATCGGGACGAGACCGAGGTAGTCTTGTAATAACCGAGACGAGAACGAGAACCTACCTCTGGAAAATCGAGGAGAGAATGGGATTTGGTGTCCGAAATTCTTGACCTCGTTCGAGACTTTCGTACGATACTGAAAAAAAAATACCACGTAAACCTTATTTACTTTATTATTTGATTTCCTCAGATAAGTCATGAACTTTGTGTATAATAACTACAACGTCAGTTCATTCATGGTAATTCTGAATCGGCTGTTCGGCTTGCATATATAATCAGAATAATATCCAGTTTCGAGAGGTCGTAGCGTCTGAAGGAGACGTGGAACGATAACTCCATAACAAAGTTGTTTGTCTTAAAAACCTCTATGCACTGTGAAACTTTGTGCGGTGATCCTTTGCATATCTTGTTCATTCTATAGAATATATATATATATATAATTTTTTTTCGAGACTTGAGACGAGACGTTACGAGACGAGAACGAGAATTGAGCTTCAAAATCGAGACGAGAAGGAGACTGATATTTATAAATCGAGTCCAGGCAGCCAATGAGACATTTACAAATGAACACGAGACCAAGAAATAGACAGGCATACAAATCGAAACGACACCGATATCGTCTGGATACCACCTCTGGTGGTGAAGTTGTGAGCCGACCAACCAAAGCGCTCGGATAATGAGAGGAGGCAGTTATTTCACAGTACAAAACTGAAAATATATCATACTATTTCAGTATGTGAAATATGCACATTATTTCCTTGTAAGCATTACACAAAAACTAAGTATTGAAATTTTCTGTGCAACTGATGTAATGTTCTACATTGCATTTCCTTCTTATCTACACAAAAATATTTGATCAAAATATATGACTGCGCACACAGAAAGGAAACACAAACTGAAATTACCTTGCAGAAAATAAGGTAACAATGGCTTTATTAATAAAGCGAAGAATATGAAAAGTTGAATACCGTACTTTTATCTTATTCTTATTTTGCACTACAGGTTATGGTAAATTTTGATGAACATAAGTTTATTTTTAATATTATTATTATTGTTGTTGTTTTAAATTTGGTCAGTAACGAATTTTAGAAGCAACATGAGAACACGCACACGACAGACTTTAATTTATCTTGCACATGGGCAGTATTCTTTAATAGAAGAATGACCATTGCTTTCCCTTCCGCTATTGTTCACTTTCCACTATTTAAATTTGTACAGATTGTAAAACCAGTGGCGAAGCGTAGAGTTGCTAGCAGGATAAGTACAAAAGTGCGATAACATTAATTAGTTGCTTGAATCTGTAAAGAAAAAAAATAAGGGGGGTTATGTCATGGATAGTGGTTCAATACCTCTCCAAGCCGCTTCTATACTTGCCAGTGGCGCAGGCACGTAGCCAGGAATGCTTATTAGGGAGGGCAAAGTCAATCCTAGAGGGGGCAAATTTTTAATATATTGTGTTGCATTGGCAGATATAGCAGGGCACAGAGGGGGCACTGGTCCCGGCAAACGTCCAAGTGGCCTCGGGAAACTGTTCTGTATTTGCTGTAAATTTTACTTTGATGACAAATATTGCAAAATAATTCTTCAATAAATTTTGCTTTCAGTTTGAAACACTTCTTCAATTTTCAGTAACTCGAACCCAAGCAAGTTATTTCTTTCTTATTTCCCTGTTTCTTGTTTGTTGAACACAAACAGATGTATTGGGAGGGGATGCAGTTAATGGTTTTGTGGTCCGCCCCTGTCAGGGAAGTCTGAGACCTATTGAAAATGCACTTTTCCTCCCTGCTGCACACCAGATCCAGGATCCCCCCAAAACCTGTACATTCTCTTCATCTGGCACTGCACTGGTTCCATGGGCGCCGAAAGGACGACACAAACAAAATTCTATTGCTTGTCCCTTTTTCTATGTCTATGTCTATGTCTATGTCTATGTCTATGAATGACATAGCTGTTATTTTCGTATGCACTCAACCCTCCTGCTAATGACCTGCTCTGCAAAGGAGGGAAAGGAAAGGCCACTTTCTGAAAATTCGGAGAAACATCGAAGCGGTCGGTTCATCTGTTGATTTGGTGGACAGTTGATATCTGTCAGTTTGAAGTAGGATTTGTTTTCCGAGCAGTGGTAAACTTCTGTAAACGAAAGAAGATAGCATCACGAAGTGTTTGTGAGTAAAATGTCGAATTAGAAGCTGCCAGATTGTCTTCCTCTGGAAACAATGGATCAGGATCTACTGATATCCAAAATATTGGCATTCTAAAAAAGAGTCTGACTACCACACAAGATCCTGGATTCGACTCCCAGGGTGGTTGACCTCATGTATAATGAAGAATAAACCACGTTTCGGACTAAACTAGGTATGTAGCAATTGTTTTTACAGCCGTCTGAATGCTCAGTAAGTATTATGTTACAAAATTTGTATATATTTCTGACTTTCTGTGATATTTTTCATTTACCCTGGTAGTAGTAAATACTATATTACTGGGACAACAAATGAAGAGCTCATGTGATTAACAGACCGATTTGCCTATACTTAAAACTATGTCAAGATGCCCATATGGGTCAATTGCCCCAAGTGTGCTATGCTGTCAAATCCCAAGAATCCTGAATTCTAGTGTACAAATGAAGAATTACAGTGTACAAATGAAGAAGCCTCAACAGACTGATTTGGCCATGTATGCAAAAGCTGAATCTGTCAGTCTGTTGTCTGTAAGCCTGCTAAAGATATAGTCTTCTTGATATTGTTATGGCTACACTTAAAACTAAGCCAAAAATGCTCATAAAACCAGCACCCACCCACACCCACACATATTTACTTCCGGTCCACTTCTGGTCTACTTCCGGTCTACTTCCGGTCCACTTACGGTCACTTCCGGTTTAAGTTCAGAGAATTAATATGTTAACCCGAATATTTTAATTCAGGACCAGGCTCAACTCATATATCTAGTACTAAGACAATGTAATATGCAGAGGCTTTCTAGAATTGCTCTGTGACTCTCATTTCTTACATCATAAACATATGATTTTTCACCTATAAGAATAACACTACATATGGTGTCATCAGGGAGTGTATCATGAAATTCACAGATAATTTTAATGTTTGTCCTTGTCATTAACCACAACTTGTTTCCTTTTTGAGGTGTTGATGACAAACATGGGTCTCTGTGTTTTGAATTCATCTGGTGAGTAATACATGTCAGTATTCCCAGTTGTGACCCTTTTGTATGCTGTAAATGCTTCATATAATTTAAGACAATCATCCGTGGACATATTTAAATTATAATTTTCTCTGGGGAACACCTCATTTCTGCCATTTTTAAGATATATGTTTTTGATGTTGCAGTTATCAAATTTACTTGAATTTTTTTCCTGATTATTGTGTCTTCCAGTTTGAAACAGTACCACCGCAAAATCTGGCATGTCATATTGTATACTGGAGAATGAGTTTGTAGCATCAAATTCATAATAGCTACCAGTGGCAGGCTTCTGCACACATTGATATGTATAAAATTGTAAAGGCACCTGTGGATTTTTTAGTATATCTGCTTTGTATTTAAGAGCATAACTGGCTTCATATTCAACAAATTCAAATTTGATGTATAGGTCTGCTCTGTGAGGGTGTATAAAGCCATCTCCTACATCAAGATCAACCTCAATCTCTGTGTCGGCTTGATTTAAATTTGCAAAAGTCCTCCGGTTTGGGGGGAATGATTGTAGCTCATAACTCTCAATATTTTCCATTTTTTTGTATGTATTTTTATTTAAATATTAATTTCTATGATAGCAGTTGTTGTGGCTCCAGCAAAATCAACTAATTCTTCTTTTTCATTAGTGACCATCAACTCAATATAATCTATTCTATTATGGCACACAGGAAAATATAATGTTGGTGATGGAGTGTAGATGATTGGGTCCATAAATTCAGAGTTAGGTTTGAATGTTGCAATGATACCAGTTTGTTTGTGAGTGCCTATGCCATCTGATTTGGTGATCATACCCTCAGCCACATTACAGTGAATATTTAGAGTTTCTATGGCTAAGAATTTAGGTATATTAATAGCAGTGTGTTTAATGGCTGGTTCAAGTTTTGTGTTGTTCTGGAATCCTAACAGCTCTCCTATAGTACCCAGATCTACTGTCTCTGTAGCAGACACAATCTCTACTCTGTGAGTGACAGAATTTTGAGTTAACACTATACCTCTGGGTAACTGAGCATTTAACCTTCGAGCGGGCGCGCCTGCGCAAAATTTATGCCAAAAGTAATTTTCTTTAATTTTCTTGTGTTTCCTTTGAATTCGTCGACCTATGCTTTTTATGTATTCCTCAAAGAAGTATTTTGTGTTACATATTAGCAGTCATTGTTACTAATCCATATGTTATACTCTGTAAATTGTTGTTTATTTCAGATCAGAACACCGTGTCGTAAAGTTTGCGCTGCGCGCCTGCTCCTGTTCTGTAATTATTTCGTCAGGTCATTGTTGAAAATGAGTCGACAAAACGTAGACGTTAGCGAAATTCAGAGTATCCTTCAAGTTTCTCGAATAGAATAGATCGATTGATTTTCATTTTGTTTTTGTTTTTGAGTCCGCTTTATGCACAGAAAGGCTAATCGCGACTTGACATACTTTGGTAGCTAGGCTCGTTCCCAGGATGTTTTGAGGGGACGGACATATCCGAAAATGTGAAAGTAATTTCTTATTATTTGGTTTATTTTACTTAGTTTATACGAGATATAGTGTGTGTGTGTGTGTGTGTGTGTGTGTGTGTGTGTGTGTGTGTGTGTGTGTGTGTGTATGCGGTGAGGGAAGGGGGAGGCGGGAGTGTGTACACAGGATATTGCCATAGACTGCCTATAATTTTTCATATGACGTATATAATTTTTACTCGACTCGGTCCCTCTTGAACTTGGAATGTAAAGAGTTTGTACATAGACTTGTAACATTTAGGTTTTCAGCAGGAATGAATATCTGTCGTAAAAAGTACGACACGCGCCTGCTGATGAAAAGCGTGGTGCGCTATAAATATGTAATAAGTTACGTAGTGTTTTTTCTCCTTCTTTCAGCATTCTAACTTGTATTTCAATATGTTTCATTTATATTAACCTCAGATATGATATAAATAAATGTAGACCCCAAAACATTTACGTTTATATTATAAAAATTCTTGCTCATAATGAATGATACTAAATGACGTAAAAAATGCGTCACTCGCCCGCTGGTGACACGATTATGAACGCGCCCGCTAGAAGGTTAAAGTAGACAGATTATACTGCCCTGGAGTGATGACAATGTTTTGGTCACCAACTGCAATCTTGTTGTTGTCGTGTGTAATATTGGGGATCAAGTACATGCCATAAAATGCTCTAAGAGCTATTGTTTTGGGATATACTATATCATCATGTAATCTAAGTTTCAATATTGAATTTTGGCTGGTAAGATGGAATACTCCCATGATGCTTCAGATACCACAAGGCTTTTTGAAAATTTTCAATTGATGGTTTATTTATTTGAGACAGATATCTAAGCATAGATAAACAGAGATGTCCACAATTAACATCTTTGAAATTTTGAACACGGGCATTATTGTAATAAAGACTAGTTGATTTTAGATATTTTACTAAATTCTCAGGTGGAATACCTCCAAATGAATCAAACACAAATGCCTCATTGTTTAAATATTTAAGATAACAGATCCAGTGAGTGCCCTGATTTTTATACTTATCCAAATTAACTATCCCACACTCTTTGTTGAGTGGTTGTTCTGGTAAAGAATCAGACATGTACACACCTCTAAAATTTTTGATGCCTAGTGGCTTAATTAAAGCTTCAATATCTTGGTTTGTAAGCGGTTCTTGTTTTTTTTTAAACTTATTCATGGCTCTCTTAAGACCTTTGCCTTGTTTTTCTATAGCTAGATTATGGCGCCTTTGTTCATCTAATTCTGCCTTATTCTTCTTAGCATCTATTACTGTTTTTGCTATAGCAGCTGATCCCCCAGCTAAGCTGCCAACAGCCCCCAAAGCTGCTAAAATAGCTGGGATACTAAATATGAAGCCCCCTGTATGCAATTTTTTTCTAGATTGCTGTAATTTTTTTTAATTGAGGGGTACTAAGTAATAATTTCATACCATGGCCCTTGGCAAGACAAGAATTTTTTTTCTTGCGCTGCTTTTTAGTTAAAAGACTATCAATAGTTTTAAGAGATTTAAGACCTGCATAAGGTATCTGATACATAACACCCTTGGCCTTCATTGTTGGTTTATTATATACATATTCTGGGATTAACTAGTTCAATTAAATTGCAGCCAATTTATTTAATTTATTACAACCCCCACCCCAGTTTTTGTTTGGTGTTCATAGCTATGGTGGTCCCCAATGCTGCTATTCTCTCACTTAAAGAAGCATCTTTGTTTACAAATCTACCAAATGCAGCATCTTCTAATTTTTTGTCTGCCACATGTCGCCTATCAAGATCGGTATGTGTGTTGCATGCTATGTCATGGTCTCTACAAGCAGCATCTAGGGGATTAAAACCAGGGTCACCTCTGTTTAGTCTATGATCTAGTTTGGTGCCTGGACCACAATACTGATAGCCTGGTATGTGTAGCTCAAATGGCAGCTTGTTTATGATGTCATTAACCAGCCCCCGACCCTCAGAGATATTCCAAAATTTAGGTGGTAGAGTATTAATAATTTTTATAAGATATCCAATGCCCTTAGTGTCATTCACTATAAAATTAGACAATTTGGTGCTTATCATGTCCATAATTCCAACTTTTTCATTGTAAAAATTGTGGTTACCGGCATTTTCTTCACCAGCTATCACCAGCAATCTATCTACAAGTTTCCTGACATCATCAACCCAGACAAATTCCTTAGGCAGGGTGTTGTATTCTTTGATTCCACTACCTGTCTTGATCTGTGACCATATGGGCTTGATTAAGTTGTTGTATTTTGCTCCACTGCTAGACTTGACTCTTTTTTGTGTAGGATCATTGTTCTGGTATAGAGCATCTGATTTTATTAATATTTCTTTGTAGTGCTCATAATCTTGATCTGTATAGCTGCCAGGCCTTTTCCGAGTCATCAGTTCCCACAATCCAGGTGTTCCAGGATACTTAACAAAACCACCTCTTTCTCCAAGATGAGATTCTGAATATACAATTAGATCATCTCCCATAAATTTTACCCTAAAATTGCCAATTCTATGTATGATGCTACCATCACGCTCTGTGTCAGCATATAAACCAAAAACCTCATCTTTGTTGTCTTTAGGTGTGCTTAAATATTTTTGAGCAAGAAGACCCAATTCAATAGGATCCTGACTAGCCTCAATTCTTCGAGGAGGAACAGGACTAGGTGTATGAATACAAGAAAGTGGGGTGATTGGATAATCTAATATGTTCCTAGCAGCTACAGGTACAGCGGGATTTATTTAAACTCCCGGAAGGCGGGGAGTGAAGCTTCTCCTTCTCCTTCTCCAGACAGCTGTGTGGATGTCGCTAGGGACGAGCCTGGTCAGGTGGTTCTACCTGCCTGTTACGTCATATCGCACAGGCAGCTCAAGCTCCTGGCTATGGTTGACAGGAAAGAAAGTAAGCGATGATTCACATGAACGGCCCGTGACGCCTGCACATTTTGGTAAAAAACATATACTTGAGAGCCCATAATCGAATACAGATACTACATTTAGAGCACTTTCGATTTCCTTTCTGATTAAAAATTTAGAAGCGACTGCGAAATAGTGAGTGTCGTAGCACAACTGGCCAGGCTTCGCGAGTTTTGAAACTCATAGACGCTTGAAGATTTTTTATAACGCATTTTTGTTATTTAGCGCCGCTCTCTGTCATTTTTAATCAATCACGGCGATTAGGGTGAGTAATTATTTGAAAATACACTCACAGAGAACACCCATGCCAGGATTCGAAACAGGGAACTTCGGTGTGTGACTGCGTCAACCAATTAACACATTAGATCACCTATCCGTATGGCATATATGTGTATATTTATAAAACTGGCTGGCGTGTAAAAAAAGCATGAAAATGATACATTTACTTGTATTTTAGTTTTCCCCTTAATTTTCGTCCACATACGAATTAGACAATAGTGAGTTTCTCAATTTAAAATCTTCGCCCCCCCCCCCCACTCCCAACCAATCTATTAATTTTTGAGAAATTAGAATTACACTAACACAGAATATTTACCTAGTATTCTTGATATATGCCCACCTGAAAATATTTCTTTATTTGAAAGATTTATTTCGATCTGCGCAGTGTTTTGAGGAGAAGGATCGAGAAATTATTCAAACTGGTAAAACAATTTGAAATTATAACTTCACTCTTAAGTAATCGTGTTTCCAAAAAGACTACAAAAGTAGTGATTGCTGCAAAACACACACACACAAACGAAAAGGGGATACGATCGATTTACTAAAATAATGAAACAAGTCTGTGTTAGGTGATTGGATATGAATTTGTTGATTTGCATTATTTCATAAGTCAAAACAATGAACTGAAAACGTAGCTAAGATAATGGTAGTGAATTTTTATTCATGAAGATCTAAGCTACAGTTTTGTTAATATTTTCGATATTATTAACAATGCTATTCTCCCGGGGAAGAATATAAACATCTCAATATCATCAGACTATATTTCCACCCCCTTAGCTGAAATTGATCTCCTGGGGAGGGAACCACTGTAGTAGGCAACTTTTCTGTGCTCTTACATTACGTAAGACACGGTGTCACAGAGTAAATGTGCCCTAAACTAACATGCCGAGTCATAAATTAGTTTACAGTGGTGGGTGAAAAATAATGAATATGAATGTTTTAAACACTTCTATACTTCGCAAGTATTTATATATTGTAAATTGCGTTAACTTCTATATATTTAGCTAATGTATTCGTGCTCTTTAGCTATGTTTATATAAATCGTTGGTTCAAATGTAGCAGTCGACATACAGTGGCGCCGCTATCGGAGAAAAGTAAAACTAGACAATCCCAGGGGAAAGTATGAAGGGTCAGAATATCCTCAACCTATTGGAACTAACCTCTCTTTTGACGTGAACTTGTTATTAATATAAAATTGTAGCCTTACGTAAGTCGGTGACCATAGGCGCCGACTCCATGGGGCTTGGGGGGGCTCGAGCCCCCCCAATGTTAACGATGTGGGGGCAGAGTCCCCCCAAATAATTTTGCTTAAGAGGATATAATGTATTATTTTGCTTCTCTTGTAAAGTTTACTCTGAATTGTGCCTAATGAACTTAACTTGAAATACACATTTGAAATGTTCTAGACCATCAACTTTGGGGGACTGAGACCGCTAAACCAACTTGGGGGGGGGGGGGCAAAACACATGACTTATTACTATATACTAAGTATGTAATTATGAGTATTGTTAAAATTTTTACTAAAAAGAGTTTCAAAAGACGATGTGCATGAACTAGGAGAGTGGATGGGACGTTCGGGCTACAAATGGCTCTCACATGACATTCAGAACGAGATCATTGATATATTAGGGAGATCTGTTTTGCGCTCCGTGGTAGTAGATATTAAAAGTCGGGAATATTTTGCTATTATGGTTGACGAAACTTGACATATCCATCCATGGACAATTCGAACTGTGAATAAAAATTATATTTTTTTAGGAATTCATGGGCTTTTATGAGATTCAGAACACTGATGCCAAAACTTAAAAAAGTTAGAGAGTGAGTCATTCATTAATTTATTTCAGTGATCAGAGCCCCCCCCAATAATTTTGATAAGTCGGCGCCCCTGTCGGTGACTCATACAAAATACTGTACTTTACCCCTATCTATTAGGACGGATTGTATGAATGAAAAATTACATTAATATTAATAATAATAATACACCAATATTGAAGAGACCTTTGTTACTTCTAAGTGATGCCGTATACAAGTGAGGTGACAAGGGGTCGAATGATCGGAATGTCGGAATGTGGCCGGTCAGTAGAAGATATCGCTATGGCTGTTGGCAGAGACCCATCTTGTGTTAAATATTGGATTAAAAGATATGAAGAGGAGGGTGAAGATGGTTTAAAAACTCGCAGAAAATCAGGCCCGAAACGAAAAACCACCATGGAACAAGATGCGGAAATATTAAATATGAATAGAATGAACCCATTTCTACCAGCATCAAAAATTTGTCAAGATCTGAACCTGCCATGCGCAGCATCAACTGTCCGGAGGCGTCTTCATTCGGCAGGTATTCACAGCCGAAAGCCAGCAAGGAAAGAAATGTTGACAACCTATCACAGAAATGAAAGAATTGGATTTGCTCTGGAATATATGAGTAAACCTGCAGAATTCTGGGACACAGTTATATGGAGTGACGAAAAGGTGTTCAGTTCTGATCAATTTGGTCAACTTACGGTGTGGCGACCAAAAAATACTCGTTACGTTCAACAACATGTTTTGGCGCAGAAAAGAAGTGGAAGGGTGAGTGCTGCATTTTGAGCCTGGATGAGCAGTGCAACTATGGGTGCATTGATAGAAATTTCTCCCAGAATGAATTCACAGGAGTACGTTTCAGTGTTAGAAGAATGTATGCTTCCTACTGTCCGTACAGTATACCCAGTTGAGGAGATGCCCATCATTAATTTTGTACACGACAATAGCAGTGTCCACACATCTCATGTAACCAAGCATTGGCTTTTAAGTCACAAGGAAATTTCAACTTTACAATGGCCACCAAAATCACCTGACCTAAATCCTATCGAGCACATCTGGTCGATGGTTGTAAGGGAGTGGGAACCACGGCAAGAACAGAGAAGAGAAGAGTTGGTTGCCCATGTTCAGGACCTTGTGGAAGACCGTTCAAAACCGACCACGAATTTGTCAGAGACTAGTTCAGTCTGTTCCTAAGAGACTTAATGAGGTTATAGATTGTGACGGATGGTGGACACATTATTAAATAATACAAAATATTAGTGTAGAAAGCAAAGAAAAGTTCCTGTTGCAATTGTAATTTTCTATGTAAAGGGTGTGACTTAACTGAAATAGTAGTTTGTAGAATAATCTGTAATAATTATTTGGTGAATACGGGAAAGAATAGGAACAATACAAAAAAAAAAAGAAACTTGATGACAAAAACATGTTTCACTCTATTTGTACTGTGTTGATTTTGTATTTGCTTTATAATATTATGTTCGTAATTTTACTCATGAGTGAAACAGGAAAGACAGAGTGAGAAGCATTTGTGAATAGAATAAATAGGTTATAGTGCTAATAAATAAGATTTTAATTTATGGACTAAATTACAGACTACAGAAAAGTGTTCATTCTATATTTAAATACACTAACAAATATAAACCTACATTATCGTCTTATAATAAACACTTCCACTCCCGGTCTCTTGTAAAACATGGCAAAGGGTCCATTGGAAAATATATCTTGGGTGCATCTAACACATGGGCATCTGGAGAGGGGGTGGGGAGCAAACCGGTTTCTGCAACTACCTTGGAAAATGACATTTTAAATCAAAATAAAAGCTAGTTAATATTGTAACCGATAAACGAAATAAATATGCCACCAGAGTAATGAAAGTATAAAATACATGAACCAGATCAAAACTTCATGTTTTCATATTCTACTACTTAATGCAAGTTCTACATGGATCCACGAGTTTTAAAAAATTGAATTATGAAGATTTTGATGTAACAAGTTACAAAGCACAAATATATGATTAAAATTTTGCTTTTAGTTTCAAAGATTTTTGTTAAACTAGCTGCGTAAAAGTTAATTACAAAATAAAATAACTACGCATTTCAGTGTATTAAATATAACGGATTTTCATTCGTGTAGTGGCTCGAATAGAAGTTTGTCCGAAGGCAATATTAATAATAGCTCAGTCATTAGGGCGTCTAACTACCATGCGAGAGACCCGGGTATGATCCCGGCGGTGGTGAACCGGGATTTATTCCACCTGTTCAATCGGCTCCGGCACTTACCTAGCGTCGTATAAAGTGGACACCTGGTGGAAACTCTGTGAGGTAAAGGCGGCCAGCGGCGTGGTGCTGTTCACATCACCCACACCTCAGGCCGGGATCAAGAAAGTGTGGGGCCCTAACTCCACACTCCCTGTGCGCCTTAATCATGGCGTGGCGCAAAGCAAAGGGAGCATTTTACTTTTTAAAAGTTTTAAATAATAATAATAAATATAATAAAATGATAGTTTATTAGTTATAATGATATCTATTATTGTTATAAATTACATCATTACATTTTATGTCATGGACTCACCACCTCTAATAAAATTCATGACGACTCCCATGCACGCCAAACGTATGAGCTAACATTTTGTTGCAGTAGGTTTAAATTCTGGCGTCGTGAAACACTGCAACTGATTTCTCTCATTCACAAAACGCAACCGACCATTTGAAGTATCTAGCAGCTATGACAATTTCCGCTCAGTCTTAGTGTTATCGTGTTCGCAAAATTAATGTTCCTCGCCAAAATTTCTTAATTGGAGCATTAAACAAAATCAACACATTATTACTTTTTTTAATGTAGCTCTACGATGGCGAAGATACGTTGCTCGAGAAAGCTGTTTCCATATTAGTTCTCAGTAATAAACTTACTGTCAAGTGCAGATAAACAATTGCCTACATTACAATTTCAAAATGGAAATATTGTCCACGTAGACTTGCGCAATGTAATAAACTATTTTTTGTATTTCGCCTCTAGCAAAGTTGCAGTGGCTGTTGGATTCTTATTGTAGATGGGTTTTGATTTGATTTGATTTAGTTTATTTTACTTCGCGTTTTGTGCCTCTTGGCTAATTTGCGAAGAAGGGGATGAGTGATGAAATGATGAAATTGATGAATGGACATTCACAAACAACCAAGCCCGACCGGGATTCGAACCCGGGACCCTTGGCGTAGATGGGTTTTGATTATACACACGTTTAATGTATATTTTCCCAACTGTTTTAACTATTTATAATAAAATATACGCGGTAAATAATGGAAGTTGACATGCGGTTCACATGTTGCAGCTAGGTCCTCCCCAGTGTAACAAAACGAAGGGGCTCCGACGTCTAGCCTCGATTAGCCTATTTGTGCACAAAGTTGACTTGAAAGTAGGCTTGTCAACCCTCTCGGAATGACCGAGAGTCTCCTGGGACCGAACTCACTCTCCCGGTCTCCAGGACAAATTTTGTTTTCTCCCGGCATGACAAGATTGAGTATTATTACATTTACATTATTATCATTTTTCTTTTTTCATTTGGTATTCACTAACAGAGTTAAGAGACTTGTTATTGCAAAAGAAACAATTAAACTTCAAAATATTATTTCGAAGGTTCATGAAAAATTAGTCCATATTTATCTGAGTGATATGAAGGAGAGATAGAAAATTTAAACATATTGTTGCCCCAAAGCGTTTACACCACAGGTGCAGAAAACGAAGATTTGATTTTATTTGATTTAGTTTGTTTTACTTCGCGTTTTGTGCCTCTTGGCTAATTTGCGAAGATGGGGATGAGTGATGAAATGATGAAATTGATGAATGGACATTCACAAACAACCAAACCCGACCGGAATTCGAACCGGGACCCTTGGCGTCGCAGCGCGATGTGCTAACCACTTTTTTTTTTTTTTTTTTTAAAAAAAAAAAGGAAATACCCCCTACACGGAGGTATCCCCCACCATTCACTCTTTTTCTCACTTTTACACTTTTCACCACTCGGCCACAGGGTCGGGCAGAAAACGAAGAGAAAGGCATTGTCTCGAGACTTCCTTATTTCCCTGCACCCAATTTTGGTTCTTTATTCAGATTTAGTTCGTTATTGCACAGTGTGGTTATCAGTTCTTGTCATTACCAGTTTCAGATCGTGAGAAAAGAAAAGAAAGTATTACTACAATGCAATTCAATAATGCGTGGAATAGTTATTTCGATTGGTTAAAAGAGTCAGTTTGAAAAGGAATGTAGAGGCCCTATACGTGTAAAACTGTAGAGTATATTAATTTTGATCTGTTTAGTTACAAATTGTGGCTGTTCTGTTGCTTTGATAAAATTTAGTATTCCCAATAAAACAGGTTTCAAAATCCTGGGGGACGGGGTATTTCCCCCCACCAAACATTTTCGGGGGCGGGGAGAGTTTTTGTTACAACAAACAAGAGATAAGCAATTACTTTTAATTTGAACTATACTGTGCTAAGAATAATATCGAATACATACACAAATTAGTGTAGTTGTGAGTGTTCAATGTTTTTTCTCTCTCAAGAGATCATTAACAATTCTACTTCAATACACACAATAAAAGTAAAACAAGAATGCAAAACAATAATAACTATGAAATCTAATTGATTTATATGAACATAAAGCAAAAACTTAATAAAAACTTACACATAATAAAACCACTTCAACTATTTCATAATTTATTAACATCTTTAACCAATTAGTAAAGGACGTAGTTTGCTACATTATAATATCTGATATTTAAAAATAACAAATTTATTTATTTATGGATAATTAATAATACATTTTTAAGTTAGTAATTTATTTTTACTTTTAATAACATTATGAATATGTATATCGTATAATTTATATGTATGTTTGTGGGGAGGGGCGTTTGTAGATTAAGATCTTTCTCCCCCACCCCCAACAGTCTTATATGATTTCACACCCTGCAATAGAAAGTCCACAGCTAACATTCAGGGCATTAATCTTCCATAACATTTTAATCTAAAGCGTTCACAAACTGCAAAGAAATCTCCCGGAATTTTATTTTTTTGAAGTTAGCAAGTCTACTGGAGGGTCAAATTCCTGTTACAGCTTCCTTCCTCTTCTCTTAGCAAATACTTGTAATAATAACTGGATTGAGCAGTCATTAAAGATTCCTTTCTCAACACGAAATATTTTGATTTTCCTTTGTGCTATACCAATGAACTATCAAGGCATATAAGCTGACATGCCATCAAAATGTGTTTTTCAGAGGATTCAAACTCACGATCTAAAGCCTTCCTGCTCTTCAAATATACATGTGCATTTTTCAGTGCTCCCATTAAAAGTAACAAACACGCAGGTGTTTATTTCGCTGTATACCTCCATCTATCTCCCCCCCTCCCCCCCCCCCATTCAGCACGAGAAACCGGTTCTGCAAATGTAGTTCGCCTGCTATTTCACGAGCGTCAGGTGGATGAAACCTTTCAACACAGACGTTACTTGGCTCGTACCCAGCGAACAACGTCCTACCTGTCTGGAAGGAGTTTCCCTCCCCACCGTCCGGAAATACAAAAGGATAGCGCTGTACAAGCTCTGTGATCAAATTTTGATTTTGCTCTGTAACATTTTTGATATTTTTACCTAATTCACTAATAGCATCAATAATAGGCTGTTCTGTTTGCTTGTGTTGTTCATAGATTCCTCGGTTCTCTGATTTCCATCCCTTAAATCTTTTTACAAGATAGTCTCTTAATTTAAGATCATCAATGATTGGCCTTTTCATGGTTATTTATATATGTTTCAATGTCTAGAAACTTGTTGATTTTATTTCTGTATTTACCAGTATTGGGTTTCCTTGTCATATCAATTGTGACAAACCCATAGCTGTCCTGGTTCCAGCCCCTACTGCAAAACTTAGAAAAATCATTGTAGCTCAAGTCCCCACCTACATATTCATCATGTATGTGTTTGAGGTTGGTATGATCTTGATGAAACACATATATAAAATTGCTGTTGTCTCTTATCAGCTGTTTTGGTATTTTAGAAAAAGTCTGTGCCAGGTAGAAGCAATCTATGTTTTTGTGTCGGCCCTGTGTAAAAAAATTTCTAACCTTGTTTTGATTATCCAATATAATGTCATCAAACACAACAACAGAGTTATCAAGACAGTCATGGAGTGGCTTAACATCTGATTCAAAAGTGGCTATATCCAGTCCATTATATAGCTTCATCAGCTGCTGATATTTTAATTGTTCTAAGCTCTTAGATAAGACATACAAGTGCCTGTTTTCCAGTCTAACCAGTTGGGTGCCAATAAAAAATTATCAATCATTAGTGTAGTTTTACCACAAGCCGATGGCCCAACAATAAGTCATCTAATATTATCAGGCAGCAGCTTGCCATTTCTCTTAATCTGCTGTTCAGGATCTGGTAGTCTCTTTATAACATCCCAGGTGTTCATAGTATCACTTTGTCTGCCTCGAACCAGCTGTGTTCTGGAAGTCCTAGCCATTTCACCAGTATCTTGTTGCCTTTTCTGCGGATGATTTTTTCTATAAGATATGTGTCCGGCTGTTTAGTTTTGTTGAGTTCTTCTTCATAGAATCTGCCTTTGAGAATTTCTCCTTGGTGATCTTTTATTATATATGTGTTACGGGTCCCAGGTTTAACTTGAACCACTGTAAATAAATCAGTGCTCCAGTTTCTGGTAAAACCTCTTTTGAATATGTGCTTATATTTGCTGATTCTTACTTGATCACCTACCTTGTATTTAGCTTTTTTTGTTGTTGGCTGGTATTTAGGATAGTAAACAGTGCTGATCAATTTCTGCTCATCAGATGAAGTTACCTCAGAGGGCATCATGTTAATTGTGGTGTGAACTGAGTTGCTATATCTATCTAGAAGTTCTGGTAGGATTGTAAGCCATTTATAATTACCTTGAAGGGTAAATTGTTTATACATATGATTTTTTAGAGTTCTGTTGAATCTTTCTACAATAGAGGCCTTGAGATCACTGTAACTCGAGTAATGTTGTATTGACTAGCTTTTAATAAATTGTTGGAACACCAAATTATAGAATTCTTTGCCATTATCTGTTTGTAGATAGCGCGGTGATCTTCCAATCTGATTGATGATTGTCCTGAAGGCTTCTGTAACACATTTTCCAGTCTTGGATTTGAGTGGCACAGCCCAGGCATATTTTAAAATGTGTCTATGACAGTGAGTAGATATTTGTAGCCCTTGTTGATCTTGTCTAAGTTTTTCAGCTGTCCACTTGCCATCTTAACCAAGTCACACTGCCATAAATCATCTATGCCTTTTGTAACCACTGGCAATCTCTTAAAGTTATGTCTGGTTGGTTTGTGTAATTCATCAACAATAATTTGTCTAGACATAGTATGTAAACAAGAAAATTGCAACTATGGGGTGTTCAGCAGCTGATACTACAGGATTTTCTAAATATAATTTGTATCCTATTTGTATATTAAATTCAAGAGAACCATCATCTTCAGCATAAGATGTTTCTAATGTATTGGGGTCTGTAAAATCTTCTAACTCTACACTGGTGACCTTTGGTTTGTTGTCAGCATTTGTTATTGATAAAGTAGGGTAGTGGTGTGCCTGTGGTTGTAGCCAATATTTGATCTTGATTGGTCTAAGTGTGCCCCCAACAAAAAACTGGTAATAAAATTGTGCAGGGGACAGCATATACAGTTTGCCGCCTGGTGTAAATGGTGAATCATATTCTTTGTTGGGATACTGTACAATTCAAGAATTACTGTATGTTTAGGATTCTCGATTAGGCCAGTTATTTCTTTTTCTGCTGTAAGCAATCTACTTGTTACAGATTCAAGATGCTCATTGATAGTCCTAACAATCTCATCGTGACCTGGTTTGATTCTTATGTCAACAGCAAGTTTTTTGTATTGTTGCACAATTTCTTGAAGCTGGGTGGCAAAAACAGACAGAGCATTTGCTTGGTTGGATTCCATGGTCCCTAGCTGTTGCTTGATGTTGGCTACAATTTGCTGTAGATTTTCAACAACTGCCAATTTTGAATTTTGAGCAGTAAGATCATGGACTTGTCTTCTGATATCCTCAAACAAAGCATAAAGTTCATTAATATGTTGATTAGTTGGTAGAGTGGCCACTGTCTGAGTAAGTTGTTTGATCTCTGTCTGGATATTCTTGTAATCTTCTGATTTCAATATGCGATTCACAGCTCTCTTAATATTTTTAAGTTCCTGTGATGTAGGCAGATTTGCTACAGTATTCTGCAAAGATTCAAGTGCCAATTTCACATCATTTAATTCAGAAGCATCAGCCACACTACGCATAGCATCTTGGAGCAGGGTTATGTCTGCCTGAGTAGGTGTTGATTGTTGTAAAATTTCAAGCTTTGTTTGGATATCATCGATCAAGTGATGAAAATGAGATAGCTCAGATTCAGTGTTGAGGTTTTCAAGTTTGGTGATTTGTTGCTGGACACTGACAAGGGTATCTACAATACCAGGCAATCGAGATTCTAGAGTTTCTTGTATATTTGTCAGATCACTTTGTACTGCTGCTATGGTACCCTCAAGGTGGGTTATGGTACTCTGATTTTTTCCAAAATCTTCATATGTTTCAAGTTGCAGCTTAATGTTAGCTACACTGCGAGTTATAGCACTCAGAGCATCAGAAGATGGTAAGTTGTTCATAAAATTTTCAAGTGTCTCAATTTTTTCTTTAACCTCGGCTATGGCATTGTTCAAGGGGTCCAGATTAGGTATCTGTAGTGATTGAATCTGTTCTTTTAGAGTGGAAATTACTAGATCAAAATCTTCTTGTGACTTTATGCTTTTGACAATTGTTTGGAGCTGTGTCTGGACATTATTAATCTGCTCTTCTAATTGTTGTTTCAATTGCTCAGAGTTGGTAGCCTGAATCTTTAATTTGGCTTGAAAAGCTGCTACAGCTTCCTCTAAACCTTGAAAATTATCTAATGTAGCCAAGTCAGTATATTTTTGAAGCAGCAATTTAAGTTCTGAGTCAATTTTAAGAAGAGGGTCCATGCATTGTGATTGTAAATTTGTAATTTCTAGTTGAAGACTGGCATTAAGTGTGGTTTGTAAAGCTTGTAAATCACTTCTTAATTTTTTAACTCTGACATCAAGCATCAGAATCTCATCACTGTGATCTTCATGTCTTGTATGGCCATTTTTGTTTTAGTGGTTATTTATTATAAAATATCTAATTCTTAATTCTATAAAAAAGGTATAAGCTTGTCATAGGATCCCGGGACCTCAATATATAAGCAGTCACCAGCAGAAACAGTATATACAGTGCCAGAAACCATGTTTGAGTGCTTAATTCTATAAATATTTCTCCCTACTGAAATTTTGACATCACCCTCGGGAGTTGTAATAAATTGTAATTGACCACCTACAGGTAATTGGTAATGATTTAAATTATTATTAAGTATGTATAATGTTTTACCTCTTTTATCATCAACATCTGTAAGTATGCTGTTCAGATGAATAATTAACAAACCACTTAGTTTAGATATCATAGATTGTATATCAGAAGAGGGTGCTGGTGTTGGCAAGTCCATAATAGCTTTTTTTTTAATCCAAATAAATTCATTGGCATGTTTTATTTATTTCAAATCATGCTCTGTAATTGGGCATTGTTTGCCACTTTTCAAATCACAATGACCCCATGGTAAAGTATGTATCCCACATGATAAAATGCATCTCTTATCATCATGTGGGTCCAGAGCCACTTTTCTTACAACATTTGTAGTCAACAAGTGATCCACACTCTGAATTCTGCATTCTGATGTTCTGATTAAACTCTGTGATTTGAGACAATCTTCATAATCTTTAAATTGGAGCTCTTTGTCCACAGTTACTCTACCAATACCCTTGGCTTTTTTGGCAACAACACCACTACATGTTTCAAAACTGTACATCTTGGCCCTTAACCCAGCAAATCCTACAATAACATCACCAAGTGTCTCATCTTTTAACTTGCCAGGCACCTTTTTGTTGTGGGGTTGAATTTTTGTATGTTCACTAGTATCAAAATATTGAAGCAATGCAGGCTGTGATATATCTTGATAAACATCTTCTGTCTGAATATCAAGGATAAAACTATCTCTGTCCATGTACAGTGTCTCTCAAAAGTTTTAGGACAACGACATTTTAAACTAGGCAACCCAATTTACACAAGGCGTTGGTGGGTTGCATGTAGAGTTAGGCTCAATTTCAGGGTTGCCACATGCACATTAGGTGTTTATAAAATACGCGAAATAAAGATATTCAAATATTATTGCATAAAACTAGAAAAAAATCAGTATTACATTTGTTGCAATACTCTCAGAAAGAAAAAACGTCGATTTTATAGTATTTCATTGTTGATGAGTCTACACAAAGGAAAAGTGGAGAGAAGAAACGAAAGGGAACAAAGGAGAGGAGAAAAGAGAAAGCAAAAGGAGAAGAGGAAAAGTAAGGAAGGGAAGAAAATAGAGGACAGAGGAAGGGGGTAGGAGAAGTAATGAGGAGAAAGGAAAAAGATGCGAGGAGAGATGAGGAAAATGGAGTAAAGAGGAGAGAAGAGAGGAAGGAAAGCGAGGTGATAGAAGAGGAGGAAAGGAGTTTGGAGAGGAGAGGAGGAGACGAGAAGAGGGAAGTGGAGAGTAGAGTAAAATAGAGAAAAAGAGAAGAACGGAAAGAAGAGGAGAAGAGTGCCGTGGAGTCGGAAATATAAGACAGGAGAGGAGATAAGAGGAGTGGAGAAGAGTGGGAAGGAGACAAGAGGCGAGAAAAGTAGGGAAGGCGGTATGAGATAAAAATGGAGGAGAAGGACGGGAGAGAAGAAGGAGAAGGAGAAGTTAAGAACAGAAGGGACTGGAGACGAGAGGAGAGAAGGGGTAGTTGCAGAAAATACGTCTCGGCGTCAAGAACTGATGCATTGATGAAATTATCGACATGAAACATTCATTAACATTTTATAATGTATTGAAGAATGTATTAGATCGGTGCGAAATGCCTTTTGGCCGAGTTCAGAGCAAGATAAAATCTTTCATGTAAGATCTTTGTTTTTACCTGCGATTATACCACTAAAAACATGGATGTAATTTTCATATTTATCCAATTTTTCTCCTCTTCTCGGTTCGTTGAAATTTTCTTATTTAACATTTCCCCTCCCCCCATTGTTAATTGGAATGTGAATCATTCCGTTTCACACGGCGTGGACAATGAATGCAATGGGATATGTCTAAAACGTACGAAAAGTTTCTGCCACCGGAGGGGATTGAACCTACGACCATCAGATTATCAATCCTTAACGGTAACCACTACCCCACAAGCTTTCGCTCCTGAACACAGGTAGAAGGAGCTGACCAATGTGAAATGCAGATCTAACCCCCCTCCTACATGTCATGTGCAAAGAATACTTGTTTGTAACAAAGAAAACGAAGATAATACGACTGGGCGAAAACATTTAATGGAGAATTGCACATGATGGAAACTTTTCAGTCGATATTTGTGAAGGTATCTTTGCATTGAAATCGAGTGGAAAAAGGGGTAATATTAGTGTGTCCTGAATTGCCACAAATATAAATATTAATATTAATATTTGTCAATGTTTTTGAAGCAGAATACAATTATCGTTAGAGTATCATCATTCAAGATCTGATACGTGAAAATAATATCCCTTTGAACGTGTGTCAATTCATTTATTTGCTGTTGTTTTTTTGTTTTTTTTAAGTAAATTCCAGTTTTAGGACAATCTAGCCACTATACACTATTATTACAAATAATGTTGAAATGTTCTTGTTTAATAGAAGGAGAATTAAATAAAAGAGAACACCTCGTAAGGAGGATCAAACCTCGGACCGCTTACAATGCTCTCAAGAACTCTAACCAATACACTACGTCCTTAATTATTCTTTCGAATCAATATTGTAAACGTTATCCTACAAAAAAAAAAAAAGTTCAATACTCTCATATTGCTCCGTACTTCTATAATTACTTTATACCATGCATTTGAAATCTTACTCTGATATTCTTTCTTCGTATTAGTATATCAAAGGTTGTGAATATATTTTATTTGTAATTTTATAACGGTTACATGAACATCTACCAAATAGTTCCTTCTTGGTATCTGTAAAGAGATACATTCAAGTTTTCAAAAGATTTTAGACCACTAGATCCGTGTCCAGTCATCATTGCTGAAACAAACGTTTGAAAACTCTGTGGAATTTTCATTCTGAGATAAGTTGCCTTACTTGCTACATTTATGCGAACTACACTTTGTCCCAATTATCTCTGGAGCAGGTGAACAAAACAAGTATCTGAGCAGCGATGAACACATGAGAGGAACGAAATTGCGTGGAGGGAAGAGATCCACTGCAGTTGCCAGCCTTTCCAGCAGCGTGTACTGCCTCGCTCTTTCCACTCGATCCCCTTCCCCTCTTCGCCCTTCTCTTCCGCTATGCGCGGCTTTGCTCCAGACATTCTGGGACAGGGCACAGTTAATTGTTTTCGCAAGAAGTATCTCTGTGTGCCACATTTAATTCTTACTCACATGAAGAAAGAAAAAAAACATGTCAATTTGCATTCAGGAGGTAGTTTCACAGTTACAGACTATTTTGGCCTTGATAATAAGTTTAGTGTAAATAGTAATTTTGTTTATATATTTTTTTTAAAAAAAATTGAGGTCTATGGTTGAACTCCTCATATTTAGGGCTTGAACTCGTCACCTAAGAGGTTGAAGACCCGTCCTGTTCTTTGTGCGTGACCTTCTTTTTATTTTTCTATTCATTATTCATCCTCATCCTCGCGATTAGATAAAAGTAAAATAGAAAAGTCCTCCTCCGTGATCGTGCGGTCTAAGGCGCTGTGATTTGGACTCCGACTGCCGGACGGCATGGGTTCGAGTCCGCCTGGGTTCAGTCTCTGGGTTCTCGGTCTGTATAGCCTATAGGACCGGTGGCAACCCACTATCGTGAGGAAATTGGGGAGCTACGAGTGAGTAGCGTAACCCGGTCTCGTAAATCTCCTATGAGGGATGTTCCTGGGTAAACAAAAAATAGTCGATTAGACAATTCGATTATCGAAGGCAATAAAATAACTTCCGGTTTGACCAAGTTTCCAATATAAGCTAGTGGAATACAGATTGTCTTCGAGCTTACTTTGTTAAAATGGAGCGGATACAAAATGGATCACTTGAAATTTTTAAGTGACAGAGAATTTGATACCTCGAAGAAATTGACCAGTTCCCGGAGTCATTGGATGATGATTTATGGAACAATAGAAATCTTTACTGAGACAATGTTGATCCTCTATACCAATGGTTTCGTTTTTGTTTTTTTTTTGTTTTGAGTTGATGTTTTAAGTTCACTTTGTGCACAGTAAGGCTAATCGGGACTGGATCTACAGTTTAAAGTGGAATCCGAACCACTATGTGCCTCCACCGGGTATCGAACCCAATGGTTTCGTTGGTATATACATTAAACAAGAAAGTTCATTCGCCTATAAATTAAGCTACAAACTTTTTATATTAAAGAAGAAGTAAATAATATTAAATTCTTAAAGGCAAAAGGAAGATTAAATACACCGATGAAAAACAAAGATATTCTACTTAGCCTAATAGTTATAAAGTGCACATTCTATTTGTCATTAATAAAACCACAGATCAATTTTTACATAAGCGTGTATTTTAAGTTGGTTCTAATTTATGTTTGGCCACTTCTCATTCTTTATAATTATCATTCTAATTAATCATTAACATATATAGCTATGCCAGTTGATTTTTAATTCCACGAAAACGAAAAAAAACAGGCAATTCCACACATGATACGAATATGCAGGAAGTTGGAGGATTCGGCTGGTTGAAATAAAGCTTAAATTATTTATAAACATTCAAATACTTCGAAGCCTCCCGATGGCGTAGCTGTAACGTCGCTGCCTTATAATCAAGGTGTCCCAGGATTAGATACCTGGTGGAAGCACAATGTGGCCACTTTAAACTATAGGTTGAGTCCCGAATAGCCTTACTGTGCATAAAGTGTACTTAAAACAAAAAAAAACAACTGAAATGTACTCTGATTATATCAGAATGGATAATTTTTCGACATTGTGTATCTACTAGAACACAGCTCTCTTAATTGTTCTTTCTTCCACAGATAATAACATGCATGGTTGTAAAAATTTACGTTTTAAATTTGTTATGCCAACATATGTGCGTTAGAAAATAATAATTTAAAAACACTTAAGTATTTTATTGGGTTTATTTAACGGCGATGAAGTGACGTGTCTAGGGCCTAGTTTCTCATGTCGTGGTTCGTAGTCTTTTTGCATTACTGCTTGAATCCACTGAGTTTTCGTATCTGGTGTGTCGAAAAAAGATTCACAGATACTTGAGAAAAATTATTCGTTCTGGACCTCATATTGCAACCAACAGCCACGCAATGATTGTCGTCTTTTCTGCAAGATATTACCCTTACATCTTTATAATCCATGTTACTCTTTCAAAACCAGAAGTAGGGTCCCGACCGTGCCGAACAGGAACGAAAATGTAAACATCAGGTGAATAACCACCATGATGGTTGAGTGTTAGACGTGCTGACCCCACGTCACCCCATCTGGTTGAAGATCACTAGGAAGGATTGTGGGAGGGAGACTGGCAGTCGGGAGATAGGCCAAGGCCCTCCGAGATCTGTTGAGCCATGCGTTATTGTTATTATTAAAATAAGAAAAACAATTGAATGAGGAAAAATTAATAAAAAGAATATTTATCTATATCAAACCAACCATTCAATTTTATTTTGTTTTTCATGGATCGGTTGCCCTACTACGCGGTAATCCCAAAAGGTATCTTACATGTTACACGATAAAGCACATATTACTATCCGAATACTCATTCGATAAGCATTTTGGTTTACCAGGAATCATTACTTATTGCATGTTGAGATAGTGCCCACCTAGCCGCCTCTGATGAAATCTATTATTCTTCAGCTTTTCTTTAAAATTTGACTCTGGTCACTTGTAATTTGCTGGGTGTAGACGCTGTGCATCGACGCACAATGTTTTGCCATAAGAAGCGGCCTTGTGAAGCGTGACTCATGAACGCGAACAAACTAGGTTACAAAGCTTACCTGCCTTTGAATACCAAGTCATTTTTTTAACCTTTCCCGAACGCGATTGCTACTGTAGAAGTATATATATATTATCTAAAAAGAGCAAGAAAGGAAATTCAACCAATGTTCTCCCGTCTTATGAAACCAAATATTATCTATTAAACGAAAAGTTCACGATTGTCAATAAACGGTTTAACCTATCTGAGCTTTCAGGAACTTTGCACGCATAATTCCACTGTCTAGGCCAATGACAGAAAAGCAAGCAATACTTTTATTTATTCTTTAAATCAATTAAAGGAATGTGTAAGAATTTATAAGAAATAAAGAGCGGAACGGAACGACTGTTATTCTAAATTAAAAATTGTTGTTCTTCGAAATAGTAAAATAAGAAGGATTTAATCCAATACCTTAACACACTGTTCCACGACTCTCTATTGACTAACACTGTCAAATGTGATGTGATTTTATGAATACAATTTTCCGCCTGTTTACGTATAACGTCTCGCACATTTGGCAGTTCGCAAACGGTTTTGCAAATGCTGTAATTATTTCGTGTTACCGTACGTAACAGCAAATACATTTCATAAGACTGTTCTGGACACGAGACTTGCGTCAGAAAACAAGCATTTCGTATGTTGCAGTATCACAAGAAGAGAACATCGCCCTACAATGTTCAAGACTGAAGATATTTTTCATTAATAATGTCTAATCAACATAATAAGTTAGAAGAAGTAACTAGCATTTTAACAACAACTACCAATATTCTTGTTTTTCTTCATCACTTCCAAAATATTTACAATATTGGAGGGACAGAATACTTAAACATTGTTGCTTCAACGGAAGGTAAGGGCGTGGTGTAGTGGTGTTGGCCCCCGTGCTGGAGTGGTTAGCACATCGCGCTACGACGCCGGGGGTCTCGGGTTCGAATCCCGGCTCGGGTATTGATGTTTGTGATTGTCTGTCCTGAAAAGTCCTGAAATTGAGAATTGAATGAAATGATATGGCCTGCTAGCGGTCCCAGGTTCGATCCTCCTTACGAGGTGTTCTCTTTTATTTAATTCTCCTTCTATTAAACAAGAACATGGCAACATTATTTGTAATAATAGTGTATAGTGGCTAGATTGTCCTAAAACTGGAATTTACTAAAAAAAAACAAAAAAACAACAGCAAATAAATGAATTGACACACGTTCAAAGGGATATTATTTTCACGTATCAGATCTTGAATGATGATACTCTAACGATAATTGTATTCTGCTTCAAAAACATTGACAAATATTAATATTAATATTTATATTTGTGGCAATTCAGGACACACTAATATTACCCCTTTTTCCACTCGATTTTAATGCAAAGATACCTTCACAAATATCGACTGAAAAGTTTCCATCATGTGCAATTCTCCATTAATTCGCCCAGTCGTATTATCTTCGTTTTCTTTGTTACAAACAAGTATTCTTTGCACATGACATGTAGGAGGGGGGTTAGATCTGCATTTCACATTGGTCAGCTCCTTCTACCTGTGTTCAGGAGCGAAAGCTTGTGGGGTAGTGGTTACCGTTAAGGATTGATAATCTGATGGTCGTAGGTTCAAACCCCTCCGGTGGCAGAAACTTTTCGTACGTTTTAGACATATCCCATTGCGTTCATTGTCCACGCCGTGTGAAACGGAATGATTCACATTGCAATTAACAATGGGGGGAGGGGAAATGTTAAATAAGAAAATTTCAACGAACCGAGAAGAGGAGAAAAATTGGATAAATATGAAAATTACATCCATGTTTTTAGTGGTATAATCGCAGGTAAAAACAAAGATCTTACATGAAAGATTTTATCTTGCTCTGAACTCGGCCAAAAGGCATTTTGCACCGATCTAATACATTCTCCAATACATTATAAAATGTTAATGAATGTTTCATGTCGATAATTTCATCAATGCATCAGTTCTTGACGCCGAGACGTATTTTCTGCAACTACCCCTTCTCTCCTCTCGTCTCCAGTCCCTTCTGTTCTTAACTTCTCCTTCTCCTTCTTCTCTCCCGTCCTTCTCCTCCATTTTTATCTCATACCGCCTTCCCTACTTTTCTCGCCTCTTGTCTCCTTCCCACTCTTCTCCACTCCTCTTATCTCCTCTCCTGTCTTATATTTCCGACTCCACGGCACTCTTCTCCTCTTCTTTCCGTTCTTCTCTTTTTCTCTATTTTACTCTACTCTCCACTTCCCTCTTCTCGTCTCCTCCTCTCCTCTCCAAACTCCTTTCCTCCTCTTCTATCACCTCGCTTTCCTTCCTCTCTTCTCTCCTCTTTACTCCATTTTCCTCATCTCTCCTCGCATCTTTTTCCTTTCTCCTCATTACTTCTCCTACCCCCTTCCTCTGTCCTCTATTTTCTTCCCTTCCTTACTTTTCCTCTTCTCCTTTTGCTTTCTCTTTTCTCCTCTCCTTTGTTCCCTTTCGTTTCCTCTCTCCACTTTTCCTTTGTGTAGACTCATCAACAATGAAATACTATAAAATCGACGTTTTTTTCTTTCTGAGAGTATTGCAACAAATGTAATACTGATTTTTTTCTAGTTTTATGCAATAATATTTGGATATCTTTATTTCGCGTATTTTATAAACACCTAATGTGCATGTGGCAACCCTGAAATTGAGCCTAACTCTACATGCAACCCACCAACGCCTTGCGTAAATTGGGTTGCCTAGTTTAAAATGTCGTTGTCCTAAAACTTTTGAGAGACACTGTACATCAGTTTTACACAATCACCATGAAAAGGCTTGAGCACATCATAATAGAGCTTTAGCATGTGTAATTTGGCCAATTCTAATATCACAGCCCCTACATAAATAGGCTTATCAAACTTAATCTTTCGGGCCTCCCCCATGGCGCAGTGGTATCGTCATTGCCTTGTAATCAAGGGGTCCCGGGTTCGATACCCGGTGGAGGCACAAGTGGTTCGGATCCCACTTTAAACTGTAGGTCCAGTCCCGATTAGCCTTACTGTGCATAAAGTGGACTTAAAACACCAACTCAAACCAAACATAATCTTTGTTTTTTTCGTATTAAAAAGTGCCATATTGCCATCATAAATTCTTCTATAATTGAAATTAGGCTTTGCTATCAATTTTTTGCTCCGGCTGGGGTCAGTAACTAATTTAACATCAGTATGTTTTCTGACATTTTCTATGGTTTTGCCATACACTGAATTGACCAATTATTTAAACAAGGTCTTATCAAATTGGGTTACAGCAAGTGTTCGAAGCTCAATGTTTGTATCAATGTATTGCTTCAACCATCTTGAGTGCCTGAACCTTAAGACTTTGCCAACTTTGGTCACTTGAACACCATGATGCATCAGGAACTGGAGGTTTTTGTAATATATGACATAACCCTGTTTTGGCTCTAGAGTCATCATTAGCTTCTTCTGTTTAGAGCCAGGTGAGCACTCAACCTCAGGAATTGGGGGCAGATCAGAAAATTTGTTGTGTAAATCATCAGGAATTGTCAGATCAACTTCTAAGAACAGGCCATAGTCACTGTCATCAAAGTCCTGAAGATCACCAATACTAAAATCTTCAACCCACTCAAGCCCTGCATATGGCAGTTTATCCATCATAGCATAACCATACAGGCTGTTGGCATCCACATAAAGTATAAAATTTGATTGGAGTGCTGGATTATAATCAGGAATATATTTGTTGTTGGCTCTAGCATATCTCTGACAGCATTGCACCATACCTCCTCTTATACATTGTTCCATAAACAGATACATGTCCTGATTCTTGTGACGTTTTTTCCCACGCGATTCGTAATAAAAAGTATTACGTAATAATTTCGCGTGGAAAAAGCCTCACACTTCCTCATTCTTCGTACGCCTTGTGTCACTTTTGTTAAAATGGTTATACTAGTCGCCGCTATAGGTCTCTACTGACCTTTTTGCTTCGTGCTTGCTTCACGAGCAGGTAAGCTCAGTCAAGTTCCGACTTCGCAGAGCTTCGTGCAACAGCCACTTTTGGCTCGCGTCACGAGAGGGAGATAGAGAGAGCATGAGGCGTGTTTAAGTCTGCAAGTTGTCTCGCGGGTCGAGACTTACCTCCTTTTTTTTGTCTGCACGCAATACTACTGGTATGCTCTCGGTATTTAACGCCAAGTACTAATAAGTGGCTTCTTCTCTCAAATCGTTGCCGTTTACGTACTAACATGTGGCAGAACTGCATTTTTCGAGACGAACTTCACACGCGTGAATGGAGTCACGTTTGACTCGAGTTGCAGAACGCTACCTGAGTTCCGTCTGATAAGCCCAGTCGTCAACTGCCCGGACCAGTATGCAGGATTGTGACCGAGGAATAAGCTAATGGACGTTTCCAGACATTTATCCCCAGTGGAATGATGGCAGAACGAGGAGGAAGCCAGAGTCCCATTTGACGCGCCTGTAGCAGAATTGGATTGCTCCGTGGAACGCTTCTTGACCATATTACGGAGGTATGTACAGTCTCAACTCCCCTTTATTCTGCGAAGTGTGAAATCGTGAAGTGTGGTAGATCCGTGTACTTTTTACGATCGAGTCAAAAAAGTTTGAATAAGTGGAAAATGAAAAAAGGACGACAAAAAAGTATAACCCATTTCGAAATTGCACATTAACAGATTAACAAATTATTGAGCAACGACTTGTCATTCCTATCTTCGTCGCAACGTAAAAAGAAAGTTACGATGTTTATGTAACGTTGAATTAAGCAAGGCGTACACGCGGCAAAATTATCAGTCTTTCTCGCGAATGTTTAAATATTAAACTAGTTAATGCGAAGGTGGCACAAACAAAAAAAATAAAGTAATGGGAGCATCAAAGTAAAGAAAGAAAGGTTGTTTAATGTATTGTAAGATAATGCAGAGAAAAAAAAGGATCGTGGTCCACCAATTGTTTGGATTTGACCTTGTAATACTAAAAGATTTATGATGTGTACAATTGGAAAGATTTAATTGAAAATACGTTCACATTCTTCTTACTGTTGTGATTTTTGTAATATATTTTTTAATATGTCAAATGGCAGATTGTAGACAAAAAAAAACAAAAGACTTGTTGATCCTATAAATATTTTTATGAGAGTTAAAGCGGGAATGTGATATGATAAATTGCTTCTCATGTTTGTTTTTAATTGAGACATTAATCACTCTTGTTTGAGGTTAAAGCTAATAAACTTTTGACTCAATTTTTGTGCGAACTTTACTCTACGCTCCTCTTTCTTCAGAAATATTACACGAGAAACGAAGCAGAGAGATTACTATTAGCATGCAAAGTAGTGGTGAATTAATCGAGTAGTATTGGTTACTTATTTTTACGAATGATTTGCATGCACATTCATATCTGAAGGTACTTTGGGTGAATTGCCAAATCAGTGTGAATTTTCCACGATATCTTGTGAACATATTTTCTTTGTCTATACAATTGATTGCGTTTAGGCGGGATACGCGCTGCGGATTATATCCCTCCTCCTTCTTTCCTCCTTTTCTTTTGATTGGTTCTCTTTCGAGACTGAGGTGGCGGTGATAAACATCGGCCATTAACCTCAACAAATTGTGACTTGGTAACTGATTGGTTTGCTTGATTTGAAGTACGTACCTTAATTGATCCCGGACCTTTTTTTATACGCTTTCCACAAGGCTTCATTGCCCTTTTTTTCTACGTACGCAACCATCACGTTACATCCTGAATGAGATCCAATTGCATTTTAGTGTTCAAAAACATTGCAGACCATACTAGGCCTGGAGCACTGTAGAAATAGATTGGATCCAGTTTATAATTTTTCATCGATGATTTTCTAAATGCCTGAAGTATATCGGCTAAGAGAGTTACATCAAGTTTCAAATATGCCTTATGATAATCACCAAATGTCTGGCATTTTAAATTGGCCCACATCAACTGAGCATGGTCATAATCTTCATCAGTGATTCCGGATGCCCTGAGTTTACTGTAGAACTCTTGTTGAGGTGGCAGAGCACACTCATCAAATTTAGAAAAATCATATGGTCATATGGGTATACACCCTTCCGCCTAATTAATTTCAGGTCCTGATTTGGAAACATAGCACAAGTAATTTTAAATTGATCATCAGATAATTGACTGGCCAGAGTAGCCAAGATAGCCGACAAAATTCTGTATGAATCAAGAAATCTTAAGTGAATGGGAACACCATTAACTTTAATTATCTTGCTAATAGCTATATATTTCTCATCATTTTCTGCTAAAATATTTAAATTCTGCTTGTCAAACCCCTCGTACCTGATCAGATGATGAAAATCATAATTGGATGCTCCATGGCAAAATATTGGGAAAAATTTTGGTCTCTGGATCTTAATATTACAGCTATTACACAGGGCCATTTTGAATTTACCATCTGTATGAGAATGGTGATGCACCTTGATATTTGTATCTGAAAATTCAGAATCACATACCGGACATTTTTCTGCATTGTTGAAATCTTCAATCTGATCCTCTGTTAAAGGCAACATAGGTTTTCATTTTAATAAGATATTAGATGCTATATAATGGCACTCATTTTCTATTCTAAGTGCAAATTCTTTGATGGCATCTGGTCCCATGTATAAATATTCTTTACTAACAACACCATCCTGTACAATCACATAATAAAAACTAGAAGGTTCATGTATCTGGTATGATGTACTTGAAGATTCATCAGGATCTGGGCTGCAGAATGCCAGAGGTTTCAGGTTTGATTCAAAATCACAGACTATATATGCTGGGTGTTCCAACAAGGCTTCAAATTTTTTGAATTTGGCATTTTCATTTGGCTTAGGCATAACCATATGAACAGGTTTATGGTTGCCACAGTATTTCAGATGCTCAACTAACTTGTTTTTAGCAATTTCTGCATTCTGTTCACAGGCACCATTTATTATTTTTTGACCATCAAATACAGTCAAACATCTTCTACACAACTTGAATATTGTATTGGATTTGCCTTGTTGTTTTCTGACTAAAGCTTCAAGACTGTGTATCAAAGTGTAATGATATGTGCCATCCTCTTCAATTAGGAGCAGATCAATCGGGACAGCAGAATCATCATCAAGTATACTGATTCTGAGAGGTTCTATCATGCAATTGCCACGACCAGTAGAACAAATAAAAACATTAATAGATAATTGTTTACCATTGATATCTCTGGCCTTTTTTCAAATTTATCAATATTCTGAACAGACATTGGATATTCTAAGCCCTCCATAGCATCATCAAAATCATGTTCATGCTGTATATAATGATTTATTCTCTCTGGATGACCTAAAACTGGAAACAAAGCAGCTAAAATACACCACAGAAAGCATTTCTGATCATTATTTTCTAGGTTGACCACGGCTTTCTTGTTTTTAAGATTGGCAGGTAATGGCAGATATGTAGAACCTTGTAATGGGCTAAATTTAGAAATATTAATATATAACTTGTGTGGAGTTCCACATAAACTCCATCCTGATTCTTTGGCAGCAAATTCAGAGTGTTTAATAATTAATTGCTCTATCAAACTGCTTATTATTTTGTCTAAATTTGTATTTGAATATATAGCTACAGTTTCTGTTATGTGGGGCTGCGTAAATTTTGTGCCATTTGATTTCTTATATTGTGTAAACAATTTGAGGGACAGCTTATAAGAGCCATTTTGTGCATTTAGAATAGCCTGCACATCAGGATTTATACTGTTCAAAAAATTCTTAATATCACATCTTGGCTCTGTTACAAAACTGTAATCCCTTAGTTGGCCAGCAAAACTGCTATGGATGGGTGCATAGCATGGCTGCTTTGCTGCTCTAGCATTAACAGGTGTTTCAAGTTTCCTTTTCAGACCAGATGTAGATGTAGATGGTTGTGGGGGCAATGTTGATGACTGTGCAGAACAAGTACACTTATGCCTATTGTAATATGCTTTGCTTAATATTTTATGGCATTTTGGGCATATTTTTGTGGGTGTTCTGCATTTTTCTTGATCACAATTATGCAGGTGCCTAGCCCAATTAGAACTAGATATATTTTTATTACACTGATTGCAATATTTCAAGTTTGACATTTTTGTCCACCGGAAGTGGACCGGAAGTGGACCGGAAGTGGACCGGAAGTAAATATGTGTGGGTGTGGGTGGGTGCTGGTTTTATGAGCATTTTTGGCTTAGTTTTAAGTGTAGCCATAACAATATCAAGAAGACTATATCTTTAGCAGGCTTACAGACAACAGACTGACAGATTCAGCTTTTGCATACATGGCCAAATCAGTCTGTTGAGGCTTCTTCATTTGTCCACTGTAATTCTTCATTTGTACACTAGAATTCAGGATTCTTGGGATTTGACAGCATAGCACACTTGGGGCAATTGACCCATATGGGCATCTTGACATAGTTTTAAGTATAGCCAAATCTGTCTGTTGAGGCTTCTTCATTTGTACACTAGAATTCAGGATTCTTGGGATTTGACAGCATAGCACACTTGGGGCAATTGACCCATATGGGCATCTTGACATAGTTTTAAGTATAGGCAAATCGGTCTGTTAATCATATGAGCTCTTCATTTGTTGTCCCAGTAATATAGTATTTACTACTACTTACCCTTCCCCTAAAAATACGGAAGCTGTTGCTGCTTAGGTGGCAAGGTTGACTAGACATACAAATATAATTAATCCCTATTCATACAGCGAATAATAGTTATATAATATAATCTCGAGTTATGGAGAAGCAAATTACTTATCAATCGTTTTCTGTTTCTATTTGTTGTGCAGTGGTTAACAACGTGTACTACGATGGCAGGGGTTCTGGGTTCGAATTCCGGACTGCGCGTGAGTGTTCTATTTGATGGTCCTCTCATCAATTTCACATCACTCATTGTCATCTTCATCTTCACGATTAGCCAAAAAGTGTCAGAAAAACGAAGTAAAATAAACCAAATCAATCATTTATATATTTCTATCTTACGCCGCTTTTCTACCTCTTGGATTAAATCCGACGATGAGGATGGATGATGAGCCGAAGGAATGGCGATGGGACACACTTGATACAACCATACCTGTCCAATGTCCGAACCTTGGACCTCTGGTTTCGTAGCGTGTTGCCCGACCCTGTGGCCGAGTGGTTAGCACATCGCGCTCCGACGCCAATTGTCCCGGGTTCGAATCCCGGTCGGGCTTGGTTGTTTGTGAATGTCCATTCATCAATTTCATCATTTCATCACTCATCCCCATCTTCGCAAATTAGCCAAGAGGCACAAAACGCGAAGTAAAATAAACTAAATCAAATAAAAAAATTTAAAAAATCGTAGCGTGTTATACTCAGTGGAATTCTTAGGAAGAAAAAATGTAAAAGTTGGGTGAAAATAAGCAAAATTGTACGATGCATGAAAAGCCATGTTTAGTTCTTCTAAAACCTTCCAATTATCGAGTTCGTGTTTTAAGTCCACTGTATGCACAATAAGGCTAATCGGGGATCCGAACCATTATGTGCCTCCACCGGGTATCGAACCCGGGACCCGTTGATTTCAATTAGACGTGTGCATATAATTTCTTATCGTCATCATTTCCCAAGTGAACAATCAGATGCCATAGAAGACTCGGGCCCGCCCTTGAACTAAGAGATACCGGATTCGATTCCGGTATGAACGGTATACATGAGATACCTAGCTTGAACTCATTACACACACATTTCATATTTACACTGGTTCCAGCACTTTATATCTAAAACCACGGAAAAGGGTTTTATCTACTTCTCAATTTTCTTCCAGCAAATTTACAAATCTAAAGACTAATAACATTGTTCTTGATGTATAAGCCATTAAGATAATGAGTTCATTCTGCATTTATTTTCCCGAATAATGGCTGTGTATTTCGCGAGAGTATATCCGTAGACTGTTGGGGGCTACAGAAGAAAACGATGTTCCTTTCCAATTTATTGATTGATTGAGTTGGTGTTTTAAGGCCACTTTGTACACAGTAAGGCTAATCGGGACTGGTTCTACAGTGTAAAGTGGGATCCGAACCACTATGAGCATCCACCGGGTATCGAACCTGGAACCCCTTGATTACAAGGCGACGATGCTACCATGCGCCACCGAGGAGGCCCTTGCTCCTTTTCTTTCCAAGACTACATATATATATATACACACACATACATATATAATGTATGTATACAGTACAGGCCTATGTGGTGTATAAATAGTTTGTTAATTTATAATAGTTTGATAGAAAAAATGTTGCGTTTGGGCCCCCCCAAACTGATCAACATAGCTACGTCCCTGACCTCTTGTGTATAAAGGTTTACTTTTCTGACATCTCAAACGGATCACCCGGTATTTTTCCAACATGTTCAATTTCATATTAACTAATAATGGAAAACAAGCACAAAACTTGTATTTTTGAAAGACAGAATATGCATGACGAACTTATTTTATTTGTACATATGACACGTATAACTTTCATGTGCAACATATATTCTACACATATGCAACATGTTTACGCTAAATTGTGTACGTATTCAAAGTTTCTTTAATATATATATATATATATATATATATAATTTAAATACATTACATTATCAATTCATACACCCAATTGTCTCTCAAATGTGCGAGCTCCTTTCCCTATAAAAAATTGTTCGTGCATTTAAGCGGTAACAATCTGAAGTATATATTTGGCCTTACTTCTCTCTCTGGTGATTTAGAATGCATTACAGAGAAGAATCATATTGGGATCGAGGCGAGCAGGAAAATCTTTAGATCCAAATATTTGCAAAACTGAAAACAATATTGATTTAATAGGGCGCAAATAATTTGACGGGGATGCCATGGCATTTTCATTAACATTTTTTCTTCATTTAGATTGTTTTGGCTCCCAGGGCTTTGGACTATAAGAATAGCAGAACTCGTATTTGCGAGCGAAGCGAGCAAGAACATTTTACGAAATTTATTTTTATTTGTATAAAATTTGAAATCGAGGGGCTGTGTCCCCTGAAACTGCCCTTGGCTGTCTGGAAGAAAAAAGGCAAGAAACACTTGAAAACTAATTCTATCTTGAGTATCCATTTGTACTGATATTCTTAGATTCTGCTAGTCATGTTTTTTTTTACTTCAATGTTTGCCCCCCCTAGATTGGACCAAAATGGGGAGGGATAATGCCCCTGCCCCCTGCTGTGGTTGCAACACTGTTTGTGACTGCCTCTTCATGAATTTCACGTCATCACTCATTTTCAAGATTAGCTCGAAGTGGCAGAAAGACAACGCTAAGTAACAAAAATCAAATATCCACTCCCTCTCTCTACCACATGAATCACTATTACTAATAGGTAGACTTCGGAAACAAAAGATTAAGCAGTTCAAACTTCATAGCAACACATCCAAGAAAAATATCCAAACAGATTAAGCACCTTTCATGCAAGACTTCTACGTCAGCTACGTCTGTATTTCCCATGAAATGGAAAACATCTACAGTGCGTCCCGTACCCAAAAATAGTGGCACCGGTAACATTGAAGAGCATAGGCCCATAGCTTTATTGTCTGCGCCCGCAAACGTTCTCGAATGTCTTATTTATTAAAGATTGTTGTCGCGCACCTGTCCCTCCTAAGTCACTTCGTTGCAACTAATCTAGAAGAAAGAAAGCAAGTAGATGTCATCTATACAGATATATTCAAGGTCTTTAATAGAGTAAACCACGATATTTTGTTGAGTAAACTCTAGTGTTACGACCTCTCCAAACCCGCACTAAATTTCTTTTCTTCTTATCTAAAAGACCGTAAGCAGAAAGTATCTTATAATGGAATTTTAACAGAAGAGTTCGCAATTTTCTCAGGAGTCCCTCAGGGTTCGAATCTCGGACCTCTGTTGTTTTTAATTCTAATCAATGACTTACCAAAGTACCTGTGTGACTCATTCAGACTCTTATACGCGGATGACTTAAAATTCGGTAGGACTATTTGTAATACTGATGATTGTAAATCGTTACGAAGTGAAATCAATACAGTAACAAAATGGTGCAGAATAAAGGATCTTAATCTGAACATAGAAAAATGTTGCGCGATGACATAATCGCGCAAGAGAAAGCTAATTGAATTCAATTACAAAATAAGTAACACAAAAATTAAATGGGTTAACGAGATGAGAGTTACATTTGATTCAAAACTTACATTTGCAACACATGTTGAAAGGGTCGTAAATGAGGCACACAGGAACCTAGGGTACGCAATTAGAATGAGTAAAGAGTTTTTGAACAAAGAAATAATGAAAATAATATTTCACGCTTTAGTCCGAAGCAAAGTAGAATATGCAGCAGAAATATGGGCTTCTCAGGACAAAAAGTACACGCATAAAATAGAAATGCTACAGTCTAAATTTGTAAGGTACGCCACTTATAAAGAAACAGGAGGCGTATATCCCCGATACGAATCATACACTTCCCTCTGTAAACATCACAACCTGCCTTCTCTCAGCAAAAGAAGGAAGATGCAATTGCTCTGTTTCCTATACAGAAACATGAACAAAAATATTCAAGTGCAACATCTTGTAGAACAAAAACACATACGTGTTCCTATCTCCAAGACACGATCCAAAGGGGGCCCCTTTTTTTTTCTGTAGTAACAGAAGATCAAACATTATAAGTAAATCACCTATCAGGAGAATGTGTGAACTGTACAACAGATGTTCCGAAAGGGAACCAAAATCATATTTCACATGCCTATTGGGACATTCATTCAAAAAATGTATTCAAGGAATGGAAGAATAAATGTCAACAATGTATACATAAACGCAATTTTTGTAAATATATATTTCTCTCCTAGTTTATACTCAATTACATATATGTACGTACTTTCTAGAGTGTCAATTATTTACAGGTCCTTTATTACACACATAATTAATGTATTTCTTCAAGGTAAATAACTTCTATACTTGATTTCTACTGTGTTTATTTTATTTCCATATGTTATGTAATTTAGAATATATTATATTAGTATCTCCTTATATATACACATATACATATACATACATATATATATATAGTACATGGTGGTAAAAATCTGAAATACTGAGTGTAAAGATAAATACGTTGTGCATTGTACTTAATAATTGAAATATTGTATTTATGTAGACTATTTTTGTAGATAATAGTTAGATATTTTATTCCACTCTCTTAAATTAAAATGTATTATTATAACTCGGTTTGTTAACTGTTGTATACACATATAATTTAGCATTGACATGTTTTATGTTTATTTACATTTCTGCACAATAATATTTCTTATCAAACTGTAAATTTACAGGCTCAAAGCAAGAAATGTAGAACACTGTAATTGGGCTTTCGCCTGTTGTGTTTAATAATAATAAATAAATAAATAAAATGTCACAATTGTTCTAGATACTGAAAATTACGAAATCATTTCCAGAAGTCTGAATCAGGAAGGGATTTTCTCCCACTAATCCTAGTACGACATTATTTGGAATCCCACACACCTTAATAAATCACAAAATCATTAAGTGGCTTTGTTATGTTGCTAGAGAAATAGAGGATATAATTGTAAAGATTAGTGAGAATTCGAGGTAGGAATATGTTCTGTATTTTTCACAGGGATGGCAAAACAGGCTCTCAGGGTGGGCAGTTGCCCCCCCCTGCCCCCTCTATCTATGGGCCTGCAGTGGCGTGACGTTTTCAAAAGTGTTGTTACCGGCCATCAGTATGACAATTATGTATTAGACATTCTCCTCCCGCCCACCAGATGTCATCGATCTAGATTTTTGTTCATTTCGTTTGTTTGTTTTTGTTCGTTTCTTTCATCCCCTAAATAATTTATCCACACACCTCTAGTAAAACTACCTACCAATTAGCAGTGGAGCCCTGTTGCCAAATCTTCATAACCTTTTTCTGAATATAATTATTTATTTTGCAATTGAGGTGAAAGGGGGAAGAAGATTCCCATAATTTTCGGGTCAGTATGACGTTTGTGCCGCGAGCAGACGACAGAATTCCGCACTGAACAGCGACTGTCAGTTTGGTACGAATTACTGTTGCCAACTTAGTTTTTTGGAGCAAAACTTCCTCGCACCAGAGGAAAACACCATTGTTATTTGTTGTCTAACCAAAGGAATGGTTGCAGTAAAATCCAGGCTTGGCTTTCATGATAAATGAATTTCTGACATCTGTTTGTGCAAGTAAACATAATTGAAAATTTTGTATTGTCCTCTCATTTGTTCTGATCTAGGTTAATCGTGACGAGGGGAATGCATAGAGAATGAATTAAAGATCAAGAAACATTGACATGACAACAATCAGGTCACCAGGCTTCGTAACGTTAAAGATGACCTCTACGGGGCGGAAGCTTTCAAGGAAAAACAAAGTTAAATGTGACCTCTCTCATTCAGTGTGAAGACTTTGCATTGTAGTTTATTCTGCCCCTTTATGTGCTAATATAACATAGGATACTTGTTTGGGACCCTACTATGATGGCAACACGACAGGTTACTATATAACACATAAACAGGTTATAATAAATGTAGTTGCTTGAGAGAATTAGAATCCCAATTTTTAGGCGCGATTTAGCTCTTTTTTGCCAATTCAATGTGATAACACTGGCGTGTTCCGCCAGACCTGAACCGGATGGCCCGCGCGAATAACCTCATAACTCTCTTTGTTCTAAACCCAAAAAAGTCTTCCCTTGCATTGTACTCTCAAAGCCCTCTTCTCTTGTTATATCTTTAGGGTAAACGAAACGGCCTACTTCTTCGCTTGTGCCGGCTGCATAAAAAATGTCTACTTGACGACATTGTTAACGCATTAAATAACGTTTCAACAACTTCTTAATTTTTTAAAATTTTGCTGCCACTTTCCCAAAAAGTTTGGTTTACAAGCATCTGCCGGTAAGGTCATGCTGAACCTTTTCTGGAGCACTACACGCCTAGGGGACACACAGTAACTAATGCTTCATATTGTGATCTCATAACGAACCATCTGAAACCTGCAATAAGGTCAAAGCGACGCAGACTGCTGTCGACAGGTGTCATTTTTCACCATTACAATGCTAAGCCACATACTTCCCGAATGACTGTTGCGACAATTAACGACTTGAGTGCCTACCCCATCCTCCTTACTTCCCAGATTTGGCCCCAAGTGATTGCCACTTGTTTGGACCACTTAAAGAGGCCCTGGGAGGATAGAACTTCCGTTCTGATGACGAGGTCAAAGAGACCGTGCATACACGGTTACGCAACCAACCAAAATACTTTTTTCCGGGGCATACAAGCACTTTGTAAACGATGGGAAACTTGCATTCAACGTGGAGGGGATTATGTAGAAACATGATAACCATTTGTTTCACTTCCACTGAATACATATATTTTTACAGCACTTTTAAGGTTTTCATTTGACTCACCCTCGTAGATCCAATTTTTGCAAAGTGATAGCAATATTAATATAAAAGTAAGTAATTTCGCGGGGTGCCATGACATTTTCTCTCTTACAACTTTTAGATCGTTCGGTGCACATGTCCGACTTTTGCCGCCCCTAGCTACAGATCTGAACTTGATGAGACTCTAAGAAAAGCAGGCATTGCGAGCGAAGTGAGCAAGAAAATTTTACGAAACGTACTTTTATTTGCATATTTTTGGGGGGGGCTGGAATTGCCCATTTATGACCCCTGCAGTTGCTGTGGCCGTCTTGAAGAAAAATGCAAGAAATATATGAAATCTGGCCGCGCTTTCCAGATTCCATCAGCCTGCATCAGACTGGTTCACCAAAAATGACATCAATTTCTGTGAAATTCCGAAAGCTTCATACTGAAACAAAATTTGTTTAAATCATTTAATGAAAGTTAGATTCGGAATGCGCACGCATATCCAAGTTTATCAGGAAAATTTCACCATCAGAAGAAATAACAGAAGATATTTCATGAATAATATATATTTTCACTTAACAACATCTTATTTTGCACGTGCAGCAGGCCCGTAGCTAGAATTGATCTCCAGAGGGGGCTAACGGGTTATCAAGAGGGGCTTTGTAAACCAATTCCGTTTTTTAAAAACATTAACAGTATTAAATGAAGGTAAATTATATGTGTGGGGGTGGGGGAGGAAGGGGTCATTACGTAACATATTTCTACATCTTTTAAAATATCTCTTGAAGTGTTAATTGACTGGTACTGGAATCATCCCTTACAGACTCTCATACTGCTTGAGATGATGCAGATATTTATATCACACAAAAAATGCACAATATTCAATCACAGTGCCTACAGTACATTCCATCCCCGGCCGAAGCAATAAAACTCCCCTTCGCTCCCAAAACTTGGGAGCTGTTGATCTTTGATGCAGATGCGAAAGAAATTTGCATGATGACAGTCACAGATCTCTGTATAAATGGAGGCCACAACAGGGGCAGTGAAAGAACTTACAAAGTCTAGAGAATCTTCTAAATACTTGCAGCTACGTAGACTTCAGCTCATAAAAAAGATGAGCGAATGTAATAGCTGATGTTCATGTTCTGTGAATATATCCTTAAAGTTGTGAGCTGTCTACATTTTCACTCTTCACTGCAAACAAATTATACAAAATAGTTTTGCCTAATTTCAAAGGGGGCTGATGGCAGAGCCAAGGTGGGTTGACGGCAGTTCCAGGGGGTGCTCAGCCCACCCTGGCTACAGGCCTGATGTGCAGTACGAATTTAAGTGGTATTCTTTTGTAATGATATCGAATTTTGCAAATAGATGCTTTCCTGCATGTTGCAGCAGAAGACGGACGCATGTTTTGATGCATCGGCATACTTTATTTCACTTAAAATGCAAGTGAAGAAGTAGTAGTATTTAAAATGTCGACAGTTTATGCCTGCATCCACTTTATTTGCCCTCCGTGCAACAAAATTGGCGTGACATTCCGTACTATTGCCTACAGAACGCATATCACGAATCGGAAGAAGCTTCAGTACAGACTGTTGTGTATTTGGAACACATGCAGATCTCACACAAGATGTCGAATACATTATAAATCATATGCACGCATAAATCAACATTATTTAATTGACCACCAACATTCTATAATCAACTCCATTTATACAAGAGAAAACACAATCTGATTTTACCCCCATATTCACAATTTCAAAGGTCTTATAAACCATACAGAATATTTACATAATAAGCGTTCACACAGTCGACGCCATTTTGATTCACCAGCCGCACCAACTCTTGAGGCTGGTGTAAATTGATGACGTCCGTCCACCGGTGAAATCTGAAAAGCGCGATAATTCCATCTTGAGTACAATTTTGCCCTGCTACTCTTAAGCCCCTGAAAGGTAAAGGTAAAGTGCTCCCCTGTGCATAGCACCACGCCATGAAGGCGTATAGGGGGTGTGGGGGTAACGACCCACACTTTCTTGATCCGATCGTGAGTGGGGATGATGTGATCAGCATCACGCCCCTGACCGCCTTTACCTTTACTCTTAAACCCCTATCACACGGAACTGGATTTCTAATAGGAATGCCCTAGTTGGCGCTGAACTGACTTTCTAGGTAGAAATCATGGCCGCCTGGCTGACTGCTTGACTGGTTTTGAGGAATAGGACGTGTTCTAATTGCTACTAACTTTCTTCGAGTAGATTCTGTGGAACAGCCAATCAAAGCAAAGTTTGGACATGTGAAGATAATCTGTGAGTTTGCAAAGTAGCGTTTTTTGTCTGTGGTTTCCGAGTGTCCATCACCCCCTAGAGCTAGAAGGCCACTCCCTTGCCGCATGACGTCACGCCGATCCGATCCTTCTAGCAGTAGCCAGAGCTGTTCGTTTCTCAGCAGTTCACGATATTGCTTCTACAGCGGGAAAGAATTACTACGTAATGTTTAGGAAAATGTTGTTAAAGAAGAATAGTAAATAAGGATATACAAATCTGCTGAAAATCAATTATTTTAATATACCAAAGTAATATATACATTGTACTAGGTAAGTTCGAACGTCTAATTTTTTCTTCCAAATGTAGTGATTTACATTTATGTACGCACAATTCTTTGCATTTTGATCTTAGCATTGAAACGCATTCGAAATAAAAATATTAATGGATAAAATTTAGGAGGATATACAGATTTTCAGCCAGCGATTAATTTAAACAAGTTAAGGCATGTATATTTATTCATTCATTGACGTTGACACATTGAACCTGGAAAGACAGCAAACAGACAGAAAAATCTTGTTTTTAAAGAAAAAAATCATGCACAGTGTAATTATTATAGGTTACACTTTTCTTAACCTTGCTGCATGCATGGCTCTACCTTATTCACTGACCAAGTCATTCATGTGTCACTTGGATTCACCCGCCCTGGTTGACTTCCATTAGGTTATTTTAGATCTACATCTACCGCCTCAAAATTTTAAAATCACTAAAAAAATAAAATCATTCTGAAATGTCATTACCTCAAAACGTCTGATGGAAATTAAAACACCAAGAACATAAGTTTCATGAACTCATTCTCAAATTTACTGCCAAAAACGCATAATGTAAGTAAGCTACAATTACATCAAAACTAAGCAGATTAAATAACAAATAAATCACCTCTAAGCAAAATGTTAGAATCTGAGAATAATCTCACGCAATTAAACGAAAAGATACCTCCCTCCTAAATTAAGCAGCCTCCTCACAAAAATAAAGCACAATTACACAATTTAAGTAAGATACAATTACATCAAAAGCATATAAAATTCTTGTGTGGAAAATGCTTGTCTCGTTCTCTCGGTTTTTTCATAGTTTGAAATGAATGTCTTTCTCGGTTTCATATCAAGTTGAAAATGTTTGTTTCGTTCTCAGTTTTTCATAGTTTGAAATGAATGTCTTTCTCGGTTTCATATCGAGTGGAAAATGCTTGTCTCGTTCTCTCGGTTTTTTCATAGTTTGAAATGAATGTCTTTCTCGGTTTCTTATCGAGTGGAAAATGCTTGTCTCGTTCTCGGATTTTTCATAGATTGCAATGAATGTCTTTTTCGGTTTCATATCGAGTTGAAAATGTTTGTCTCGTTCTCGGTTTTTCATACTTTGAAATGAATGTCTTTCTCGGTTTCGTATCAAGTTGAAAATGTTTGTCTCGTTCTCGATTTTTTCATAGTTTGAAACGAATGTCTTTCTCGGTTTCGCATCGAGATGAAAATGTTTGTCTTGTTCTCGGTTTTTTGATAGTTTGAAATGAATGTTTAGTTTAGTCTCGAATTGCAATTGTTTGTCTATTTCTCCGTTTCTTCTCGAACTGCAAAAATATTGAGACGTTCTCGGTTTCACCACGAGTTTGAAATGAATGTCTCGTTCTCGGTTTCTTCTCGAATTGGAACACTTTGACTTGTTCTTGGCTTCTTAAGCACTTCTGCTTGTTTGTTGATATATCTCATCAATTCACTGTTTGTACTCATCTTCGTGATTAACCTAAAGAGTCTAAAAAGCAACGTAGCATTTTTATAAAGTACAAAATTATTCTAGGTTGTCTTTATTGTTATAAGCTTAGCCAACTAAATATTAGAGGGCAGAGAAAAAAATATCAAGGGTGAGTTTCCGGTTACATAAGTTAAGCATAATGTAATGTAAAGTATGTGCAAGTGGAGGAATATCATAAAGAGAACTACGTCTAGAGAAAAGTAGTATTGTTTATAAGAATGAATAGAACATAGATTCTTGTCTAGTTAATTACTCATGTAATAATTTTAAACGAAGGAGAGGAATTGCTAGCTGTGTAGGAGTATACAAAGGCAACTTGAAAACGCCATTTCAAACAAAACATGCATCTTATACTAGCTACTTGAAATTACCAGCTTTTGTTGGTGAAAAATATTTCCTGTGGATGGCTCTAATCCGTTTTTTCGGCTTTCTGGATGGTTTGGAAACGAAAACATTGTCACTGTTGACTCATTGTCGTAATTGCCTTTACAATATGGCACACAACTACGAAATGGCATGATGCCATCAAAAGTTTACTTCTTGTACAAAAAACAAGAAAAAAACCAATAAAACAACAAATGTAAGGCGAAAGCATATCCACCTGTAAAAGCACATGTTCACAGTACACAGCTTTTTTTGCAGGGTGTGCAGAATTTCCGCCCTCCTTTCCTCGACCCCCAAGGGTCTGCCTGTCACTACGTCACGAGGGGGAGGTTGTTGACCGAAATGGCCTTGAGTTTCAGGGAGTGATGATACAGCAGGAAAGGCATGTCGAGTACCGTCTACCGTGCACGGTGTTTACAATTGAAAAAGCTAAAATATTCTTCCATACGTGTATAGTAAACGTGTAAAGTATGTATTTTGTCAGCGCCATTCTTCTCTACCTAAAGCCATTTAACACAAAGCGATATTCCTCTCGGTTGAATAGTTATCGTATTTTAAAAGTGTGAAGTGATACGTTGTTTACATCTCGCGCGGCCGCCATTATGGGAACGAAAGACTACCGACAAGTACGGTGTAACAAGTACCCTGTGAGGCGAAAACTAGCAAAGAGGTAGCAAGTCCAGCGTCAACTAGAGCATTCCTACTGGATATCCAGTTCCGTGTGATTCAGGCTTTAGATTCTTCTAGCCTTGCTTTTCTTTACTTCAATGTTTGCCCCCTACAATTTCTTTCCGTCCAAGGTTGCGGGGGCAATGCCCCCTGCCCCCCTGCGGTTGCTCCACTGATCACAGTAAAATGAACGCTCGAACACCACACGACAAGCCACTGCGAATAAAAAAGGTAAAGTGCTCCCCTGTGCATAGCACCACGCCGTGAAGGCGTATAGAGGTGTGGGGGTAACGCCCCACACTTTCTTGATCCGGTCGTGAGTGGGGTTGATGTGATCAGCATCACGCCCCTAACCGCCTTTACCCCCCAGGGTTTCCCACAGGTACCCATGTTATTCGACGTTGGGTGGACGCTGGGGCCGCTTCCAACGTTAGAAAAGTTCCCCGATTTGAACCGGCCGGGGATCGAACCCGGGACCTTTAGCATGGTAGTCAGACGCGTTACCGACTGAGCCACCGCGTCCACATGCCACTGCGAATACATGACTGCGAATACATGACGTATCAACATGGCGGACCATTATTTTGAGCGCAATGCTAACTTCGCAACTTAGAAGTTTCGTTTTTGCCTTAAATTAAACGCATAGAAACGCAAGACATGCAGTGGTCACTTTTTCATTGTGAAGCTTTTAAAATTCTTGTTATAATAATTTAGTGGAAATGTCCATTCTCTCCAGCTATCGTTGGCCAGGAATAGCGTAATTATCGAAGTCGATATATTTACGATATCAACACTTCGATATTTTAAAAACATCGATTCGATTGCAACATATCGAATTTTCGTTGAGCTATTTCTAATTACAGTTTAATTTAATATAATTAGTTTTATACAATAATTTGTACTTCTCCTTTTAATTATAATTACAGCCCTACTTTTGCCGCAGATTTTGTACGATAACGGAAGGGGAAATCCCTGGGTCAGGTATGTGGGACGGTGCTCTAGGGCTCTAACTTATCACACAACACTTTAGCAACCTAGTGTTCTGACGTCACGGGAGAAAGCTTTTTAATTTTAGGCTAAATGTCTACGTTGTTAGGTTAGGCTAGCTAGGTTTAGTTTTCTTAGCCTAAGTAATAATTTTTCATTGTATTTATGCTAATAGAACCAAACCTAACAGACCTAACCTAACCTCGTAGACATTCCTTCTCTGACGTCAGAATACAAGGTAGCAAGACTGTTGTGCGACAAGGAAGACCCATGCTCCTCTAGGCGATAACAGTTGACGACTAAGACACATCCATACGTTGTGCATCGTACATGGTTTCTTGTAAGTAGTAGGAATAAATGTTCTGCATTAATTCATTTCTTCAGCAATAATAAGCTAAATCACTTTTATTTAGATAGTTTTTAAGTATGCCTGAAGCGTTGGAGAAAAAGATAGCAAGAGTATGGAGTTGTAATTTAAAAGATCAACACGTTGCAAGGATGGCTGTAGTAGTAACTCTCTTGCATATTATTTCACGTTTGGGCCTAAATTGTGATGCAGATATTCAAAGAAATATTTTGTCAGCCAAGTTGGGAAACATTATAAAAAATGACAATGTACGAATATAATAATCAATAATTACAAGATTTGTGGTCTTGAAAAGTGCTAAGAAGGGATATAGATTGTTAAAATTTTGTACATGCTATTAAGAAAATTGTTTGATACCAAAAATTTTATGCAATTACACTATTTGATTTGTTGTTAGTGTTAGTAATTTTTGTGTCAAATCATTGTTAAATTTATCTAAATGTGTACTAAAGTAGATGCCACGTATTAGAACCTTGAGTCTGTTGAAGAATGGTCCACCCAAGGAAATAAATTATTACCTAAGTGTAATAAATATTCTTCAGTGTTGTCTTTTCAGCAATCGTTCACAACCGTTCATGGGAATAGACACATGTGTAACAACTTCTAATTACTTGAGACTAGATTTAGCATGCATATGTTTGTGAAGGAATCTGCAGATTATTCTTTGACATAGAGTAAGCTAGATATCATATGCGATAGTGAATTACGTTGAAGGTTAATATAGCTAATTTGAATTCATATGCAATGGGATAACAACCATCAAGAGGAAGGTGTCCTGATGATAGATTTTAAAGAAAAGGTTATGAGTTCTTCAAAATAAATCCTTTTCATGAGCTGTAGGTGAAAGGGTTAATGACTCATGGTAAAGAATGCTATATTAGGTTGAATGTTGATTTTTATGGAAGGGTAGTTCAGTTCCACCTTTTTATCAGTCTGAGTGGAGGTGTAATTAATGTAATTTGCTGAGTCCCAAGTAGTTTAAATATTTTTTAAGGCATTGATGCATTTTGTTCTCTTTCTGTCACATTTTTCATCAGTTAGTCATTCAATATTCATCATTGAAAGTAACAAAACAAATGAAAACAATGTAAAATATTTCTTTTGGGCTTCACATTAGTAAAGGGTGGTAGGAAGGACCCTTTCTAAAGACACCCAAATGCCAACTTCACTTCCACATAGTACACACTGTACTACATTTTACAGACTAGCGAGGCTCTTGCATCTTGACCCTTGGCCAGTATAATTCTGCACGATACTTGTCTTGAATCCATATGTGTTTGTAAATGTCTCTTCCTCTATTTCATCTTATCACCATTCATCTTCATTTTTACAATTTCACAAAAGTGGCAGAAATGTGCAGTAAAACAATCAAATAATTCATTCATTCACATTAGTCAGTAAGTTCACCATGTTTTAGGATTCTGCTTTTCCTCTAGGTTCCTAACATTGAGTCTCGAAAATTAGGATTTGTTAATTTTATCTAACAAAGTGCAATATATTCCTCTCACTATTAAAAATGGGTTGCAAAAATCTCTTACAACATTGATCTTGCTTGGGATGATGTCAGTATCACTGGATGATGTAGTCTTTGGGGCAACTTTCATCGTTGGCTCCACATGAGAATTACTGCAGACAACGTTTTGGTGCATGTGATTCATGTGCCACTTGACATATTTCTCCTCTTTAACTATGTAGAAAGTGCATATTTTTCAAGTATGAAGTTTCTCAAGTTTTTTATATTTTTTGAATTTTCTTATGTCAGTAGTATTAGATTCAATGACAATAGTAATTTCAGGTTGTTGTTTAGTAATTTTAGGTTTAATGTTGTTACACAAGTAACCAAAAGTGGTTTGCCCAACCATACTGAAAATGGTTGACCAAACATGAGAACACACTGTTTGTCAACTGAAATTTGGTCATGGTTCCAATGTTAGCTCAATACAAGGTATTTTCACTGGGCCAACGTATAGTTTATATGTTCGGCCAATGTATGATTTTACGTTAAGACAATGTACTCGAAACTAAAGTACAGATTGGTTTGTGTTCTGATTCATTTATTGTGAGGCCAAATATAAACTATAGCACAAATTATTTTGTGTAAAAGACAAGTACACAACACTTTATCATTCATATGGTATCATTGTTTTTAAAGTACCTTGAAGTGGTAGCAAAAAACTTTCTAGTTACTTTTCCACCTTTTGTCTGCACATAGCATCGTTTAACCGCCTTCAAAATAATACCTGTAAGAATGTGCTTGTTTTGCATTAAGCAATTCCCCTACATATCATCATTCATCCCCATCTTTGAAAATTAGCCAAAAGTGTCAAAAGAATGAAGCAAATCAATAAGTAAGCAATTCCTAACACACCTTTCACCCATGGTGGCTGACAACAGACTGGTGAGTGACTACAAGTTAAGAATAGCGGCTACTATCGTTTAAAAAATACTATATTTCCAATATGTGCTGTGTGTGACTGAAATATTAAAAAAGAAACAATGTTACATGTCACTTTTTTTGCACTCCGGAATTTACAGCATACTCTTGAAAGTTGTTTAATAGGAGAAAGTAGTTTCTAAAACTGATTTCGACTCACTTTCTCATGGTTGGGCAAATGCTCATTACAACTGTTGGCCCAAGGCAAGACCAACTTCAATTTGCCAGGTAAAAGCTGCAGTTGGCTCAACGGTTGTGGTTACTTGGGTAGCAATTTGACATGTGGATACTAACTTGATGTTGTTAAGATTGACGCTTTTTGTGGAAGGACTTTTATGTTCTACAATATTTTGTTTTTTATGAAGTAGTAAATAATGTCCCATCTGGTGTTACTTTTTATTGTGCTATATTCACTTGAACAAAGCCTTCAGTCTGTAATACTTCAGGCTAACATAACAGATGCTATCAAGGCAGAGGTTCTTTAATGTACCATACACACATTAGTAAGCTAAAAGCAACAAATAACTTTCTTTAATAATGTGCCAAATTTTACACTAATTAGTGGGGTACACAGGGTCAAGGTGACCCATTCTATAATTTGTGTACATTTTTCAGACAGACATCTAATGATTAATGAAGAACTGCAGAATCTGTATCATAAGTATCTGTTTTTGTTATATTGTACTCCTTGCTAGACCTAGTATTTGGTATCAGCTGAACAACCTAGTTCTTATGCATAATTTAGAATGGTTTCTGTATGTTACCAGTGTAGACAAAGAAGAGGTATATCGAGAGTGTATGCAAAGCAAAGGTGGAAGAAATGAATCAGTTCATCAAATAACGCTGCATGGCACATTTGTGAATGTGCTGAGTTACCAATGGAATCATGCTGTACGGAACATGATGGACATGTACTGAAAGGCTTGTTTCTCCATTGTCCAAGAGAGTATACTGGCAAACTGGTCTCTGAGTGGAACAATGCTGTATGTGCAAGCAAGATGGCGGACCGCAGTGAAGTAACGTTATCTGCTAGCAACGTGCATATTATCAAAAGAAGCAGAAAATGCAAAATAAATGTTTCTGAATGGAAGGGAAGGATGTTAAAAGGAAGAAGTTAAGGGATTCAAGGGAAGCATGCACAAGTAGAAAGGGCAAGGATGTGATGACAAAGATTCAGTCAGTGAAGGTAAGTGGAACAACACTGTAAGACCAAATGGAACTATTGCAGTAAACGGTAAGGTACATGAAACCTTTGCCTTTTGGGAGCACAGCTTGTACAATATTTGGATTGTTGTCATGTATTATACAATACTGGGTAATATGAATGTCTTATACGTAGTATGATACCAGTTTGTAGTATGCAAAGACAAAAATAATGTTATGTCACATCAGCATGTAGCCATTCTTTACAGGCAAGATACACCATCTGGAAAAAGGGAGCTTCACTAGAGCCCTCACTGTTCCAGAAATCCTACCTGTCTTGCACCGTGGCCCACTGCCACTTAAGAAGAAGAAGGAGGCAGACCTGATGGATATGCTGCAGTACATGGAAGAGGAATACAGCCAGTTTTACATCGACCTGCCATGTGCAGATGAGTGAAGTGTGTGTTTTGCTATAACCGAACTATTTCTTTTTCCCTTTGGTTCAACCACTGGCATCAGAGTAACTAGCTAGAGTGAAGTGTGTGTTTTGGTGTATCCGATCCATTTCTTTCTTATTTTGGTTAAAGCACTGGCATCAGAGTAACTTGCCACGCGATGGTAAGTTCAGTGTTTTGGTGTAACACATCCAGTTTTTTTCCCGATACAATTAGAGTTCGGTACTGTTACCATACCAGCTGGTGTTCATTTACCCCACAGTACTTCTGCACAAACAGTGTTATTCCACTGGAGATATTTTTAGTGGTCTGCCATGTGGCTACAGGCTACAAACTGGCCACTCATAAGGTTGAATATTGCTCAAACATTGATACTGTGCTTGCTTAATGTTTTATTTTTTCTCTTGTAGTCCAGTAACTTGCTACAGGTTTTTTTCCATTTTTCTTTCATTCACTGACATGTGCCATACAGCGTTATTTGGTGGAATGCTTCAAATGTTGGTGTTAATTACTTTTTAACACTAGAACGACGAGAAAATTAACCACCCTAGAACAACGAAGAGCAGTCATTTTGACCGCCATAAGATTTTAATGTAATTTTGAAATAAGCAGCTGCAAAATGTTGAAAAACATATATTTTGTTGTACTATAATATTACATTACCTTTTAGTTTCTTCACTCTCTACACACACTGGTAGCCATAGACGTCCTTGTGGCAGATGCAAGATCCACAGACAGCTTTCTTACATTATACACACTCCATATTTGTCTTGTTTTGGTTGCATCTTCCAATTTGGAACTGCCTCCTTTTCTTGATATCTACCTTGTCTGATGCATCTCTCACCCTCTTCATTCCACTCTTTGTCTTTGAGGTTTGCCGCAGGAAGTTCTGTCGCAGTTCTTCAGCCAATTTCCTGATGAATTCTTTTCTTTTCACCTTTTCCGCTGTCACTTTGCAGTACAAAATATGACTGTTGATATGTGCAATATCCAACAAATTGTAGAAAACGTGAACAGGCCAAAGTCTGCAGGCTGCCTTTGTTGTGTATTTCCTTGACATCTGGTCAAAAATATGTACAACGAATTTTGTCTTATTTGTCTTATTGTCTTATTGTCTTATTATAGTATTTAATTGTTTCAGGTTTCTTTTTTCCATCAGCTTTAATGGAGACCTGACTGTGCAAGGAACTGAGAACAATCACATTTTTAGTACGCTTTCCTTGGTACACAGTCATCGTGATGTCCTCGTGACCTAGAATAACACTGGAATAAAGCTCTTGTTTTGACTTCCTTGCTTCATCAGGAACTTCTCTGCGCGATTTGTTCATTGTGCCCACAATGGTAGTCTTCTATTCTTCTAGTGCCTTGGCTAAATTGAGTGTTTTAAAAAAACTGTCCGTTGTAACATGGCGACCTTGATTGAGGAAGGGTTCCATAAGCCGCAATACAACATATTCCCCAAGGGACTGTCCTTCTGGTCGATTCTCTTCTTTTCCAAGGTAGGGGAAGGAGTTACAAACGTAATTTGTTTCAGTATCAACTGCAACCCAAAACTTTAACTCCTTGCGGTGCAGTGGTTACCAATGGTAACCACCTCAAGATTGTTCTTTTTGGCTCGGTGGTTAGTGTCACTGACCACCACTTGAAATGCAAATTTTCATTTTGTGCGGTATTTTAACTTGAATGTTTCGCTTTTAGGTGTATCGCCTTTTGTCTGAAATGAGATTTTGGGGATTGTTGTTTTTTATGTTTACTCCAGTGTGCCGATTTTGTTGAATGTTGTTGTAAACAGTGATTGTTAATGACTAATTGTTGTAATGGTAGTTCTTTTTCGTTTTCTGCCGAATCCACTGTGCTTTTATATTTCCCCATTACCGCGGCTATGTCTGTGCCAAGAAGTGGAGGTTTTTGTGCAGTCGTTCACAAAGGAACTCTTCATATGTAGGTGGTTAGTGTTGCTAACTACCGCGCAGATTTGGTTGCTTTCGGAACTCTGTGTAAAGTTTACATATTTCCTAGAATCATGGAGAAGCTGACTGATCAGGATATTCGAGACTTTTTTATTGCTGAGGACATACCCTCAGGCTCCGATTTGGACTTCAGTAGTGACGATTCAGATGCAGATCCCACTTTTCACCCATAAATGAGTGCAGAAGGAATGTGCATTGCAGAAACGTCCTCTGAAGATGAATTTTTTTTGTGTAATATTCCTACTAACGAAGGACCTTCGACATCAACACCAAGTGCCACAAGTTGTGTTAGTGCATCAATGAGTGTCAGACAACAGGACGGTTCCAATGAGGTCATAGTGAGTACTCCAATTGTGCCATTGGATCATGTAACAAGGTCACCAGTCTGGGATCAGACATCTCATCAAACAACTCCAGTGCCACATTTCTCAAGTAGGTGTGGGACCGACTGATGCTGTGAAGAAACTGCAAGATAAGAGCCCTCTTGCAATTTTTGCACTCTTTTTCAATGATGAGCTGCTCAATCATATTGTGTTTCACACGAACTTATATGCTACGCAACAAGGTAAGCCCTTCCAACCAACAGACATGGATGAAATTCGAGTATTTATAGGAATGAACATTTTTATGGGTCTCAAGTTACAGAGATTATTGGTCATCGAAACCAGTCTGGCATGACTATTATATTTCAAAACTGATGAGTGTAAAAAGGTTTGGTTGGCTGTTGGGTCACATACATTTCAACAACAATGCTGTTCAACCAGAGTGTCATGATCCACAATCTGATAGATTATATAAAGTCCGACCATTTCTGAACAATCTGGCACAATCTTTCGCGCAAAACTACAAAGCTTATCAGAAACTTGTCGTCGATGAATCGATGGTAAATTTCAAAGGAAGATGTAGTATGAAACAATTCATGAGGGATAAGCCAATCAAAAGAGGTTTCAAGATATGGATGCTCTGTGACTCGTCTGGATATAACCACAGGTTCGAAATCTATACTGGGAAAACAAGCAAGCAAGGTGAGAAAGGGTTGGCTTCCCGAGTTGTTCTCAGTCTCTGTCATGATTTTATTGATAAAAACCATGTTCTATTTGTAGACAACTACTTCAATAGCTATGAGCTCCTGCTAACTCTAAAAGCCAAAAATATTTTTGCTTGTGGGACAGTGAATCCTGCATGGAAGTTCCTACCTGGTCTCAAAGGGGAGAGGGAACTAAAGAGAGGAGAATATGATTGGCAACAGTCCGATGATGGCATAACAATGAAAAGATGGAAGGACAAACAAGCAGTGAACTTTTTGTCTAATTTCCACAATCCTAATGATACAATAACCATCAGTAGGAAGGCAAAAGATGGTACTATTTCAGATGTGCCCTGCCCAAAGATTGTGAAGGAGCACAATGAAAATATGAATTTTGATCGACTGAAGAATGATTACCAGATTGACCGCAAAAGTAAGAAATGGTACTTGAGATTATTTTTTCACTTTCTTGATGCAGCTCTAACAAATGCTTTTATTATTCACAATCAAATTGAAGGTGAGAAGTTCACTAACAAGGAATTTAGGAGGGATGTATATATAGGTTTGCTCTCCAAAAGAACAGCAACTCCACACACTCCCCCAAACAAACGTGTAGAAATAAAGCGCCACAAACCTAGTGGCATGCCGAGTATTAGGAACCAGAGTGCAAGCCATCAACCTAAGAGGTCCACATCAAGAAGATGTGCTAAGTGTAGTACGAAGAGCAATCCAATCCACACAATATGGATGTGCAGTGTTTGTAATGTGCCCCTTTGTTTGCGGAAGGATAAAGACTGTTTCCAAACCTCTCACCAAGTTGAATTTAGGTAAAGAAAACCTTTGTATTTCACAATTTTCATTCACATATGTTGCATAAAAAAAACATATTTCATTTGCGTGGTGGTTAGTACTGATAACCACCAGTTTTTTTCAAATTAAAATTACAATTACAATAGAATTAAAAAATATTATGAAAATATGTATTCTTATGTCAAAATAAAAGATATTAAAAGAGTTAATGTAAAAAAAAAAATTCAAACCTTCTCTGCGCCGGAAGGGTCGGGAAATTTATCCAACTCCTGAGCCGCAAAGAGTTAATCCATATTTATCAGGTTTACTGCCCATAAATTGAGTAAAGCGGCATCGCATTTTGCTGGGTAAAAGCTGTTCGTCAATTGTTATGTTTTCACTTGGTCTGTAACAATTCAAACAATTGGAGATAAATTTTCTTTAATCTTCTGGCACAAGTGTAAATTTGTCGGTCAAGATTCTTTCCTTTCGAGATGACTTTTCATTGAAACGCAAGTATCTCAGTATCTCCTTGTAGCGATCCTTTGGCATTGTGTCTTGGAAGAAGCTGACTCCCCAACTTTGAGGCCATAGATCTTCGACTGATATTCCATTTTCACAATAAACACATCTTATATACATCAAAGAGATTGCAGCTTACAGTTCCTCCAATGTTAGGTGCCAATTCTGTGTTCCAAGCCGACATCTTGCTTCTATTTCTGTGCATTTTCGTATTAGGTGTAACATGGATTCATCAAACAGAAGGCGAAAAGCACTTGAAACTTCCCCTGCACAAATATTTCATTTGGCGTAGCTTGTAGGTCCACCATGTTCATTCATAGTAGCTTTCCTGCCTGTCACCGGAATATGACCCTTGACTATCTCCCAAAAAGAACTCGCTCTTACCAACCAAACCTCCTTATCACTAACCCGAGCATCTACTGCCTCTTCTCTGCTGTGGGAAGACGTTGTTGCAACTGTTTCAATGGGCATGTCATCTTCTCAGTTACACACCACTGCATCCTCATCCGAAGATGATGATAGAGGATAGGATAGTATTTCTGAACCTGATTCTCCAGAATCTTGACTTGAGAAACCCCCTTCTTTCAAAGATAGCTCGAGAGAGCTTTCAATTTACTGCGAAGACAACCCACACTTACACAACATCTTCTCAAAGTCAAGTACTCACTGATGAATGTAAGATCGAAGAACAAAACAATTTGCTAACTCAAATCGAAACACCTGCATTACTAGTAACAGGAAACCGTGACCAACAATGAAGTAACAATCGTTGCACGTGTACAAACATGGAAAGAAAGAAAAGTTATCTTTCGAACAATGAAAATAACAATAACAGAAGCCTACATCGGTCATTCCAATGATTTTCTTATGACGGTCAAAATGACCGTTCGTCGTCGTTCTAGGGTAATGTACTCGTACAGCCCATATCTTGGATTTTTTTTTTTTAAACTGCTTACATCCATCGAAAGGAGATATACAATTATGAAAAGTCAAGTACATTGAGAATTGTTGTGCAAAAAGTAAAAGAACGTGAAAAAAAAAAATAGAATTGAAAATGGTCAAAATGACCACTCCTGTCGTTCTAGTGTTAAGAGACATGTAAATCAGAATATGGATTTTTGTTAGATTGTCTCGAAATCAAGTAAAATTTTTAGGGAACACATATTTTATTGTATATTGTACATATTGTATTTTACGCTTGAACCTTGAATTATAAAAGTAGCCAAGAAAGTTCTGTCAGATTTTCATGTAACACATTCAAATATCAAAAGGTAATGTGAAAATGGACCTAGCAAGTCAAACAAAGTCTTCGCCAGCAGCAATGATTAGTCTCCAATGGTCTAGAAAACCATGGTAGAACCCTGTGGAACATGACCCAAAGAAGATATCAAGTACAGTTTGCACCTTGTCTAGAGTTGAGAACAGTAATTCTGTAAGGTAGTTGTCCAGTGAATGTCAGTAGCAATGCCTTGGAAATAAAGTGGTTACATCAGTGTTTTCCAACCAAGGCAGAGAATGGTGTCACTGGTGATCATAGCAACCTGTGGCCTTACATTTTGCCCTAAGTGGAGAATACCTTTGCAATTCACAAGTGCTGATACCACGTTTTTCACATTTCTTTGGTAAACACATTTCAGCTGCTGAGAGTATGCAGTTCTGTTCGATGACCAGATGGCAGCAGTATACAATGCACGATACCCTGAGCAGTCCACCAAACACAGAGCATAAGTTCTTTTGATGCAGTAGTGGTATCTGTTGATTTCGAACAGGTTCATGTGATACAACATGCTTCTCATCACATGGCATCATTGTGCAGAAATGAATCCTTCTTCAGACAAGACAGAAAGGAAACACAGACATCTGCTAATCTCACCTTCCGAGCTGCTGTCTAGGCATGTGTGAACCATCAACCCAACATACAGTTTTCCAAGCTGATGGAATTCTTCTCCCAAGTTGTCACATGTTCAATCATTGTTCTCTCAGTAGCTGGCTGCAGAGCATCCTTGTCTATACATGGTCATGGAATTCTTCTCCCAAATCGTCACATGTTCAATCATTGTTCCCCTCAATAGCTGCCTGCACAGCATCGTTGTCTATGCCATGGAGTACCCATGCTTTACATTTCCTCACCAACATTCATGCCGAACAGCACAAATCATGACCTGCTGGTTGAACATGCATACACCCAGCAAAGACTGACTATCATCTCATTTTGACATTCAACATTGTCGGAAACTAATGGAACTTTCTCGGTTACTTTTGCAATTGTGATTTTCAAACAGTATATTATAACACATATTATGGAGAAGGCTGTGGTGAAAAGTCTACTGCTATGAGAGCAGGTGCATGTACAATATGGCCACCATGCATGCTTGTATGCAACATAAGCTAAAATCTTCCTTGGTATTACACATAGGAATATTTTGATTCTTTCATAAGTTATTACAAAAAAAAAAGAAATAAAAAACTTTCATGTGAATAGAGTTAGGAATTATATGTAAATGCATGCCATTTCTTCTTCTTTTTCTATAGCCAAATATAATGTTTTTCTAATTGGAAACTAGTGTTTGTAGCTATTCAAAGACATTTCTCCTAATTGACTCACTATGTGAGTGAATTCAAGGTTGTAGTAAGCAAGTCTCTAAGCATGACTTGGTGTGACAGAACTGCACTGGAACCCATGGCACAACAGCACATTGAGGGCCCGGGACTACCTAACAACTGTGTGTTCACCACATCAAACCCCCAATTGTTGTTGTAGGTTTTCATGAGTGGGTTAAGCTACTCATTCATAGCTCCCCAATTTCCTCTTGATGTTGGTGGGTAGTCAAAAGTCCCATACACATGCAGAAATCTCAGGAGAAAAGTTTTATGTTTCTTACAGGAGACTCGAACCTGGACGCATCCCATAGCCAGAGACCAAAGCGTCCAGGAGGAATTTGAAAAATATCACAAATGTCCTACATTTTGGGCATTACATAATATTAATTATGAAAATACGTCTTTCAGTTGAACAAAGAGTTACAAGTCTATCGACTGCACTCCCAAACTCAATAGTGAAATTTATTTGATTCAGTCATAACCCAAGATGAAAATAAAGGTTTCTGCTAAAACACTGGGGCCACATGCTGATGATGTCACTGTTCGGTGCGTGAGTGGAATTTCTTGTCTTGTGGTTTATTACTGATGGAACAAGGTGTTTCCCATTTTTATTCAATACTTTAATTGTGAACCAGGGGTTATAGATAACAAAGTTATTACCCTAGAAGAAATTTATGGAACCATTTGAAGTTATGTTAATTGCTGAATATTTGTTTGCAATTTCTGCTCATAATGAACAGAAATTGCAATAATAATAATAATTTCTGCTCATTACCATAAGCACAAAGGAGTCATGAGAGAAATAATATTTTCAAAAAGTTTGGTACTGGGGTTTAGCATAATTTCAAAGAGCTGAAGTGTTCAGTCTATCATAAATATATTTTCACCAAATTAGATAAAATTTGGCTCCTTTGAAAAGTGTCAGTTAAATCAAGTAGTAAGAAGTGTATTCTGCAATATTGATTGCAAGTTTGGAAATTTTGCATTTAAGAATTCATTAATTAAGAAACCATATTTTTAAAAAAATTGAAATTTTTAAATTATATTCTAATATGTTCTGGAAATGTGTAAGCTAAAGTGTGACAAATGGAATGCAATATTCAAGTACTAATCTATAATTATCAATCACTAAATTGTGAAGAACTTACCGCGAGGCGTCAATATAACTGTTTCAAGTTGATTTTACACTGTAGCAAGCTTTCAGATAAACTATTTTTGAAAAATGAACACGTGCATGAACAGAAAAAAGCCAGTAGGGAACCAAATGGTTCTGAAGATTTTCCTGCTGCTCTCTCAAAATGGCAGCACTTTCCATGGAAGTTAAAAGGGGGGACGAATTTAGGGCAGGGGACATGTTTCGAGCACTTTACCTTATTATTTATTGTGAATGTTGTGTGTTCTACATTTTGACTTAATGTCCTACATTTTGGAACATTATGTCCTACATTTCCCTCATAGCGATTTGATAACCATACTGTTATTGCATAAGTGAGAGACAAACAGAGGGCGATACAGGGTGCAGAGAACACTGGAAGCTAGTGTAAAGTTATCAAGGAGAAGAAACTTTGCCAAAGCACTTAAGGATGTGGTTGAGGTGATTTCAGATTTAAGCACATTCCCGAAACCTAGAACTTGATCAGGAAATTCGAAGGATAAATCATCTTTGGATTCGTTACAGAGGGCAATCATTGCATCTGAAGCTGTATGGAAAAAAGGAAGAACTCCTAATATTATCCATTCCCTTCTTGAGTTTTAAACAACAAGCATTGCTCCGTGGGAGTTGGAGAAGTGCCTTATTGTCAACACATTAATCTGGAGTGCAAGGTCAAGAGAAAGAAGAAGAAACAAGACAATGTGCTTTTTAATCAAGAAAAGAATAAATGGATAAAAATGTCTAAGCAAGATATGGTTAATTTTGCGTAAACGTTTCATATAAGAAATACGACAAAATTTTTTATTATTATTTGGGCTCCCTTAGGCTTAACACCCACCCGCCTACATCTTACGACTCTGATTTGACATATTCATTCAAATTATAATGTTAAACTAGAATTTAAAGCCTTATAAAAACAAGGTTTTAATTTTATTGTCCACAAATATTAGCCTTTTCCATCTATTTTCTCACTTCTATTTATTACATTTTTGAGTCAACTCCATACCCACAGGTGGGAGGCCCCTTCAAGCACAATGCCTTGGGCTTTTGCCCACTTTGCACATCCTTGCTATGCCACTGACTATTAATAACATGTTTCTATCTCTAAAAGCAAGGTTTACTTCATACCAATGCTTTGATTATTACATTTATTCAAGTTCATAGTTTCTCAATTCATATATTTTTCCCATGTTGTTATTTGTTTACGTTCTTGTGTTTGTATCCATGGCAAAATTGTTAGCACATAGCATTGGGATTTTTCTCTAAGCGAGAACACCTCTGTGAACTTTGTCATTCAGATGTAACAAATAATTTTCATGCTTGACCCAGTGTGATACACTTGTTTCACATCAAGCTGTAGTGCAGCCCAAGCTAATTTTACTGTGAGGATATCTTGACTCCAAGTGTAGTAATATATAATTGTACCGGAGCATCATAAGAATTATGGCAATATTATTAAAGTATATAGCACCAATTCACCCACATTCTTAACATATCTGTTTTCAGTTGACAAACATTTTACATTATGTTTCTAATTTTTTTATGATTCAAATTCTCTGAGGGCTGCAGATTTAGGTTTGGCTTACAATCTAGTCACAGATAATTTCTATTAATGAATCATGCTTATACTCTAATCATGGTTAAGTGTGTTTAAATTGCTTCTAAAGTCCACCAGGCCAAAGAATGGACTTGAGGAAACCTAGACTTTCCACCTCCAGTTCAAGGGGGGCAAAAAGCCTGTGACATACACTGAAAAGTAGCTAGTCTAGCCGACATAGATGAATCAATCTCACATCTCTAATTATTTTCAAATCACAATATATATTGCCTTGTTAAAGCCAGAGTTCATATGCAACACTTTTTTTTCACGTGCTTCTTTTCCCTCTGTGCGATCTGCTGGCAAAATTGGCCTAGCTTGCTCTTCCTCCGCCTCACCAGTTTCAGGTAGAAACCATGTGTAGAAACAGCCGCCGAAGGAAAAAGGAAGATGTCTGCCTCTATCTCCTATAGGGCAGATAGGGTATTGGTCATTTGGTTCCCTTCGATTCCTTTGTTAATCCTCTGAAGAACTCAGGGGAGAAATTTCTGAAGTACTTATGTTCTCTACATTTACATCAGAACTTTTTACATATGTTGTACAATATGAATGTACGTATAATATGGGATGTAATTTTATTATTTATGAAATGGGAACGTGTTTCTGTGCATATAGTGAACTTAAATCAACCAATCGTGGGGGAGTTCCAGGTTCGAACCCAGACCTGGGAATGGGTGTTCTTTGTGTTTGTCCCTTCATTACTTTTATCATATCCTCTTTGCAATTAACCAAATGTGACAAAAAAGTGACGCTAAGTAACAAAAATGAAATCAAATCATTGAGTGATTGCTTGATTTGGTTTATTTTACTCTGCTTTTCTGCCACTTTTGGCTAATCATGTTGATGATATGATAAAATTGACGAAGGGACACAGACAAAGAATACCCATGACCAAGCCGAGATTCGAACCCAGGATCTCTGGCTTAGTAGTCAAATCAAATGTTTTTTTTTTTTTTTTAACGAGGGTTACATGTACTTCTTTTTAGTACTCATTCATCATTTTGCAATCTTTTCCTCTCTTTGACGTTCTTTTATATTTTTTTTAATACTGAGCCCTAAAAGGGGGAGAGGTATGATCCACACCAACTGCCCTTTGAGCATGCCACTGATTGCTGCCTAAAGTGTCGACGTCACTGCACATCACTGGGAAAAGCGGTGTTGCTACCGGCTACTACATGCCTGATTTTTGTCCAGTTGTACAGACAGAATCAAATGAAACGTACTTCCCTTTTCCTACCAACTCAGAAGCGAGTTGGAAACTCTTCATTGCTCCTGTATAGATAAGAAAGTGGGGGAGGGCAGTCGCAGACAAGGCCAGCACGCAAACTTCTTTCCAGCAAACTTTCTGTTGGAGTCTTGGCAGTTTGTGGAAGAATTTTGTGTTCCTAACCCCCCCCCCCCTACTGCCTCTCTCTCTCTCTCTCTCTCTCTCTCTCTCTCTCTCTCTCTCTCTCTCTCTTTGGATTGAAAAACAGGGTGCGACGCTTATGCGATGAAATACGGTAATATATAACGATGAAGCTTTATTTGAAGATGATAATAATAATAATAACCCGTGGCGCAACAGTCCGTGAGGGCCAGGTCCTACCTACTGACTGCCGGCCTCACTTTCACCTGCCGAGGTGGGAATTATGGGGTGACGTGTGGTCAGCAAGACAAGCCTTCAGTCGTTGTAGGTTTCCATGACCGCGTCACGCTACTCATTTGTAGCTCCCCAATTTCCTCACGACGGTGGATGGCCACCGGTCCCATACACAAGACCAGGTGTCCCGGGTTTGAATCCCGACCTGGGCATGGATGTTTCTGAGTGTCCATTCATCAATTTCATTATATCATCACTCTTCCCCATCTTCGCAAATTAGCCAAAAGTGGCACAAAAAGCAAAGTGAAATAAATGCAAATCAATCAATCAATCAATTGTTAGGGCAGAACCATATATCACACAATACAGGTGAAATTGTTGTTGGTTGACGTGAATTTTATGCTTAACTCTTAAAATACTCTAATATCAGGTTTTCTGTTGCAATTATTATTTCAATTTTGAGGGCCTCCATGACCGAGTGCTTTGTATACTGCTCTATGAAACCGGAGACCCTATGTTCTATTGATTGATTGATTTGCTTTATTTTAATTCGCTTCTGGTGCCACTTTTGGCTAAACGCGACGATGAGGATGGTGAACGAAATGATGAAATTAATGAAGCGACACTCACAATGAACACCGAATGAACACAATGCCAAGGCCGGTCATTAAGCAAGCTGTGCTAACCACTCTACCACGGAGGCCAGAATCCTTTTTAATGTATAGGAAAAATCGTTCTTTGACATCGAACTAAGAACAGTTAATATGCGTCACCTCGGAGTTATTATATTTTAAATGTCAAACAATCAATTGAGATTTATTCCTCACCATTCTTTTGCCTACATCAAAATTTCCACACAATAAGATGAATTACACTAAGGACAACAGCGTTAGATTAGAGTCTATGATTTAAGGAATGATTAAGCACACGATGATGATGGAAAATAATTCACATGATTATAGTGATGCATTACTTCAGTGAAACATTAATTTTCGGTCATGGTGATAAATTGAAAAATGCAGGGACACAATAGCCGATTTTGTTTTCGCTTCTCTTCCACTTTTGGGTAATGAAAGGTGTGTTAAGATGAAAGTTGTGAAAGGACAACTACAAACGTAGATGGATAGGATACAGTCCAAACACCACAGACCATTATACTGACCTTATATCTAGACGCCAGATCCTCGTTAGTGTGCAAAATGCACTCCATGGTCACAATGACGTAAGCATTCGTAGAATTTATTTGTATATTTTGTTTTTATTATTATTATTATTATTTTCGAAAAACGCGAGCCAAACTATTGCACATTATGTGATATGCTCATTACTTCTCAGGAACACTCGCGGCCTTCAGCCAGTTTTATCCTTAAACAAAATTGCACGTTAGGATGTTAACAGACACTTCCAAGACAATATCCAAAAAATACTGTCACATACACGAAATGTAAAACATTTTTATTTTCTCCTTTCTACTACATCCCTGGGGAGTAAAAACGGCTGGAGCGTGATGCTGATCATTGACCTCCAAAATGGCCGAACTCGAGAATATGCGGCGCCCTACTGCCACATCCCCTAAATGTGCCTTCATGGCACGGTTCTATACGGACGACAAACTTTACCTTACCTTTACTACTACTAACTACTCATGCCATGAATTTTTGTATTTTTGATCCTTCATTATGTCTCCATTGATAACCTGGTTCATACCCAGTCACAACAGCAATTAGTCAATGCAATGAAATACGTCAAACTTAAAATGAAACAGGTGTCGGCGCACACACACACACACGGATACACACAGAAACACAAGGAGAATGAGAGACTGGGAGAGAAGGGCGGGGTGATAGGAACACAAAACCTTCCACAAACTGCCAAGGCTCCAACATAAAGCTTGCTGGAAAGAAGTTTGCGTGCTGCCCTTGTCTGCTTCTGCCCTCCCCAACTTTCTTATCTATACAGGAGCAATGAAGAGTTTCCAACTCGCTTCTGAGTTGGTAGGAAAAGGGAAGTACATTTCATTTGATCCCGTTTGTACATGACACCTCTTCCTGTCAACAACCCCCCTTCACTCGCATTTCAGGGAGAGGCAGGGAATTGGAGACCTATTCGCTTGTTACGTGGCAGTAACAATTAGGCTTTGCTGTGCCTGGCTTTGATGAGGGTGCCACCTGTTTCGAAAATGACCCAAAACGAAAAAAAATTGAAACGTAGAATACCACGAGAATTCCCCCTCGCCACGACACCTGGACGATGCTGATTGGTTCAGTGGTTCACGTGACCCAACATGGCTTTCGAAAGAGAAGACAAACATAGAATTTCCAAGTCTGTTCCTTGGCCGGAACCACTGTAATGTAGATATTCGTCTCATGCTGGATAACTCATATTGAGATCAGATTGCTGGTTTTTAACCAATTTTGCTTTTACAGGTAAATTAGAAATAACAAGTTACAGAAGAGTTTAATTGAAAAACTCAACATCTCATGAAGTTTTATATTGTCAACTTTCATTGTCAGAACTTATCTTAGGTTTATGCACCTATCAAAACTTTTTTACGTCTTTATCTATTTATTAAAGTTTTACAGGACTTTTACATCACACAGAGGTAAAAGCTATATTTGGTGATGAAAGAATTTAATAATTTATATGTTTGAAACATGCTCTTTGTTGATTTCCCTCCCTCCAAAGTTCATGACGTGTTTTCAAAGTTCTAAACACAGCAAAATATATTTTCTACTGTTACCTCAACAGTACAAAGTGCAACCTCTGATGTGTGTGGTCTTGCTCTCTTTCCGATCAGTTCAGTGCTTTATGCCATTCACATCTTGGAAAGTAACATTGCAGCATTCAAATTTGCTCCACTGACTATATTTCTGTTGGAATATCATTTTCAGCATATAAAATGATCCTCACAGACAAAATGTGCAGCTTGACTGTGGAAAATATTGTTTGTGAAACGATATGAAAAGATTGTTATGTATTCTGGGTAGCCACTTTTGGACCATGATAAAATTCAAGTACCATTCATGTTTTCAAGGCAAACTTTCCAAAAATTCAATAGGAAAAGCAGATGTTTTCTCTATTTCAACCTTACTTATTACTGCCTCTCACCACTCACACAAATTTTAATAATATAGATGGCCTGTTTGACACCAATGTATCAAAAAATTCTAATTAATAGGTATATGTATTTAAAATATTTAATTTAAGGTGTGGAGTTTACATTTGCCATTTCACATATTCAGACTTTCGAATGCATCTACAAAACAGTGGCGGCTGGTGGTCTGGGTCTATGGGCATGTACCTTGGACTCGCATCCAGAAGAAGTGTTGTAATTCTGACCCAATTATTCCTGCCCTTTTCTGCTAATCGCATTTGCAGTCCAAGTTATGATGCACCTTTCCCTGATAATGAGACGGTAGCAGAGTTATATTTCATGAAAATTTAAAAAGAATAAGGTTTATTACAAAATTGTCGATCACAAGAGAAGATATGTTGTTTGGTCTCTTTCATGACCTGTAGAAAATTCAGCATTCGGTGACCTGTAAAAAATTCAGGATTCGGTGACCTGACGTGACAAAATTCACTCAGAATGCTATACCGATAAACTGCTAGTTTGTAAGGGAAAATAATATTGCCAGAATTTTGTGTAATTGCAGTGTTTTAATAATGTATATTATTTTTCTTCAATGTAAATTTGTCCCAGCAGAAATCAAGTTTAATGCCACATAAACATTTCATTGTACACTTAAGTTACTTACCATCTTTTATGTACTTATTCACTTTAGTCATAGTTATGAGGATCCTCAAAACCCTAATCAAATGCAACTAGTTCTTGCCAGTACCTTTACAAAATTATCTCAAATCAGTGACATAATAGTACAAGTTACAGATTCTCATATGCACTGAATAAAGAATTGGATTGACTGTTCTGTGACAAAAATACAAGATTAAACTCTGATTATTTAAAATTTTCATTGGACTTCTAAATACAAGTCTAAATGCACCAATTCCTACAACATTGTGAATGTTTTTAATTCAAACCACTGACATTTTATAAAACTATTTTTCCAGCACCAACACCTGTATCAATGCATTCCACTCACTGCATCTGGCCTTGCATGGTTGAATACTATCACTATAGGCCACACCCTCTCCCCGTCCTTTTCCATCCTCTCCCCTTCCTTTCCCACCCTCCCCTCATTCAGATTCCAATGCTTTGCTCAGAACTGTGTGAGGTGAGAGAGATCAAAATTTCCCTTGCTGAAAAAATCCCTCAATTTGCAATGATGCATGGGTTGTTCTCGACTCCGTCACATGGCAAGGAGTGGAAAGATTGCAACATTACATGATGAAGAGGGAACAGTGCATGTCCGTAGCTACTATGTCGCAATTTTTTGTGCAAAGCGAGTCCGAAAACCCTTGATCCAAGCAATAAGAGTATTTCTGCTTCCTCTACCGACCGTCGAACACAGCGCCACTTCGGTGTGCAGCTGTATGCACTTTCCAGTTGTGTTCATGATGCCCATTCAACGCGAGTTACTCAGATAGGAAAGCTGATATATGGAAGTACCAAAACCACCAACTTTTTTCATATAAATGAATCCTGATCGAAAGTTTTTCATACAAATATGGAGTGAAATTGTATGGAAGTAATGTATTGTGTGAGATATATATTGCTGAAAAAATATTGGTATAGGGGAGAGTCGTACAGTACCAGCCACCTTAAGCTTATTGATTATAACTGATAAAGGATTAGGAGATAGTCGGATTGAACATAGTAATATGATACCTCAATGCATACTTTAAGGAACATGGGTTTAATTTCCCTAAAATGTTTCAGAACTACAAGATATATGAAAAAAAACGAAAAGCTGAATTTTCAATGAGTGGAAAAATTGTTGTCCAGTATCGGCCAGTCAATATTTTAATTTTAGGTGGTGGTAACTATTGATAAATGCTTCAGTTTTATGAAGATACTGTGAACTATGTGTACAAAGGTATGGTAGTTAACAAATGTGGAAATACAGTCCATTAAAGCAGAGTTGAAATCACATTTTTACAATAGTTACAAAATATTTTCTTCGTCTACGCATTCAACATATGCCAAACTCCACATTTGGTACACTGAACCCAATCTTCCCAAAGAACTCTCAAATTATGCATTGTGCAGTTTCTACAGTTGTTTTCTTTGTCTTCTTATTTACTGAGGGGAATAAACTTATCATCCAAGTCTTTCATATATGAAAGTAATGTTTTTTCCATTTCATCATTAAACATTCTTAAATCTGCCCATCTGAGTTGTCAGGTCCACATCCATACCACGATGAATAGCTCTCAATCTATCTCCTAACGTACTTCTTGGTAAACAATATATACTAGCTGCTTGTCTTTCTGTCATTTACCTCATTTACTGCCTCTTTCATTGCCTCTTCAGTCCATTTACCTCTTTTGTTGCCCTCCTCGTCTGCCATCTTACTCTGAAACAAAAGCAAGCAGGACTGTAGTAGGTGCATACGAAATTCTGTGTGGCCGATACTGGACAACACTTCACTGGTCGATACTTATACGATCATTAGGTGGTATCAAAAGTTCCGATTACACATTGTTTATAATCAATTTGCTAAACTATTTACAGTTTTTTTTATCCTTATAGAATACCGATAAACTGAATATGACAATAAAATGAGACACTTACCTCGAACATGAATACCAGGCCCCTAGAAATAACTTCCCTCACGCAGCCACTTGACTCTTTGCAGTAACACAGGCACATCTCTCACAATACTGCATGAAAGCGGGTGAACATGAACTATAGCGCACGCAAATTCATTTCATTTTGCACTCAGTTTAATTTCTTTGTGTGAAAGAAAGAAAAGATAAACTATGAAAAACTTGCCACAAGGTATTTATAAATAGTGTGTAAATTCAATGGGATTTGGATTAATAAAAGTTGCAATATTTCACATCTATGGAGAAAAATTCATGCATAATTCCCGGAACCAATAATTCCTGCAGAATTCGCATTTGGTGGCCACTCTGGTATTGTGCAGCAAATTATGTATACATAATTCAATTTTCATTTCAACCTTTGCTAACAGCACAAGAATAGCATTACAATAATTCGTGGATAATTTTGAAAATGATGTATACAAATGAAAATTTGGTTAGAAAATTCATATTTGGTTGTTACATATACTTATTAAAATTTCTTATGGTTCTCATCAAATTTTGTTTTCAATTATCTTACCTAACTAATATTTTTCAGGTATTTTAAAATATTTTAAGTTTTCTGGAATCATTTTAATTTTTTTGGAACCTACGTGAGGATATTTAAGGCTTAATTGAAGATTTTTAAACCTATTATAGGATTTTAGAGCCTATTTTAGGAACTTTATTGCACTTTTTAGAACCTAAAAATCCGATCTCACATTACTTATCACAGAGATAAAGGGGACATGAGTTAGAATAGTCAAGAGCAGTGTACCAAATCATCGAATTACAAATGAATGTGATCTATCTATAATTACAATATTTATGAGTCTTGGGAATTGAAATTAAAGGTCAATTCAAAGTTGACCTGTTACAAATGTATATCTTCCTGTCAAGCTTCAAGGGTATATGAATTTCAAAGTAAGTGTTTTTAATTTGATTTGTTACTTTCACATAATGTAAGTGCAGAAAAATTTCAAAATTAAGAAATTTTATACAAATAACAGAAGAGACACAAATGTACTTTGGGGGATCATCGTAATTTATGTAACAAGAAGAATTGTTGGGTTTGGTATGCAAAGGGGGATAGAATTCAAAATGCTAGCTTATCCCGTATAGGCATGCATGGTGGTCATATTGAATGTAGATCAATGCACTGGTAGAATTTTCACCACTGTGTTTCCCGAAATTATTGTACCATTATAATTATGTCCAGGTTCAGCTAATTTTTGAGCTAACTATATTAAGCATATAGGCTGTAATATACATTTCTCAACTATATCTTATATTGTTCTGTGTTTGTTGATTACAGATATCTGCTGCGCTGAAATTGATGACACTGAAAGTGATTTGAAAATATTGATTACACATGATTTACTGGGTATAATAGAAGGTTTTGACTAAAGAAAAGCAGTGGATATAAACATTGTAGGATACTCACAATTCCAACAACAACAGGGATACATGGAAGGTTTCACTAATGTCCCATATAACAATGGCAGCAACACTGTTGGACACAACAGTACTTCAATTAGGGAAGGCACATATGCGGCACCTCCAGATGAGATGCAGCCACAAGCTAGATTTGGGAGATTTGATGACACTAATAATTATGCAATGCATCCATATTATCTGTCAATGACAAGCAATGATCAAAGACCCACATTCAATGCCGATGGAAATCATGCTGAACTACCTTTGGGAGTCAATACAGAGGATTCTAGTAATATGTATGCCCCAGGAACATATTCAAACCTTCAACAAGGAGTTAACCTGGTTCGAAGACCATTGTACAACCAGCTTCCTAATGAACTCTCTGTGTCTATGTACTCAGAAACCATGCCCAGTCAGTCGCAGGGTGCACATCAACAATTCCGATGTTCACACAGCAATCGTACAGATAGTATGCAAGTAATGAATTCTCAAATGCTGAACCATGCAAGTGGATATGTAAGGAGACCAGCAGTTGTTAGTAGGGCATACATGACACAACAAACTCCAGCAATCAATAATCTGGTACCAATTAGGCATAGAGCTGTATACCAAAGAGCTTCCTGTTTTCAAAATCCTGAAGCATACAACCAGGTTGTTTCGCAAGTCCCTGATTATTCATCCAATTTTGGAATGGGTGTGGATCTGACTACTCCAAGAAGTGGGAATCAGCAATTTGGTGAGGCACCTAATCAGGTATGTATGTCATGTATGTAAAAATTTGATCAAAAAAATATTTTTTTAAACTTTCATCTTCTTCTTTTATGGCTTGATAATGATTTTTTTTACCAAAGGCTTAAAGCATTGTCTGTACTGAAAAAAACGAGGTATAATTTCCAAGATATAAAAATGTATTTAAAACCTTGCTGAATTTAAATTTTCCACTGAAAACAATCACAGCATTGTGGCCAACCTTGTGCTGTCACAGTCAGATTTTAAGGGTTGTTAAACAGTTTGCACTCTTGAAATGTTTTACTACAGCTAAGATTTCGATCATCATACTGTGCTTGAAGTATTCTGTGAATTTCATTGTCCCCTTCATTCACAAGAAATTTCATCACAAGAAGCTGTTCTACATTTGTACACATGCCATACTGTTCAACAAGTGACATGCTTTGCCTGTGCCCTCCCTGTGGTAACAGTAGACATTTGTCTCTTATTAGTAAATAATTTTGTATATGTCTGGGTCCATTCTGTTATTCTGAAAAATTCAAAATACCAGTTGACCTTGAATGTTAAAGGTAAAGTGCTCCCCTGTGTTAAGCACCATGCCATGAATGCCCCTTGTATATTGCATAATTTGATTTTGACCATATTCTGCCTAGAAGATGTGTCCTCACATAGAGCAGGCCATGTGTGTATGCACAGTCTGATAATTAAATAATGAAACTGATTTTATGTTTTCCCACATGTGCATTCTACAGAAGGTTGTTTCACGTCAATGGTAACAATTTCGATCACCAGGGAGCAGGACATAGGCACAGCACAGAGCAGCCAGAGCCAATAGGATGAAAGTACTCTGTGTTGACTTGCAAAGAAGATGGTTGGTGTGTGAGTGAGTGTTTATATGGCACCGAAAATTTCAGTCGTTTGGGAGGGGTACATCTGTGCCCTTTCCGACGTTGGTTATAGTTATAGCCAGATAATTAAACAGTGCCAGACGAAAGCCTTCCATGTGTCAAAGAAGAGTATCAACACAGTGTTGAATCGCCATAAAGCTTGCACCGTACCTGTTGCTGGAACCAGTCAAAGTGGGCCTCGGACATATCGGAAGCCCAAGCGTTCGCCTGATGTTGTGCGGAAAGTGAGATCCTTGGTGCGACGTGAAAACCCTGCAATGCAAAGAGCGATTGCACAGGCATTGCAATGTTCCCCTGCAACTGTAAATTGCATCATAGCCCAAGATTTACAACTTGTACGGAAGCACAAGGCTCAAGTTCATAAGTTGTGTGCCTCACATGTCCAGGAGAGGAAGACCAACAGTCGGAAGCTCTACAAACGCCACCTGGCAGGGGACCGCTGGAAGTATGTGGTGACCCTGGATGAAGCATGGGTGTATCTGTCGGATTGTGGTAAAAAAAGGACCATCTACTATCGTCCATGTGATGCAAGAGGTCGATCTGAATGGGTACGTGAATGTTGTGAAAGTGTTCCACGCGAGTTCATGGTTGTTGGTGGTTACTGCTATAACGGCAAACTTCCACTGCGCAGAGTGGACAAAAAGGCTAAAATAAATACAGCCTATTACCAGATAAATGTTTTGGATTCACTTTACAGACATGATATCCCTTCTCTCTATGGCAGCGACACATCTTGCGTTGTCATCCACCAGGACAAGGCATCCAGTCATACGGCAAAGTCCACGCAGGCATACATGGATCGGATGGCACGTGAAACGGGCATTCATGCAATCCCCTTTACAGACATTCCTGTGAAATCCCCCGATGCCTCTCCCATGGATTTTTGTGGGTTTCCGTTGTTGAAATGAGCCTTGGGAAGCAGATGGCCCCGCACAATTGAGGGTCTTTGGAAAGCTTGTCAGGAGGAATGGGATCATTTGGACCAATGTATTCTTCAACACAGTCTCCTCCAATGGAAACTCCGCTGCAGGGCCATTGCTGCAAGACAGGGGTATCACTTGGAGCACCACCGCTGGTGGCGTCACAGATTTTCTTAAGGTGAGGTGGGTTCTAACTTTGTTACCATGGACGTGAAACGACCTTCTGTATTTGTGAAGTAACATGTTCCTGGTGTATATGTGGTCCATAATCTACAACCTGAAAACACCTCATGAACTTGTGATGGGCATGCTGTGAATTAAGCTGTCATCTCGTGAGGGAGGTGAAATTGTGTCATCATGGAATCACTATGTAGCAGCAAATGAACATCATGTATCATCAAAGACATTCTCAAAACTGCTTACAGGAATAAACATTTGTTGAATTCCATTGTTGTTGAGCACCAAACAGGGCATTTTTTGCCATGGTCTTCCTACAAAATAACAAATCGTAGATTCAAAAGTTGTAAAACTTACCAGGAGGCAGGAAAATGCAGTTCAAAGAATCAAATGTGTAGACAATGTTGTATTTTTTATGACAGCATCTCAGTTCTAGCGTCTCAGTTGACGATAACCCCTGCAGACTTCTTGCTGGAACTTCAGTCTTTTGGTATTGCGTGTTTCCCTGTAGTGGGCATTAAACCATTTGATCTCAATAGAAGCAGACAACAGATGTTCTGTTGACAGATATTTCTGTGTTTCACTGAGTCTAATTGGGCGTCAAGTTAAATGTGTGGTGCCAGTGGGCAAGTGGTTGTCCAAGTATTCCTAACCCATAAAAAAGTAAGTGTGTTGAATCATTCTCTCTACTCTACAGATTTATCCTCCTGTTATGCAGGAGGGATGTGTTAAAAAATTTTGCTTCTTTTTCATTTGATAACAACAGTCTCATAATTTAATAGTCAGACTGTGTGTGTATTTACATACAAATCTAGACATAAATGCAACATCCTTCATGCCTTTTTGCATGACACCACCAGGCAATTTTCTTGGAGAAACCATGAATTTTCAAATTACCAACATTTATCTTGATGCTTGCCTAGCAGAAATTAAGTGTATTTAAAAATCACCTCTCAACACAGTCCACATATTTGCGTGATGTGACATTGATATTTGGCATAATTTCTTATCTGTTTGAAATCTATCAGCCTATTATGAAGTTACACTGAGAAGGATTAAAAATGTATTTGCAACCTGGAGCTCTTCACTCAGTTGTTGCCAACATTTTGAGAAAAAAGTGATTACTCAGCAATATGTCTAATGTTTGTCACTGGTAGAAACAATTAAACATGGATTCAGATAATGGCTTTATTCCCGCCTCTACATGTCACAGGTCATATCTACACATATTAACGTATGGTGGCAGCACTGCACTGACTGTAGCCATATTGAGTAGTTCATTCTAAAAATAATATTCTCACAAAAAGAATAAATTGTTTTCATCAACGTTCAAGTTGCACATACAAGAAATGCTGTTAAATGTCACATGGAACTTGTCCAAGCTTGTGAGGATGAGGTACTTCAATATCCAAGAGTGGCTAAGTGGTTCCCCATTCTGATTTGCCAAAACCACGAAAGTTGCAACAAACATGTCGCAACATTAAAGTGATGCTTCTTCTTGCCTATGACTATGAAGTCATTTTCCTTTGTCACACAGTACTGAAGGGAGTTACAGTGAACAATGAGTATTAGAGTAACTGAACCACCTTGTCCACCTATTTGTTGGAAACAACCAATGCTTCTGGCAAGCTGGCAAGGCATCACAACTCAAGGTGCCATGTTGCAAATTCAGTGGGGCAAATGCTTGAGCAGTGGGCCCCGTATAGTTTGTGTATGAGTTCTTGCCACTGTGACTTGTTTCAAAAGCTACAAGATCCTCTACAAAGACATCACTTCAAGACAATTGATGACATAATGCAGGTCTTAGGGTGGTCTCCCAGTGACGTATGGATAAACAATTCATATGACAGTGTGAGATAATCTCCAGAACTTGTGCAACATGTGCTCTACTCAGCTGGAGGTTATTATGAAGAAATACAGTAACCTCTTCCTCCACAATTACATAACCAGATACTTATGAGCATGTAATAACCTTTTTAAAAATGATCCTCATATTTGGTTTTTAAACCTTCATGGGTTGCATGAGAGACATTACGTCGATGTTTGCACACAATGTCAGAGAACAGGTTTTAAAAATATCCTAATATAATGGTCTAAAGTGTGAAATCCTCAGTTGTTATGACTATATCTTTTGTTTCAACAATTGAGATTCTATAAAGCTCTAAAAATTGAAATTCAATAAAATTACAAAAAGGCAATCTTCGTTAGTTGGGCACGGAATGAAATTGCGGATTTTCACTGAAAACTAGGTGTGTCACACATTGACTCAGATAGCTAGGTGCATCAACAAACTCCCCCTATCGGCTTGAAGATCGGACTAACAATGAAAGCAAAATCATGGTATAAAGGAGGAAGGTTAGAAACACAGGTAGACAGAGGGAACTTGTTGACAAAATAATAATTGATAAATAATGATGTTAAAACAACACACATGGAACTAGAGGCCATGCGAGACCAACACAGGATTAAAGGTACAAGGCTTTGGATGTAGATGTGAGGTCTTGATTGCCCAGTTTTGGAATAAGGGGACACATAAAAGTTTAGAAGCATTTAGAATATTTATGAATATTAATCTTTAATATTCACATTGCAATTACACATCAATAATAGGTGTTTAGTTCTGAAATTCAATTTGCCCAACACATTTTTAGTGCAAAATTATATCAAGTTATGCATTTTGCATAATTTTCTGGATAATGAGACTTTGCAAAAGTGTAGCTATCATGGGGGTAAGTTGGAGTTTATCTTCACTGACAAGCGGAAGGGGATCAAATTCCAATTGGTGCGGAGACATTGTAGTGGAATGTATATTCATACATGCACACAGAGATGTCCTACACTTCATTGCTTTTCAATTCTTGACCTCCCAATAAAAAAATAAAATGTTTTCTAGCAGGGTTATGAAGTGTTTAAAGTGAAAAATCAAGGCTGTAGGGAGCACAGTCCATTGCATTTTTGCAATTTTTTCTTGACTAAAACCAGTCTGTTGTCACGCTTGTTTTAGGCTGCTACCATGCGTGAGTCATGCTGCACATACTCATGTCCAATCACAAACTTTTCGTGCCGCTTGGGCTTTCAATAATGTTTCATTATCGAAAAGCTGATTCAAGTTCACAAAACGTCTCTCAGATTTATGCCTTATTTTCCCATAAATTTAACATGTTATGCAACTGGGACTGGCACTGCTTGTTCACTCACCATCCTTGCTTCTGACTAAATGTTTTGAAGGTGAATTGCATCATGGTATAGGAGTCTATGACCAGAAATGCTTTGTCTTTCTGACCTGTTCATTATGTAGATATTTATATTTCTTTTCAGGGGAGACAAAGAAGGGGAAGTATGATCAAGTATATTCAGGGCAATCAGCATCTAGCAAGACCTATGAAATGTGGTAATGAAGGTGAAGATATAGTTTGTTTGGATTCAGATTCATCAACAGATGGTGAAGACAAGATGTGTTCTGGCTCACCATCACGTATTGAGCAACCACCGGTGGTGCCACCAAACAAAAAAAGCAACATGATACGAGACCAGTTACTTCTCTATTTACATGCATTATCTTGCCAAAGGAAACTGGAAGTGGGTGCTGGTAGACAGGTACTGTTTAGTGCACTACATTAGATTTATCTATGTAGTAAATTTATGACTAATAACAATGCTTATGATAGTCTCCACAGAAAGTGATCCTGCTCCATGTTAATAACAAATTGAATTATTATAAAAGTAATACTATCTTGCAATACATTAAGGCATGCATGTTTGAAATGCATATAATTTATGTTGCAAGAGAGTGACTATTTTTCAGTTTCACACAATTACATTTTCATTATTGCTTTTCAGGAACACTGGCTGAGCTGCAATAGTCAAATATTTTCTTTTCTTTATTGGACACCACCAAATATACTTTATAATTCTATGGACATTGGTCCATTACAAACATGTGCAGATGAAAATTTTTGTGAGATACCCTCCATTTTTCTTGTGATTTTCATTGTTTTTGATTTGTTCGAGGAAAGAAATGGCCTCCATTTCCCTTTATCATACCAGGATTTCAGGCAACTGGTAGGTGCACTAGATGCTGGTGATTTGAGATAGTACTGAAAACTGAAAGAATTTCACTGGAAAATATAAGGTAATCATTGTTTTTTCAGTAGTATCACTCTATAAATGCTAACTACTAAATGATGCCATAAAGCACATAAGAAATTGATTATAACCATGGTTTCAAATTACTAAACTCTAGAATGCAACAGCCCTCTGAGGGCCAGGACCTACTAAACTCCGTACCATCTAACTGTAGACCAGGTGAACGAGAATAACTCTCTGTGCAAGTAGTGATGCGAGACGGCTCCACCAATGAAGAATAAGAGAAACAGGATTGTGTAATGTGCGAATTAATTTCCTCCTTCTCTCTGTAAGCGTTACAAACTTTTGAAAAGGATAATACCGAACGCACATGGCAAATGGACCATATTTTTATCTCCAGGTCCGTATGACTGGTTTAAGAATTTCTTAGGGAAATATTAGGGAAATATTAGGGTTAAAACTGCAAGAGCAAATTTTGACAAGCCGTGCATTTAGCGTACGGACTAAGGTCTAGGTCTGGACCATACGTCCGTACATGTACGATGAGGACTGTACAGTTGGCAACACTGCACTTTCATCACTCGATTTTCCTCCTCCTCCTCTGCCGATATGCACTACCCTGCTCTACAGTTAGCTGGGACAGGGTATAAGTGTCTATTTCATTCAATGAAGCATAAACAATGCATAGAATCTCAAAATCACTTTGACTCGATGCAGACTGGACTGTGCTATATTTTCTTTTCAAGTTACTCCAGGTCTTTTCTACTGACACTCCATTTTTAAATGATAAGATTAGGGTTTCGGATAAGGGAATTTTTCCTTGTGTACTTAGAAGGGTGTAAAATGGCCATATGTGCTGATGCACTGCAAAATTTTCACTTATTCATTGCCATACGTACTCACAATGCTGGGTCAACAACAAGACTTTGAGGGCTTCCTGGAACAGCTTGCACCAAGGGTGAGAATGCTGACCTTCTTGCTATAATGCAGACCAACCTTGGTTTAAACGAACCATTTGTCAGTGTTTAGTGTATGATGTGCCAAAACAAGGAAAGGACTAAACAGTGTGGCTCATCAGACTCTTTAGGGCAAAGGGCTGCCCAGCAGAACATTCAACGTACATTGTTTGGTATCTGATGGACACACTATCTTAATGTGTAAATCTAATGTGCATTTTAATTCCGTCTTCCATTTTGGCAGTTGTGAATAGCCTCAAGCTTTGCTCAGCACAATCTTAAAAATGCACTAAAACGTATGCTACATCTATACTATTTCAAGTATGAGATTCTGACATAATGTTGCACTCTATATTGCAGACAGCTAACACAAAATATTTGTTGGTGAATATCTGTTTTACCTTTTCCTAGATATTCAAAATTGCAATGCAATTAAATAGTGAAATTAATATTGTTCAAAATCTTGATTAGTGTTATTGTGCAAGTACTCCACTTCAATCATGTATCTCAACTTGATTAAAATATTCTAGAATTATATCAAAATATTAAAATAACTTGTATGGGAAACAAAATTCATCTTTCCCCATAATGCTGATGCAAAATAAATGAAAACTTCAAATCTTGCATAATTTCCAGGATAATTAGGCACTGCAAGAATGTTGTATGGCATTTTTGTGGACCACACGAAATGTCAGAAAAGTATCAGCAGATATTGGTAAATAAATTCCAGCCGATGATTTCCAATACTGATTCATACATTGGCGTCGGTATCAGCTCAGCCCTAATTTATATTTTATTCCAGTTTTCTATCTGTTTAGGTTAATCCCAACTATGAAAATGAATGGACTAGATGTGCAACGGATAATATATTTAAGTTGTTACTTTAATTCTTTGTATTTGAATCATATACTTCTGGTATTGCCATGAATTTAAACAACTTTTCCACAAGACCTGCAAAATGTGTATTGTCCTCAAATTTTTGGTTCATTTTTTGTTAACTCTGCTTTTCAAAGAATATTCTGTAAAGAGCAATTTGTAATACATTTTTGTTTCTCTTCCAGTGTTCTGTTTCACAATGTAATTCAATGAGGAAGCTTCTTACTCATTTGGAGACTTGTGATGAAGATGAATCCTGTAAGTATATGCATTGTTCATCAATGAAAGTGATGAAAAATCATTGGGAGAGATGTTGTGCGATTGGATGCTCCCTCTGCCAATCCATGGGAAAACGAGGTACATAGCTATGTATTTTCTCAATATCGTTTATGACTTAATATATTAAATATATATATGGGGATTCGTGTGTGGGGGGGGGGTGTTGTGTGTGTGTGTGTGTGTGTGTTTGTTAGTTTGTGTATGATGCCTTGAAGGAGTTGCAATACAAGTATTGTATTCATGAAGATTAGGCACACACAAGATATGTACTACAAACATATTTCAGAGAAAAATTCAGGCTCATCCATGACTCGAACCCAGGTCTCTGGCCTTACCATACATACCATTGGTCTACCACTGAGCTACCGAACTGGCCTGGTCTCACCTGATTTTTCACTGCCACTGTTTTACCTGTGTGGAATTGTCTGTGCTAGTGCTACTGCAACAAGATCTGTTGTCTGTAGACTTTGACGTTGTCTGGTTTCTCCCAGTGTAGAGATGTTAACACAGACAAACAAAAGTATGGAAAAACCCCAAAAACAAAAAAAAAAAAAAAAAAAAAAGAGGCCTTCATGATGGTTGTAGCATCGTTGCCTTGTAATCAAGGAGTCCTTGGTTTGATACCCGGTGAAGACACATAGTGGTTTGGATTCCACTTTAACTGTAGGTCCAGTCCCGATTAGACTTACTGTGCATAAATAAAAAACCAACCAAAAACAAACAAAAAAAAAGATATAACAATTCATGATTCTTAAAATCTTAAAATATTTCTCAGTTAAGAGAAATGGTGCAGAAACATTAGTTAATTCGAGGGTAAGGTCAAAAGTGTCTACACTCTCTTGATTTCCTTTCAAATAATTATCTTACTTTAGAAAATGCATTTATGTCCTTTCACAATAGGCTTCCCTTTTCAGTTTCACACCAGTTGAACATTTGTGCAAGTCTTGTATGCCATCAGGGCACATTTCTTTTTCATGCACCTGACTTCCGAGATTGCCTCATCAGCAGCATCCAGAATGATACCAAATTGTTTCACATGGACTGATTTATTCAGTTTTGAGATAAGCATAAATGACAGTTGTTCCCATCCACCCTACATACCTGACATGATCCCACCAGAATTTGACTCTTTTCCCAAACCTCAAGAAACCATGGCATGGGAAACCATTCAATGCTATGCAGGATGTCTTCTGAATTGGTGATTCAAGTAATCAGACACATGACTAATGAAGATGACCAGAGAGGAATACAAGACTTGCGAAAATGTTGGGTCAATGTGATAAAGAGAAATGTCGCTTACTTTGAAGGCCCATAATATATTTTGTTAAATAAATTTGTTTTACAAACTTTTGAAATAACGTTTGTACGTAGGCATAAATCTTACCAGGGGGTTATTCTCATTCACAGTGTTCCACAAGAGAAAACAGTTAATGCTGCCTACTATGCTCATTACCTAATTACCTCCCTCATGGCACAGTGGTAGCATCATTGAGCGGGTTTCATACCTGCTGGAGGCACATAGTGGTTCAGATCCCACTTTAAACTGTAATACCAATCCCAATTAGCCTCACTGTGCGTAAAGTGGACTTAAAACACCAACTCAATCAATCAATCATTACCTGGAACATCAACCACACTCTGTTAGGCGAAGGAGACCACCAGTGGTGGTCCCTCCATGGGACAGAGGGAACAGGCTGCTCCCTTCTACTTATTGCCCTTTTTAGCTATTTAAATTATCTATAATTAATTAATAAGAACACTTCTTTCTTCCGAAATCAACACGCCGAAAAAAAACTTTCACCATGACTGGACGTTTGTTTACTTCACCTACCCTCGTCGTCCCACCCTCTGCTGTCTGACACCGAGTATTTCCAACCACGCGGGAAGGTAAACGATCCTCATGGTGCCACGGAAGCTGAATTCTTTAGCTGTTCCCTATGACAGACATAGAGAATTTGTTTTCCTTCGAGTTTTTGCTATGTCCTCAAGTTTAATTGCATCATAGTGATGGTTTTGAGTGTAGTATGTCTATAGTTTTCTAATCTCATTGCAAAATTGCGTCTGCCAGTCATAACAAACTGGAAAAATCTTCTACAGTCTAAGCGTCTGCCTCAGCTAAACGCTGTGAAATAGCTTTCGAAGGAACAGCTCACGTCCACCTGTTCCACCAGCCCCAAGACACACACAGCGGCAAGACAAGAAAGTGAATGTTGCGAGTGTAGGGTTGCGAGTGTTGTATGATCCACCAGCTGAAGACGAAAGCTTTTAATTCATTGAACTTTACAGAAAAGGCAGCAAACCAACACCTATCCTAACTTAATTAGAAACTAAAACGAAATTGTATACAGTTACTACAACTCTGTAACATGATTAACTGGATATTCTTCCAGTGGCAAATTATTGTTGTCCTTGTTTGTTCCTGAGAAGGGAGTTTGGAACAGTTCGGGTTTTGTAACAATTTCTACAAATATAGCGGACGTCATGTAAACACTCGGCCATGTGATTGCCATTATTGCATAGAGGACGTTTGAATTAAAAAAATGCTCAACTCTAGAAAAAAAGAAAAAATGTCAACTTAATCTACAAATAGAGAGATGAAACAAGTTTTGACAAAACATTTTTTCCTCTGATCACTCATAAATTGCTTTTATTAATTTTTACTTTGTTGCACATCAACAATTTTGTTTTTAATGTTTTCTTTACATTATATCATATTTGCTTTAACATTGGTATTGTTATAATTTTAACGTGCTTCATGTATGTCATTTCTGACAATTTGTAACATATGTATCCTATGTTTCATTTTTTCGCTATAGATATGTGGTACTTATAGGTTGATAGATAGGCTGATCTGGATATAGACCCCCTGGAATCACTTTTGGGGGGTAAGTTGCACTCATGCCAATTTGCAGTTCATCATTGTTGGTAAAATAGCATCCAATCTTTATTTCATGACAATTGCATGTCATGGTGTTTTTGGATGTAAACAATATTATCCTCATCAAAAGACTGGAACCTGTCCTGACCAACAACAGCATTGTGCATGTGGTACAACTCTACAGCATGTGTTATACCAATCATAAGCTGCCAGGATAAAGGACAAAAGGTGTGCTCTTGCAACATTCCAGTGTGCACTGTCATAACAAGCCTTGAAATTTTTGTTCCATCCAGGATACAGCCCTGGCCTGAATGCCCAGTCACCTTCTAGGGCCATGAAAAAACCCATGTACCAATGCAATTTTGCAGACATTGATGAACTACACCTAGTTCACCAAGTGTAAGTGTAATGCTCCTCCAAAATATGTTTCAAGGCTGATGCTTGTTCATTTGGCTTCAGATATATCTATCCATACGAACCCTATTTATAGTATAGCCTTCTTTTAACCTGTGACCATTGTATCAAAAAAAAAAAAAAAAGAAACTGAACTCATTTATTCCATGCTCCGCAGCAGTAATTTTGAATGCAATGAAGATGATGATATCTGTGAGGGGAATCTGTCAACCATTGTGATAATGTTGAGGAAGGAAAGGTGGATTTGGGGACTGAACTGGAATATAATGACAAGTGTAGTGAATGGCAGAGTGACACGTATAAATAAATACTTCTAAGGTGACAATTAATTTTGTATGCAGTGCTAACTAAATGCTTTTAAGATATTTAAGAATCATTATATGTAGGCCTAATATAAAATATATTTTAGGAAATTTCTAAATTTTCACTATATGAGTTAACTTTACTTGTATCTCAGATGCAGCTTGACCAATTGTGTTACTTTTCGAAGTATGACTGACGAAGGGTCAATTGAATCTTCATTCATCCCAGTTGTTGCATTTAGCCAAGGACTACATAAAATAAGAAAAATTCAGTTATATTCGTACTGGATTGACATGCGCAAAAAAATATTTCATGAGTCCCTAATATTTGTTTCATATACCAGGTGATCCGTTCGAGATATCAGAAATAAACAGTTGTGTACAATAGGTTAATATACGTATCTCTGAGCAGTTTGTTGTAATATATATGCAGAATGCAGGATGTAAGTTTTTGTGTAAGTGCAGGTTTACAGACTTCAGCCATGTGGCTGTAATAGTGTACATATAACACTCGAAAAATTTCACATCCCATACTATACATTTTGTGTGACTTACATCTTTTCTGCATATATTACAACCAGGGGCAGCGCCAGAAATTTTCGACTGGGTGGGCAGAAGCTGTATATTGATAGATTAGGGTGGACAGGTATAAATGTAAGGTCATATACAGGGGATGGACAAAAATATGGAAACACCTGGTATAAAACAGGTAGCCATTTCAAACACGATTTGCGTCTGAATGATAGGTGGCGCTGTGGTCACTGGCACTTCCTGCGAGGTATACACCCTGGCCAACCTGACAGATGGGCCAGTTACAGTTCAGCGACCGGTCCGTGCAGGTTATCGTGAATCATGTCTGAGCTGACAGAGTTTCAAAGAGGGCAACTTGTGGGTGCGCGTATGGTAGGAGCTTCCGTGACGAAAGTAGCAGAAATGTTTGGTGTATCAAGAGGCACAGTCTCGAAGATCACGACTGCCTATGAGACTTCCGGAAAAACCGCATCAGCGAAGCACCAGCGTGGATGCAAGTGTGTGTTGTGTGACAGAGACAGACGCACATTGGGTAGGATTGTGACCAAGCAGAAGATCACCACGGCTTTAAAAGTCACTGCTGAGCTGAATACAGTGCTTACAAACCTTGGTAGCGTCAAAACAGTCAGAAGAGAACTCCACAAGCAGAGTATTCATGGCAGATCTGCAATTCCCAAACCACTCGTGACTGTTGACCATGCTGCTAGACGGAGACAGTGGTGCAACGCCCATAAAAACTGGACAATGGAGCAGTGGAAGACTGTAATCTGGTTGGATGAGTCATCCTTTACATTGTTTCCAACTGCTGGCCGAGTGTACGTGTGGAGAACGCCAGCACAAGCATACGATACAGACTGTCTGTTACCGAGAGTGAAGCATCGCGGTGGTTCAGTGATGATTTGGGCAGCCATCTCCTGGTATTCTGCCGGACCGATCATCACCCTGCATGGACATGTCACTGCCAGGGACTACGTAACCATTTTGAGTGACCAGCTGCATCCCATGGTGCAAACTTTGTTCCCAGATGGTGATGCCGTGTTTCAAGATGACAGAGCCATAGTTCATACAGCTCACATCGTCCAGGACTGGTTTGATGAGCACAAATATGAAGTGTCACATCTGCCATGGCCTCCACAATCGCCAGACCTCAATATTATTGAGCCCCTGTGGTCGGTTTTGGAGACCAAGGTGCGAGCCCGCTACCCACCACCATCGTCTCTACAACAACTTGCAGCTGCTTTGGAGGAAAAATGGTACAACATCCCTTTGACAACCATATGCGACCTGTATTTGTCCATTCCACGTCGACTGCAGGCCGTTCTGCGTGCCAAACGTGGTCCTACTCGATATTAATAAAGGTAATGTGCATTTCTGCAGGTGTTTCCATAGTTTTGTCCATCCCCTGTATATATAGGTATATATATATATATATATATATGCATGTAAGACACATATATGTACGACATACATGCATATGTATCCCCTTCTCTCTTACATTCACGATTTTCCCTTCACTTCTTTTCCCTTTTCTTTTCATCTTTTCTGTTTTACTTCATAATGCCTTCTTATATCTTTATTTCTCAGCTTGTTACTTCTTCCTCCCTTTCACTTTCTCTCGTTCCATTCTTCAAATGTTTCTCTTGACTGCCATGCAGTGGCGTAGTGTCCACGTAAGGCTTGTAAGTCCACCTTACAAGTTGAAATTATTGAAGAAAACGTATTTCATTCCCGTATTTATATAGAACACGCACAGAAATATCAGACTGCAAGTAGAACTTTTAACGAAACAATTGAGGACTTGTTTTGATTCGAGTTGTTTCTCTGTAAGGCTTCTTCAGAGGACTTATGTGTAGGTGAATAGAAGAAATGATTTGGACTCGCCCATATTGGGTGTGTTTGCTTACGTTGTATCTTCTCAACCAATGACAGAGCACCCAAATTCTGAGCCAGATGTAAGGCGCATTACGAGTGGGTGCTAACTGGCGAGAATTTCTGTCCCCAGGCAGACGAAGCTTACGCTGGCATGGTTGCCGCTGCGTATGACTCATGCTTGCCACGGTCAGAAGAGAACAAAGAAATTCGACTCCCGTGTTGTTTCAACAATGCTTGACGGAGATGTAAAAAAACGGGTGTCATTTTTAATGTGTAAACTAACTATTAAGTTCACAAACGAGATGGTATAATGTTGGATATTACCTCCATTAGAACCAGCAAAGTTAACGATAAAATAGCAATGTCTGGCAATCCTAGATCTGGAAGCGCCCGCAAAGTTTGGCGTGTGCATCCCAGTTGCCCATAATGTTAAAGCATGCACATAATACTTAGCGTTATGATTTACAGAATTTTTTTGACCTTTTCTTTTCACTAAGTTGCTTGATATGCTTTACAAAATTTGCGCAAACATCGTAACCATGATAATGAGTAATATTCTCGAATGCATTTGCATTTGCAAATTGTATTCTACGCATTTCCCACAAATGCCTTTTTTAGTGAAAGAAAAATAATAAGAAGAATAAAAATATGACATGACCTTTCCAGAAGAAGAGTTTGTGTCCTTAACTAAGCTGTATACAAAATTTTTCAATTGCTACCAGTTGAAAGTTGAGCTACAGGTAATTTATTCTGAAGCCGAATATCGAGTAAAGAGTTTGTTTGAACTTCATGAGTACTTGCGTACTACCCATTTGAATGAAGCTGCGGAACAAGTGTACAAACTAACAGAATTGTTCCTCACTACTCCTGCCTCAAGCTTGTCGGTGGAAAAGTCGTTTTCTGCACTGTAGAGGATTCATACATTTCAACGCAGCATAAAGACTCAGGCAAGGAAATCTGACTTGGGACTGATATCCATTGAAAAGGAACTGCCAAAGACATTGACCAGAAACTCCCGATTCTACGACGACGTGATTGAGGTTTTCAGACTAAAGGATCGTCGGATCGAGTTATAGTATAAATGAGAATTTTCATTAAGTAATACATATGCTAGTTAAATTGTTTTTAGGTTTTCTTTATCCAATATTCAGGTCAGGTTTATCTAAGGAGGCCTTACACCTTTCATAGAATCACACTACGCCACTGCTGCCATGCACACACACATGATATGTAGAGTAAGGTGGGGTAAGACTGCGCGGCGGGTAAGACTGCGCACCAGTTTTTCGAGGTGAAAATCACACACAGTTGGCACCACTGCGCCACCGTTACTTCGTCCAAGATGGTAGCTAGCTGTGGACAGTGGTGAAGATACGTTTGAAATTCGTTGTGCTGAGAGAGGTAAGTGAAAAGATTTTGAGGGTGTTTGCTATTTATTTTGGTACTTCGTGTTTTGAGTACTACGTCACTGTGAATGTATACAATATTACGATTTTCATGGATAGAAGAAGCTGTGTTAATGCCGAGCCCACCTGTGTATTAGCTGGGCAGCATCACGTGATTTGTTCAGGAAAGCAGCACGGGCCAAGACTGCGCACGTGCACAATTTTACCCCACAAGTGTGTGGCTTGCAGGTGCAAGTGTGTGGCTTGCAAGGCCCAGTCATTAGATCATTTTTTGGTCCACTGAAGTCGTTTCATTCATCTGAGTGTGATAAGTGGATGAGTAACCATCCGGGTCGCCGAATCACAGTTTTCCAAGTTGCATCCATTTTTACAAAGGAATATGGGAAGGCATATACAGTTGGGAATGCCATGAAGGGCTTTGAAGTGACTGAATTATGCCCATTCAATCAAGACATCTTCACTGAGGACGAGTTTCTTCCCTCTACTGTGACAAATGTATCAGCTCCAACTCCATTTGAGCAGCCTTCAACAAGTGGGGTTAACAATACTGGATCATACGGGCACATTTCCGTTAACCAGATATCACCACTTACACGTGCAGAGCATATTCAGCACCGCCGACGAAAGGGAAGGCAGTCTCAGGTGTTAACTGGATCTCCATTCAAACTCAACTTGGAAGCCTCCTTGGCTGAGAAGAGTAAGAAGAAAGTTCAGGGGAAACAGAAACGGAACATCATTGTTGAAGCAATGTAGCAAGCAGAAAACGCCAAAAGAAAGAGTACAATTGCCCAGGTTGTAATGAGAAGTACAGCGATCCTCCAGTAGAGGATTGGATCCAGTGTTCCACATGTGACGAGTGGTAGCATGAAAATTGCACCTCGTATGAAGAAGGAACCTTTATTTGTGATTTGTGTTAGCGATTCCTAACCCAAGTGAAGGACGGAATTCACTGTGCCTACTGTGAGAATGCCACGAGAAATGTATCCCATATGATAGAAGAACATTTTTAGGTGATTTGTGTTTCTTTTTATACAAATGTGACTCTGTGTAGAAAGTGCGCATTCTTACCCCGCGGTGCGGGTAAGACTGCGCATTTGCATGGTCACGGTTTTGTAATTGTTTCATGCAGAAATATTGTTCATTCAGCTTTCGGAAATTTACTGTGAGTCAGCAAAGGATAGTGCAATGTGTATTGCATTTTTCATGTGTGCCTGTAGTTTCATAGCTTGAATATAAAATTATGAACTCAAACTGCGCAGTCTTGCCCCACCTTACTCTATGTGTGTGTGTTTGGTGTCTTCCCTCTTCCTTTTCTTTGTCCACTTCTTTGTCTCCGATGGCCAAAATTATTTCAAGGAAGTGTTTGTGTGTGCGCAGCCATACATTCTAATCACATTCTTTCCTTCGTGTCAATGTAGTGAAAAAAATGTGAATTGGTTGCATCACATTTTGTCCTTCAAGTGCAAAAATACAAGGCACGTACCTACTCCACTTTATATATTAGGCGACAGTGATAGAAATTGTGATGGTAGACAATGATGAAGGATGAAATTACTTTTTCGTAATTTAAATGCATGTTCCTGATCATATGAGTTTTTGACTGAAACTTGGGAGTTAATGATCAATTTTCTTGGCTTACAACGTTTTTACAACTGACAAATGTATCTGAATGTTTGCAGTAACGACTATCGGGTGCCAAAACGTGGGGGCAAGGACAGTTTACTCTTTTGGTAGAAAGTCTTAGCATTAAGAGGCCATAGTGCGGGTGCAACAAGTGGGAAATTGTGGCGGGGGGACTCCCCTTACGCTGCTCCAAATCGCCGCCACTGGATATTTGAATTAAAATTAATGTCTTATTGGGAATGTAAACACACTCACATACACAGAAAAAACAATTCTTTGTTCATTCGGCATAAAGTGTCCCCAGGCTTATGAAAGGCTATTTTGACAAAATATCGCCCAAAAGTAATAATCAAGTAACATTGAAAAATCTGTTAGCTAAGTTGTAATTTGTTTTCTGAAGAAAGTCTTCATTACTCATGCAGGAGAAGTAACACACATATGGTTAGATGAATACATGCACTGAGGTAACAAATAGTTTACATTTTGTAGAATGTGATTTTGCTCACGGAATTAATCGAATTTGATCCCCATACCCGGTAATTCATCTCTTTTTCACAGACGACTTGAGTTGTATGGCGTGATCTTTCCGAAAATGCTCAAATGTCAACCTCTATCCTGCGCAGTTTACCCTGGAAACTTTAATCTTGTAGGCGAACGAGTCTCTGGCGCCTGGAAGCAAAGTCAAAATAATAATTTGTGGGGGTTGTATTTTCAGTATCTAAGTGTATTTGTCCCCCCCCCCCCCCCCCGTCACTGTCACCTAATCACCATTGAACCTCATTTGCCATTAGCCAAAATAGCAGAAAAGTGACTTCACATAGAACAAATCAGTTGAATCAGCAACAACTTACTCTTCCAAAAGTGGAGTTTCATTAGTTCATACCCCTTCGAAAGTTTAGGTGGTAGTTTCAATTTCACAGTGTTTCATTGTTGGATCAAGGCAGCTAACTCCGTGAACAATAACTTTGTTTTCCGAAAGTCTCAAATATTTGTTTTTGGCAATACACCCTCTTAAATGAACATATCTCTTATGGTGATAATATAACACGTTCCCTGCGAGTTCTTTCTGTATATTTTTTTTCCAGTGGCATAACGTTGTCGCCTTATAATCAAGAGGTTCTGGCTTCTACTGCCCCCTCCCCTGGTGGAAGCACAGTGCACACTGGTTCGAACTCCACTTTAAACTGTAGGTTCAGTCCCGATTAGCCTATCTGAGCATAATAGTGGATTAAAAAACAAGCAAACAAAATTTTCTATTGGATACTTCGTGACACCTTTTTTCTTTACTTCAGATAATACTGAACTTGTTCACAGGTCGAATGTTGAAAACCCTATAGGCACCTCCGATCACTGTCTCACATATGTATCGTTGGTTTGTGAGAAGCCCATAAAGCAGATGAAATACGTTACATATCATGACTTTTCTAATTTTGATAGTGATAAATTCGAAAATGATATGAAAGCTGTAGATTGGGAATTGCTGAAACCTATCCATGATATTGAAGACAAAATAAACTATTTTAATTCAAAAATCATCAGCGTCTTTGAAATTCATGCACCTACTAAAACGGCAAGGGTAGGTAAAAAATATACTCCATGGATCACAGATAATGTAAAACTAGTAATGAAACTCAGGGATAATGCGTTACGTAAATTTAAACAAACAAATAACCCACACGACTGGCTACAATACAAGGATCTCCGTAACTTCACAACGTCAATTACAAGGCAGGAAAAGAAAGCATATTTCACATCCCATATAAACCTCAGAAATATGAACACACGTGGTACCTGGCAAAAATTAAAAGATTTAGGTATTGTTGATAAAACTACAAATAATATTGATGCTCTTCCATCTAATCTTAGGGATGCAGATGTTATAAACAACCATTTTGTTAGCGTAACACAGAATCTCAATTTTTCTGAAACACTTATCCAAGAACAGTACAATTATTTCATGACAAACAAGAATGAGAATACCACAGATTTATGTTTCACAATTAAAACAATAACAGAACTTGACATATATAAGGCAATACATAGTATACACTCAAATGCAGCTGGAGCTGATAAAATCACAGTTAAAATGTTAAAGTTATCGCTTCCCTTTGTACTACCTGCACTAACACAAATCATCAATTTCTCTATCTGCACTGGAGAATTTCCCTCCATATGGAAGGAAGCTCACGTAATCCCACTAGCAAAGAAGAAGAATATTCAAAGTCTTGATGACCTCAGACCAATAAGCTTGCTGCCTGTTGTCTCCAAAATTATTGAAAAAGTAGTGTGTCAGCAACTCACCAAATTTGTTGATGCGAACAATATTTTACCAAAATTACAGTCAGGTTTTCGCATTAAGCATAGTACAGTCACTGCACTCACAAAAGTAGTAGATGACTTCCTTAATTTCATGGATGAACGGAGTGCAGTCATACTAGTCCTCTTAGACCTCAGCAAAGCCTTCGATAGTGTACGGCATGATCTACTTTTAGCTAAACTCAGATATTATAACTTCAGCCCATTAGCAATCAAGTGGTTCAACTCGTATCTTACAGACAGACACCAGAAAGTACAAATGCCTGGCACTCCACTATCATTTTCAAAATCTGTGCCAATAAAAACTGGGGTGCCTCAGGGATCAATATTGGGGCCACTACTGTTTACTTTATACACAGCAGACTTATCGAGAGCAATACAAACATGTACATATCATTTCTATGCTGATGACACACAGATATACCTACCTACCACGCCAATTACAGTTAGACGTGATGTTATGGTCCTCAACGATGAATTAAAAAGAATTTCCACCTGGTGTGACTCCAATGCACTGATATTAAATCCCAAAAAATCCACATACATGTTACTGGGGAACAGACAAACAATTACGAACGACAAGTATAACGACATAGTCTTGAAGATACGTGGGACGTGCATACCGCATAAAACAACATCTAAAAACCTGGGTTTGGTGATTGATAGTTCTCTCACTTGGACAGAACACATCAATGGACTGTGTAGAAAATCATTCTACATTCTCAGAAATTTATATAGGTCTCAAAATTATCTAACAGAAAAAGTTAAACTGAAGCTCGTTGAGCTCTTATTGTGGTCACACTTTGATTACTGTGATGTAGTTTATGGTCCTGGGGTCTCAGTCAGAGATAAAAGGAAAATTCAGGTGATGCAAAATTCTTGTATACGATTTGCATTGAACATAAGAAAATATGAACATATCCTGCCTCATTTGAACACAAAGAAAATATTAACAATGGACAGAAGAAGGCATCTGCACTATATCACCTTCATAAACAAAATTTTGAAAGTAAGTAAACCAGATTATCTATTTAGAAAACTTAAAGTAGGCACTCAAATACACTCACACTTCACGCGAGGGCATAACAAACTTTTTACATGTCATCACAGTACCGCCTCCTTCAAATCATCATTCTCGGTAAATGCAGTTTCAACCTGGAATAAATTGCCCATAACAATAACTAACCAATCAACACTGCATGCTCTTAAATCCACAGCAAAGGACTATCTACTATGTAAACAGTTTGAGTCTAGAAGCACACATGAATAAAAATACATCCCACAATGTATTAATGTCAATGTAAGAATTTGATATTACTTCATGTCAAATATTTCTATTCTTGCACCATCAAACATTAACAAATAATCATTTATGTGTACATGTGTGTGTGCCTATATATATACTTAAAATTGTATTTAGAATTTAGTTTTATGTATTTTTTTGTGTATACATATACTCATTAATTGTATCTTTACAGTTCTTATTTGATTTCAATTTGTCCATGCATTTTTTTCTCATCTTACTTATTTACTATTATTATTATTATTTTTTGTTTTCTTTTCTTTTTTCTTATTGGATATATATACCGTTTGTAACTGTAGACTGTATTCTGACAAGGGTTAGGTGGGAGAACAGTGTACGCTGAACCTCGCCCGCTCAATAAAGATATATTATTATTATTATTATTATATATCTGCATCTACAGATTCTGTTGACCTTTTCGGTTGAACCTCTGATGCTTCAAAAGTTTAACCCATACTCATCGTGATTGATTTGTTCTCTGACGCCCTTAAAAGAAAGCTTTCCTTCCAACCCCTTCTTCTTTTAATTCTACGTAAGTTAATCACAAGAAAAATTGCATGATTACATAACTGATAGGCAAAATTTATGTGTGGAACTAGGATTTCTAAATAGAATTAGCCACCCATTATCAACTCAATAATTCTGTTGCTTTTTCCAAACCCACATAACTGTTACATCAAAATTAATATACTTCGGTATTGTAGTGGCTATTGTAATTGCTTCTTATTAGTATGTATTAGTAGAACGCATAGAATGTTGTTATTTGGTATACCATGTACATATTTGAAAATGACAGGTATGTAAAATACAAATATAAAAAATGTAATGAAATAAAGAAAGATACACTTTTGGAATTTCAATGTAGACCTAATTAAAAAGTCGAAATAATTTATTGTGTTGCTGGAGAAAGCAACGCTGAGGTTTTTATTTGTTTATCTAGAGATTATTTTAATCATATGCAGGCCGGGATTTATATATGTGAAGACCCGGAGCTTACAACCCCAAGACCCTACCCCAATCCCCTCCACAGTTTCAGTTATAACTTTTCGCCAAGCTACATGAGGTGGTTAGTTACATGTATTTCTACATTTTTCATCACATCTGAAGGACCTAATTTTTTCATTATGTGGTACTTTTCAAAGCAGGTTTTTCCCCAGTGAAGGCCCGGACTGGCAGCCCTCAAGTTGCCAGTCCGGGCCTTCCCTTGACCATACCCCATAGGCGCCGACCCCATGGGGCTTGGGGGGCTCGAGCCCCCCTGCCCCCCACAATGTTAATGATGTGGGGGCAGAGCCCCTCAAATAATTTTGCTTAAGAGGATCTAATGTATTATTTTGCTTCTCTTGTAAAGTTTACTTTGAATTGTGCCACATGAACTTAACTTTAAATACACATTTGAAACGTTCTAGACCATCAAATTTGGGGGGCTGAGACCGCTAAACCATCAACTTTGGGGGGGGGGGTATGAACAGAGACAGTAAAAAAATTACTTATTAACTAAGTTTATAATTATGAGTATTGTTAACATTTTTACTAAAAAGAGTTTCAAAATAACGAGGTGATATGACAATTATACCAGTATGTTGTTTAGTGAATTCTGAACAATTTGAGGTCGGAAACTCGACTTTCAGGCAATATTGATATGTACGATATTTATTTATCCTCGAAATCTCTTCCTCTAGTCCAAAGAATAAGGGGGAAATAATTCTAAAGTCTTCGAGTTTATTTAACACTGGCTTTAAGTAAAGTACGCAAGGAAAGCTTATGAAAAGTCTGTATTGTGAAAGCGGGAATGGCTATGATCAAATGCATTATTGCTAAAGCACGGCGTGTTATGTGTTTATTTATTATTGCAAAATTAAATTTAAAAAGTGAAATATTGTAGCAAGAACAAAAAAGTAAAACTATTTGCGTGCGATTTGTGTTAGCATTTATGAAAATAATTAAATAAAACTGTTAAATATTGTAAATATTTGCTATTTTTATGGGTACGTCAACACTAAGGTTCTTTGCACCTGTCACATGTCCTTTATTTACAAGTCTGTTGCGGACATGAAAACACACCCATGCCCTCGCCAGGACTCGAACCCGAGACCTCTGGATCAAAGCGAGTTGAGCCGACCACCCAACACGGTCGGCTACCGAGGCCAGCATAAAACTGTTATGTTGGCCTCTTAATGTAAATACATAGCCTACTTTTAAATAAAAATGTTAATTGTTATATAAAAGAAACAAATGAGCAGACACACGTTTTTCATGTTACATTTCATTTGCATGAGGAATATAATAGCTGCTTAAAAACTGCTATACGAAGATGTAATTTTTATTTTTAAAAAGGGAAGGAACTGAGTCATTCATTCATTTCTTTCAGTTATTTCAGAGGCCCCCCCAAATAATTTTGACAATACCCTACATAATTTTGCACCTCCTAAGCCCACTAGCTTTTTCTAATCATAGAAGTATTCAATTGGTCACAGTTTTCTTGTTTCAAGATCTCTAGGAATTTATTTGCTTTCTAATGACAAAGTTAAATCAGCTTTTTATGGGATGATGATATGTGAATATTTCTAGTATAGATAATATTCATTAGTAAAATATACATGTAATGAACACCAGAATTTATTGCAAAATTCACATATCTCTAAGTATATACTCCCTCTGTCCCATAATTATTGTCTGGTACACTTTTGTTTGTTGTCCCATAATAATTGTCTGATAGGCAAACTGTGACATTGGTGTATACAGACGTAGAAAATGAAACACAGGAATGAGTCATACAACGTTATTACTCAAGGATCAGTACAAATTGGCCGATCAAGTATCCAAAATAACATAAATAAAAAGTCATCATTTTGGCATACCGGACTATAATTATGGGAAAGAGGTTGTATGTACTTAGTGAATTTGATTGGGTGGGCACAGGAAATTTTGGGTGGATGCTTGCCCACCCGTGCCCACCCCTGTCGCCGTCCCTGATTACAACAAACTGCTCAGAGATATGCACATTAACCTCTTGTACACAATGGTTTACTTTTCTGACATCTCAAATAGATCACCCGATATATAAATATTTGGTGTTTTCATTATTTATTTCCTAATGCAGCTCGAAAAGGGATGCAAGCAGATGATGTGCCACGCTTAATTCCAAGGTCTCTTGGGACAAAGAGGAACTCTGCAGGACAATCAATGTTGTCTTCTGGTGGATTCAATAGATGGCATGCATCTGAACCCAAGAAAGCAGTCCCATCTGCTGCTGCAGGGGCAAGCTCCAGCACTGTCACTGCTTTGGATTGTAAACCTTCAACTTCAAATACAGATGTGCAAAGTAGTAGAATATGCATGAAGGAGGAGGAGACTTCATCTGAGACGGTAAGTAATTTTGTACAATTTTGTATTTCCACTTTGGAAATTTTGCCTGTTGCTATGCAATCAAAGCAAATTTGGCATATATTTATCACCAAATGTCAAAGAGCATGGTTACAATGGTTGAAATGATTCTATACATGAACTTCCTCAAACAGAAAGTAAAAAAAGAGGTAAAATGTACTCATGTTACCTATTAGGGGTGACTTGTGCCAAAATTTTGACTGGTTCTGCTGTGATGATTAATATTAGTTATTAACGGGAGTTTTTTCTTTCTGCTCATTAGCTAAATTTTCCTCAGGTATGTGTTTTCTTTTGGAAGAAAGCTCCTGCTAAAGTATGGGTGTAATCTGTCAACCCCTCATCCCACCAGTTTGGAATGCCAGCCAGCACTGCTCTTCAAAATTAGATAAAACTTTGTCAGCCAATGTATGGAAACTAGTGCCCTTCATAAGTTTTACTAATTACCAAAACTTGTTCATCAACAGAGAAACTCAGCAGGACAAACAATGTTGTCTTCTGGTGGATTCAATAGACAGTATTCATCTGAACCCAAGAAAGCAGTCCCATCTGCTGCTGTGGGGGCAAGCTCCAGCACTGTCACTGCTTTGGATTGTAAACCTTCAACTTCAAATACAGATGTGCAAAATAGTGGAATATGCATGAAGGAGGAGGAGACTTCATCTGAGATGGTAAGTAATTTTGTACAATTTTGTATTTCCACTTTGGACATTTTCTTGTTGCTATGTAATCAAAGCAAATTTGGCATATGTTTATCACCAAATGTCAAAGAGCATAGTTACAATGGTTGAAATAATTCTATACATGAACTTCCTCAAACAGAAAGTAAAATAAAAGAGGTAAAATGTACTCATGTTACCAATTAGTGTTGGCTTGTGCCAAATATTTTGACTGGTTCTGCTGTGATGATTAATATTAGTTATTAACGGGAGTTTTTCCTTTCTGCTGATTAGCTAAATTTTCCCCAGGTACCTGTTTTCTTTTGGAAGAAAGCTCCTGCTAAAGGATGGGAGTAATCTGTCAACCCCTCATCCCAATAGTTTGGAATGCCAGCCAGCACTGCTCTTCAAAATTAGATAAAACTTTGTCAGCCATTGTATGGAAACTAGTGCCCTTCATAAGTTTTACTAATTACCAAAACTTGTTCATCAACAGAGAAAGCTTTCATCTTCTACACTATCTACCAAAAAGTAATTGGGCACCTATGATGGTGGTTTATTTTATTATCTAATTTGAATTATTTAGTATTTAATTTGATTCGTGTGGCCTTCATGTTGTTCCGTGAGCAAGAGAACCACTTGTGAAAGACATGGCGCGTAGTGCAGAGCTATCAGACTTTGATAAGGGCATAATTGTGGACTTCCAGCTCAGTGGGCTGTCTAGCAGGGCCGTAGCCGCTAGTGGGGCAGGAACGGGGGGGGGGGGTACAGGGGTATGTTGTACCCCCTCAAATTTTCGAAGGGGGTGCTGTACCCAATAAATCTGAAAATCCCGTTGTTCCCCTTAGATAAATTCACAGACACAAGGTGCTACTGTTAAAGGAACATATTTTCAATTCGCTCAATAAAAAAGGTTTAGGTATATTGTTTATAACTTACAAGCATTATCTAATTTATCTTACTTAACTACCACAGAAATTCAAATCACTGTAAAATTATTCTACTACATTGTGCTTGCTACTATGTAGTTAGTTCATTGACCTGTGTTCTTGGAAACCTCTTTAAGGAGATGAAAATTGTGTAAAATTTCTGTGAAACGAAGGAATCAGATAAAGTTTACTCTCAGAAAATCATGCTCCAGATGAATGCTCCTTTGCGTAAGGGGGGCGGGGGGTACACTTTTCTAAAGAAGTGGTCCAGTCGATTCAAAGATAATATATAAATCTTCATTAGAAGAGTATATGACTGACCTCTTCTTTTCAATTTTTCAAATGGAATTTTCCGAAACGAAATACTTACACAAATGAGACGAGATATTGGGGGGGGGGGGGGGGTACTCCTGTACTCCATAACTTTGTAATAGGGAAAACTATACTTAAACCTATATATTAAGATATTTTTGAACATAGAGATGATACTGAGACAAGAAAAGTATGTGTTTCCTCTCAAATTTCGAAACGAGATGGAAGTAAATCTCTGCAAAATCAGAGCGAGGCGATACTTGATGTCCGAGATGATCTGGCTCGAAACTCTGGTATCATATTTGAAGAAATTGGTAAAAATAAATTTAAATCACTGTGTTAACATACCAAGCGTTTAAATTTATTGACTTCTTTTTTTCAAAATGTCGTGTATTTTGTTTACTGTAATTGCAAAGTTAATGCATTAGTAATAATTGCAAGCCTGTGCTGCCCGGTTTAATCTATTTATAATATAATTCCGTATTTCGACGTTTCACAGCATCAAAACAAGATATAAAGCAGAAAAACGTTAAAAGAAGTTTTGCTTTAATGTCATATACGTTGTGAAACTTTGAGTGGTGACACAATGTACGTGTTGCTTATACTAAACATTTCGTGGGTCAGGAAAAGATATCTCGCCTTGTAATCGAAGGGTCCAACATGCACTGAGCTTTGGATTCCATTTTAAACTGCAGATTCAGTCCCGATTAGCCCATGAAGTGGATATAAAGTACATAAAATAAGTTTTAATAACTTCTGAGTGGACACCGAAACAAAAGAAAAGCACAAACAAGAAGGATAAGGACCTCAGCACACTGGAGGGCTGCCCCGATGGCGCAGTGGTAGCGTCGTCACTTTGTAATCAAGGGGTCCCGGGTTTGGTACCCAGTGGAGGCACATGGCACAGTGGTTCGTATCCCGATTAGCCTAACAGTGCATAAAGTGGACTTAATTCACCAACTCAAACAAACTCAAACTCACCACTAGGAGACGAAATGAGGCATATATATATGGGAGGCTGAATTTTGTACCCCCCCCCAAATGAAAAACGTTCCTGCGCGACTGGTAGCCACAAAGTTAAACAGGCCTAAAGCAACAATAGCATTTGTGCTTCGTAAGTGGAAGGTGCATGGACATTGTGACAACGTTCCGGGCGACTGAATAAACTAACAAACAGAGATCTGAGAACCCTAAAACGTGAAACTGTCAAAAACAGGGCACAGCCGATGGCTACCATCAGATAGGAGTTTACGGCAACAACAGGGGCGTCAGTTCCCATTGGAAAATTGCGAACAGAAGCCCACCAACTCAGATATTCCGGAAGAGCAGTGGCACATAAGCCACATATCACCAAGGTGAATAAAGCTCAGCGAGCATCTCAGGTGGTGTTTGGACCGTGGCAACTGGACACTGGAGCAGTGGAAAGTGATTCTGTCCAGTGATGAGTCGAGATTCACATTGTTTCGGTCTGATGTGTGTGGCGGCTACCCAGGGAACAGCTTCTAACAGAGTGTATAGTGCCTACCAGGAAATTTGGTGGTGGGGGATTAATGGTGTGGGGTTGTTTCTCATACTATGGTGTGGGACCACTGGTGGTTGTTTGTGGCACAATGAACTCACAGGCATACTGTACAATACTAGACAATGAAATACTCCCAACCTTGTGGAGTTTTTACGAAATGGACCCCCCTGTTACTTCCAGGATGGCAATGCCAGGTGCCATGTTTCGGAGGCTACTATGCAGTGGTATGCCGAAAACAATGTTCACCGATTGGTCTGGCCTGCACAGAGTACTGATCCCAATCCCATAGAACACCTTTGGGATACATTGGACCGGCAGGTGAGGTCTTGGGAGATGCGGCCAAATTCCATTGTCCAACTGAGTGAGATGTTGCAACAGGAATGATGACGCATTCCAATGGACGTCCTCCACAAACTTGTCGAGAGCATGCCTGACAGGGTGGCTGCTGTTATAGCAGCAAGAGGTGGCTCCACAAGGTTCTAACAGGGTTTACACCACCAGACAATGATTTTGTACAGGTGCCCAATTACTTTTTGTTAGATAGTGTATATTCATAAAAAATAGCATACATACCCAAAAACTTGAGAAATATATTTATTATCAATGACATTTTGACCCCTTTGTAGGGGAGAAATACAGAGAAACAAGTACTAACTTTTTCCGAGAAACAGTTTTATTTGTTACTCTATTAATTTCAGTGGCCACTGCCACCATCCTCATAAGAACTTTTGCACTGTTGCTTGACATTGCTTGTGAGGATGAAATTAATAGAACTACAAATAAAACTGTCTTCCAGAAAAAATGAATACTGGTTTCTCTTTATTTATCTAATGCTCATGTGTTTTAAAAGTGTATATGTTAAATTTAACAATATCCCCTTTCTATGAAAAAATTCTATCACTGTCACCTACTTATGCATTTAAGTTTTATCAGAAGGGAGCCTCTCCTGCCTGTAAACGTTTAGGAAATGGAGGAGGTTTTCAAGTGTTTGCTTTTCAAATGTCCAGTGCTGAAAAATATTAGATATACATATATTCACAAAGAAAAGTGTTTAGTAAACAATTGAGGTAGTTGTTTTTCTCCATCAACATGTTCCAACCCTTGTGGGAAGGAAAATTATGGTATTCCATTCCAAAGAAGGAGAGGAAAATTAAAATTTTACAGAAAAATTTCTTATGTGACAAATCTCTGCAGCCCCTGTAATAAACTGATGTGAGTAAAAAAAAATGTAGTATTACTAGGTTCCTATAACCATGCAAAATTTTGTTGATAATAGTTAAATACCTCTTTTCAAGAAAGTTTTAATTCTGGAAAGTAGTACTACAGCAAAGCATGATAGTTGCCAATAAGTACCTTATCATAAGTATGCTAGGTAGATATTGTTTTCTTGTAGGTATTGTGCATAGATATATGCACTGTCACCAACCATTCTTTTAATAATTTCAATACTTGCTGAAAGGGTGGTCTTTTGTGGCATGTAAGTTGAAGTAATTAAGTTACATAGCCATTGCTTCAACGAATATCAATATTATCATTATGAACAGATAGAATCATAATTTTTTTCTATTTTGTCAAACATATTTTATTATGATCAACTAGGATACAATTTTCAGTGATACTTAGCACAATTGTAGATACATAGTAGTGCTACATTTCAGGTAAATGTGTGGCTTAGAGACTCCTCAAAAATGGGTTTCTTGAGTATATTACCCTTTTTTGCATGGAGATGGAATGTCACCATCGTACCTCCTGTGAAAGTCCCAGACATATAGATCAAATTCTAATTAATAATGACACATGTGCATGTGAAGAAAGAAGTATTCCACAACATTTTTCAAATAACCGTGCACAGTTATACTCCCTATCATGTAACAACACTGATTTCAGTCATTCTGGTTACAAAGGCATACCTCAATATGTTAGTAAGAGGATCTTTTTGTGAGGAGAATATCTCACATTTCATATTTTTAATTTATATTGAGACATGGGAGGATGTATTCACCATTAACATAGATGTGAAAGCATTTGAAAACATTTTAGTTGTTTTCAGTGCTTGTACAGTCAAAAGCAAAGATAAGAGTTGGTAAATTATCCATCACTGTTTTCATTCTTTTGTATTCTACTTCCAGTGATGTATAAAAGTGTGGAATTTTGTTGACATGAAGTAGATGTTGCCCTCTGCTTATTGACGTTGTTATTTCAATTAATGACCATTACACTGTGGAAAACAGACTGACTAAAAAATGTTGATGGACAATTTGCCTACAATTTCCTTAGCCATTGGTTGTACATACATTGTCCCTCTTCCCCTTCCTTCTTTTCAAAATTTTCACTAGGGGCGAGTAAAGGAGGAGAAATTCTAAGTATGTGTTGTAGTAGTTACCACAATTACCAGGCTTGTGTGAGGTCATGGCTTCAAGTCACAGGATTATTTTCTAGTCTGCATTAATTATTATCCTTGCACAATGTTGGAAATATACCAAGACTATTATTTTATTCCTATATTACTTTTTAGGAGAGGTCTTCAAAGTTGGCTGAATTGCCAGATGGGATTTTAGACGATGTGTGGAAGGCGATGCAGTGCAACAATTGCCTTGATATACCGGTACCTCCAGTTTTCATGTGTAGCGAAGGTCACCAGGTGTGCCAGTCTTGCAAGGCTAGAATCACAAAATGTCCATTGTGCAAGAAACCTATAATGGAAAGAAGAATTCGTGTGCTAGAATCTGTGATTGAAACCATGCCTCTGCCATGCCCAAACAGGGAGCATGGGTGCCGAGATGTTTTCTACCTGGCTGATAGGAATAATCATGTTTTGTTTTGCAGATACAAGCCTTAAAATGATTGTGCCTTAAGACTTGTATGATGTGTTTAACTTGTTGTGTGTGTTTGTAAATATGAATTATGAAACTGATAGATTTCAAGTATTTGCTACTTCTGAAAATTATTTTTGGACAGTGTGCAACTGGAAATCATAAGCTCAGAATAATAGTAAACAATATTAAAAGTTTATCTAGAAGTTGGGCTGATGATGTCTCACATGAGAGGTAATAATTGTATACACTTGTTAGCAAGTATGTCAATGGAAATACGTAGCAAGGTACAGTGTTTGTAGGAAGGATTGGGGTTTTGTATGGAACATCTTTTGGTGCCATGGTCCCTTTTCATATTTCCCAAGGATGAGTTGCAGTGATGTTGGGGTGTGTTAGTTCATGTGATATGAGTATGTTATGGAACTTGTATGTTGTTACAAATAAAGCAAACAAATAAAGTACTGATCTCAAACGTACAGCATTGTGGTTATATGTTTTTACCTAATTCCACAATTGTGTGTATATTCATCTTCAACCAGTCTCTTCTTCAGTGGTGGGACAGTAAGTCTTGATTTTCACAACACACCCACATGAATTTTTATTTTTTCCAAGTGTGGGTATCACCAGATATTTTCATGTGAGGGTGGGTTGGGACATTGACATGAAATTGAATAGGAGAAATAATAATAATAATAATCAAATAATGAACTACTACTAATAATAGTTTCTTCTTATTATTTTGATACACCGAATGGGTATGTTGTTATGTTTCGTTATACAAGCTCTTACATCTGTCATTCAACAAGAATCTATGAAATTTTAGTCATAGAGTTTATTATGTTTCGCTTCTTGTATTTAAAAAAACTATCATTTTTGAATTTTGAAAGTAGATTTTCCTCGATTTCAGGCTTCTGTAGGTTTCGAACATGTACTCCCTATTTGTTAAATTAGCATATATCTGACCATAAACACAGCCATTTTTATGAAATAGTACTGTTGTGCAGTAGGTTGGATGACACAAATGATTTTGGAAGATGACAAATATGAAAAGCAATAAACAACATTTTTTTATTTGGAATTTTGGATGGACCCATGCACTATAACTGCAGCTAATAAACGAGAAATAATTAAATTGCAAAATATTAAAAAAAGATGTTTGTTAGGATTTAGTGATGAGTGGCAACACGTTCAGCAATGATCAACATTGTATGATGTAACATGTTACTTTTCCAATCATTGCTGCTGTTGGCAGCTTTTTTGCAGTAACTATTGTTATTCATAAGATAGTTTTGTATTTTTTATAGTACTCTTTGACCTTTGGATAATTATTATATTGTGTTTCATTATACAATTTTAATTTAGTTTCTCAAGATTTTCCTATGCCTTGAGTTATTTACAAAGATGAAGTGCCTTTTTTAAAATTGTGTTTGTAAGTTCTTTTCGGAAAAGCTGCATTGAATTAATATTTGACTGCGTTCATAAAGAGATTCATGGGCGTCCGGAAGGGGGGGCAAGGGGGGGCCGTGGCCCCCCCTGGAAAATGAAAGTCAACCAAAAAATATGTATTTCACACATATAATTTCATTTTAGCCATAATAATTTGTGTTAATTATTGCATGAACACCATAAATTCATATTTAAGCAATATTTTTTTAGGGAACAACACTATTTTTGGGAAATTTTGCCTTTAATTTGCCCCCCCTGGAAAAAAATACCTTCCTTGCCCCTCCCTGGAAAAAAATCCTGCGGACGTCCATGAAGAGATTTACCATTTTCTTTATGTCCTCTTCATTAATTACATCATCCAAATTCTCTGTCATTATTGAGAACATGAAGTAACCAGTGTTTTCTTCATTAGGTTCTCCATTCTTTTGGAATTACACATTCATTTTTAATTTCACTTACAGCTGGTTGATGAAAGGATATGAAAACTGCATTTTGGTGAGATAAAATATTGTTTTAATTATGTGTGGTGTATTAAAAGAAATCTTTGTTCACTATTATTTGATCGATACAGAATTTTGAAGTGGGTGTGGTGTTAATTCTTGTCAGTGTAATTATTGTTGCTACAAGATTACATGAAATTAATATTGCATTTAGATTATCTTTATGGGGATTATCTGTTGGGAAATCTATATTCAGATAACTGCAAATTATGATATGTTTATTGTTTTGTAATGGTAACAAGGATTTTCTAAGGTAATTTCTAATTTTTTTGGAAACACATGTATTAATACATCTCCATCTGGTGTTCTGTCTATGTTAACTATTAATTGATTGATTTGGTTTACTTTACTTCGCTTTTTGTGTCACTTTTGGCTAATTTGCAAACACGGGGAATGAGTGATGATGTGATGAAATTGATGAATGAACACTCAAAAACATCCATGCCCAGGCCAGGATTCGAACCTGGGTGTTAAATATTAAAATGTCTGTATTTTGTATTTTTATTTTGACTACCGCATCTTCAAAATTGTATTCTTCATTTAAATTATTTGTTTTGATGATGTTTTCTGATGATATGGAGTTGCAGACTAGTATGGGTCTCTCCCTTACTTATGTTTCTTTCTGAAGTCAATGCCAGTGAAAACCCGGAATATATAATGAAGATACTTCTTGCTCCTTAAACCAGTGTTCTGTGATACATACAATCTGCAGTTTGTTTCTTCAAGTTTCTAGTGACAGACCGAATTATATGACTTCAGAGTCACATTCGATTCTTTCTTTTACATGTGCACACTGCTTTTCTAGCATGTCATTGAACACAAGAGTAGGATAATAAAGCTTGAAAAATTAGTACAGGCCAAATGAATGTGTTCATTAGAGAGAAGCGACATCGAAAGTTTCGAGCTGGTCAATCTTATGGAGAAATTACTCAAATAGATTGGTTTGTTCACCGCGGCTTGTGTCCATGTCGGCAAGACGTCTGGTTCTTAAGGTGGATTCCTAGGTTCAATTCCCCGCATGGTCAAAGGATTTTTTTTTCCAAATTGGGTGCCACAAAAACTATTTCACCAAGTCACAGCTTCATACTTTGTTACCAGATCGTTATAAGAGAAATGTAGGACATGCTGTCCCAAAATGTAGGACATTAAGTCAAAATGTAGGCCACAAAACATTCACAATAAATTATACATATTTCTATAGAACACGTTAGAAAGTAATTGAAAAATGACACTTTTCAGTTTTGAAAAATGAATTCTAAATGAATTTTTAAATGCAAAATTTCAAAACTTGCAATCACACTAAACAATGCACCTCTTACTATGTGATTTAAGTGGTATCTCTCAGAGAAGCCAATTTCTCTCAAAATTTCAGGTTTAGTCAAAATGTATTTATGTGAGAGTGAATAGTCAAACTCTTTGAAATTGTAGGGACCAGTGCCAAGCAATTTACAGACATTATGAAAAAAAAAATCATTTCTCTTGTGAGTCTGTTGTGCTGATGGTAATGAAAGTACTCTCTCAATATTTGCATTATGACCTGTAATAACAAACAAATATTCAGCAATTACCATAATTTGAAATGGTTCCAGAAGTTTCATCTTTGGGTAGTTTCTAGTTCAATAACAGGGTGTCTACCAAAACAACAAACCCACAATTCTTGACTTTTCTTGACTTTTTCGATGTTTTTCTTAACGTTTATTAATTGGACCCCTACCTAAATAAGTTGAAATTATTAATTAAGAAAATAAATATTTATATAATGAAAACCCCTATCAGAGGGCCAGTTAACATGAAAACTGATACTGTATTTACGAAAAGAATTAGACCTGTTTTATCTATTAATGCATCCTCCACTGTTTTTGGCAGACTAGCAAGGCTTTGGTGTTTGGACTTACAGCCAGTATAATCTTATATGGTGCTTGTGTCGGTTGTTCCTATAATATGTTTGTGACTGTTTCTTCATCCATCTTATCTTGGCACCATTGATCCTCATCTTCGCTATTAGCCAAAGGGACAATAAAGTGAAATAAAATAAATAAGTCAATCTGGAACACAAGAATAATTTATTGCCTTTTTATTGACTTCTTGACATACTTGTTGATTTCTGTACTTTTTCTTGATTTCCATGACTTTCTTGACTGTAAGACACCCTGAATAACTTTGTTCTCTACGTCCCTGCTTTACCATCAAAATATTGAATAAGAATGGGAAACATCTTATTTCATCAGCATGGGTGAAATTAGAATGCGAGGCCTCAATTTTAATGATGTGGTCCGGGGATTCATGCCTCCAGGTTACGTTGCCTTTAGGATAGGTGAACCTAACCTACTCACCAACTTTGGGCTTGACTGAATTTGCAAGTGTACCTGGCTATGCAACCTGGACGTACTTATCCCCGTGCAGCTTTACACTGTCCTCCTATGACCATATGCATGGAGGATGTCCCCAGCTGACCAGCATCCATTCACAGGAATTATTGCTGGTTTGTCATAGGGACTTTTAGCCTATCTAAGTCACCCCCTCCATGTAGGACTGCTTTGACGGGGCAAGGGGGCTTAGTAAGGAGGCCATTTTCATCTCATCTTTTCACGCATTCTTCACATCCATATCTCATGTTTTCACCATTCCATAACAACATTCATCTCCATATCTTTGACCTCCATATAACTAAGGGTCCTGCTAGAGGAGACAACCTTGATAAAAAAAACCTATCCCAAGGTGTTTGTTACACGTGCCGATGGAACAGTGTTGGCTGCAGGGGTAGGTGCAGTCGCGAACGTGGCCTCGGGGATTTCGGTTTGGTCCTCGAGTAGCCTTCATTTTTGGGGGTAGGCCTTCCTCGGCATAGAGGGCATGTCGAGGCGACAATTTATGGACCCTCCTATATAAAATTATTTTGTATATGGGTACAAAAAACAACTCAAACGGGGGGAAACTCCCAAAACGAGCGCGGCCTTCGAGCCCACTTCAATTGTTGGAAAAGACAAGTAACGTGCCACGTTATCTTGTGATTAGTATTGTGCAGAAGACCGAGAGTAACGATGAATCTGCAACAACCAAAAAAATGGAGCTACTACATTAAAGGACTTGTCACCGTTTCTGATCAAGAAACAGCGAGACTACCCCGCTGGTTCAAACATACTAGAAATAAAAAAGCTGAGAAACGGGAGTCTACTTATCCAGACCAGCACAGATCGCCAGACCAACAACCTTTTAAAGTTAAGATCTTTGGGCAACTTCCCTGTTAATGTTGAACCCCATCGTCAACTTAACAGTAGTAAAGGTGTGATTCGCCACTGGGATCTGCTAAATGCTGAGGAGGAAGAGATTCTTGAAGCACTCTCAGACCAACATGTGACTGCAGTGCAGCGAATAAAGACGCGAAAGTCCGGAGAACTTCTACCAACTGCTTCAATTATACTGACTTTTCAAACGACCACTCTCCCAGATAGGGTACGGGCTGGATATTTGAGACTGAAAGTCCGGCCGTACATCCCTAACCCGATGCGATGTTTCAAATGCCAGCACTTTGGGCACACTCAACCTTCCTGTAAGGCCACTACCGCCCTTTGTGGTAAGTGTAGTCTTCCTGATCATGGGACCGAACCTTGTTCTTCTGGTCGCAAATGCATTAATTGCCAAGGCGAGCACCCAGTCTTGCATTGTGACTGCCCCTCTTTCCAACAAGAGAAGAAAATCAGCGGCGCGATTCACGAACTGTTAGTAGTCCGATATGTAGTCTAATATGTAGCCACGTCAGGCTTGTGGTCAAATTTGTAGTCATTTCCTGAATTTGCGATTCTTGAAACTGTCTACAGCGGTCTACAGGCTACAGTCGACTACATATCGGGCTACAGTTGTAGACAGTTCTTGTAGGACCCTTTTTAACCCTCCTAGAGCGGGCTACAGCAAACTACATTCGTCATATTCTGTGTTTGTGTATGACATCCAACTTCAAAGAAGAAAATAGAGCTACCAAAATGGCCCATAATCTGTGTTTTCACGTTTTCGAAAAGCAGAAGGAAATGACAGTGGGCATTTGTGTGTACTTAAAACACATCTTAGAGATATCGGAAATCCTTTTTCTGTTTCGAAAATATGTTCATAGTAATTTGTCACTGAACAGGAGGTGCCGGATTGATCAAAATTGTGGAACCTCATTTTCCCAACAAAAGGATTGTTTCTCTCAATTTCCTGTAATCCAAGTTAGTAATAATAATAATTATCCATATCTTGCACTAATTTATATGAAAATACACTTCCACGAGCAGATTAAGTTTGGTAGGCATAATTTGTTAGCACCTCTTTGCAGGCATTCCTGCTCGTGCACAATACATTTCAAAACATAATTTATCTTGTAATTAATACTTTGTGCAACTTTTAACTGTGCTAATTAGTTCCTCCAAGTTTCTAACTTACTCCCACAATCATTTCCAGTTTTGTAAACACTTCCTAATACTCCTATAAAATTTGTGAAAAATCATGAAACATTGGGAACTGTTACCTAGGATTTCATGCGATTTGAAAACAACAATTTCATCTTCTACAGACCATAAATAATAACCACTCATTTTGAATCTTATGCATCCCATAAGCCATGCCAAAATCGTAATTATACGGAAGTCAAGCCCCAACAGTATGCAGTTTGGTTTTGTACGAACGTGCTTGCAGGCAGACGGATGAGAAGAAGCAGCACAAACTTAAGTGAAAAAAAAATGTGCATAGGTTATCGATGGCTGTAACAGGACAAAAGTAAATAGTGAAAACATTTCTGAAAATAAATGAAAACTCTTGATAGGCTACTTAAGGTTGCTAAATCATACAAACGCATGCATCGAAAATGTTCACAGTACACACACCATTTATCATAGCAGCCTATATTTTTGCCAGTTATGTACAATTGTTGTGATGATGTTCTTATGATTGTTATTTATCCATGCCATTCCATTCGCCTTCTCAATTGCCAGCGATGTGGTTAGCACATCGTGCTATGATGCTAGGGGTCCCGGGTTCGAATCCTGACCTGGGCATCCCATGTAGCACACAAAGGTTGGGCCAACGTTGGTAAATGGTTACAAATTTTTTGTGCCAACGGTTGGCGAACTGTTGGTGATGTAGGCCTTGCCATCAATCTCCCAACCAACTATTTCCCAACGTTGGCCCAACTACAATGGAAAAACTTTGCCAACCATCTCCCAACCAAATCAATTTCCCAACGTTGGCCCAACTACAATGGAAAAACTTTGCCAACCATCTCCCAACCAAACCTATTTCCCAACGTTGGCCCAACTACAATGGAAAAACTTTGCCAACAATCTTCCAACCAAATCTATTTCCCAGCATTGGGCTAATACAGTGGAAAAACTTCCCAACCATTAATACTCAAACCAAAAACCAACATGCCAATGTTAATACTTTTGGCAAGTTTCTTTATAATATTAATAAATATTTTACAAACAATTGCATCATTTCTTGTATGTATAAAAATTTATTAAGATTATATTATTAAGACATTTTCAAACACTGGAGAAGAATACAAGGAATGATAAAAAAAAAAACTTATGTATTTATCATTATAAAAGTAAAACATTTCTTAGCGGAGCCAATAAGCAAAACGAATTTTACATATACTATAATTACCGTCATACATTACAAAAAAAGTAGCAAGATGCTATTGTATTTATTGAAGGAAAAAAGGTGCAAGAGGTTGACAATTTAGGTGTCAATGAACACAATGTCATTTCAATAGAATAGCTTATTATTACAAAATGGAATACATCCAAATGCTGATGTGTCAGCGAAATCTGCTGTAAGAATATACTTTTTATGTAAATAACTTGAGGATACAATAACTCTGTTCTTACATTCTTTTAACTTAAACATAAACAATCTACTGCTTGGAAGAGGTGAAGTGAAAATGTCCAATTTGTTTATGAAAATGTTCAATTTAAATTATATGTACAAACCATCATTACTACAATCCTTTTCAATGGAGTTTACAACAACAACATCACCCACCATCTTTCATTAAGAAGCAATCATCAGGTGAGGTTGTTCCCACAATACAATTCTCATTTTCATTCAAAAGTATAGATGTGATAAAGTCAAATGAACTTGTAGTCTGAACAACAGAACCACTTTGAATTATGTCTGTAGATCCTGAAACAGAAGGGACTTCAATTCACTCATTATAATTTCTGCAGCTTTAGAAATGATTCGTCTCTCATATCTTGCTGAAAAAGTATCACCAGTCTTTACTTGTTTACTTATTTCTTGATGTTCCTGCAGTTGCCTTTTTCTTTCTACATTACTCCCGGCTGCCATTTCTATCATTGACAAAGCGGAACCAGCTTTGTATCACTGAGTGTATTTCATAATCTGATGCATTTGTTGTACATGAATTCCTTCGAACTGAAACTAGAAACAATTCAAACTGTTAGATCCATGGATGAACTCAAATGTAACATACCATATGATATGTGTACTTGGGCCTATCTTTAGTATGAGGATTAAACTTATTCCCTGTCCCATGAAAGGAAACTAATATTCACATATTATCCATGTGGGGTGACATTAATCCTTCACATCTAGACAGTTACTTATACTATATGCATGGACGTCCGCAGGATTTTTTCCAGGGAGGGGCAAGGAAGGTATTTCTTTCCCAGGATAGGGGGCAACAAGGCACATTTTCCCCAAAAAATAGTGTTGTTTCCTAAAAACAAATTGCTCAAATTTGAATTTATGGTGTTCATGCAACAATTAACAGATATTATTGTGGCTAAAATGAAATTATATGTGTGAAATACATAATTTTTGTTTGACTTTCATTTCCGGGGGGGGGGGGGGGCATGCACCCCATCCGGAAGCCTATGACTATATGGTAGGGAAAGGATGAGAAAGGAATTACAGAGATTTGCCACAATATTCATTTCGTGTGAGTCATGTAAAACTGCATGGCTAGCCTGGCCTCATCTGAGATCTAACTCATTACCTTCTGAATATAAAGTGAAAGCTCAACTAACTGAGCCAGGCTTGCTGAAATGTGACAAATGAGTTTGCACTTATGAACACTGTTCTAGTAAAAGCAGAATACTTCAGTGTTACATGAAATAATATTAGTTTTTCCTATTAAGTAAATAAGACAGCTGAAGTAAAAAAATATATATACCAAAAACAATGGTAAAATTAAACAACAAATAAGTTTTTTTTTAAATAAAAATGTTTCTTCTCAGAATACATTTTTGAAATGTCCTTATTAGAGGATTTTTAAAGACTTATGTAAAAGAATGCTTAATGTTAATACTAAATGTTCCAAAACTTTCCATCATGTACATTATTTGGATTTTACATCAACAAGTAATGGCCCTACAGCCAAATTTAGTTACAATTGAAAAAAGAAAATAAGAACAGCCTTCTAACTTACTTGGTACAAGTTCCAATAATTTCAAATGTCGGAGGTATTTTGTTGTGTTCTCCAGTCCAGTTATGACTTGCTGCCAATGCATTAGAAAATATTTTATCCAGAATTCTTCACTCAATTTGATGTAGGTTTTTGCCTCCAATGAAACTCATGTGATTCCTACAACGAAACATTAATTCAATCAAGAAGCACTGACTGCACTGTGGGCGATACAAGGTACACATTTTATCGTAAAATTTCAATCTCCGGGAAACGTATTTCTTCAATTTTACAGAACGGAACTGAGTTTCTGTACACTTTTGAAAGGTCATGGAAGTGTTTTCTTCCATCGTTCAATTTATTTGGCCGGTAAATCATGTATTTTTCTAGATTAATGTTTGTCTCTCTGATGCACAAAAGCTGTTGCCTCTATTTCCTTCCACTACATAAACCAGATGTTGTGAGCATTTCATGACGTAACCCCCGGTCAGTGTTTCCAACCACACATATTTGTAACTATGTTAACGTTACATAACCTATGTAAATCTGCATCTTAATGTGCATGATTTTTGAGTATGTTAACCTAACAAAGTTAATGTAACGTAACTAATGTAACCCTTTTTTTAACTATGTTAACCTAACCTACCGTAACTAAGATAACCCTTCTTTTAACTAGGGAAGTAGTTATTTTTTGGTTAGGAAGGTTGGAAACACTGCATACCCACTGACGATAGACAACGTTAGTCAAGATTTGCCCACCATATTGTGTGTAACGCAAGCGAAAAAGGAACGAACAATAATTACTCGATATGTGCAAAATTGAAATTATTTTCGTCAAAAAAGCAAAATCCCACCTTAAAGAATCTTTAGCAATGCATAATAGGTAAGTACAAATGTGAAAAATAACAAAATAAACGAATTTGAGACGTCTCCCGGAGATCGAAATTTTTATGAAAACTGAAATACTTCAATTTGCATGATTTTTTCAGTGAAACCTATATTGAAGTAAAAGAAGCACATGGAGTTTAGAATGTAATTGATCTCTCTTAAATTACAACATACCACTTTGAGCTACAGTCAATTATGCTGAAAATGTTAACTGCTCGATTAACACAAAAAAAAGTTTGACATTAATGATTTCACTCACGGAAATATGTCAACTTACCATCTGCTTCATGTGCTCAGAAGAAGAAAGTAACCACTCTTCCACCCTCTGAATGTCATCCTCTGTTTGACAAGGAAGCTTTTTAGATTTTCAGGCAAGGGCTAATTTGAGGATATCAATGTTGGATTCAAATTTTCCAAAATAAGCTTCTGATTTTCATGTATTTCTAACAGTCTATTCTCAATTTTTGCCCGATGACGTGAAATAACAGATAAACTACTCCCATGAAACTGGCAATTTGCAATTCTCTTGTCTGACCCAGATGTATTGTAGAGCCGAAGTTGCTTTGCCTTCACCTAGAATGAAGATGCCAGTAAAAGTAAAAGATCAATCTCTTGCAATCAGTACAATATACATATTACAAATTGAAACAGGAAAATAGCTACAGTGTGTCGTTGTAGAGTTACAAACATGTTAATGTTTCTTCTTTCTATTGAAATGACATTGTGTTCATTGACACCTAAATTGTCAACCTCTTGCACCTTTTTTCCTTCAATAAATACAATAGTATTGAAGTTGTAAGGAAGATCAGAAAATGAAATGTGTTGAATACAAGTGAAACTCCCATGATAAATATTTTTATTCCAGACTATATAATCAGGAGCTAAGTATTGCAAAAAGAAACTGATTAGCAGGTGTAGTTAGAGATTGGTTACTTCATCACAATCTCCAGACTAACAATTGAATATTTTGGTGGAGCAGGAAAAGTTTTTATAATATGTAAAGAGAAACTATGATGTTACAAACATGAGTTTTTCCTGTTACGCATATGTATTATATACAAAAATGGCTTACCATGCGAAATAACAATATTTTAAATATGCATTGTTATATTCGTAAATTACACAAACAGCAAGGTAATGTTGCAAAATGTTAACCCCTGACATACCTAACATTGCTACATAATGTTCAGTATATGTTGTGACAACGTTGTCAACCAAAGTTGCAGCAACGTTGAAAAAAATGACCCTTAAACGTTGACACAACGTTTCACAACGTTGTATCAACATGCATTCAACGTTGTAACAACGTTAGGTATGTTAGGGGCTAACGTTGTGGCAACATTACCTTGTTGACTGGGTACTCTGTGATTGCCGACATAGTTGTTAGACAAACTTATCGCATGCGGACTTCTTGTTTGTGTTTCTTTGGACTAATTCCAACCATTTACACTTGTGTTTACATTTGAGTTAAAGTTCACCTTCGGAGCCAATCGAATGTGGCAGTACAGCCAAAGTAAAGTTTCAGAAAATCACACTCTACAGTGCTGCTTACCACTAAAGTTTTTCACCACAAGCAGGGGATTTTGTGACTTTACGAGTGAAAGAAAACAGTTATAGGAAAACTTTACATTGCAATTATTAACGCAATGCAGTGTCCAATATTACATTCAAACGGCAGGGGAAATTTTCTGACAAAAAAGTGTCCAAAAATCAGTATTCCATAACCAATCTAAAAATAAAAAACTGACTCAGTTTCTTCACTTGGGGAAAAGCTCACATTTATTTGAAACAGATGCTGGTTCAATTACCCCATCCCATAGCATAGCATAACAGCAAAGTCGACATTCACCAAGATGACTCAGGTTCGAATTCGCCTGGATGTTCGTTGCAGTTGTTCCTTTATAAATTTTCATATCATAATTTACCATCATCATCGTGATTAGCCAAGATTGGTAGAAAAGCAACTCTAAATAACAAAAATTAAATCAAATTGAGATTCAAATTGCGGACGGGACAAAATAAACAATCCAAAGCAATAGGGGTGTCTCTCTTTCTGTGACGGACCGAATTACATGACTCCAGGATCACATTCGATTCTTTCTCTTACGTGTACACACTGCTTTTCTAGCATGTCATTGAACACAAGAGTAGGATAATAAAGCTTGAAAAATCAGTACAGGCCGAATAATGTGTTCAAAGAGTATAATTAGAGAGAAGCGACATCGAAAATTTCGAGCTGGTCAACCTTATGGAGAAATTACTCAAATAGATTGGTTTGTTCACTGCGGCTTTTGTCCATGTTGGCAAGACGTCTGGTTCTTAAGCTGGATTCCTAGGTTCAATTCCCCACATGGTCAAGGGACTTTATTTATTTATTTATTTTCAAATTGTGTGCCACAGAAACTATTTCACGAAGTTTGAATTATTTTTTTTTTTGGATTTGAATTTAAAATTTTGGGTGCATCAGCACTAAGGCTATTTTGCACCCATCACATTATATGGGGTCCAGCCCCTTATCATTACACATAACAACTCTAACGTTGCAGAACTAAAATCATAAAATATTAAAATCTTCTGACTTTCGTTAAAAGCAGAGGCTGTAAAGGAGCACTCAGCACAAATAAGGACAAAACACAGGACAACACAAACAAAATTATACTGGCTATGGGGCCAGTCGCCAGAGCCTTGTTAGTCTGCAGTCCAGGGTGTACTATGTGGAAGTGAGGTTAACTATTGGGTGCACTATGTGGAAGGAGCACCCATTACACTCCTATTTCACCAAGTCACAGCATCATACTTTGTTATTGTTCATGTGCAAAGGAAAAAAAAATATTGAAACGATTACACTTTCGGTGTTTGTGACATAAATTTGAGTGTGGAAGTTATTTTTCTTTATTGTATTGTCACTAAAACCCCATGTCTATAACAACGACTGCTTCAATCTTCTAGTATTATATCTCGGTGGAAGATGAAACGTTAATCTTCAATGAAACAATTTCAGGGAAATTAAGGGCAAATATTTTGGATTTCATCAGTAAGTTTTCAAAATGTGTTCCATTATTCACGGCACAACAAATTGTCAGACTAAATACTTTCACCAGTATTTTATTTCATCAAGTACTTCCTATATTTCACACATTGCCAATGTTTTGTAGGTAAAATCAATGGCACTAAGCATAAATAAAATTACCGTAATAGTGTTTATGAAGAGAGTCATTCAATCTAACTGGTTAACATACTAAGCATAGGGATTTTGCACAGGTTATATATATATATAAATATACACACAGAGAGAGAGAGAGAGAGAGAGAGAGAGAGAGAGAGAGAGAGAGAGAGAGAGAGAGAGAGAGAGAGAGAGAGAAAGACTGAAAATAACAACCAAAGCAAACAAGCACTAAATTGAATGTTCATGCAAACCAAGTAACTGTATTACATATGAACCAAAACTGAACCTGAAGAAATAAATATTTTTTGAGGAAAACCAAAGGAAATACTGAGGTGGGAGAACATTTCTAATCACCTTACTATTTACTTTGCACCTGGCAACCATTTTTGTGGTAAAAGCTTGGAAATATCCGAGTAGGCACAAGGAACATTATGACGTACTACCCATGATGCACCATTTTTATGCGCACAAGATTAAAATACTTATTTTGTGGAATGTTGAAGAGTGAAAGAATAAAAATGCAATAAAAATGTCAAAAATTTCATTTCACGCTGTTTGACCTTTTCAACATAATAATGTGTTTAACCCTCTCAAGGAAATGAAATATTCTACATGCTTATAGCCTGCAGAAATGTGTTATTGTGAAGAAAAGTATATCAGTTACTTTAACATGAAGCAGAACAGCCTGAAAGTTTTGTGCCAAGTGAATGTAGCACCTAATATGACATATCACAACAGCAGTTATACATTGTTAGATTAGGAGGTTTAGGTTTGGGGCTGATAGCAATTTTTGATTTGTTGTTTAGATATTTGAGTGTGCATACAACCGGTTTTTACTAATAACAAGAGGTGAAACTACTTCGTCGTTGCAAGTTTTTACTTATGCTGACCATATTTTGGGATTAGATATCTCCGTTATTTGTGTTTTCCACATGCTGGAAATAATTTTATATTACGTAAAACATGAAACTCATTCGTTTTAAAAAAAAACATAAAGCAATTCTCGAGGGAGTACAGTAGAACAAAGGACCCCATAATGTAATAAGATGCAGTATGTGATAGAAACTAACACGGTACACGTTGCACTGCTACGCCAGTAGCTTACAATCAAAAGGTAAATTGTTATAAAGATTATCTTAACTGTTGGGGAAATGTCTGCTTGGCCCAGATCACCTAACCCGAGGATCGAACCCAGGTTGTCCGTATGGTAGTCAAGATGCTAGCCTATATCAACTGAGCTATCGCACCTATGTTAACGTAAAACACGCTTGCACCACTTGTGATGTATTGTATTTTATATTCAGCATGATCAGATATTACATATTTGCATAAAACAAAACCACCTCAAAATTTGCATATTCTGTATTTATATATTTCTATAATTTACACTTGCTACTTAACAACATTTAACATCAATACTGTTACACTTACCAGCAAATGTAGGTATCACGGTTTCAAATCCCCAAAATCGAAAATCTTCGATCCCTTTTTTTCGGGATCCGCCAATTTTCTTTTTGTCACACTTGCCAGTACAAACATCAGGTTTGTTTCCGATAAGCAACAAATATGTTTCAGTGTAACAAGAGATGGTCCCTGGGGCACAATGCATCTTTCGGTGAAACGAAATAAGGTGAAACAAGTAGTTTTCTTAAGGGAACTCAAGGAGAGGAGGAGACGAGAAGAGGGGAGTTTAGAGTAGAGTAAAAGAGAGAACATGAGAACCACTAAAAACATGAACGTAATGTTCATATTTATAAGAATCATCCAATTTTTCTCCACTTCTCAGTTCGTTGAAACGGAGGTTTTGTTATTTAACATTTCTCCTGCCCCCATCGTTAATTCCAAACAGAATAATTATGTTTCACACTGCATGGACAATGAACACAATGGGATATGTCTAAAACTTATGAAAATTTTCTTCCACCGGAGAGGTTTGAACCTACAACCATCAGGTTGACAATCTACAACAATAACCACTACCCTACAAATTTTCGTTCTTGAAAATAGCTAGGAGGAGCTGACCAATTTGAAATGTAGATGCAACACTCCTCCTACATGTAATGTGTAAAGAATACTTGTTCGTAACAAAGGAAACGAAGGTAGTACGAATCGGCGCAACCATTTAATGGATAATTGCACGTGATGAAAACTTTTCATTCGATATTTGCGGAGGGATCCTTGCATTGAACTGGAGTGGGTAAAGGGATAAAATTAGTATGTCCTCAATTACCACAAATATAAATAGTTATTTCATTAATATTTGTCAATGTCTTTGAAGCCGTACAAAATTTTGGTAAGAGTTTCATAATTCACGATCTTATACGTAAAAGTATCCCTTTGAACGTGTGCCAATTTATTTATTTGTTTCATTTTTTTTTAGTAAATTCCAGATGCAGAACAATGTAGCTACTTTACACAAGGTTTACACAAGGCATTTGATCTGTTGCAGTATCACAGGAAGAGTGAGTCTCTATATATTTTCCATTATAATGTCCAACCACAATAATAAGTTAGAATAGCTACCAATATTCTGGTTTCTCTTCATCACTTCGTTTTTTTCTCGAAGATATCTGCTAATACAAGAAAAGCAATTCAAAATTAAAATAGAAGTTCAACTACATGGATATTCAATGACATTTACAATATTGGAGTGACTGAATATATAAAAATTGTTGTTTGAATGGAAAGCAAAGGCGTGGTGTAGCACTTAGACTTCTCGACTGAAGATATAGCGGTCTCAGGTTCGAGTCTCCGTACGACTTCTTGTTTTTTATAATTCGTCTTTTATTAAACAAGAGCATTGTAACATTATTTGTAATAGCAGTGTAAAGTAGCTACATTGTTCTGCATCTGGAATTTAGTTAAAAAATGAGACAAATAAATAAATTAACACATGTTCAAAGGGATACTTTTACGTATAAGATCGTGAATTATGAAACTCTAACGATAATTGTGTACTGCTTCAAAGACATTGACAAATATTAATGAAATAACTATTTATATTTGTGGTAATTTAGGACATACTAATTTTACCCTTTAACCACTCCAGTTCAATGCAAGGATCACTCCGCAAATATCGAATGAAAAGTTTTCATCAGGTGCAATTATCCATTAAATGGTTGCGCCGATTCGTACTACCTTCGTTTTCTTTGTTACGAACAAGTATTCTTTACACATTACATGTAGGAGGAGTGTTGCATCTACATTTCAAATTGGTCAGCTCCTCCTAGCTATTTTCAAGAACAAAAGTTTGTAGGGTAATGGTTGTCGACCTCAGTGGCGGAGTGGTTAGCAGAGCGCGCTACAAAGCCAGGGGTTCCGGGTTCGAGTCCCAGGTAAGACATGGGTATTTGTGTTTTGTCCAGATGATAAGAAACTGAGAAATTGTAACAATTGAAAAGTGTAAAAGTGAGAAAAAAGTGTGAATGGTGGGGGATACCTCCATGTAGGGGGTATTTCCTTTAAAAAAAAAAAAGTGGTTACCGTTGTAGATTGTCAACCTGATGGTCGTAGGTTCAAACCTCTCCGGTGGAAGAAAATTTTCATAAGTTTTAGACATATCCCATTGTGTTCATTGTCCACGCAGTGTGAAACGGAATTATTCTGTTTGGAATTAACGATGGGGGCAGGAGAAATGTTAAATAACAAAACCTCTGTTTCAACGAACTGAGAAGTGGAGAAAAATTGGATGATTCTTATAAATATGAGCATTACGTTCATGTTTTTAGTGGTATAATCGCAGGTATAATCAAATATCTTACGTGCCAGATTTTATCTAGCTGTGAACTCTGCCAAAAAGCATTTCGCACCAATATAATACATTCTGCAATTCATTTTTAAATATTATTGAATGTTTCATGTCGATACTTTGATCAATGCTTCAATTATTGACGCTGAGACGATATTTTCTACAAATACCTCATCTCTTCTCTCGTCTCCTTTCTCTTCTCTCCTTCTCCTTCTTCTCCTCTGTTTATATGTCATATCGCCTTCCCTCTTGTTCTCGCATTTTGTCTCCACCCCATTTTTCTCCACTCCTCTTATCTCATCTCCTGTCTTAGATTCTCACTCCACTTCACTCTTCTCCTCTTCTTTTCGTTCTTCTCATGTTCTCTCTTTTACTCTACTCTAAACTCCCCTCTTCTCGTCTCCTCCTCTCCTCTCAAACCTCCTCTTCTCCTCTCCTCTCAAGCCTCCTCTTCTCCTCTCCTGAGGCCTCCCCGATGGTGCAGTGGTAGCGTCGTCGCCTTGTAATTGAGGGGTCCCAGGTTCGATACCCTGTGGAGGCACATAGTGGTTCGGATCCCACTTTAAACTGTAGGTCCAGTCCCGATTAGCCTTTCTGTGCATAAAATGGACTTAAAACAACAATTCAATCAATTCAATCAATCTTCTCCTCTCAACACTTTCCCCCCCTCTGCTCCTCTTTACTACATTTTCCTCATCTCTCCTCGCATCTTTTCCCTTTCTCCTCCTTACTTCTATCCACATCTGTCCTATCTTTTCTTCACTCCTTTATTTTTCCTCTTCCCCTTTCTCTCTCTCTTTTCTCCTCTTATTTGTTGTCCCTTTTCGTTTCCTCTCTCCTATTTTCCTTTGTGTAGACTCATCAGCTATGAAATACTAGAACATCGATTTTCTTTCTTTCAGGAAGTATTTCTTATTTGAGACAAATGTAATACTGATAATTTTTTTAGAGTTTTATAAAAATAATACTTGGTTTTATTTCTTTCGCGTATTTCATAAATATATATTGCGCATATTTCAACCCTGAAATTGAGCCTCACTCTACACGCAACCCACCAGCGCTTTACTTAATTTGGGTTGCCTAGTTTCAAATCTCGTTGTCCTAAAACTTTTGAGAGACACTGTACCATATATAGTACAGTATAGTATATAGTATGTAAATTCATAGCATTTCCAACATTTCTGGTGTTCTTTATATTCCTTTTGTCCTTGTGTTTCGACGTCTTGGGCCTCCCCGAGGGCATAGTGGTAGTGTCCTCGCCTTGTAATCAAGGGGTCCCAGGTTAGATACCTGGTGGAGGCACATACTGGTTTGGATCCCACTTAAAACTGTCGGTCCAGTCCCGGTTAGACTTTCTGTGCATAAAGTGGACTAAGTAACTAACTAACTAACTAACTTTCTAGCCTTCTTAAACCCGAAAGTTCATGGCTGCAGCAACACAGGCCTTCCATCTTTCCCTATCTTGAGCAAGATCTATATACTCTTTTCCATCCCAACCGATTTCCCTTAGGTCCATCTCAACATTGTCCCTCCATCTTCGTCTTGGCCTTCCTACAGGTCTCTTACCATCAGGTTTCCCAACAAGAATCCTGTAAACTCCTCTTTCCTCTCCCATTCGTGCCACATGGCCTGCCCACCTAAGTCTTCTTGATTTAATTATTCTAATAATATCTGGACATGAATACAAATTATGTAGTTCTAAATTATGTAACCTTCTCCACTCACCTGTATCCTCATCCCTTTTAGGTCCAAAGATTTTCCTAAGGTTCTTATTTTCAAATACTCTCAATTTATGTTCCTCTTTCAATGTAAGGGACCAAGTTTCACATCCATATAATACTACTGGCAAAATTAATGTTTTGTATATTTTAACTTTTAGTTTCTTAGATATTAAATGAGAAGACAAAAGTTTATGAAGAGAGAAGTAACATGCATTTCCTGAATTAAGCCTACTTTTTATTTCCTCTTTAATATAATTTTCATTTGTTAATATTACTCCTAAATATTTGAATTTGGAAACTGGTTCAAACGAGTTGTTATCAATAATTAGATTTTGATTATTACCTAACACTTGGTTTCGGCCTGTAAGCATATATTTAGTTTTCTCTTTGTTAACTTCCAAATCTATCTCTTTAGCAGTTTTGAAAAATATTTTAGCATTATTCTTAATTGTATTCACATCATCACCCAGTAAGTCTACATCATCTGCATATGCTAACAACTGAGTCACACAATTTAATTTTAGTCCTTCTTTAGTTTCTTTTACCTTCCTAACAGTGTCTGTCTGATGTGAAAAATTTGATTTGTAGTTGATCTGTTACGTTTAAATCCACATTGATAATCACCTATAATTTCATAAGCATATGGGGTTAGTCTTGTTAAAAGAATGTTAGATAATATTTTATATGTTGTTGAGTGTAGAGAAATTCCATGGTAATTATTGCAGTTCATTTTATCACCTTTTTTAAACACAGGAACAATTATGGATTCTTTCCACTGTTGAGGGATTTCTTCTTTATTCCATATTAAGCAAATTAATTTATGAATTTGACATATTAATGAATTTCTACCATATTTAATTAACTCAGCTGGTATTAAATCAATGCCAGGTGCTTTTTTATTCTTTAGCCTTTAAATAGCATATTTAACTCCAGTCAGGTTAGGTTCTCCTACATGGCCATTTAAAAGGTCATTAAAGTAGTTCTTCCATCTATTTAGAATATTGCTTTGGTCAGCTAGAAAATCACCGTCTTTATCTTTTATCAAGTTTACTTTAGGTTGCCACCCCTTTCTAAACTCATTTACACCTTTATATAAATCTCTGATATTTTATTTTTGCTGTTTGTTTTAATTTCGTTAATTTTGCTTTTCAAGTAATCTCTTTTTTTACTTCTAAACGTGCGGTTAACTTCTCGCTTTATTCTATTATAATTGTTTAGATTTGTATAATCAGAGTTATTTAACCACCTAAACCTGATTTCTTATTTCTATTAGGTTATGACATTCATTATCAAACCATGGCTTACTTTTTCTCGGTTTATGGTATCCTATACTTTCTTTAGCTGCTGATTCTATTGCATTACATATGTGCTCCCAATTCTTATTTACGTCTGTTTCATTTATATTTTCATCATCATTTAAATCTTGCAAAACATCAAATCTATTTGACAGTTTAATTTGGTATCCTTTCTTAATTCTTTCATCAGTAAACTTTCCTGTATCAAATTTTAGAACTTTTAGATTTTGTTGTTTATGATTTATTACTGAGAGTCTTTCTCTTAATTTAGCAATTACTAAATAATGGTCACTGGCACAGTCAGCACCTCTATGTGTACGAACGTCAATTATACTAGTATGCCTTCTCTTATCAATGAGAATATGATCTATCTGATTATGTGTTTTACCATCTGGAGAAGACCAGGTATATTTATGGATATCTTTATGTTTAAAAGTGGTACTTTTCACAATTAAATTCTTTGAGGTTGCAAAAGTAATCAATCTTATACCATTATCATTAGTTAATTCATGAAGACTTTCTTTACCAATCGTGGGTTTAAATGTCTCTTCTTTGCCAATCTGTGCATTACAGTCACCTAACAGAATTTTCATATCATACTGAGAAAATTTATCAAAGACCTGTTCTAACTCTGTATAAAAATCATCTTTAGTATTATCATCTTTATCTTCCGTTGGTGCATGTATGTTTATTAAAATAATTTTACACCACCTACCCTGTAAAACTGCATATGATATCCTATCATTAATAAATTCTACTGTTTTAAGAGCTGAGATAATTCTATTATTTATGAAAAAGCCTGTTCCAAAATTATGATTTTCAGTACCACCATAGAAAAAAGTATAATTTTTAGTTTTACAATTCCTTTCTCCTGGCCACCTAACTTCCTGGACAGCTACTACATTTAATTTATACTTAACTATCTCATTAACTGTACACTGAAATGCCCCAGGCCGGTAAAGGCTCAGAACTTTCCAGGTGCCTAATTTAATATCCTTATTCCTAACGTAGATCTTCTCCTTAGTCCAGGGACCTCCCAAAGTAGTCCCCACCCAGAGATCCAAACGGGGGACTATTTTACCTCTGGAATATTTTACCTTGGGAACATCCATGGCCTTACATTGCTGATTCTTGACATGGCTTTTTACAGTGCAGAGTTGTCAGCTCTACGCCTAACCCCCAATATGAAGTGGACTTAATACAACAATTCAATCAATCAATCAAAGTGTTGGACCTGGTTCAGGAACAGAATCAGTTGGCTTTGATATTCAGTGCTGCTGCTCCAAACCCCATACATTCTTGATTGTGGTATATAAACTGAATATTACAATAATATAGGGATGGGACCGATTAATCGGTACTCTATCGGTATCGGCATTGGTTTATCGGTAAAATTACCGATTATTTTACCGATCCGATATATCGATAAATATATGATAATTTAGTGCAAAATTTTGCCATTTTGTTGTATTTTTTTGTGGATAATATCCGTGCCCTACTTTCTAAAAAAGTAAATGTCTAAATATGTAACTCATCTTGCACTGCAGTCACCTTGAAGCACACATATATTAAGGAGGTCAATGAATCTTTCAGGTTCTTCAAGGACCATTTGTAATTTTATATCGGATTGGTAGAATATCGGTTATCGGTATCGGTAAATATTATATCGGTAATTTATCGGTATCGGCCAAAATTTCATATCCGCCCATCCCTACAATAATATATAAAATAAAACATGGAATATCAACAAGTGTAAGTTCAGGCACAAATGACCAATCCAAACCACCCACCTTCCTGTCATTTAATAACTTCTGAACCACATGATAACTATCAGCATTCTGTCTGTGTGACAAATGGTTGACCTGCATTTTATCTTTCCATAAGAGGACTGTGGTAAGTAATTAATTTTTTTCCTAATTGAGATTAAGTTAATATACTAAAGCTATCAACAGTAGAGCTAATTCCCCTCCTCTATTAAAGGGTTGTCTCTATGGTAAAATATACTTCTATAAAGGTAATGCAAAAATGTGTAGTGAGATCATAGGCGTAGCTAGAACTTTATATTTAGGTGTGCACAAAGAAAGAAAAATGAGGTCTTGTACCTTTTCAATAGCATATTCTGCAATACAATCACTTGGCTCTTTAACTGCACTGATCTTTGTAAAGGAATATAAATTCACTAAATGACAGTGTTGAAAATTTCTGAATATATGTAGTTGAAAAAAATCAAATTGTATAGAAATTACACACACAAAAAAATGTTCATAAATGTTACCCACAAATTTATCAAAATACACGTCATCTATAGCAAGAGACATGTGTCGAAAGGTACAATGTTCTAAAACTCATCAATAACTTCATTTACATCAATAGACGAAGCTTTTTCTGTTCCACAAATAGCAAAAGCAGAGCTTCCAATCTATCCTGCATCTAAGTTGCTCTTAATTTAGTTTTAACTTGGGTGAAAGCTCTCTCACACTTGCAGCTTGTGACAGGTATAGAAGAAAAGTGCTATAGTACATAGTAGAATGCAATAAATATCTTCTTTCTCAAATATGTTACAATGACATTGTTGTTATTGTTATACATATTGTATCCCTGTATTATATCAGTTTTTAATTTCGAGCGTTCAGTAAAGAAAAGAACCTATTTCTACAAATATAGGTAAGTTTTAGACCAATATTGAGGAAGGGGGGTGGGATTCGGAGATAAACTCAGCAAGTTCAATATTTCGAATAATCTCTACTTTTAATAATTTTGTCCTGGAAAATGAAAGATGCCGCTTATTTTCTCTCTTATTTAAATATCTGTCTTTAATTTTCTTTGATAAAGCAGCTCATTAGGGTGTGCCTAGGCACACCAGGCACACCCCGTAGCTACGCCTATGAGTGAGATTGCAATGTGTGTCTGCAACATACACGAGACAGTGCCTCAAAATAAAGTTTCACTTTTTGAGCTAAGTGTATGGCATTAAGTGTAGATTTTCTACATCATGGTAACAGAAAAGAGCCATGGTGGTCCAGTCAATAGGACGTCCGACTACCATACAGGATACCTGGCTTTCATTATTAGAATATGTAATCTCGGGAGGGAATTTTCAATCTGTCCTAGTACAACAAGTAGCTCTGCCACTCATCCAGCCAAAAATGAGTGGTGGTCTGGGGGAGAATGGAGGCTATAGCATGGTTCTGATCATATTTCCACTTTGTAAAATGGAAAAAAAAATATATTGGGTCTACTACTTCTCGCAGTGCTGCCTTATCAAGACCAACGTTATTTACGTGAATTACACTGGTCTACAAATTTTCATGAACTTTCTGCTTATGTATATTTTTCAGTCTTATTTTCATAATTTGGACCCGCTGAACACGAATATGACATTGGTTTTGCTGTAATGTCAGTTTTCGGATAATATGGGTCGTTTATTATTTCGTATTCAAAGTGCAACGTGTAGCCTATATGTTATATGTATTATGCAGAAAAACATAAAATTACAAACACAGTACAGTCAGTACACAGTAAATTACATATAACATGAACAGTATAACAATGAAAAATAGCTAAAGCAATACAATGAAATGAACAGAATACATTAATATTACACATCAGTCTCTTAATTTAGTTCATCTTATGTGACAACATGCTCAAGAGTGAATATTTGTTGTTTGTTGTCTTTTTTGGGAAACAGTCCCTTCCCCTTCATCACGAACTAATCCCCAAATGTAATCATCCATCATGGAACAGTCCCATCTTCTCTGGTATCTGCCATTCATGAACTGAATTCCTTTTGAAATTGTTCTTCGCTTATCTCTCCAGAATTCTGCCGAAAGAAATCAAGATGCGAATGAAGCATGTGTAATTTTACAGACATTCTACAGCTTAGTGCTCTATATCTATCAATTAGTGTCTTAACTTGATCGTCAAGAGCTTCACTTCTGTTGTGGACAAGAAATCCCTTCACCAAGTTGTGGAAGGCCTTCCAAGCATTTCTTTCCAGCTCGATCATATTTTGTTTAAGTTCATTACTATTTATCTTGAAACAAATCTGTGGTCCTTTAAAAATGCCACCCACAATTTTTGCCTCTGACAGATTAGGATTTTTTTATGTACTGTAGAGCAGTTGACTCACTATCCAATGCTGTCACAAATTGTTTTGCCAACCTCCGTTTAATGTGAAGTGCTGGTAGGAGAATCTTCACTCTGGGCACTTAAACTGCGCTTATGACATTGTGTTTTCCTGGAACTAGCTCTGTTATTTCAGGCCCCACAGATTGCTCGTACTGTCCCAGAGACAGAGAAAACAAGAATACTTTGTATACCCACTTTGTAACCCAAGAAGAAAACCAATTATTTTGAAATCACCACATAGGCTATGTCCCACTGGTGTTAATCATATTGGATTTTCTCCAACATCAACTTCACACTTGAGTATCTTTCCTTCAAGTGGATGGAGTACGCAACTGGAATTGGTTCGTACTGAAAGCCAATTGCACTACAAAGACCACTTATATCAGAAAAGTTGCACAATGACTCTTCCACAGGAAAAAAAAAAAAAAAAAAAAAAAAAAAAACACGAAAAGAGCTGGTGTCTCTTTCTGAATTTTGTTTCTGTACAGAAAGGAAGTAGCAACTTCCATTCCTTCAGCCGTGAAGCTAAAAGTTCAGACTTATTTTTTTTGGTAAATTTAGGTCCAGAATAAGGTCATCTAGCTCTTTCTGGCTCAGTAAATGAGGTTTCTTTCTATCCTCATCATCAGTAACATGGTCACCAGAACTGTCCAAATCACTACCTTCTTCCGCAAACGTGGTTTGGATTGGAGGCGATGGTATAGGAAGATCTTCACTGTCAGGAACAGGTGCTCGGGAGGATGGTTTCGAACCTTTACATGAGTTAAAATCAACGGCATCTGTGCTTCCATCTAGCGACTGTAAGAGTAAATACACCCATATTGCTGTAGCTAAGCCAGCAGTGCGAGAGAACAAAACATGCTAATATCTTTCAAAATGTTGATATTTCGACAAAATCGTTGCCGGATTCGTGTTTAGTGGGTCGAAATCTATAAGAATTCATCACAAAAGAATGATAAGCAAAATCTTGTTGACCAGTGTTATTGATGCAATTCGAAGTTGAATTACACTAGCACTTGCTGGAAATCAGGCGAAATATACATGAACACAAACATGCCAATTTCGGACATTTTTATCAGCTATTAAAGGAAAAGTAAAAAGAAATGATAGAGTCTCATAGAATTAAAAGCCTCGACTCTTGAAGCAAATGCACCAAAATATGATTATAAAAGTAATTAAAACTTTGCCATATAATGAGGTCACTATAAAATTAACTCACCATTCACAAAATTATCAAAGTATTTTCCAAAGATGTTCAACGTATTTTCCAAAAATGTTCAGCGCACTTTTTAAAAAAAATTCAACGTATTTTTTTCAAAAAATTTTATCTTATTTTTGAAATCGAATTGAAATCGTACAAATTATATGGGCATAAAAAGGAACTATTTGTTCCAAATGTTTTTGTCAAAATGTTACTGGCTAGCAGAAAAAGCAATCAAATGTAGAAAACACACCTCGAAGAAACTTACAAAATATTTTTAAAACGTTGAAATCTCAATTTGTTTCTCGTACTCTTACGAGGTGTACGTAAGAAAAGACATACTGACTCAAATATAAGGAACCGAATGTTGTCACTTTTCAATATCGTTATTTTGACAACTCAGACATTTCATATGGGTAGTGCAATGGTTTCTGCATACAAATAATTTGCATTCCGAACAACGTACCGTGGTTTTATTCTTCGTATTTCCCCAAAATTCATGGCTGGCATGCTGTGATTAATATATGAAACGTTCCCGAGCATGGTACTGAGTGTCGCCAAAGGGGGACCGGTCACTTCAGAGGCATGTAAGTAAATGAAGAACGAGAGAAAAAAGTCGCCAACCCCTCTATGTTTTCGAGGGAATAGTGAAGATAAGTTTCTGAGTGCTTTCCCGACCATTATTGTGCTGGTAAGGAAAATAATTCAAAATTTTAAAGAAGGCGGCACTCAGGGCCGCCGCGTGGGTTACAGAGAGTTAATCGTGATCGCCAAATTAAGTTGAAATAATGAAGTATAGTTTCGAAACCTGTTGCATGTCACTGTTTACCATAAATAATAATAATATTAATAATAATAATTAACGATCTCTCCAGGGTTCGAACTCGCGTCATGAAGTTTTACTCTTCTAATTTATAAGAGTAAACACGTGTTAGCCCAAAGACGCACGCGCTCTGTACACTGGTTGTGTGCGTAGCAAACTGCGGGGGAACCTCGCTCGTGCTGCCTGATAGAAAAGGCACATCGGATATTTTCAACGGAATCACATGATTACTTCATTGTCTAGCGCTGTAGCCACAGCACGAGAACAGGAAGATAATTTGTTGACGGATTACATTTATTTTATTTTACTTCGCTTTTCTGCCACTTTTGGCAGTGCGATGGTTAGGATGAATGGTGATAAAGTGAAACTGATGCAATCACGAACACAAATGAACACCATACTCATGTTAGTCCGGAAGGGAGCAAGGCAGCGTGCCTCCCCTTGAAAAATGAATGTCAACATAAAATTATACCTTGCACACATATAATTTCATTTCAGTCACAGTACTTTGTGTTCATTATTGTGAGGGTGCTGCAGGGACGTGACAACTTAAAACTAAAAGAGTGTTTTTTGGGCTGGCAACCAAATTCAGGGGGGAAAACTTGCCTCGTTGTCCCTCCTTGAAAAAGATTTTAAAAAACGTACTTGTGTCTCCTGCGAACGTTCCTGAGCACAACGCAATTCCCACAGATGGTTACACTATACTGGCTGTGAGTTCAGATGTCAGAACTTCGTTTGTATGAAAAATGCTGCTCATTTGTAGCAAGGAGCAAAATATTAAATGAAATAACGTATCAAAGATTATCTGCAAATCAGAGATGTCACTTACAGAGGATAATGTTGGGGGGGGTGGGAACTACATATTTGTTCGTCCTCATCATCATAGACTGAGAACGCTGTCTTATTAGCCTATTATTATTATTATTATTATTATTATTATTATTATATAGCATCACGGTTCAGGGACGTTCAGTCATGCATTCTTCCTTGAAAGCGGAAGTAAAAAAAAGTCGTGTTGCTGGATCTAGGCCCATCGAGGTGTTCGTTTTAGTGAGGGTTTTCCTTTTATATTTTGCACTGAGTAAAATAAGTTTTGTTGAGAATGATTCTTTATATTGAATCAAGATTTCAGTGGATTGAATACACGTGTGAGAGAAATAACGTGGGGTATATTTATTTATTTATGCATGGCGATAGTATATGGAATATGTGTATATGCAGGTATGATTCTGTGTGTGTGTGTGTGTGAAGTGTTTTGCTTGCAGGTGACAAAAATGAAGATTTATGGAACTATAATAACGTTTTCCGAGACAACGTTGATCTTCTACCAGCGGTTTCGTCAGGAACTTTACTTTTCGTCAACTGGATCTAAAATTCTTCTTTTGTTATTCAATAAATATTCAATTCTTTATTAATTTCCTTAATTCTGGCTATGTAAACTACATGTTTTGTAAGCGTGCAGTTATACCTCTATTATTATACAGTCTTTTTACCTGTTGATGTAAATAATACTTATAAATAAAACGTGTAATGATGTAATAAAAAGGTTCCGGGTTCGATACCAGGTGGAGGCACGTAGTGGTTCGTTTCCCACTTTAAACTGTAGCTCCAGTCCCGATTACCCTTACTGTGTATAAAGTGGACATATAACAACAACTCAACATATGTAATAAAAATAATATTATTATTATTATTATCATCACCAGACACTTGGTTCTGAGGACCCCCCGAAATATATTTCTACATACGTGCCAAGTACATATATCTATGTATGTATGCACAGATATATATATATATATATATATATATATATATATATATATATATATATATGTGTGTGTGTGTGTGTGTGTGTGTGTGTGTGTGGGTGGGTGTGTGTGTGTGTGTGTGTGGGTGTGTGTGTGTGTGTGTGTTCACTTTTTTTGTCAATTGTTAAACAGCACACTTGCAATGCTGTTACAATGCATTTAAGAGGAAATGATGCCTCTCGCTCGAGCGCGACAGTCTCCCGAGTTTCCCCCGTTTACTTCTGAAAGAAGTAATCAATTCCACTCCTTCTCCGTAACTACTGGACTTACAACCTTCAAATTTTTATGGGACATTTTTCAAAGGTTTATTTCATAATCTATTCATTCAAATTTTCATTATCACAAATGGTTTGATATTTGGTTTTATTTACATTAAATTTGGCAATGTTTTTTCCAAATGCCATAAACAGGCGAAGCCAACCTCGACCCTTTACACGGGACGGGGTCTTTCCCGGTGGTTGGAGGTTGTTTTTTCCCCCCCTCATTTCCGCAGGACCGCGAGGGAAGGGAGGGGTGCTAATGGCCCGCCTGCTTTTGGTCACGGAATGCTTGAACCTCCTTTCAGTGTGTTTTACGAAGCAACGGGAGTTTGTGTTATTTGTAACAAGTGCCAAACCTTTGTTGGAAGAGTAAACCTTCAAGAAATGGAAGATCGAAGAGAGAAAAGGAGCAGAATATCATATTCAAAGGTTCCAAAGAAGGAATCTCGGCAGGGTGCTCTTCTTCGGAATTACTGGAAAAACCGCAGAGAAGCTGAAGCACACATGTAGGCAGGCAATCATATGTTTCTGACATTTTTCCCGAGTTCACAATATTTTTTATTTGCTTTATTTTTACTTAAACTTTTGTGCAATTTTGGCTAATTTGCGAAGATGGGGATGAGTGATTATATGATGAAATTGATGAATGGACACTCACAAACATCCATGCCCATGCCGGGAACCCGGGACGGGACTCCTGGCGTTAGAGTGCAATGTGCTAACCACTCTGCCACGGGAGCCGGCCGAGTTCACAATGAAAATTGTTTGCATGTCCGGGTAAAAACAAATATTTAATTTTGATTTTGTGGTTTGATTGAATTGGTTTATTTTATTTGCTTTTCTGCCACTTTTAGCTAATCGTGAAGATGAGGATGAGTGATGTTCTGATGAAACTGATGAACGGACACTCACAATGGACAACCATGCAAAGCCCTGGATTCGACATTGTTGCGCACAGTGCTAACCACAGCGTCATGTAGGTCGGCGATTTGGTGTATTAAAAATAAACAGAGAATCCTTATGTATCAAATCATTCGCGAAGTGATAGCAAGAGACACCGGATCAGCAAAAATAAAAAAAATAAAGACAAAATGAAATAAAAATAAAAATAAAGAATACTGCTTCGGTGTTCTACTTGGTAGGACGTCTGACTGCCACGCGGGAGATCCGGTTTCGATTCTCGAGGTGGGTCGGGATTTTTCCGGCCTTCCCCACATAAAGCGGCTCTGAGGCTCACCTAGCCTCTAATCAATGTGTATCTGGGGCCAATCCTTGGGATAAAGGCGGCCGGATCGTGGTGCTGATCACATGACCGAGACCGAGAATGTGTGGTGCCCTACCTCACATCCCCTAAATGTGCGTTATGGCACGGTGCTATATGCACGGGGAACTTTGCTTTACCTTGCCTGTGAAAGTAATGACGTCCTATACAGAAATTTATCCACGCACCCCTAACGACCCAGCAAAATTTCTCAACTCAAACCTAAAATTTTTCACTGAAGTCCAATTTATGATTATTTTGGCTCTAAATTTACCCTTACGCTCCTGTAAAATTCTAGATTGACCCCTAGTCATATAAAATCAGTATCGTTCGGCTTGCAATTGCAAAACAGTGATAGACTTTTTGCTAGCTTCCTAGTAGTACAAACTTTCTAGTAGAACCATATCAAATTCTTACTTATTATACTTGGAAAATATTTCTACTTAGCAACAACTTTTCTAACGAAAATTTTGGCCAGGGTATGAGGCCGGAGGCCACTCACCATCCGGAGCAAATTGGGGAGCTACGAACGATTAGCTTAACCTGGTCCTGGAAAGTTATAACAACAACTGAGGGTTCGTCGTGCTAATCACACTTCGTCCCGTAACTGCTAGCATGACAGAGGCGCAACCACGAATTTTTTAATTTTTGTTTTTGGGGGGGGGGGGGGCAAGTACCATAATAAACGTACCAATAATAATAATGTTATTATTATAACATTATTATTGTTGGTTTTCTTTATTTTACTTTGCTTCTTGTTCCACTTTTAACTTATTTGCGAAGATGGGGATGAATGATATGATGAAATTGGACATTAACTATAGGTTAATTATCATCTCTTAAACATGTAATTCAATTTCTGTAACAATGCATTAATGATTATAATAGGCCCGAACCCGAAGTGACATTGGAACATGCTCTTCACAGGAATATTAGAAAATGGAATCCAAGAAGTTAAATGAAGATAGAAGTATTTTAGTGTTCCAAGGTAAAAACCTGCAATTTTCTGACTGTCTTCGTTTGGATATCACTTTAATTCATTCCTGAATTAACAAACTTACGGACAGAAAACGGGAACAAAAGTTTCACTAGAATAACTTACAAAAAAATAAGCTCAGTTAATTACAAAAGAAGCAGCTCAGTTGTAATAAAATAAGCCAACTATTTTTTTCAGCGAGTTTGCAAGTGCTGAGTGTTTAGATTCAAAATAAAATATTAGTGTTGAACTAGTGTTTATTGACTAAATTATATATTTTGCACATGTACATATTTGTTGTGTGTATATGATAAGAAAGGGTTTCGCCGATAAGCTGTCATTCTTCTGCTGCCTTCCTGTTTAACTGACTTCTATGGTGAGTACAGTTTTAATTAAAATTATTGATTTGATTTGCTTTCTTTTACTTCGCTTTCTGTGCCACTTTTGTCTAATTTGCGAGGATGGTGATGAGGAATAATATGATGAAATTGATGAATGGACACTCACAAACATCCATGCTCAGACCGGAATTCGAGCCCAGGACCCCTGTCGTCGTAGCGCGATGTGCTAAGAACTCCGCCACGGGGGCCGGCAGTTTTAATTAAAAGCAACGCAATTAAAATCAATCAATTTTATACGGAATAATAATATATTTTTGTTCAGAAAGGGGTTTGTCAATAATAATGAACAGAAATTAATTTAATGATGATGGCTTGAGGAAGTTATATGCTATAATATTGCATTTTTCCAGTGATTGGTAACTAATTTAAATTTATATTTGTCAGTTTTTATGATTATACCATACTTTCCGATTGTTAGCATGCAACTATAAAAAAAATGAAAGGTATTTACGAATAAATTTGTTGGGACTGGGCATTGTCCTATAAAAGAAAAAAATACTAGGTCGCGGTCTCGAAAAGGTTGAGAACCACTGGGATAGAGTACCTACAATCTGCTCTGTGCTCCTATGGTCACAAGCAAGTGGAGAATAGAAGCTGCTGGGAATTTTGTCACGCTGCCCCTGCCCATGGCTATAGTAAAAGGCCGAGGCTATTTATTCTGGAGGAGGCAGTTCACTCCCCCTCCCCTCTCTCTCAATCCCTCCCATCGGGTGAAACACTAGAAACTACTGCCCGCTCGGTCCCGTCGATTCTCGAAACCTGTTTTGTTTACCCTCGCTGAAACTGAGGAAGAAAACGGAATCGGAAAGTGAGAAGCCGACCATTTAGCGAGGCAATTGTACGCTGTTGCCAAACTCAATATAATTAAAATCAAGTATGAAATCATTAGTGCTAAAGAGAATTTGAGTGAATAGATAATGAAATAAACCTTTGAAAAGTGTCCCATAAAAATATGAAGGTCGTAAGTCCAATAGTTACGGAGAAGGAGTGGAATTGATTACTTCTTTTACAAATAAACGGGGAAAACTCGTCTTTCTAGGAAAGCGAGGGGGAGACGGTCGCGCTCGGGCGAGAGGCATCATTCCCTCTTAAAACTGTTCGGTCACCCTCTCGTTCTTGACGTCATACACGATACATACATGACGCAGTACAAGGTGCCGGCGGGCAATCATCGTGAAACTCACACACAATCTTGATGTTGGTGCGATCGTTGACCACCACCTGCTTCCTCTAAGATGTGTTGATGACGAGCATGGGTCTGCGAGCTATGAACTTGTTGGGGGTATAGTACACATCCACGTTGCCAGAGGTCTCCCTCTTGTAGGCCGTGCATGCCTCATACAGTTTCAGGTAGTCGTCGTCTGCGATAGTCAGGTTGTAGTTCTCGCGCGGGAAAATCTGGCTGTCGAACTGGCTGGAATCTTTCTCCTTTCTAACCACCCTTCCACATGATCTCCGCGTAATCAGAGAAGAAACCAGGCAGCAGGTGCATGGGAAACAGAACTGTGTTGCTTTTGGTTTTGATCTTCTCGCCCGTTTAGAACCCCCCTGCCTGGTAGTAAGCGCCGTCGGTCTTGGACAGTTTCAGCGTTCCCACTTCCGTCGAGATAATCCCAGGGCAGTCGACTCGATCGATGACGATGCCGTGCTTCCTGACTTCCACCTACGAGAACAAGTACGGTACAAAGTTGTCCACGAGGGTCAAATTTGCATTGGTCTTGAAAGTATCGCCGCTGTCTCTCTTCACCACGTCGAACTTGATGTACAGGTTAACTCTATGAGGGTGTATGAATCCATCGCCGACATCCACATCGAACTCGATTTCTCGGTTCGGTTCGTTGAAGTTGGCGAAAGTGCGACGGTTGAGAGGGAAGAACTGCAACTCGTAACTTTTGATTTGCTCCATGATGGTTATTTATTACACGTTGATCTCCACGACGGCAGTGGTCGTGGCTTCGGCGAAAATCACCACCTCGCCCTCGTTCGTCACCGCCAATTCTATGTTGTCTACGTGGTTGCGACACACGGGAAAGTATATCGGAGACGAGGGCGTGTAGATGATCGGCTCCATGAACTCCGAGTTTGGTTTGGAGGTATCGATGATCCCCGTCTGCTTGTGGCTGCCCGGAATATCGTCCGAGGACTTGGTGATCATTCCTTCCGCCACGTTGCAGTGCACATTCAGAGTCTCGATGGCTAGAAATTTAGGAATGTTGCCGCCGATGTGCTTGATGTCAGGTTCGAGCTTGGTGCCGTTCTCGAATCCAAGGAGCTCCCCGACAGTATCCAGGTACACTGTTTCCGTAGCAGACACCAGTTCCACTCTGTGGGTCACGGAGTTTTGCGAGAGCAGCAAGCTTCTTGGCAAGTGGGCTTGCAAGGTAGACAGGTTGTACTGGCCAGGGATAACACTGATTTTTTCGCTGCCGACATTGATGGTGTTGTTGTGCAACGTCACGTTGGGTATCAGGCACATGCTGTAGAATGCACGAAGGGCGACGGATTTAGGATAGATGATGTCATCGTGCAACACGAGTTTCAGGACCGAAGTCTCACTGTTGAGATGGAACACTCCCATCGTGATTCAGGTGCCACAATGCTTTCTGGAAATCCTCGATCGTTGGGTTATTTATTCGAGACAAAAACACGAGCATAGAAACACAGAGATGACCAAAGTTCAGTTCGTCGAAATCTTGCATGCGTTCGTCATTGTAGTAGAGACTGGAAGCACCAAGGTACTTCACCAACAAAGCAGGTGGCACACCGCCGAAACAATCGAAAACGAAGGCGTTGCCTTTTGCTTGCTTGTAGTAGCAGATTCAGTGCGTCCCCGGATTTTTGTAACTGTCCAGGTTGACCACGCCACACTCTCTTTTCTTCACAACGGAGGATAGGGACTCGGACATGAAAACACCCCTGAAGTGCTTGATTCCCCGCGGCTCGATCAGAGATTCAATATCTAATTTGGACAGCGGCTCTTCATTTTTTTAAACTTTTTCAGAGCTTCGAGCTTCCTGCCCACGCCTTTCCCTTACTTCTCCATGGACAGGTTGTGGCGTTTCTGCTCTTCCAGCGCTGCCTTGTTCTTCTTGGCATCGATGACGGTTTTGGCGATGGCGGCGCTTCCACCAGCCAAGCTACCCACGGCACCCAGAGCTGTCAGGATGGCTGGGATGCTGAATATGAAACCTCCAGTCTTCTGTTGCTTCCACGAACACTGCAAGCTTCTTAACTGAGGGGTGCTGAGCAGCAATTTCATCCCATGCCCCTTGGCTAGGCAGGAGCGTTTCTTCTCCCTCTGTTTCTTGCTGAGCAATCTATCAAGAGCTCCGAGAGACTTGAGGTTCGCATAGGGCACCTAGTAGACAATACCCTTTGGTTTCGTGGTGGTTATTTATATATCGCGGGAGGCAAGGAAGAAAGTTTGCGCTTCAGTCAACGCAAGAAGGTGACTGATAATATCATCGGTCTCAGTGTTCGACGCGTACCAATCGTAGGTAAACTTTCTTCTCCCCTTCCTCCCCTCGTGAAGCTCATCCACCCTGTCGTCTAATTTTTTGCCTGCACCCCAAAGAGGGTCTCGGGATCGGCATACCTCATTCCACTTATTTGGCGAAGATTGTCCATAAGAATCATCTGGCACGTGGAATACCGGTATTGTTTTGGCTTACTATACGAGTCTTTTGACATCCTCGTGATCACCGTCAAAAGTGTGCATGAATATCTTGTGCAGCAGTTCGAGCGGGAGTTCTGTTATACGAGTCGTCATTTTCACAGGGTGTTATTTAATTACAAGCCCCAGCCCAATTTTTGTTTTGTGTTGATGGCGATGGTCGTACCCAACGCAGCAACCCGTTCACTCAGCGAGGCATCTCTGCTGACGAGTCTCCCGAGAGCCGCGTGCTCTAACTTCCTGTTGGCATCGTGATGTGTGTCGAGATCGGTGTGAGTGTTGTAAGCGATGTCGTGATCCTTACATGCATCGTCGAGCGAATGTAAGCCCTTGTCTCCTCTCTCCAGTCGCTGTTCGAGTTTGGTGCCGAGGCCGCAGTACTGGTAACCTGGCAGGTGCATCTCGAAGGGTAGTTTGTTGATGATGTCGTTCACGAGACCTCGACCTTCGGCCACGTTCCAAAATTTCGGAGACAGGGTGTTGATGATCTTGATGAAGTACCCTATGCCTTTGCTGTCGTTCACGATGAATTGATTTGATTTGATTTAGTGTATTTTACTTCGCGTTTTGTGCTTTTTGGCTAATTTGCGAAGATGGGGATGAGTGATGAAATGATGAAATTGATGAATGGACATTCACAAACAACCAAGCCCGACCGGGATTCGAACCCGGGACCCTTGGCGTCGCAGCGCGATGTGCTAACCACTCGGCCACAGGGTCGGGCACGTTCACGATGAAGTTGGCGAGCTTGGATCTGACCATGTCCACGATGCCCGATGGAAATTGCCGGTATTCTCTTCGCCTGCGATAACCAGCAAGCGGTTAACGAGCTTCCTCACGTCGTCCACCCACACAAACTCCTTGGGCAGGGAGTTGTAGAGTTTGACATGGCTGCCCGTTTTGACCTGGTTCCATATCGGTTTGATATGGTTCCACTTCGTCCTTGTCGAATTTCCCGGTGCTCAGGTAATCTCTCGCCAACGGACCCACCACGACTAGCATTTCCGAAGAGGTGCTGCCTAGGGCCTGACTTCTCGGCGGCGGTGCGAGTTCGAACAGAGTAGTGTGAATGCTGAATATCGGCGTGGGTACGGTATAATTTCGAGCGGCGAGCGGTACAAGCTCATTGATCAACCCTTTGCTTTGCTCGGGGACATATTTGATTTCTTTACCGAGTCCGCTGATGGCATCGATGATAAATTGGTCCTGACGTTTTTTTATCTTCGTAAATTCTACGATTCTCTGATTTCCACCCCTTGAAGCGTTTTGCCAGGTAGTCGCTCTGCTTCAGGTTGTCGTCTGCAAGTTTGCGTTTCGTCATCGTTTGGACGTTACGTTATTTTATATGACGTTGCAACGTTCGTGAAGTCGTTGATCTTATTCCTGTGTTTTCTGTCGTTCGGTTCCTCGTCATGTTGATCGTCACAAATCCAAAGTCGTCCCGGTTCCAGCAAAACGCGCAGAATTTTCAAAATTCATTGTAGCTCAAATCTCCACCCATGTAGTCGTCATGCGTGCTTGAGGTTGGTGGCATCCTAACGAAAGAGGCACAAGAGGTTGGAGTTCTCCCGGAGCAGCTCTTTGGGAATCGTCTAGCAGGTCTGCTCAAGGTAAAAGCAGTCTGTACCTCTGTGGCGAACCTGCGTGAAGAAGTTGTGAATCTCGTTCTGGTTTTCGTCAAAGATCATTAACGAATTTTCGAAGCAGCAGTCCAGCGATATCACTTCAGAAGCGAACGTGGCTATGCCCAGTCCCTCGTACAGTTTCACCAGCTGTCGGTACTTGGGTTGCTCCAAACTTTTAGAGAAAACATACAGGTGCCTGTTCTTCCAATCCAACCAGTTGAGCGAGAGCAAAAAGTTGTCCACAACCAAGTTGTCTTCCCGCATCCTGAAGGTCCAACAACGAGGCAGCGAATATTGTCGGGCAGCAGCTCGCCGTTTTTCCTAGTCTGACGTTCCGAGTCGGGCAGTCGCCTCACCACATACCACGCACCAGTCACACGATCACCTCATTCGCGTCCATCCAGCTTCTTTCCTCGATTCCAAGCCATTTGACCAGCAGCTTCTTTCCTTTCCTGCGCAGGACCTTTTCGATGAGGTACGAGTCCCGATGTTTTGTCTTCGAGAGCTCCTCTTCGTAGAATCGCCCTTTCAAAATTTCGTTGCGAGCATACATTATTAGATACCTGTGCCTCGTTCCCGGCATGACCCGAACCACGGTGAAAAGTTCCGTGCTTCAGGTTCTGGTAAAACCCTTCTCAACGCTTCAACTTGCTGATCCTTACCTGGTCTCCTACTTTGTACTTTGGTTTCTTGGTCTTAGGTCGGTACTTGGGACAGTAAACGGTGGAGATCAATCGCACCTCATCGGACTTGGTCACGTCGGTAGGTTTCATGTGTATCGTACGGTGGACCGAGTTGTTGTAGTCATCCACGAGTTCTCGCAGCACATGAACCTACTTGTAGTTACCCTGAAGTGTGAACAGTTTCCACATGTGCTGTTTCAACTTACGGTTGAAGCGTCTAAGATGCTGGCTTTCAGGTCGCTGAATGTCGAGTAGTGTCTGATGTTGTGCTCTCGCATTAACTCTCGGAAGATCGAGTTGAGAAATTCCTTTCCATTGTCCGTCTGCAGGAAGTGTGGTCGTCTGTTGGATTGCCAGAAGATCGAGTGGAAGACTTCCGTTACGCACGCACCGGTTTTGACTTTCAGCGGCAGGGCCCACGAGAATTTGGAAAACGTGTCTATGACGGTCAGGTGGTACTTGTGACCCTTGTTGACTTCGTGCAAATTCCTCAAATTACCGCTGCTCATTTCAACGAGGTCCGCCTGCCACAGGTCGTCGAAGCCCTTGCTGACCACCGGCAAGCGTTCGTAGTTGCGACGCGCTGGTTTGTACAGCTCGTCAACGATGGCTTGCCTAGACATTGAGAGAGAGATTTCGTCGGAAGGAAAAGATTATCGGATTATCCTCCAGGTACAATTGTTTGGCTTTGTCTCCACTTTCGACGTCAAAGACAGATAATTGTTCATCCTCGTGTATGTTATATTTGTTGGTCGTGTCGTTCCAATATTCGATCGGTATTTGAAGAGCTCTGAATACCCCATTATATCCATTTTTCCAGTATCTAAATTTGAGAAACCGAAGGATGCCGTCGAGGAAAAATTCGTGAGACTGAGTGTAAGTATCCAATCTGTAAATGTTACCGGGGCGTTCGTACGTCCAATGCCCTCGAACATTTGGAACGCTGTGAAGCCTGACAATCTCGACGGAGAACAAATCACGCGATTCTGAATCGTCCAATCTGCTCAGCACCGGTTCCAGGTGTTCCCCGATAGTACAAACAACCTCGTCGTAGCTGGGTTTGATCCTCACGTCGACGTACAGCTGCTTGAATTGCTCTTTCAATTCATGGAGCTTCGTGCCGAAGTCGGCCTAATTCCTAATTCGCTTCGAAGGCTCCGATCTGGAGCTTGACGTTCGCAAGCTTTCCACAAGTCTCAACTTGGAAGTTTGGGTCGAGAGGTCGTGGACTTTGGTCCTAATCTCAGCAAACAGCACATGGAGGTCGGCGACATTCTAGTTGGTGGGCAAAGCGGCAACCGTATCCTGAAGTTGCACAATTTCAGCTTGGATGTCTTTGACGTCATCGGATTTGAGTATTCGGATCACGGCCCTCTTCACGGCTTTCAGTTCCTGCGACGTGGCCATTGTGGCCACCGTACCTTGAAGCGACTCCAGAGCCTTTTTTACAGCATCCAGCTCGGTGGCATCCGCCACGGTGCGCATGGCATCTTGAAGGTACTCCATATCATCCTGCGTGGGCGTCGATCGTTGTTCTGTATGTCGTCTATCAAGTGGTGGAAATGCGAAAGTTCGGATTCGGTGTTTAGACTTTTAAGCTTGGAGATCTGCTATTGAACTGTGGCCAGAGTTTCGGCTATGCCGGGCAATTTCGATTCCAGAGCTTCCTGGACATTCGAGAGATCGCTTTTCATGGTTGCCAAGGTATCCTCGATGTGGGACACGGTTCCTTGAATTTTCCCAAAATCGTCGTAAGTCTCGAGTTGGAGTTTGATGTTGGCTACGCTGCGAGCGGTGTCGTTCAGTTCGCCAGACGAAGGCAGGTTGTCTATGAAGATTTCGAGCGTTTGGTGTTTGGCCTGGACCTCAGCGATGGCGGCGTGCAGGGCATCCGTTTGAAGTTCCATCTAAATGTTTTCCAGCGTGGGAATTTCCAAAGATTGAAACTACTCGCGTAAATCGGTGTAATCATCCTCAGTTTTGATACTCTGATAGACTTCAGTTTCGTCTGGATGCTGTTTGTTTGATCCTCCAATCGCTGTTTCAGTTTTCCACGTCGTTGACCCGTGCTTTGATTTCGTTTTCCAACTTGCCGACGCTCCCCTCCAAGTTTCCGAGGTTGTCGATGGACGCGAAATCGGTGTACTTCTGCAGCAGCGATTTGAGCTCAGCGTCGATCTTGAGAATGGGGTCCAGGCATTGAGACTGCAGGCTGGCTATCTCGGTCTGGAGGTCTGGACTCTAGAGTTGAGCGTGGACTGCAGAGCCTGAAGTTCGCTTCGCAACTTCTTGACCCTGACATCGAGCATGAGGAGCTCGACGTACAGGCAATCGTCGGCAGACACATCGTATGTGGTGGCGCTGTCCATCCTATCGTGCTTGATGCGATAAATCTTCTTGCCAAAAGAAACCTTGACTTCACCCGCATTCTCCGGATTCACAAATATCTGAAGTTTGCCGCTGATCGGAATCTTGTAGAAATTTGGGTTGTTGTTGAAGACGTAAAAAGTTTTGCCAACATTGTCATCGTATTTCGTCCAAATGCTGTTCAAGTGAATGATTAACAGGCCGTTGGGGTTGGTTAGCAAGAAGGCAGGAGTTCGTTAAAGCTCGATGACGACGATGTAGGCTGGACGGGCACTTCCATGGCTTGCTTTCGAAAGCGAAACAGGTTCATAGGCATTGTTATTTTAATATTTAACAGTCGGGCCAACAACCAAAGAAAGCACAGAGGAGTCCCTATAAGATTAATTTAGTCAATCAAAATTTCTTGAATTTAAGACTCATCATTTGATAGCGTTTGCCCGCATTCTCCGGATTCACAAATATCTGAAGTTTGCCGCTGATCGGAATCCTGTAGAAATTTGGGTTGTTGTTGAAGACGTAAAAAGTTTTGCCAACATTGTCATCGTATTTCGTCCAAATGCTGTTCAAGTGAATGATTAACAGGCCGTTGGGGTTGGTTAGCAAGAAGGCAGGAGTTCGTTAAAGCTCGATGACGACGATGTAGGCTGGACGGGCACTTCCATGGCTTGCTTTCGAAAGCGAAACAGGTTCATAGGCATTGTTATTTTAATATTTAACAGTCGGGCCAACAACCAAAGAAAGCACAGAGGAGTCCCTATAAGATTAATTTAGTCAATCAAAATTTCTTGAATTTAAGACTCATCATTTGATAGCGTTTGCCCGCATTCTCCGGATTCACAAATATCTGAAGTTTGCCGCTGATCGGAATCTTGTAGAAATTTGGGTTGTTGTTGAAGACGTAAAAAGTTTTGCCAACATTGTCATCGTATTTCGTCCAAATGCTGTTCAAGTGAATGATTAACAGGCCGTTGGGGTTGGTTAGCAAGAAGGCAGGAGTTCGTTAAAGCTCGATGACGACGATGTAGGCTGGACGGGCACTTCCTTGGCTTGCTTTCGAAAGCGAAACAGGTTCATTGGCATTGTTATTTTATTATTTAAAAGTCGGGCCAACAACCAAAGAAAGCACAGAGGAGTCCCTATAAGATTAATTTAGTCAATCAAGATGTCTTGAATTTAAGACTCATCATTTGATAGCGTTTGCCAGTACTGCCAAGTCACTAATTTTGTAGGTTGACTAAATACATAACACAAAATGAGTCGACAATATTAACGAAGCCACGTAACCTGTGAGTAGAGCAATCAACCGGGTTCAGCAACCGAAAATGGCGCTCGGTGGCGCTCGCAGTGTTGCTAACTCCTCACTTGAAAAAATCACCAAGGTTTTTGTGTTTGGGTATAACCTAACCTCAAGCAAGGAGCTGGCAACACTGCTTGAGGCTTTTCTCGCAGTGTGGCCAACTCCTCACTTAAAAAAATCACCAAGGTTTGTTTTTGGGTCTAACCTAACCTGAAACAAGGAGCTGGCAATACTGCTTGAGGCTTGTCTTGGAGTATTGCCAACATTTTACTTGAAAAGTCACCAAGGTTTGTTTTTGGGTCTAACCTAACCTCAAACAAGGAGCTGGCAATACTGCTTGAGGTTTTACAGTGCATAAAGCAATTTGCCAACCTACTGGTTTGCCATAGCTTTTTACAAAAAAGAGAGAGGGAAAAGTTAAACAACCGATAGTGTTGCTAATATTTACCTACAGCTTTTTTTTACTTGGCAAGAGCTATCTTACTTGAGGCTTAACTAATTTATATACTGACGTAACATACACACACTGAGCAAAAAGAGTCGGCAACAAACATATACTGCCGTAAAAGAGAGAGGGATAGATAGATAGATAGCAACACAGTATGTGCGTGCGTGTATAATATGTAGCATTATTAACTAGAGTGCGTTGGCAACCCACCTACAACTAAAAAAATAAAGATGCCAATGTTGCTGAGAGAGACTAAGCTGGCAACAGTGGTGAGCGAATATGCATTATTTCCAAGTCCCGAGCGCCAATGTATATCGTGATTTTTGCAAACCTCTCTCGCGGGAACGATGCGCCACTCACATACGTACGTACTTCTTTTTATTTTTGTATTTTCATCTACTGAAGTGACTGAAGGGCAAACTGAAAATCTGTAGTCAACTCAACCATGTAAAAACTTTGGGTGGGTGACTGCGGGAAGCCATTAATTACAGCCTATCTACAATTTTCATCGACTGTTGGGGGTGACTGAGAAGATAAGCTGAAAATCTGTGGTCAACTCAACTGTGTTGTGTGGAAACTTGGGCGGGTAACTATGGGAAACCATCAATTACACAACAGGAAGCTGTCAATTACCTGGGTGCGACTACAAAAAGTTGTCCATCGAGTTGATGGTATCATTACAGCCCAGGATACTAAAGCAACAGAGCGAAACGATATGCTTGAAAGCAATCGTGGGGGGAGAAAAGAGCTGCCGTGGGAAATCACTGCTGCGATGTCGCGTAACAATCAAACCGGATGGGTTGGGTACGATGGGTGCGATCAACTAGCGGCAGCGGTAACAATTAAACCGGATGTTTAAATATCTGGGTGTGATAAGCTTTTTGAAACTCGACAAAAATCAAGATTATTTGTTACTGCAGTTACACCCAGGTGATTGACAGTTTCCTGCAGTCACACCCAGGCTGTGCGATGAACTCAACGATATTTTTTTTCTGGATTGCACTAAAGTCGAGTATTGCTACTGGGCAGTCGCATAAAAGTGTACGCTATACCAAGTGTAAATATCAAGTGTAATAGAAGCCGAATTAGTTTGGTCTGTCAGGTGAGTACCATATCAGCATAAGTTATACGCACACAAGTTGCTTGACTAGCTATAAAACTAAAATTTACGCGGTAAGGCTAATCGAAACTGGGCCTACAGCGGGATCCGAACCACCTCTGCTGGGTATCGAACTTTGAGTTTAAAATTATACAAGTGTACAGGGGAAACTCTATTTTTTGAATTTGTTGATACTCTGGATTGGATTTTGTTGTTTTTAAATCTATTTTATGCACAGTAAGGCTAATCGGGACTGGACCTACAGTTTCAAGAACTACTTGTGCGGGTATCGAACCCTTGATTACAAGGCTATTGCCGCGCCATCGCAGAGGCTGGTGGAAGTACTGATTGATTTGATGTTTTAAGTCTACTTTATGCACAGTAAGGCTAATCGGAACTGGACCTACAGTTTTAAGAACTAGTTATGCCTCCACCGGGTATCGAACTCTTGATTACAAGGCTATTGCTGTGCCATCGCAGAGGCTAGTGGAAGTACTGATTGATTTGATGTTTTTAAATCTATTTTATGTACAGTAAGGCTAATCGGGACTGGACCTACAGTTTCAAGAACTACTTGTGCGGGTATCGAACCCTTGATTACAAGGCTATTGCTGTGCCATCGCAGAGACTAGTGGAAGTACTGATTGATTTGATGTTTTAAGTCTATTTTATGTACAGTAAGGCTAATCGGGACTGGACCTACAGTTTCAAGAACTACTTGTGCGGGTATCGAACCCTTGATTACAAGGCTATTGCTGTGCCATCGCAGAGGCTAGTGGAAGTACTGATTGATTTGATGTTTTAAGTCTATGTTATGCACAGTAAGGCTAATCGGGACTGAACCTACAGTTTCAAGAACTACTTGTGCGGGTATCGAACCCGAGATCTCTTGATTACAATGCTACCGCTGCGCTATTGCAAAGGCTAGTGGAAGTACATAGTTATTCGAATCTTATTTATTTAGACCTACAGTCTAAAAAAATATCATGGTATTATTATTTCTGCAATTATTTGCAATCTTGGCCAGAGAGAGGAGAGGAGGAAAAAAAATAATATTTTGTTTTAATGTCGAGCCTATATTTTAAATTTTAACATGTGCGCATGCGCGCAGGGGGTAAATTTTATTTTTTTTGATCGAGTGGGTTGTAAGGTGAGTGAACATGTAGGAAAAGTATTGGTATATTGATTGATTGATTGATTGATTGATTTAGTTTATTTTATTTCGTGTTTTGTGCCTCTTGGCTAATTTGCGAAGATGGGGATGAGTGATGAAATTGATGAAAATGGATATTCACAAACAACCATACCCGATCGGGATTCGAACCCGGGACCCTTGGCGTCGCAGCGCGATGTGCTAACCACTCGGCCACAGGGTCGGGCAAGTACTGGTATATACATAGACCAAAGTTACATGGTTCTAGGTCCCATAGGAGTCGAGAAAATCAATGTCTTGGAAAACGTCTTAAGACAAATATCTTAATCTTTAAGAAAGTCGACTTCCGGTATCTCAAGATGTTACTTCCGGTCTATCAAGAAAATTTTCTTAAGACAAAAATCTTAAGACGTTTTCCAAGATATTGATTTTCTCGGCTCCTAATTGAGCTAGGATGATGATTTTAAGTTTGTTGGATAGGATTTGACGAAAACTATTCGACTAGCAAATAAAATCGATTTTACCCCCTCAAGTTTCGAAAATATAGACAATTTTTTTATTTTTTGAGAAACTTGATTTGCTGGCTTAGTTTTTACCCTATTTCGAAAATTTTAATGACATTTGATAAAAAATTGAATGTACTCTACAACCTATTGGAAACATAATGATTAGTGCTTACTGTTTTCGAGTTATTTTAAATTTAAATTTCAAGATGTAATTTCTAAGTTGTTTTGTAACTCGTAAAGTATGGGTCGTAGAAAACCTATTCTTGTTTTATCTGCTATTGCCCGACAAATACTATAAACACAAATAATGTTTATTGTTTGATTTTAAAAAATGGAGATCGAAAATAACTTTGTTTTCCAAAAATAAAAAAAATGTGCGTATGGAAATAAAATACGATTGTGTAATTTTTATGATGTATGTTTGCATGTAAAATTAAGTATACCTGAAAGTTTTAGAATTTCAAAATAGCTATATATATTTGCTATTATATCAGCCAAAACAATAGAATATATATAAACAAAAACATTTTCATAGTTTCACGCCTCTACTAGAATAGTCGAAAAATATACTAATGGGCAATAAAATCTGAAGAAAATTCGTGTCTAGCAAAAATAAGCTAAATAGAATTACACATGCAGACAATATTTATTGTGTTTTTTTCTATCTACAATCATATTTTTCTTATATATTTTTTAAATTTTTTTTATAGAGTTGATTAAAGCATATATTTGAGGAAGACAACACCACCCATATATAAATAAACATACCCCGAAAAAATGCGCTCCATGAAAAGTTGCCCTGTGTGCGAAAAAACTATATCAAGCGAACATTTTGCAAGACATTGTCGCACCTGCGCGCCAGGCAAGCATTTGGCTGCCACCGAACTGTGTTCCGGATGTAATAAACATATTACAATTGCGTATGCCAAAAAGCATAAGCTTACTTGCCTAAGCAAAAATACATCTGGGGTCCAGCCTTCGACCTCCACCAAGAGGAAGGCGGAAGCAGCCTCCATCAATGCACCACTCGCCAAACGCGTCAAGCCTGCGATAAAAGCAGACCAGTCTGCTTTCCAGCGTTCGTTAGAGGACTTTCCTTTTATTTCGGAGGGCTCATGCGACGTGCGTAGCTTTTTAGAGAACGTGCAAGCGCAAATTATTTCCGTCCTCGGCGATGCGCTTGCAACGCACTCCACTAAATTCTACGCATCGCTATGTTGTCGGTACAAGAAGCCGTCTGATGAAATTTACAGCTTCTGCCACAACACCAAGGCGAAGACGTTGCATCTGGCGGATGTCGACAACCTCGAGGATATTTACAACAAGTTTGTCGAGGAGCTGGTGGCAAAGCAGGAGGAACATCAAGCCAAGGGCTCGGGGGGTTCGCTGTGTGGCGAGCCTCACGAACTGCGCGTCAAACTTTGCAAGTTTGTACCTTTCTCCGCCTCCAGCTACGTCCGCTTACCATCTGCTATTGAGGATAAAAAGGCCGTCCTGAACATTCAAAACAGTGACGCCAAGTGCTTTCTCTGGTCGGTGCTTGCAGCGTTGCACCCTGTCGACCGGAAAAAACAACCACACCGAGTTAACCACTACCTACCCTACGAGCCAGAGCTGGAAGATGCGATGGTTGGGATCGACTACCCGGTGGAGGTCTCGGACATTCGCAAGTTCGAGGCCCGTACACACAACCCTCGGTTGGCCATCAACGTTTACGGCCTCACCGACGAAAATGTGGTGTACCCTATCCGGGTGAGCGACGTAGACGACGATAGTGCGCAGGAAATTCATCTTCTGCTTATCAAGGACGAGGCCCACCACCATTACACCCTCATCCGTTCCCTCTCTCGACTTGTTTCGAGCCAACGGAGCAAAGACAAAACCCACATAGAAGTTTGTCGCAGGTGCTTGTCAATATTCGACGGACAGGATCAACGCAGTTACCAACATGTTCGAGGTCGCAACATCGCTGCCGAGAAGCTCGCTAACCACAAGCTCTCCTGCAATGTCAACAAGCCTGGGAGGACAGTCCTGCCTGAACCTGGCACCATGATGCGTTTCAAAATGCACGCTGCCATGGTAGAGCACCCCGCTATCATCATCGCAGATTTCGAGGCCTTCCTCAAACCCCTGTCCACTTGCGATCCCGATCCTGAAGTTTCTTCCACCACCCCTTACCAACTCCACGAGGCATCCAGTTTTGCTTACGTTGTGGTGCGACGAGATCAACACATCGCCCCCGAGCCCTACGTGTATCGCGGTCCCGACGCAGCCAAACACTTCCTCGAGAGGATGGTTGACGAGGCCATCGAGATAGGGAAGGTACTGTTGACCCCCAAGCCTATGCTCCGACTGTCCCCCGACGATCAACGTAGACATGACGAGGCCATCACTTGCCCTGTCTGCGTCGAGGAGTACACTACCAAAAACCGTAAAATCCATCACCACGATCACTTTAACGGTAGGTATGTTGGTCCTTGGTGCAACAACTGCAACCGCTTGGCCCGGGACCCGCGTTTCATCCCTGTGTTTTTTCACAACGGCTCGGGGTACGACTTTCACCACCTGATCAAGCATCTTGGGTACGACGACATGCGAATCAACGTTCTCGCCCAGAACGAGGAGCGTTACATCAGTGTGAGCAAGCGAGTGTCGATCCCAGAATCCGGCTCTACCGTCGAGCTTCGCTTCCTCGATTCCCTGAGGTTCCTCCCGGCCAGCCTTGATGCCCTTGCAGGGAAGCTGAGCAACGAGCAAATGCTTATTACCTCTGCGAATTTTCCAAACTTGGACGCCGGTCTCTTCAGGCGTAAGGGGGTCTACCCCTACGAATACGTCACCGACTCTACCAAGTTTGCGGAGACGTCGCTACCTCCCCAGGCGAAGTTCTACAGTCAGCTACGAGGCTCGAACATCACCGACGAAGAATATCATCACGCCCAGTCCATGTGGCGCGAGCTGGATTGCCAAAATCTCGGAGACTACCACGATGCCTACCTCAGACTTGATGTGATGCTCCTTGCCGATGTGTTCCAGGCGTTTCGTGCAACTGCGAAGACCATCTACAAGCTGGACCCTGCCTACTTCTATAGTCTCCCCGGACTGGCGTGGTCAGCCATGTTTCTGGTGACGAAAATCAAGCTGGAGCTTCTTTCGGATGTGGACATGATGCTGTTTGTGGAACGCGCCGTGCGGGGTGGAATGGTCCAGGTGTCGCAACGGCACGCGTGCGCCAACAACCATCACATGGCTACTGGCTACGACTCAACCCAACTGTCGAGCTACATCATGCACACAGACGTGAATAACTTGTACGGGCACTCCATGATGCAGCCACTCCCCTTTAGAGGGTTCGAGTGGGCTGATCCCTCCAACTTCGACGTTGAAGGTTTCGACGATTCGGAACATGGGTTCTTCGCCGAGGTGGACCTTGAGTTCTCCGAGAAGCTGCAGGATTTGTTCTGCGATCTTCCCCCTGCACCCGAGTTCAAGTGTCCACCCGATTCCAACCAGAAGAAGCTCGTCATGGATTTCGAGCCCAAGAAGAATTACGTTCTTCACTACCAGAATCTCCGGTGGTTGATGCAGCGAGGGGTCACGGTCCACGCAGTTCATCGCATCCTCAAGTTCGAGCATTCTCCATGGTTGCGTCCATATATTGAAGTCAACACTCAACATCGCACCGCAGCCACGTCCGAGCTTGATAAGGATTTCTTCAAGCTCATGAATAATGCGGTGTTTGGCAAGACCATGGAGAATGTACGGAATCGCGTGGACATAAAATTGGTGACGAGGAAAGAGCGATGTCGTCAGCTTGTCGCGAGTCCATTGTTCAAGTCTCGAACAATCTATAACGAGCAGCTGGCTCTGATTCACATGAGGCAAGGTGTGGTGAAACTCACCAAGCCCATCTACGTTGGAGCCACGGTTCTGGATCTGAGCAAGCTCCACATGTTCGAGACATACTACGACATATTACGTCCACACTACGGCCACAACATCTCTCTTCTCTACACGGACACGGACAGCTTGGTGTACCACGTTCGCACAGCCGACGCATACGGGGATATAGCCACAGTTCCATCTTTGGTTAACCTTTTTGACACGTCAGGCTATTCCCAGCCGAACCGGTACGGTATCCTGGTCCGCAACAAGAAGGTGCCCGGCAAACTCAAAGACGAGAAGGACGGAGACGTGATTCTCGAGTTTGCAGGTCTTCGCGCCAAGGCCTATACCATCAAAGCCGAGGGCAGCGTTACCAAGAAGGCCAAGGGTGTCGGCAGACAGGTGGTTCGGGAGCATCTCACATTCGAGGACTTCGTGGATTGCCTCAAGACCAGGTCGTCGGTTCTAAGAGCAGAACAGCGCATCCAGAGCGTCGACCATGTGTTGACCACCAACAAAGTGAGGAAGATTGCCCTGGATCCCAACGACGACAAGAGGTGCGTTCTCCAATGTGGAATCCACACACTACCGTGGGGGCACTATCGCTTAGCAGAAAGCAAAACCTGCAACATATGCCCATCTTCAACAGAAGATTCATAAAAAAAAAACAAAAAAAAAAAAACACTGACTGTTATTACAAAAAACTTTGACCGTATTTTAAATAACCAGCATAATATGAATCTCTTTGGTTTCCGAAAACAAACCAACATGGAGACTGTACACCGCGCGACGACAGATCATGAATTTCTACCTTCCATGTTAACTAAACTCAACGGTCTACTGATTGTTCACCTTAACAGCATTTGGACGAAATTGGATGACGAAGTGGGCAAGATGTTTTACGTCTTCAACAACAATTTACATTTCTACGAAATTCCGATCGATGGAAAACTTCAAATCACCGTGAATCCGGAAAACGTGGGTGAAATCAAAATATCTACCGGCAAGAATATTTTTCGAATCAAGCACGACAAGATGCTTTCTAACATTACATACGATGTTTCTGCAGGAGATTGTTTATACGTGGAACTCCTAGGAGATTACGACAAACTCATTCCTCTCTTCGTAGAATTACGAATCGTCTATCCTATTATAAATAACTGTTAACCAAAATGCCTAACGATATTTTTGGCAACACTAAGCGTGTAGACCACGCAGAAGAGATTCTCATGTTGGACGTCCGAATTAAAAAGTTGAGGAGCGATTTGATCGCTTTGCAGGAGACCTTAAACAAAAGTTTAGAGTCGGAGATCGCTACGCTCCAAACGCAATGTCTCGACCCCATTCTGAAAATCGATTCCGAACTGAAAACGCTCATAAAAAATTATGTCGACGTACCTTCTTACGACAACGTTCAAAATATACAGTTGAGCGTGGATAAGCTTCAAAATGATTTGGCCAAATTACAACAATTTCAATCGAAAAATGAAGATTTGGAAAAATTGAAACTCGAAATCGAAGAACGAACTTCGGCAATCGAAAAAAATTTCTCTGAACTTCAAACCGTTGTGAAAAATATTGATGTAGAACGCTTGCACGTTGTTGTTTCCAAATTACAAGAAGAATTCGCCAGCACGTTGGAAGAAATTAAATCCAAGTTACAGACTTTGGAAGATACCATGACGAACCTACCATCGTCAGACGAACTGCAGGTCATCGGCAAAAGCGTCGCGAACATAAAAATTCAATTGGAGGCTTATCAAGATTTCGAACACATTCAAACCACCATCGCTACGCTTCAGGCGTCTCTGGAGTTGATCAACGAAGAAATTAAAAATATTCACGCTGAAGCGAGCGCGTTGACGAGCATTCAGGACACGTTAATCACGGTTCAGCAGAAGATCGAATATTTAGAAAATTTGAACGTCGAATCGAACCTTGCTCATTTTCATCACGTACTGGACAACATACAGGGTGACTTGGAATCGTTACGGACGAGCGTACCTTCGAGCGAAGATTTGGAAAAATTGAAAACGGCGGTGACGGCACTATCCGATTCGAGCGACATCAAAAGTTCGTTGAGCGATCTCGAGAGTAGGGTTGCCAATCTCCCCACCTCCAAAGAATTGCACGCTTTGAAAAGAAGCATATCACGTATGCTGAAACGACTGGAAACGGAAACGGCGAACGTGGAACAGATTCGAGACGAACTTGCTTCGCTGGTGTCGACGCTGCCCACTTCGCAGAGTGTCGCCGACCTTCACAAGCAGTTTACCGAGATGCGAAGCATCGTGAACGATCTTACCGAGAAAAGCTCGAAATTGAATCAAGTCGAGAACCTTCAGAGTATCGTCGTCAACATCAGAGATCAAGTTGGAGTATTGGAATCCACGCAGGAATCGACGCTGGCCTCTTTCGGTGCCAAGTTACAAGAACTCAACGAAAACTACAAGCAGTTGAACGTGGAAGTGAAAATCAAACCGTCATTTTCTACAGTAACGGATAGCATCGTCGAACATTTGTTGCCCGTACAAAATACACTGGGACAGCTTCACAGCAACCTCGTTAGCGTCGATACTAAATTTGCTAAACTGCATTCTCTGCAAGCCATCGAAATCAACAGCGTACCCAATCAACAGAGAATCTCCACGTTCGTCGAAGGTAACAAACTGTACATGTTACATCCTTATCATCCGTACTACAAGTTTCTCCTCGATGGGACAATTCAGATAAACGAATTTTCGTACTGGTCTCACGGCAGAAAAGCTAGCGTTCCCACCATGACCTTGATATCGAATCGTGGTGTCCAGAAAGCAGGAAACATTCCTCTGGCACGTTGGAACGAAACGCGCAACATATATGAAATACACGAAGACGAAGATCTCACCGTTTTCGACGTGAGTGCCGGCGATAAGCTGATCATTCAAAACACTGGTGAGGTGCCACCCTCTTTGAATCCCATCACGCTCGTGCTTCTCTTCAAACGTAATCTCTAAAAATGTCTAGGCAAGCCATCGTCGAAGAATTGCATAAACCTGCACGCCGCAACTACCAACGTTTGGCGGTGGTAACCAAGAGCATCGATGACCTCTGGCAAAGTGACCTCGTGGAGATGAGTAGCGGCAATCTAAAAAATGTGCATAAATTGAACAAGGGTAACAAGTACCTCCTCACCGTCATAGACACGTTTTCGAAATTCGCATGGGCTCTACCTTTGAAAGCCAAAACGGGAACGTGCGTCACGGAAGCATTCAAGACAATTTTTCGCGAAAGCGACAGACGACCTCGGTTTTTGCAAACGGACAACGGTAAAGAATTTTACAACGCCGTATTCCAAAAGTTTATTCGGAAACACGACATTCGACATTATTCAACCTTCAGTCACATCAAAGCCAGCATCGTGGAAAGATTTAATCGAACCTTGAAAACACACATGTGGAAACAATTCACGCTTCGGGGAAATTACAAATGGGTTGACATCCTGCCGGAACTCGTCGATACCTATAATGATACGGTACACAGAACGATAGGCATGAAGCCAGCTGACGTTACGAAATCTGACGAGCAGCGTTTAATTTCTACAGTTTACTGTCCAAAGTACACTCCCACGACTACCAAGAAATCAAAATTCAAAATTGGAGACCAGGTGAGGATCAGCAAATTCAAACGCACCTTCGAGAAGGGATTCACAAAAAATTGGAGCACGGAACTTTTTACGGTGGTTCGAGTTCTACCCGGAAACCGACACACGTATATAATAAAAGATAGTAGCGGCGAGATTTTGAAAGGAAGATTTTACGAAGAGGAACTCTCTAAAACAAAACATCCCGACACGTACCTCATCGAGAAAATATTGCGTAGAAAAGGCGACAAACTGTTTGTCAAATGGCTGGGACTTCCGGAAAAGAGTTGGATCAACGCGAACGAAGTGATTCTATGAGTGCGTGGAATGTCGTGAAACGTCTACCGGATTCGGAAAGTCAAACGAGAAAAAAGAACGGTGAGTTGCTTCCCGACAGCATCCGCTGTCTGATCGTAGGTCCTTCGGGGTGTGGGAAAACAACACTGCTCGTGGACAATTTTCTCCTCGCACCGAATTGGTTAGATTGGAAGAACAGGCACCTCTACGTATTTTCGAAAAGTCTCGAACAAGCGAAATACAAGCAACTGATGAAACTGTACGATGGTCTGGACATTGCAACGTTCGCTTCGGAAATAAAGCCACTCGACGATTGTCGTGAAAATTCAGTTGTTGTGTTCGACGATGTTATCCTGGAAAATCAAAATGAAATTCGCAATTTTTTCACGCAAGGTCGTCACAAAGGAATAGATTGCTTCTTCCTAGCTCAAACGTTTTCCAAAATTCCAAAACAGTTAGTACGCGACAACGCTAATTTCATATGTTTGTTTCGTCAAGATCACACCAACCTCAAGCACGCGTACGATGACTACGTAGGCGGAGACATGAACTACAATCAATTTTCGGAACGCTGCTGCTCCCACTGTTGGAACAGTGACGATTTCGGATTCGCGACGATCGACATGACGAGAAAACCCAACGATGGAAAATACAGAAACAAAATCAACGACTTTCTAAACGTTGCAACGTTGTGAGAAACGACGTGTATAAATAACACTATGACGAAACGAAAAATCGAAGACGAAAATCTCAAGCTTCGCGATTACCTCGCGAAACGTTTCAAAGGTTGGAAATCCGAGAATCGCGGATTCTACGAAGAGAAGAAACGTCAAGATCAACCTGTGATCGACGCCATCAGCGATCTAGGTAAAGAAATTAAAGGCGTCACGGAACAAAATAAAAATTTGATCAACGAACTCGTACCACTTGCAGCTAAAAGTTACGCCGTACCCACGCCTATTTCGAGCATTCCTTCGACGCCGTTCGAACTAAGAGACGTACCGGCACGACGTCGAGCCATAGGTAGCACGCCGTCGTCTTTGGATAAGATCGAGTTAGGACCTTTGGCACGAGATTACCTGAGCACGGGGAAATTCGACAAGGATGAAGTGTTCGGATTGTATCCGAGCATGGAGAGTAACGAAGGCGGCGGTGTGGTTTGGAAGATTGGAAAATCGAAGGTGACCTTCGAAGGCAACGACATTAAAGTTAATTTAGGCGAGAAGGATAGTTGGAACAGGTACCCGGGTACGGTGGGACTGTGGGAACTCGTTGCCAAAAAGCAGCCGAAAGATTACACCGACGAAGATTACCAGAGTTACAAGGAAATTTTGATCATGACGGATGCCTTGTACCAGAACAACGACGCCTCGCAGAATAGGGTGAAATCGAGCAGCGGCGAGAAGTACAGAAATCTCATCAAGCCGATATGGAACCAGGTCAAAACAGGCAGCGGCGTCAAACTCTACAACACCCTACCCAAAGAGTTCGTTTGGGTGGACGACGTGCGCAAGCTCATAGACAGGTTGTTGGTTATTGCAGGAGAGGAGAATGCAGGCAATCGTAATTTCTACAACGAGAAGATGGGAATTATGGACATGATCAGCGCCAAACTTTCCAACTTCATCGTGAACGACGACAAGGGCATAGGTCACCTCATCAAAATTATCAACACGCTGCCTCCGAGATTCTGGAACATGGCCGAAGGAAAGGGACTCGTGAACGACATCATCAACAAGTTACCTTTCGAGATGCATTTACCCGGCTACCAGTACTGTGGACCGGGTACCAAACTCGAGAAAAGATTGGAGAGAGGAGACAAGGGTGTGAATCCGTTGGATGCCGCATGCAAAGATCATGACATCGCCTACAACACCACTCGCACCGATCTGGATGCACGTCACGAAGCAGACAGAAAATTAGAGCACACAGCTTTCGAAAGATTCGTCAGCAGAGACGCATCGCTGGGAGAAAGAGTTGCGGCACTGGGCACCACCATAGCCATGAACACAAAACAAAAACTTGGGTGGGGTATATAAATAACATACAGTAAAAAAAACACATCATGTCTGGTATAACCGTCTTGCCACACGAACTGCTGTGTAAAATATTCAAACATGCAGTAAATGGAGATTGTGAGGATATAAGAAAATTTTTGATCATAGCGAGATCAACGCCGGAATTTCGCATCCCTTGTGAAATGGCTGTTAAGGATTATCTTCGGGAAATTAGCGGCATGAGGTGCGGCGATCTCGACACTCTTTTTTCGGTCGCAGGGGAAAAATTAAACAATAGGTTAGATGAACTGCACGAGGCGAGGCTGGGGAGAAGACGATTCACAGATGATTGGCATAAGTCGAAACAAGAGACGGAAGATATCATCACGCACATTATCGCATTTTCCGAAGCACAAACTTTCTTCCTCTAACACAGACAAAAAAAATCTTCGATACAAAAATCTCGTGAAAAAAATATATATAAAATAACACACATCGTGAAAAAAAAAATAATCTTCAGTGTATATAAATAACACACATTGTGAAAAAAATTAAATTTCTCTAACACACACACTGAAAATTTCTCTTCGATATGACGACTGAAAAAATGAGTGACCTCCAAGCATTAAAACAAATGCTAAATTTGTCAGTAGAGTATGTAAAAATTCGGGAATTGGAAGTGGACAAACCTTACACGATAACTTCCGGCTCAATTGTTTCTACCCAGTATGGTCCCAAGGCACGTCTGCTGCTCAACGCACAATACAGTCTATTTTTACCAGATCGATACGCTGACATGTTATCCGACGAGAAGCTAGCTATTTTAATCGAGAACAAAACTCAAATCGTGTACAAGGGTACAAAGGAACTTCTTGGTAAGAAAACAAAACATATAATAGAATTTGTGTAACGGCTCTGCGCGGAGTATATTCTTGAAAAAAAATTACACGGAACAAAAAAAATTTCAGAACATTTATATATAAATAACATACCGAAAAAAAATTACACAAAACAAAAAAAAATCTCAGAACATATATATAAATAACATACCGTGAAGATAACATATAGAGCATCATCATGAAGCCTAAGGGTGTCGTGTACCAGATACCATACTCCAATCTGAAAAATCTAGGTGCCCTCGATGGGTTACTCACCAAGAAACAACGCGAGAAGAAACGTTCTTGCTTGACGAAAGGACACGGAATGAAATTACTTCTCAGCACACCTCAATTGAGACGTTTGCAGCGTTCGCGAAAACAGCAAAAAATCGGAGGTTTCATATTCAGCATCCCGGCCATCCTGGCAGCATTAGGGGCCGTTGGAAGTTTGGCTGGCGGTAGCGCCGCCATCGCAAAAACCGTCATCGACTCGAAGAAAAACAAGGCAGAATTGGAAGAACAGAAACGTCACAACCTGGCTATGGAGAAGAAGGGGAAAGGTATAACCAAAAAACAAAAAAGCAACCTCGATGCTTTGAAGAAATATAAAAAAAAGAAAAAGCCCTGTCCAACTTCGATATTGAATCTCTGATCGAACTGATGGGAATAAAGAACTTCAGGGGTGTTTTCATGTCCGATTCTCTACCCTCTGCTGTGAAGAAAAAGGAGTATGGCGTGGTCAACCTGGACAGTTACAAAAATCCTGGTACACATTGGATATGCTACCTCAAAATTAACGATAACAATGCATTTGTTTTCGATTCGTTCGGTGGCACACCACCTGCCAGGTTGGTGAAGTATCTCAGTGTTGCCAACCTCTACTACAATGACAAACGCATCCAGGGTTTCACCGATGTTAACTGCGGCCACCTATGTCTTTCCGTTCTCGCATACATGTCTAAAATAAATAACCCGTCGGTGGAACATTTTCAAAAAGCATTGTGGAATCTTAAACACGATGGGGGTGTTCCATCTCACGAGCGAATCTTCGATCCTGAAACTCACGCTGCACGACGACATCGTCTATCCTAAATCCGTAGCTCTGCGCGCATTCTACAGCATGTACCTCATACCTAACGTCACGCAGCACAACAACAAAATTAGCGTCGGAAGCGAACACATCGTCGTCACGCCAGGCCAATACAATCTTTCCACTTTGCAAGCTCAATTACCCAAAGGCACTTACCTTTCTCAAAATTCGGTCACGCACAGAGTGGAAATCGTGTCGGCGACGGAGACCGTGGACCTGGGCACCATAGGAGAACTTTTAGGTTTCGAGAACAACACCAAACTCGAAGCTGGCATCAAGCACACGGCAGTCAATATTCCTAAATTTCTAGCCATCGAAACTCTGAACGTTCACTGCAACGTGGCGGAAGGCATGATCACGAAATCCTCGGACGGATTGTTAGGAAGTCACAAGCAGACAGGAATCATAGCCACATTCAAACCCAGTTCCGAATTCATGGAACCGATCATCTACACACCCTCTTCGCCGATCTATTTTCCAGTATGCCGCAACCGCATAGACGACATAGAGTTGGTGGTGACAAACGAGAAAGGAGACGTGGTGGATTTCGCAGGTGCCACTACGACGGCCATCGTGGAGATCAACGTATAATAAATAACACACATAGTGAAAATGGAGCAAATCGAAAGTTACGAATTGCAATCTTTTCCTCCCAACCGTCGCACGTTCGCCAATCTCAACGAAGCGAACAGGGAGATCGAATACGATGTGGACGTAGGGGATGGGTTCGTTCATCCTCACAGAGCGGACCTCTACCTTCAATTCGACGTGGTGAAAAAGGAAAACGGAGACGCGTTTCCACCCAATGCAAATTTGAAACTCGTGGACAACTTCGTGCCTCACCTGTTCTCGCAGGTGGAGGTGAGGAAACACAACACCGTCATAGACAGAATAGACTATCCAGGCATCACGTCGACGGCAGTGGGAACTTTGAAATTATCCAAAACGGACGCGGCATACTACCAGGCGGGAGGATTCGAAGCGGGAACAAAAATATCGACTAGAAATCACACGGTGCTCTTTCCCATGCGTCTGCTGCCGGGATTCTTCTCGGACTACAAAGAGATCATGTGGAAGGGAGGATTGCGCGTCACGTTTCGAAGAGCGGCCAACGACAACGACGCACTGATGCGATACACCAACTTGAATGCCGACGGCACGCCAATAGCCAACACATTACCCGAAGCAGCCAAGTGCGTCATCCAGAGCATGGAATTGAGAATGCCGATCGTGGAATACGAAACAAACTACGCCCTCAAGTACAAAGCAGAGATTTTGAAGAGTCCGCAGGTACCGATTCACTTTCACGGTTACCAGTGTGTGCAGAAGATGGCGTCGGGAAGTCACATGGAATTCGACGTGACGACACAGTTCAACAACATACAGTTCGACATGCCAGATTTCGTCGTGGTGCTCTTTCAGACCGGGCGCGATAACAACCAGGAAAAAGATTCCAGCAAGTTCGACGACTGCAAGATCAAGAATGTTTATCTGAAAAATGGACGCAACGAAGTCTTCCCGCGCGAGAATTACAACCTCGACATGACCAAAGACGATTACCTCAAACTTTACGAAGCTTACACCTCTTTCAAGCGCGTGACCGAGGGAAACGTGGACGTATACTACACGCCCAGCGAATTCAAAATCCGCAGGCCGATGTTCGTCATCAACACGACGAAGAGGAAGCAGGTGGTGGTCAACGATCGAACCAACATCAAGGTCGTCTGCGAGTTCCACGAAGCCTTGCCCGAGAACACCGTGTGCAGCGTCATCCTGATTGCAGAGAAGTCCTTCGTCCACGACGTGAAGAACGAGAGGGTCACAGAGCAGTTTTAACATTTATAATATATCTTTTCTTGCACAATAAGAAATTTTTGTACTAGCACAATCAGTTTCAATAGCACAATACGAAAATTTCACTAGTTCAAGATGAGTTACAATATCAATTTCATCAGTTTTTTTGCACTATAGCACGAGAGACAAATCAGAAATTTTGCACAAAAATTTTGTTGTTGTTGTTTTTACATGAGAAAATTAACAATAAAATTTTTTTATCGTTTCAGATGCTGTCGAAACATCAAAAACACATACACACACACTAGAAAAAAGCATGCAACTTTATTTGTAACACACACATACATTCTCCATCTTCATCAAAAAATATTATAATAAACATAATTATTTTTTATCTATATCTCACAAAATTCTATATCCAAAAATATTACAACATCAAAATAACACTAGAGTCGTTAGTACACGTTGCATGCATTACGGAGGTCCTCTGTAGGGTTTCATGGAAGTTTGGGGGGAAAAAAAAAAACACGTGAAACTCTACAGAGGTGCGGTAATCTAGAACCGCAGCCGTTAGAACCTTTTTGGGTTGGGCACCACGCACCCTGGCGGGGTTAGGGGCCAGGCATCCTAAAAAACAACAATTATTATTTGTTTGTTTGCATCACAATACTGAAATAAAAAGAAGTACGTACGTGTGTGAGTGGCGCATCGTTCCCGCGAGAGAGGTTTGCAAAAATCACGATATACATTGGCGCTCGGGACTTGGAAATAATGCATATTCGCTCACCACTGTTGCCAGCTTAGTCTCTCTCAGCAACATTGGCATCTTTATTTTTTTAGTTGTAGGTGGGTTGCCAACGCACTCTAGTTAATAATGCTACATATTATACACGCACGCACATACTGTGTTGCTATCTATCTATCTATCCCTCTCTCTTTTACGGCAGTATATGTTTGTTGCCGACTCTTTTTGCTCAGTGTGTGTATGTTACGTCAGTATATAAATTAGTTAAGCCTCAAGTAAGATAGCTCTTGCCAAGTAAAAAAAAGCTGTAGGTAAATATTAGCAACACTATCGGTTGTTTAACTTTTCCCTCTCTCTTTTTTGTAAAAAGCTATGGCAAACCAGTAGGTTGGCAAATTGCTTTATGCACTGTAAAACCTCAAGCAGTATTGCCAGCTCCTTGTTTGAGGTTAGGTTAGACCCAAAAACAAACCTTGGTGACTTTTCAAGTAAAATGTTGGCAATACTCCAAGACAAGCCTCAAGCAGTATTGCCAGCTCCTTGTTTCAGGTTAGGTTAGACCCAAAAACAAACCTTGGTGATTTTTTTAAGTGAGGAGTTGGCCACACTGCGAGAAAAGCCTCAAGCAGTGTTGCCAGCTCCTTGCTTGAGGTTAGGTTATACCCAAACACAAAAACCTTGGTGATTTTTTCAAGTGAGGAGTTAGCAACACTGCGAGCGCCACCGAGCGCCATTTTCGGTTGCTGAACCCGGTTGATTGCTCTACTCCTGTGAGTATTTTCCATAAGATTAAAATCACAAGAACACGTGTGTAAGATCACGGTTATAGTCACACTGTTCCAGGGGCACAACAACATCGATTAGGTTAGATCGACTTGTAGAATATGAACTGACAATGCTGATGAGGTTATAGAAGACTACACAATGTTGGTTGCCAGTTATGTTTAGGTCGGGTTAGGGTACGAAAGGGAGCTGAGTTGGTGGGAGGTTAGAAGATTAGCCCGTCATAGACAGTGTTGCCAACTCCTAGATGTAGGTTTGTTTAGACAAAAATAAAACATTAAAAAAATTCTGATTTTTTTATGGAGGAGGGTGGCAACACTGGGTGCATCATTTTCGGGGTTCCTTACGTGACTGTAAGGCTAAATTCAAGTGCATCATTTTCGGTTGGTTAAGTGGGGTACCTATACTACTAGAGGCAATAAAATCCACATATTGTACTTAAAGATGAAAAAATAATATTTTGTTGTATTTTTGTTGAGCAAACAATATATTATTCAGAATTACTGTTCCACTCTGGTATACCAATGAGGATTGTTGGAGATTATATAGCCTTATTTCGAAATTATTCTAATTATTATACGCTTGTGATAGATACTTTCAGGTTCTTGACAATAAATAAAATTGTTCTCATGGTCTCACGATTTCAATAATCACCAATTCATCCATTCTCTCAGACGAGCATATGATTTAACAAATTGTAAAAATGGAACAGAAGAAAATTCCTTTCTATGCGAAAAAAAATAGTAATTGTACACTTCTGTTCAGATCAAGTGGAACATACATACTTCAACTGTTCGATCCTATAAAGAGTGATACTTTATGTAAAGAGTTGGACTTTCAATTTAGTTACTAGTTAGGTGGAAAAATAACTGAGTTTCAGGTACTAATTTCATAACGTAAGTAGTTTACAGCTACTGTTACTCGAAAATGTTACTGTTACTTCCAAAGACAGCTGCAGAACGAACCAGCATAATTCCTGAAGAACTGTGAAACTGGATTTTGGACATTGTGCGGAGGCAACGTGTGTAAAATTGTACTTCATTAAGAAACGAATAAATAATCACTCTGCTGCTCGTTTATTCATTCCCTGTTTTCAAAGAATGTGGGCATAGTGGTAACGTCGTCACCTTGTACTCAAGAGGTTCGATACATGGTAGAGGCGCATTGCACAGTGGTTCGGATCCCGCTTTAAACTGTAGGTCCAGTCCTGATTAGCCTATTTGTGCATAAAAAGGACTTAAAACATCAATTCAAGGTTCTCAAATTAATATTTTTCTTATAGTATTGTAATTTGAGCTTTAATTTCCATCTTCAGTTCTCTTCCAATAATGTGAATAAGAATTTTTGAAGATTTTATTATGCCCGAAAATAATATAAACTAAGGACTGTATCCGAAAGGTACAAAGTGCACACTTGAAGTATAGTCTTGACGGAAGTGACGTCACCTAGTACAGTTCGAAAGCGCCAAGCAAACGAGTGTACAAGACCAGAGCACGCAGCACACCAGCGGTGCACACTTGCGATCTGTGCTTGCTTTTCATTTGTTAAAAAAATGGACGTCGGAAGTCAATCAGCTGGTAGTTGTGGTTCTTCCATTGTGTGGAAATGTAAGGCCCGTATTCATAGTCGTTTCTCAAGAAAGGAAAGCGTCTTGAGACCTCTCTTAAGACGCCATGCTGTTTCATAAACGTATCTCAAGATACTAGCCAAGAGACTGTTTACTTCACCATCTTGGATAAGAACAGTCTGTGCCAAGAGACACTTTTGGCGTTTCATAGTTCTCTCTCAAGATCCATCTTAAGATTCGCTGTTTCATAGACACTTCTTGGCAGCGTAAGAGCGATATTCGGTCTCTTAAGATCCTGTATTCGCCAAGAGAACGAAACAGGTCTCTTGAGATACCGAATGTTCTCTTGAGAAAATAAAAATGGACGTTGCAGTTAGAAACTATGATGAAGAGGATGGATATTTTGAAGATTTTCTCATTGCAACAGTTGTTTTGTCCAGTTTTTATGCCTCAGTTTTGCATCAGGTATGTAAATTGAACTACTCTCTACGTAATTATCTTAGTTTGAGGAAACATAAACCTTGTTAATTGGTTGTACTGCCTCTCTTTCTTCGGTTTATTGATTCATAAAGAAAAGTGTAATCCTGTATTATAATAATATTGCTTCTGCATGAACATTATTTGATTCTGAAGTAGTGCATCGATTTGTTACTCAGTTGTGTAGCAAAATAATGGAATACAATAGGATTTCGGTGCCGTTAACCCAATGTACTCCCTCGAGAATTGTTTTGTTTTCTTTTTAATGGACAGATTTCGATGTTTTACGTAATATTAAATTGGTTCCAACTCGCGGAAAACACAAATAACGGATGTATTTGATTCCAAAGTATGACCGGCGTAAGTTAAAACCTTCCATCTACGGTGACTTTCGCCGGCTTTTATTAATAAAAAACCGGGTACTACTTTACTATACCTGAGACACCTGGGAATGATCTCTTTCGCACTTTTTTACATTGCTAACGTACTATTATGCATTCCGGAACACTTATTTAGGTGAAATAATGAATTTATAACGAAAATAATGTCTATTTCTTACATTAACGAGTACTTAATGTTGTTCCTTATTTTCCACAAACCATCCACGGGTAGCCCCAAAAACCATTGACGTTAGCCCAAAAATTCACGATAGCCCCACGAACCATCACGGGGACGAGGTATGCCTACTAGGTTAGGTTCCATTAGCACTCCTTTCGTTCAATTTAGCATATACGGACAACATCATGGCGGCAGCAGCAATAGCGCATCGGAAATAGATTTTCGTAGAAAACTACATCCATTCGCATTAAAATGGATCAAAACTACATTCCCGAACATCAACAACACTACAGAAAATGATTTGCGTAAGTACTTTCTCCTGTAAATTTGAAGGAATCCGTCTCAGGTATTGTAAAGTGTTACCAAAAACCGTTTATGTGCACACAAAAAGAGCGAAAGAACACGTCAACTCCAAACCTAACACTCCAACTTAACGACGAAAAATTTTAGCTCCTGTTGTGGAATGTCGTGCTGGGTGCTATATTCACTTGCACGAAGCCCTCAGGCTGTTTCACAGTAAGGTAACAGACGTACTTTATTTCACAATGACACATCTGTGCGAGCTAAAAATAGTGAAAAACCTCAACATTTAACATAAACCATGCAAGGGATTTACTTTCTTGAGGGAGTACAGATTGTTATGGGTACCTAGTATTTCTATTTTGGGCAACTACTGGCACAATGTGGTGAGACCAGATATATCTTTCACACATTTTCAATGTATGTATGTCAAATTACTCACACTAACTTGGGAAAATAAACAAGACAATAACAGTTAATCAAACTACCTAACCTGTACACTATAGAAGTTTCTGATTATTTTTAGACACACAAATGGAATACCTAACTGCCCTCCCTAACATGCAGTGCAAAAGATAGAATACAAGAAAATATTTGTGTCTTAAAAATAAATTTCCACAGTGACAAATCACGAGACCTGGTGAAAATAGCTTGGTTCATCACCTGGTGAATGAAGGTAGTCGCTGATTTTATTTTATTACTACAGTATATATGATTACACAAAAATATATGATTTAACATGAACATATTTGAACAAGCATAATTGTGAAATCATAAATATTTCTCTTCTATTTTCCATTCCAAAGGTGTACACAGAAGAAGCTGTATCCCTTCAGATAATTTTTATTTGACATAAATTAATATAGGTCCAAACTCTGCTTTTGTAATTTCGATATTCTCATAGTACACACATGCATTTACATAAATCATATTCTACATGTGCCTATAAGCAAATACTGAACAGGTTTTCTGATGAGAATAATTTTACCATCCTGCTCGTGTGCACTTATGCAAGTAGTTTAGGCAGGTATGTAGCAATTGTTTAGATTTGAATAATACTGAAAAACTTTTACAAACACAGTTATTTTCATGTTATTAACTTCAGAAATGAGTATTTTCTGCATTTCAAAATGCACAAGATATGAACATTTTAATAATCAGGTATGTGTATTGGGTTAATTTGTGGTTAGGCATTAATTTATGTGGAATGAATTTTCTTTACAACTTTCCATGTTCTTATTTTAAATTGTGAGATCAGTCTTAAGGATATTTTGTTGTTATTTTTTCAGATAGTGCAGGTCCAAAAAATGAGTTCTTGACTTCGTAGCTAGATGGGCAGGAAGTATTTATGATAATTCGATATTCCAAAGGACAAGATGCAATTCTTCATGGCAAGGGATATTCAGCTCAGCTCGATCATACCTCTACAGTCCATTCCAAGACCCACCAACTGATCCTGAAAGAGGTACAACTATGCCCATGCTCAGCAGAGGAATGTTGTGGAGAGTACCTTTGGGATATGGAAGCGACATTTTCCACGTTTGTCCAGAAGACTTGGAAACAGTTCGAGACATTGTTATCGCGTGTGCAGTTTTCCACAATATGGGTATCATATACAATGGTGATGTTGAAATTTTCAAGGAACCTCAGATATCATGTCTGTAGAAATAGAGCCTACACATGTGCATCGTAACAATGGTGAGCTGCAAAGGAGCTTCTTGTGAATAGACTGTTCATATGAATATAACAATGTGGTCAGCTTATACTTTGTCAAAGACTATTCACTCAGTTTTCAATGTTTCTCTTTTTCTCTCGCACACAATTTTCTGCATCAGCATGTGTGTGTGACAGTGAATTATAGTGGTAGGAATCCTAGTTTTATGAGATGCCACCTGGGTATCTCTTCATTTGATTTTTATTGTGAACGCTGTTTTAGCATTTTCCATGACGTTAAATTCGTATTCATCCAAGTGCTGTGTGCATTGATACTATTGATTGATACTAAGAATATCAAAAAGTTATCCTGCAAAACTGTATTTTCCTTAAAACCATGCATTTTACTACATGGTTTTAATGTAACCAAAAACATGTGTATTTTGTATACGTGGACAACATAATTTCATTTAACTTATGTTCTTTCCCCTTTTTTTTAGAGTCAAAGAAAATAATGAAATGTGACCTTCCTTTATGTATGACCAGTGAACAAGATTATTCTCAAAATAAATTAGTGCTTTACCTGTAAATTAGTTTTCATTTTTATTTATTACACAGTTTAATGTTTCTCAGTGATGTCCATGTGTCTAGTAAAATTAACTTCTCAGTGATGTCCATGTGTCTAGGAAAATTAACTATGTTAATTCCTTTGGTTCTTTTATGAATTTGTGCTGGACCCTGTGGCTGAGTGGTTAGCACATTGCACTGCAACGCCAAGGGTCCCGGGTTCGAATCCTGCTCGGGCTCGGTTGTTTGTGAATGTCCATTCATCAATTTCATCACTCATCCCCATCTTCGCAAATTAGCCAAGAGGCACAAAACGCGAAGTAAAGTAAACTAAATCAATCAATCAATTTTATGAATTTGTATCATGTGGATATTCTTGGAAGCCATGGGAGGGAGTATGTATGCACCATGTGCACACATGCACAGACAATCGATAAAAAAGTAACATAAAAATCTGTGGTGTCACACCAAAAATTATTTACAACAGGAATTATATGCTTTCAACTATTCAGTATAGCCTGGTACAGTTGAGAGTTACTGAGGTAAGTAAGTGCATCAAATTCTCTTGATATCATTCATTAATGGGAAAAGGCCTGATGATAGTGTACCATCAAGCTAATGTTACTCTAATTGACTGGGTAAAAAAATATATACTCCTTATACGATTTGAAAAAATAATGAGTAACTTATGCAAGAGAAATGTTCATAGGAAGCAATTGAAGGTCTCTGTGTGTAAAACATGCTAAGTGACACCTTGGTCATTTCCGAGTTCATTATGAAAAAATATTATTAGAAGCTATACTGTAGATAAATTGTTTTTGTGTTGTGTTTACCAATTTCAGAAGGCTTCACCGAGTCCAATGCAAATTGTATGACATGGCAATTTCACTCTAAAATTGAAGGATGGCACATTTTACTTTGTAACTCAAAAATACCAAAATGTCACTTACCATGTTTTCCACCCAACGCTCTTCAATTGATCATAGCTCGCTGGAACATTTTATTGTGACCATGGACTCTCATTTTGTTTCTATAGCCTATGGTACAGCGTAAATGAGCAAAGGCAGAGAGGCTGTGATTAGGGAGTGGGATAAATTAGTTTGGTAATGTTTGTGCATCTCCTCATATGTGAAAATCCCATAATCTTGTACCTTCTGTTTTATGATGGAAAAAAAAACACCCAGTGTATTGTTATACTCTTTTGCATTAAACTTTGATACATCTCAGATATTCATTAAATGACAGTAGATTTATTTTGTCTTCTGTCAAAAGTTTAGCTCTTAACATATTCTGAATATTTGATGTCCTTTGCTATACACTCATTTTGTGCATAAATGCCAGGCTATAATCGCTCCGCATGTCTTGTTCACGTGTATTGTAACCACCCATTTGAAATTCCAACTTCTAGATGTTACGCTTTCTTCGTTGATGAATTTTACTTGTACTTGTGTCGAATTATGTCATTGCATTTCACTTATACTCTTGAGAATAGGAGTGAACAATTTATATGCACATTGTGGAAATTCATTATGAGTATTCCGCTTGGGATTTCGAATCCATAGAAGTAGTTTTGGTACTAATCTGATATTCCCCGGACAGATTTTTTCATTTTTTCAGAAGAAACTACTTAACGGTAATAAGTTCCTGTAGCATTGTTTAACATCTGGAAGGTGTTTTGTGTGATGTGGGAATGTTTCATAGCGGAAATTCAACCATTGACACACAGCCCCATGAACGATTCCTGGTAAGGTTAGGTTAGGTAGGGTCACGTTTAGGTTACAATAGTTAAAAATTGGTTTCGAAAGAAATATGCGTAGCCCCACACACCATTCTCGCATAGCCCCACGAACCATCGACACATAGCCCCACAAACCATTTGCGGAAACGTACGTTCTTCAGTTACAAAAACACTTTTATTAAAAAAAAAATACAATTACTTTGATCAAAAAAACGCGAATGAATTAAAGAATGTTCCGCGAAGCAGATAGGTAAATACAAATGTCAAAAATTGACAAAACGAAGAAGTTATAGGTGTCCGGGGAATATCAGATATTTACTGGTTTTTAGTTTCATGATTTCTTCCAATTTATGTATGTGGAAAGAGGACATCAAGTAGATTTCAGGAAAAAAATTGTAATTATTAACAAAGTGAACAACATTTGTTCTATGGTTTTCTGAAAAGAACGTGACAATGTGCAGGTAAGTTTGGACTAGATAGCCCTTTCTCATTTGTTGCAAATTGATACTTGGGTAGAAAATGGAGAAGCATCCCAGTATTAGACTGATGTAAGGAAATTATGTTCAAACAGATTGATGCTACAGTGAAAGAGTGGTAAAGTTGGTAACCTTCAAGTTCATAAGATTCCTCAAATGCATGCCTGCAGCTGTAAATGCCCATTTTGCTCAACTAAAACTTTTTTTTTTATCTTATGCTTATGGATATATATTCACAAATGAATTGATTTTTCTAATATATAATGTATCAAATTTGTGTCCCAAAAAAGTTGAATTGAAATGGTTCTCGCATATATCAATGCAGCGATGTCCGTTGAACCATAGAAACTGCAGACTCTTAGTGCTAACAGTGTTGGACACGTTCCATGTACATATTTACTCCAGGCTGTCTACCAGTCAAGATAGTCAAGAAATCATGCTTGTGGTCAAGAATGTTTTGCTATTTTTTTTTTTTACAGTGTAGCGAGTTAAATTGTTATATACCTGTCCTGGGATTTAATAATATTGAATATTTGAAAATTTAAATTATATTGAGTTGTGTTTAAAATTTGTTTACTTTGGTTCTTAAGAATTACATTTTTGTATGCATAAAGTTTTGTAAAAATATTACATAACGTAATGTGGCCATTCCCCATCTAAGATGATATCTGGAGCATTAATTTTTACATGCATTAATAATTAAAGCAAGTCAAGCACAGCTTCAGTTTTCATCTTCACTGGCCTTCTGGTAAGGGTTTTTCATTGAATAAAAATATCTAAATTTGCAACTATGCCTAAGTAGTGAACGATTAAATAAGGTTAAGAAAAAGGGAAGAAAGATCAAGAATTTTGGATTTGTTATTTTGGTAGACACCCTGTACTCCGTTGATTAAAAATCTATTTTGCAACGTGAATTGACAATGATAATGGATTTGAAAAACAGATGCAAAGACCTTCAAAGCAAGACCAAAATTGTATTTGTAGGACTACAATACTATAAGAGAAGTAGTTTCGCAAAAATTGATAATAGTTTTTTGACAAATTTTAAAAATCTGAAAATTAAGAATTGTTTAAAACCTTCCTGGTTGCACCGTAATAAAATTTCATTAGAATCGGACCACCCATTTATTTTTTATAAAATTTCAAAGAGAGCGATCATATGCAAAAAAAAAAGGGGGGGACACTTTTTTCTCAAGACAAAAAAAATTGCGTAGCATAGATTAACGCAGAATTGAGTACGCTGAGTTTTGATTTAACTCGTTTCTATGTAGACTAATTACTGGTTAATTTTTAATTTGAATCCAAACTCGAGTATCTATAAGTTTTAATCCGTGAGTAGATAATTATTTTGTTGTTCTTGTTTCTCTTTCATCAACGTATATGAACAACAAAACATGAAGCTACAGCACAGCGCCTGCTGTGAATTTACGTCTTGACTGCACACCGCTGCGTGATTTTCTTTTGTTTTACTACCAACATACAACCCTATCGCTAACCCAAGAAAAACATACAAAGCCAGCAAAGTAATTCATCTTCTGTAACAAAATCATCACTTATCGAAATAAATGTACTTTTACGACTCTGTTCATAACTTCACGTAATTTATTAATGTATTTCAAAATGTGTTTTGTTGTTTCTTTTGACAATTTCTTTTGCAGTTCTTTTAAGTTGGTATCACTTCAGGCAATCGTATCTCAGGATCGTCGTCTTGGCGAAGAGAAAGTTTCTTTCCTTGGGAAGAGAGGCTCTTAGCCAAGAGTTTCTCAAGATACGACTATGAAACGACACTGTCTCAAGACGAGATTACCTTCCCAAGATCGTCTTGGCTAAGAATCTCTTACACAGTGTCTTGAGATTTAACTATGAATACGGCCCTTAGTAAACAAGTTTTTAAAATACTATGTAATTTTATTTATTGGTTTTATTCATATATGCGTGGTTTCTTTCTTCTATAGTGAGAAGTGTTTAAAAGTGAGAAAACAATTTCTTTTTCCGCGATCGTAAACCATGTTGCGGAATGTGTGAAAATTAATTTGAAAGAGCAAATTTCTTTCATATTTCTATAATTAATAACGTGCTGTGTTATATAAACTGCACGCCGAGTCATGTGTGTGTTGTTCACGGAAAACAAGAGTGGCACATACAGTCGATGTTTGATAATTTTAATTTCGAAGCAACTTTTGTTGCATTCCTCACTTGTGCTGGCGCTGCAGTCGAAGTGCAGTTCGAAAGCTTTCCGCTTCCAGGCTTCAAGACCGCACTGCGAGTGTGCTCTCGAAGTATGCTCGCTTCAAGTATGGTCTTGCAGCTTTCGGACACAGCAAGCTGTTTGTTGCAGTTCTTCTAATGTGTGGAAATGTATGTATAAGAACATTTACAAATGCTATGTAATTTCTGTGGTAAAAAACAAGTGTTTAAAACGTGGAAAACCAACGTATTTTCGGTGATCGTATTAGCGCTGCAGTCAAAGTGCAGTTCGAAAGACTTTCACTTCCAGTGCACGACTTCAAGACCGCACTGCGAGACCATGCTCCTAGGCTCCTTGCTACAAGTACGGTCTTGCACCTTTCGGACACGGCCTAAAAGATTATTTGGTCTTATCGTCTTCCTGAGAAAATTGAACACTTTTTGTACAAATTGGAATTCTGCAAGAAAAATACATTAAGAAACTGAAATTTACGGCCTTGTGGAAAAATTAACATTACTAATTTTAAGCATTTTTCAACAATGTTTATAATTGAAAAAATTGAATATCTGTTTTATCTTTAACTTCATTTTACTAATACAGGGTGCGGAAAATAATATCTTACAAATGGCGTTTGAACAATGAAAGCAAGGAGCATTTCGTTGCGTTCTACCCAAGAATATTTTGAACGGTCACTCCATACACAAGAAAAGAACTTCCCTGTCCCTGGAGCAAGCGAACGAAAACAAGTCTCTGCGCAAGTAGTGACGCTAGATGACTCTACCAATGAACACGTGCGAGGGAACGGGATTGCGTGGAACGGGGGAAAGCGGCTGTAGTTACCAGTTTCGCAGCATCGTGTACTACTTCGCTCTGCCCACTCGATTCTACCGCTATGTGCAGCCTTGCTGCAGCAGAGATAGTCGGGACATAGTATAAAATCTCCGATCAAAGGTAGAAAGTATCGTCATACAAAATGAAGTGTACAGTCAACGCAGAATTTGCTTCAAACGAATTCACAAAATGTTTTCAATTATTTCAATTACTGTCCTCACTTGGCCCGTTTCGTGTTTGAATTAACTACACTTATTATTTTATTTTCTTCTCTGCGTTCTAAATTTTAAATTAAATACTCAATATAAAACAACGGATTTTATATTAATATTTCAACTATTACTACCTTCCACTGATGATATATTGCTTATTTCTCTAATAAGAACATGTAACTAAAATCTCATGATTATCAATTTCCTGATTTACTACTACTTTTTTTAATCCACTAACTCACCTGTAATCAATATGGCGTCATCTCACATCGAGTACACTAATCGATCAACCTGTATGTATCTAATTTGGTTATATTTTACGCGCTGATCGGGCTACATGGCCCTCGGTTGCCATGGCAAACGGTGCTGCCATCTGTTAACGAAAAGTTACCGAAAAATCGGATTTAGTACGGCCTTAAATTGAACGCTGAGAAACGAGAGAACACAGACTAGCGCTATACTTGCAGAGGTCACTTTTCCATGGTGTAGTTTTTAAAATTGTTGTAATTAAAATAATACAATAACAGCAAGTTGAGCATCAAGTTCACCATTAACTTTCGTTGCCAGCCCCATTGAAGAAAGGGCCTGGTGAAAGCAAACTATTGTAGATGGCAGCACCCCTGTTGTGTCCCCACGCTTTTGATGGGCAATTGTTCTCCCATTTAAATACATGGGGAATTTGAAGCTGGAACTATTGCTATTACATGAAATTGCAAGCATAATTTCATCTTAACCTCAGAAATTATGTCGGAACATGATAGATAAATAATCAATACTGTGCTAGATAAGAATTTTAATAAGACGATCGTCAACAACAGAAAAGATATCGGAACTCAAAAATGACTTAAAATTTGCACAGCACTCGTTTACGTCACTTGCAATTTTCACAGTTTAAATGCTTTATTCTTGTGAATGTGTTAAAGAATAACACATAATTCCAGGCGACTGTACTTTCATTTTTATAGTTGTTATTAATAACGGACTCCTTTTTTTTACGTGATATACTTTTCCTCATGGCTAGTAAATATGGTTCTCTATTTTATACATACACATTTATCGAAAAGAATAGTTATTACAAAATATATTTTATATTCTGTTTCATATCTCACAACCTCTAAGGCTTTCTTATTTAAAGAAATTATAATTTATAAATTGTGGTAACCCAAAACAAAAAGGACGAAAATACAAGGGGGAAATGTCTGCTTAATACAAAGAAAACATATTTTATTATTACGTTATCGGATAGGGCATAGTGTATAATAATAAATATCATGCGCTTACTCACTTAATACATTTTTCTTTCTAATTTTGGGAGTTTCTCCGATTCTACTCCCGCCCTTGAATGACACATACTCGCAAGTTGCAACAAGCGTAGTGTAAAAATCTATATTTTTGTATTATAGACCCGTGGCAGCTAGGGACGACCAAAATTACGTCAAGTTTAATGTTCTTTGTGCATAAATATGCTCTATTTAGCCCGTCTCGGTTACCCAGTCGTTGCGCTTTTAATATATTAATTCTTAGGTTCAGGAGAAGGTAATTTTCGGTGACTTGCTACAAAATCTTAAAGGTTTGCTAAACACATTTTCTTATCGATTTACACAACAAATTCTTACCTTCGTTGAAAATAACGTTTGAATAGCCATCCTATCGCACTTCAATGGGCCCGTTCCGAAAGTCGCACGAGTTTAACGCGTTAAACGAGTTATGGTAACTGGCCGTTCCATAAGTGCTTCCGTGCGTTTCGTGAGTTTCATTATGCTGTCCCAAAAGTCGCATTCCGTGCGTTTCGTGCAAGAACGAGATTCACCAAACGCACGGGCCAGGATGCTGGTTTGTTCCGTGAAAATCGTCTGCTCCTTGCAGACAAAGCGCGTGCTGATGGATTCAAACTGTACTAGTTCGGAAACTGTATTATAATTTTAACAGATAGCGATATGAAGCAACATGAACAAGATAAGTATGCCTTGACCGTTTTTAGAATGTGATTAAAATGAGTAGCAGTGGCCATAATAAGAGTTTATTTTTGCCATAAGGACATCCCTTCCGCTGCCGCCATGCGGAAACTTTCTCTAAACAAAACGCTGCGCCTGCGCTTTCGCCTAGCGTGTCCCATAAGTCTGTAAAATAACTGGTTTCACCAGATTCACGAGCCCAGTTATTTTCGTTGAATGCGTTCGTTTCGTTAAGACTTTCGGAACGCACCCAATGTAAAGTTTAGGGCAATCTGACGACGAACGAAATTCTTTAGGGACACAACAGGGGTGGCGCCTCCAGCGGAAAAGTTTGCAATTAACGGCCTCATCGCGTTAATATCGAGGTCGATATATTTACGATATCAACACATCGATACTTGAAAAACATCTACTCGATAGCAATATATCGAATTGTTATGAGGGTAAATTTTTGTTGAACAATTTCTAATTATAGTTTAATTTTATATAATTAATTTTATGTAATAAATTGTACCTCTCTTTTTAATTATAATTACAGTACTACCTATGCAGCAGATTTGTACTATAACGGAAGGGGAAATCCCTGGGCGACAACAGCTGACGATTCAGGCACACCCATACTTCTTACGTGTCATGGCGTCTTGTAAGTAGTAGGAATTGATGTTCTGCATTAATTCATTTTTTCAGTAATAATAATCTAAATCACTTTTATTTAGATAGTTTCTAAGTGTGCCTAAAGCATTGGAGAAAAAGATAGTAAAGGTTTGGAGTTGTAAGTTAAAAGGTCAACACGTTGCAAGGATGGCTGTAGTAGTAACTCTTTTCCATGTTATTTCATGTTTGGGCCTAGAGTGTGATGCAGATATTCAAAAAAATATTTTCTCAGCCGAGTTGGAAAATATTAAAAAATGACAAATTACGAATATAATAATCAATAATTACCCGATTTGTCGATATTGTTTGTAGTCTTGAAAAATGCACGTAAGGGAGATAGCTTGTGATTTGTGTTTAAATTTAGTACATGGTATTAAGAAAGTTGTTTGATACCAAAAATTTAATGTGATTTTACTATATTATTTGTTATTAGTGCAAGTTTTGTGTAAAAATCATGGTTAAATTTATCTAAATGTGTACTAAAATATATGCCACATAGCTAGGCATAAAATTAGAACCAGAGTCTGTTGAGTTATGGTCCACCCAAGGAAATTATATGTGTAATAATTATTCTTTAGTGTTGTTGGTTGAGCAATCGTTCGCAACCATTCATGGGAATAGAAACATGTGTAACAACTTCTAATTACTTGAGACTAGATTTAGCATGTGTTTATGAAAGAATCTGCACATCATTCTTGCACATAGCTTAAGTTAGATATCATTTTCGATTTTCTTCAATTTCTGTACACTTCTGGCATCCTCAATGTGAATGTATTCTTGGAGAGTATATTTCTTTAAAAACAATAAGTTGCTGACCAAGGCAGTTTATTAAGATAGAAACACTTAACACATAACGTTTCAACCCTGTATCAGGGTCTTCCTCAGACGAGGAACTAAGAATATTTTAGTTTAGTTCTTTGTCTGAGGAAGACCCTGATACAGGGTTGAAACGTTACGTGTGAAGTGTTTTTTATCTTAATAAACTGCCTTGGTCAGCAACTTATTGTTTTTAATATGGAAACAAGGCTTAATTATATTACAATATTTCTTTAATGTAATGTTTGTTAAGAGGAGAGGAGGATACTTCTATACTTTGTTTTTCAGCTGAAATTATGAAACCATATAATATGAGTGTGTGTGTGTGTTCCCGAAATAAAATTTGTCCATTATATCATGTAATGTTAGAGATCTTGCTTAGCATACTGGTTAGTGCTTACAGTTAATGTTGGGGGAGGAGAGTAATAATAATAATAATAATAATCCTTTGCGCAACAGCCCTGAAGGGCCTTGGCTTACCTACCGACTGCCGGTCTTCCTCCCATGCTTTCCTTCGTCACCTCTAAGCATGGAGATCTGCAACCAGTATTGGAATAGTTGGGGGGTCAGCCCGACGTATCCCCAGCCATTGTAGTAGGTTTCCGGGATCGAATTACAGTTACTCATTCGAAGTTCCTCAATTTCCTCACGATGGTGGGTTGCCACCGGCCCTATACGTAGGCCGAATAATTTCCGACCAGAGCCAGATTCGAACCTACGTGGTCCCACAGCGAACGATCTCAAGATGAGTGAATGCCTTAACCCGCTCATCTTCGGAGGAGGACTGGAGGAGAGTAAAGCATCTTGAAAAGAATAAAGTTGAATATTGCAACAACAATTGTTATAAGTGGATTAAATATAATATTTTCAATAAAATCAAGTAACTTTACATATTGCATTTTGTTTGTGAAGCATTGTATTTTTTTCTCTGCATTCTGTAGTATAGCACTGAAAATTCTGTCTACTGTTTTCAGTAGATCAATGGGTGTTTTGAAACATCTACTGTCTTCTACTGTTTTCAGTAGATGAACTGTACTGCTAATGTTTTCTACTGTTTTTAGTAGCCCAACTGTTTCTACAGTTTTCAGTTGATGAACTTTACTGCTAATGTTTTCTACTATTGCGTTTGGTAGTTGAACTGTACTCTTAACTTTTTCAGTAATATAATTGTACAACTAACATATTTTATTGTGTTCAGTATATTGCTGTCTGAAAACAGTACTCTTGTCAGTAATGAAAATTTTCTATACAACTGAAAACACAATTAAAAAATCATATAAACAACTAAAATAATTGTATGGTAAAGCATGTGGAACTTGGTACTTAGGAATGTGTTCACACAACAAAGAAATCAAATAAACTTAACACGTTTTTAAGTGTGTAGCTTCATTGTGGTTAACACACTTGTACAAAATTGAAAACCATACTCTTTTATACAAAAGTTGTCATATTGTCACGTTGTTCCTATATTCACACGAAAACAGCAGAAAATTAGTTTAAATGAAGACCTCACCTGCAATGCTTGAAAAATCAAAACAAGCGAACACTGTTGACTATGTTGATCAAAAAATGGATCCTTTCTGCAATAGCATCACACAGATATAATAAAAACCATGGAAATGCTGAAAAAAAAATCAACTGATATGATCATGTATTCAAACTGCTAGCTGCTTTAAGGTTGAGTTATTTCTTAAGCAAGAATTGTAGTGCCTTATTCATTAAGATATATCTGACTTCAGTAGTATTCAATAGAAAAACAGTAGAAATTCAGTTCATGTACTGTTTTTCCAATTCACTTCAAAATCACTGAAAAGATGGTGTACAGAATTAATTTATCTATTCTTGAAGTCAATAAATGGTTTTATAATATATTGTAGCAAGCATTATGCATTATTATTCACATTGTTGTTTTTTTTCAGTACAGTAGCCTTATTGCACAGTACTGTAGTCCTACTGTAGAGAGAGTACAGTAGCTGTACAGTACATCTACAATAGGATTTCAGTACATTTCACAGTACACAGTAGAATTTGTCTGCTGAAAACAGTAGAAATTTCCAGTAGGTAACATTGTTTTCACAGTTGCTCTACATTTAATTTTGCATTTTAGAAAGATTACTATGACATATTTACATTCACATTTTGCTGGTTTTTATTACACATAAATCATCATTCTACTTTTAAGATAAAAATCATTTAAAGGATGAATATTACACCTCAGACACTAATGTTTTTAATATAATGTGCATTTTAAAAAAATCATGCTGTTACATTTTTAAATGATAATTCATCACTTTTCAACTGTGGTAGAAATCTTCGAGTCTAAGATAAAAATAACAAAATAACAATTAGCTTGCCTGCATACCATTCTGTCCAGTCCTCCTCCATGGCTGTGCAGTCTAAGGCACTGTGCGTGGCATGGGTTTGAGTCCGCCTGGGTTTTCAGCCTGTGTATAGGACCAGTGGCAACTCACCATCATGAGGAAATTGGGGAGCTGCAAGTGAGTAGTGTAACCCAGTCACAGATATCTCCGATAACAATTGGGGGTTCGACGTGCTGACCCCATATCACACCATTGCTGGTTGAAGATCTCCACACCTCTAGATAGGATTGTGGTAGGGAGACTGACAGTCAGGAGGTAGGTCAAGGCCCTTACGGGCTGTAGAGCCACGGGTTATTATACAATTCTCTCCTGACAATGCAAACAAGTAGAGCTTGAATAAGAGAGTACACACTTGGAGTCAGGCACACCTGACAATGACACTATAACAGCATTGCAAACTTGCAGCTTTCATTCTTTCACTGTCTGCACTCGGAAGAAAGAGAAACGACGGAAAGAAATTCAAAAGATTAAGATACAAGGGAAGGAAATTCATTGTCACAATTCAAGGTTTATTGCAGAATATAATAATTAAAATGAGCATGATATATAAATTTAGAAAATGTATGGATTTGATTGAAATCAGATAATGAGTACAGGATGGCAACACACCTTTGACTGGCAAGTTCGTGAGGCTTAGGTACAAAAATATACTTACTTACTTACAGCATGTTACAGTATATATTTTGCATAGGAATTTATTACAAATATTAGAGTAAGGTGGGGTAAGACTGCGCGGCGGGTAAGACCGCGCACCAGTTTTTCGAGGTGAAAATCACACACAGTTGGCACCACTGCGCCACCGTTACTTCGTCCAAGATGGTAGCTAACTGTGGACAGTGGTGAAGATACGTTTGAAATTCGTTGTGCTGAGAGAGGTAAGTGAAAAGATTTTGAGGGTGTTTGCTATTTATTTTGGTACTACATGTTTTGAGTACTACGTCACTGTGAATGTATACAATATTACGATGTTGATGGATAGAAGAAGTTGTGTTAATGCCGAGTCCACCTGCGTATTAGTTTCCATTGCTTTGTGCAATGGCTGGGCAGCATCACGTGATTTGTTCAGGAATGCAGCACGGGGCACGACTGCACATGTGCGCAGTTTTACCCCACAAGTGTGTGGCTTGCAGGTGCAAGTGTGTGGCTTGCAAGGCCCAGCCATTAGATAGATCATTTTTTGGTCCACTGAAGTCGTTTTATTCATCTGAGTGTGATAAGTGGATGACTAACCATCCGGGTAGCCCAATCACAGTTTTCCAAGTGGCATCCATTTTTACAAAGGCATATGGGAAGGCAGCTACAGTTGGGAATGCCATGAAGGGTTTTGAAGTGACTGGATTATGCCCTTCAATCAAGACATCTTCACTGAGGACGAGTTACTTCCCTCTACTGTGACAAATGTATCAGTTCCAACTCCAGGTGAGCAGCCTTCAACAAGTGGGGTTAACAATACTGGACCATCCACCAATGATGTGCCACAGCAGGCAAATGTGGCTCATCCATCAGCTGAAACTCCAGGTGAGCAGCATTCAACAAGTGGGGTTAACAATACTGGATCATACGGGCACATTTCCGTTAACCAGATATCACCACTTCCACGTGCAGAGCATATTCAGCACCACCGACGAAAGGGAAGGCAGTCTCAGGTGTTAACAGGATCTCCATTCAAAGTCAACTTGGAAGCCCCGTTGGCTGAGAAGAGTAAGAAGAAAGATCAGGGGAAACAGAAACAGAACATCGTTGTTGAAGAAGATGTAGCAAGCAGAAAACGCCAGAAGAAAGAGTACAATTGCCTAAGTTGTAATGAGAAGTACAGCGATCCTCCAGTACAGGATTGGATCCAGTATTCCACATGTGACGAGTGGTGGCATGAAAATTGCACCTCGTAGGAAACAGGAACCTTTATTTGTGATTTGTGTTAGTGATTCCTAACCCAAGTGCAGGACGGGATTCACTGTGCCTACTGTGAGAATGCCACGAGAAATGTATCCCATATGATAGAAGAACTTTTTAAGGTGATTTGTGTTTCTTTTTATACAAATGTGACTCTGTATAGAAAGTGCGAATTCTTACCTGAACTTGATCGCAGTCTTACCCCACGGTGCGGGTAAGACTACGCATTTGCATGGTCACGGTTTTGTAATTGTTTCATGCAGAAATATTGTTCATTCAGCTTTCGGAAATTTACTGTGAGTCAGCAAAGGATAGTGCAATGTGTATTGCATTTTTCATGTGTGTGTGTAGTTTCATAGCTTGAATATAAAATTATGAACTCAAACTGCACAGTCTTGCACCACCTTACTCTACATACTGAAAATCTGTTGAAGTGAAAAGTATTCGGTGTGATTATTTTGATTCAAGTCAAAGATAAAACGTATGCATGGGATCGTTGCATTGATATGATTGATCTCCAGAGTGAGGTCAAGCCCAAGTCCATATTTGGGTATGTTAGTCTGCTAGTGCCCTCAAAAAGGGAGATCTGACCAGGTGTTCCACCTGTGTGTTATTTTTAATCATGTCATAAGGTAAACCTTATAATAGTCATGCAAAAAAAAAGTGTTAATGTTTACATATTTGTGTTTGCAACGTAATTCTCCTGTTGAAAGTATGAGTTCAGTTGTCACAATAACATTCAATAGGACCACTGTTAGAGTGTGCTTTCTTCAGAAAGAAAAATAAACATTTGGAAATATCCTAAGTGCAGTGACCATTCCTGGAAATAAAATACCTCATGGTAACAGTTGGGCTGAAAAGTTCGTAGGCTAACATAGTAAAAAATATTTTTTTGACAAAATTCGATTTTATTATTCAATATAGTTGCCTTCGAGGGCGATACAACGATTATAGCGGTCATACAATTTTTCGATGCCATTTTTATAGTACGATTTCTCTTTAGCCTCAAAATAGGCCTCAGTTTCGGCGATTACCTCTTCATCAGTGCTAAATTTCTTTCCAGCGAGCATTCTTTTAAGATCTGCAAACAGGAAAAAGTCACTGGGGGCCAGATCTGGAGAATATGGTGGATGGGGAAGCAATTCGTAGTCTAATTCATAAAATTTTGCCATCGTTTTCATTGATTTGTGACACGGTGCATTGTCTTGATGAAACAGCACTTTTTTCTTCTTCAAATGGGGAAGTTTTTTCGTGATTTCATCCTTTAAACGCTCCAACAACGCTATGTAATAATCGCTGTTGATGGTCTGGCCCTTTTTGAGGTAATCGATGAATATAATACCATGCGCATACCAGAATACTGATGCCATAACCTTGCCAGCCGACTGTTGCGTCTTTCCACGCTTTGGATTCGGTTCATCACGTGCAGTCCACTCGGCTGACTGTCGATTGGACTCTGGAGTGTAGTTATGGAGCCATGTTTCATCCATTGTAATATATCGACGGAAAAATTGGTGTTTATTATGGTTGAATATCGCTAAACATTGCTCCGAATCATCAAAACGTTGTTGCTTTTGATCGATTGTGAGCACACGCGGCACCCATTTTGCACACAGCTTTCGCATGTTCAAATATTCATGCACAATATGTCCAACACGTTCCTTTGATATTTTTAAAGTCTCAGCTATCTCGATCAACTTCACTTTACGATCATTTAAAATTATTTTGTGGCCTTTTTTGATGTTTTCGTCGGTAATAGCCTCTTTGGGGCGTCCACTGCGTGCATCATCTTCGATGCTCATTTCGCCTCGTTTAAATTTAGCAAACCACTTCTCAACGGTTGATTTTCCTGGTGCAGAGTCCGAATAATGTTTATCAAGCCAAACCTTGGCTTCAACAGTATTTTTTTTAGCCAAAAAGCAATGCTTTATTAACACACAAAATTCTTTTTTATCCATTTTTTCACAACAAAAGCTGCTTCACTCACAATGCTATATCTCACGAACTAATTATCCGGCAGCTGTGAAATTTATACACGTATCTTTTGAAGGTTAGTACTAAGTAAAAATCACATGGATTTAATTCTAGTAACACCATCTATGAGTCAGCCTACGAACTTTTCAGCCCAACTGTTAAGTGTTTGCAATTGACAAAAATGGATGATTTCACGAAGAGTGCAATGGAAGGAACAAAATTCCAACAGTGGACAAAGTGCCCACCACAGTTGGTCCCAGCTTGCCTACCATGAATACACCAACAACGAGGAGTTTTTTTTTTTTTAATTACCTGTGTTTTATGTTTAAGATAAGGAAGCATTTGTCAGTTCTGATTGAGAGAGACAAGTTTCTTGCTTTTGCCACCAATATCTGCACACAATAAAGTAGTGTTGTTATGAAGGTTGATCTGTTGTTTTAAGTCCACTTTATGCACAGTAAGGCTAATCAGGACTGGATCTACAGTTTAAAGTGGGATCCGAACCACTATGTGCCTCCATTACACTGACAAAACTTAGCTTAATGCCAGCCATTCCGTCAAAAAAGTAAAAAAAAACAAAAAAACAACAACTTGGAAGGGCCCAACAGTTGTTTCATGTCACGTCAGCATGCTTTCCTTCATTCACTCAGTGTTGGAATGAAGCAGCCTTCTTGGAAAACTTATTGTTGTGAGTGTAGGAAATGAAGAATGTGCTTGCTTGTTTATTGTTTTGTTGGAGAAAAGTCATTGGTGACTACCAGAAGGAAATGGGCAGACAGCATTTTGAGACATGTTGCACTGATATTCTAACCAAACTGTAAAGAAATAGCATATTTGTCATGGATAATGGACACTATCATTCTGTTCCCATTGAGGAAGTACTGAACAATGGTTGGAGAAAATGAATGGCTTTTGCAGAAGGCTGGTGAAAATATAAAGAAAAGCAAACACAAATTTTCATGGACACATTGCATGAGAAAAGTTAAGTTGCTCCAAATTGGGAATAATGTTAAACATTTACAGAAGGGGTGTAAAGTTGACCTCCTAGCTTGTGAAGCTGGGCACACCATTCTTAGGTTGCCTCCTTCTCATTGTTAATTTAATCTGATTCAGTTAGTGTGGAGTGAGGTGAAATGTTATGTGATATCAAGTAAAAAACAGTTCGCATGAATGAAGTGAAACAGTTGCTGTTGGAGGGGTTGCATGAAGTAATGCGTGAAAAATGGAAGATAACTAGGCCTCGGATTTTAGATTTTTAACCTATTTTTTTTCCTTTACAGATATGTAAGAAATAATAAGTTATGTCAGCATTTCGTTAAAAAATGCAACAACTGATGAAGTTTTATAGTGCCTAAAAAACCTATTTTGCTTGTTAGAACCTATTTTAGGTATATGTGCCTAAATCAAGCCTTTTTTTAGGTTTTTATATATTTTCAAAGGTTTTACAGGATTTTTATGTCACACAGAGGCATTTGCTTTGTTTGGTCATGAACAAATTCAATGACGAATGTGTTTGAAATGTACTATCTGTCAATTTCCCTTCCTCTAAGTCCATGGTGATTTTTCAAAGCTCTAAAAAAAAAAATGTCTGGTACCACTGTTACCTGTGCAGTCAAAAGTGCAAACTTTTGATCTGCATGGTCTTGGTCACTTTCGTGTCACTTCGGTGCTTTGTGTCATTCACCCCTTGCAAACTAACATTTCTGAATTGAAGTTTGCACCACTGACTATGCTTTGTTGAAAGATAATTTTCACAACATAATTGGGGAGTTTGACTGTGGATAACATGAAAAACGATTGTTGCCTAACTATACATTGGAGAGTTGATTTTAATAGCAAATTTCTAAGGGAAAGATCTGCCATTACCATAGGGTTAGACAACACACACAACATTATGCAAGATAGTGCATATTTCAGGATATAGGTGTCTCATGTTCACAGTATAATTCACGAATTTTGAACTAATTTAAGATCTTTTGAACCTACTTCAGGATTTTTCGAGTCTAACTCAAGATTTTTAGGACCTATTTTAGGATATTTAGAACCTATTTTAGGATTTTTAGAACCTATTTTAGGATTTTCAGAGCCTATTTTAGGAACCTAAAAGCACACTTTTTAGAACCTAAAAATCCGAGGTCTAGAGATAACACTAACCATACAGTGAAAGAGATAGAAAAGGTTTTGAAGCTGGACAAACTAAAGGATGAGACTGTGGTTCCACTCATCATTGAAATTGGTTTCTACACTCATTATGAGAATGATAGTTTAGATGTCGGGATCTGAAAGGAGGGGGGAAATGCAGTGATCTTAAAGGAAAGCTTACTCTTTTGCCCATTAAATGTAAACTGTTAACTTTTTGTTGGTACTCACCTTGGGATACAATTGTAAGTTTTTTAGCCCCAGATGTTGATATTACTTTCTGGTCCTTATTTTATTTCACTTAATACACTTATTAATGCCACTATTTCTGGCTAAATTAACTTTGATATCTGATGGTCATTAAGAATGAACAAAAGCTGTTCTGACATTAGCTTGCTGAACCACATAATGAGAAAAGATAAAACCTGTCTAAAGTGTTTGATTCTTAGGACTCAGAAGATAATGTTGTTCTCATCAACAAGTAATATATTATTGAATTGATTACTAATGTTATGCAAATTAGTTTACATCAAAATAAATTACAAAAATCTATGGCAAGATCATTAGCACAAAGGGTTTTCATTTCTCTGTAAGCAAAAACATCCCTCCTATGTGCTTCCCCTGTGAACTCTGTCATGCAGATGTGACAAATAATTTTCATGCTTGACACAGTGTGATACAATAGTTTCACATCAAGCTGGCATGCTGCCCAAGCTGATGTCACTGTCAGGATAGCTTGACTCCAAGTGTAGTAATGTATAATTGTGCAGAACCATCACAACAATCATGGGAGTATTATTAAAATACATAGCACCAATTCAATCACGTACTTAACATGCACATTTTCAGTTAGCAAACATTTTTCATTCTGTTTCTTATTTTTTATGGTTCTCTCAATTTCTCTAAGGCATGAGAATTTAGGTTGGCTCACAATCTAGTCACAGATATTTTCTATTAATGAACATGCTTATACTTTAATCATTGTTAAGTGTGTTTAAATTGCTTCTAATGTGGATATTCATCTCATGCTGGATATCTCATATTTATATCTTGGATTTCAGGTTTTGAACCAATTTTGCCTTTGCAGGTCAATAAAAACAACAAGTCAGAGAAGAGTTTCATTGAAAAATGCAACAACTGATAAAGTTCTATATTGTCTAAATATATTTGTCTACTTTGCTTGTAAGAACCAATTTTAGATTTATGCACCTATAAAACCTTTCTATTAGGTCCTTTTCTATTTATTAAGGTTGTATGGGATTTTTACATCACACAGAGGTATTTGCTATATTTGGTGATGACAGAATTCTATGATTAACATGTTTGAATCATACTCTCTGTCAATTTCCCTCTCTCCAAAGTCCATGATGTTTTCTCAAAGCTCTAAAAATAAGAAAAATATCTGCCGCCACTGTTACTTGCACAGTACAAAGTGCAACCTCTGATCTGTGTGGTCTGGCTCACTTTCCAGTCAATTCAGTGCTTTGTGTTATTCACTTCGGAGCGAATTTACAATATAGAGAATATTTCTAATTTCGTTAATATTTGGTATACTAACTAAATTTGGCCTTCTAATCACGAATCTGTTGTTAAAATGTAGAAGTCATGTGTGGAAATTGGAAAAAAAGCCGATATAAGTGGAATTTTTTTAGAGCTGTATCGCATTGTTTTATGAACACAATTTTAACTAAGCTTGCATAACCTAACTACAGCGCCTAGAATAACGTAGTGTGGAAAACGGCATGCTTCTGCGTTCTCTGGATGGTTCCACTTGAAAATGATCCGCTAGAGGTGCTGGTGTTGACCCTGGTGCTTGGTGTTCGACTGCTTATAAAAGAAGTAAATGGAGTTTTCGCTGCAACGTCTGATTCTTTTACATAAAGCATTTCTATGAATGTGATAATTGCTATGATATTTGGTACAGTGGTCACAAAGATATTAGCAAACATTGTAGACAGTCGACCACGTCCTGTTATCGTCATACTTTCGTTAATAATACGGGAGAAAAAATACGCGTGGAATGCTCTTGGCAACTAAATTTTTGTGTATGAATTAGGTTCGTTACTATTATCATCATAATTTCTTTTAAAGATATACACACTGAAGCATTTGTATTTTTTATATTTACTGTCTCTTTTCTTCCGCTTTAAACTAATTGCGGCGATGATGATAATGATGATTGCATGAAACGACAAGGGGAACCCCACAAAACTTTCTTAGTGCCATCGACATGATTGTAAGGCAACTTTCAAACCAATGGGACAAGTGACACAGAATGTTCACACTGTCACACTAGTGACACACACTTCCAGACTGCAAAATAGCATTCATTGCACATGAGGGTCCAAACAGCAAACGACACTTTCATATGGCATATTCGCGTGCTACTTGTTACTTCGGTCAGAAAGCTCCTTAAAGGAAGGGTGCTGAGACCGAAGCGACGTGCTACAGGGGGAGTTCCCAACTAAGTGACAAGCGACATGGTGCCTCCAGTCTATTAGCAAGCGTTGCTTGTGAACAACAGATAGGCGACACGATAAACCGCACATTACAACTACAGATCTAGGCGACACGATAAGCAACACGTGTCGCTTTGTCTCTTCTGCGTCGCTCAAACTGGGCCATTTCCTCAATAGCTTGCAACATGTTGCCGTGGTTTGTTGTTCACGCATACGCGATGCAATGAGTGTCTTGCTTTAGGGAGATTGCGCACCAAAGCGACAAGCGGCATGCGACACTTATCGCTTGAGGATTTCACCAACCGAACGCTGGCCTGTGCTTCCCGTCATGCTGCTACGATGTGAAATGTTGCTCTTGATTGGCTCCTTTCCAAGCAACATGTGTCGCTTCGGTGTGAAAGTTGCCTTGGACCGAAGGACCCGTGTCGCTTTGGTGTAAAATCTCCTTGAGGAAACGGTGCAGTCAGAGCTTGTGTCCCTACGGTTCGAAAGGATGCATTGATTTCCGACTGCTCGCTTTCAAGCGACATTTGTGGTTTGTCGCCTCGGTATGAAATATCTGTCAGGATACTATTTATATTCTAATAACATAGAAAAATAAACTCTAATACACAGTCCAAGACCTGACGTCCGGAATCACATTGCGATGTTTCTTCTTGTGTTACGCATGCTATTTATTTATTAATTTTATTTTACTTTCCTTTCCAAATTTATGCCATTTCGTGACTGCAAATCACTCCACAAATATAACTGTTTCCATCAATTCACTTACCGCCTTTCTAGAGAAACAAATCTACACAATATATTGCAAAAACTAACTAAGCTGCATTACTTTCATAACAAAATTAGCACCTGGGTCGATCGCACTGCCATCTACTTGTCATCGTCTTGGGGAACCAGTTTCTTGGGTCGTTTTCCACACTACGTTATTCAAGGTGCTGTAGCCTAACCTAACCTTACCGGAAATGGTTCATGGGGCTATCCGTGAATGGTTTGTGGGGCTATCTGTGAATGGTTTGTGGGGCTATCCATGAATGGTTTGTGGGGCTACCCGTGCATGGTTCTTTGGGCTACCCATGCATAATGTACTGATTAGAAGGCCAAAATTAGTTAATATAGCAAAGATAAACAAAATTGGAGATACCCTAGCCTTACCGGAAATGGTTTCGTGGGGATATCAGTTAAATGTTTTGCCAATGAGCACATATTGTAACAAAAAAATATAAGTTTTGTAGCACTAGCTTCTTCACTACGCAATATGCCATTTTTCAAGAGGAATGCTCGAACATCATTGCCAAACTTACCTCTAATCAAAGTCTGCATTCCACATCCTCCTCCACACTCCACTTAAATAACTGTTGCACATGAACAATTTTATCACTCCTCTGTTCCGCCATGCTTCAACGATTAATGATCTTCAAGTAATGAAGCAACAATTAATGCTCTGCAAGTAATGAAGCAACAGTGTGGTAACACTGTAGACAGTCCAACGAATGCTGAACATCACTTGTTCATATCATCAAACATGGTTCCTATGTTTCTGCATGGAGAATGATCGCGGTAATGCAGAACATAATACACATCACCACCAAATCTTAACTCCAGATAAGTTACCAGGACTGCATATTTAGTGAGTGTAAGAAGTAGAAAGAAATTGGAGATATTCTCTGTATTGTACTTTCTTACCTTCACATCTTGTGAAGTGGGCCTCCCTGATGGCGTAATGGTAGTGTTGTCACCTTCTAAGGTAGAGGTCCTGGGTTCGATAACCTTTGGATGCATATAGTGGTATGATGGATACCACTTTAAACTGTAGATCCAGTCCCAATTAGCCTTACTGTACATAAAGAGGGCTCAAAACACTAACTCAATCAATCAATCAACATCTTGCAAAGTATTGTTTCAACATTCATATTTGCACCATTGACTATCTTTCTGTGGAAATATAATTTTCAGCATATAATGTGATCCTCACAGACAAACTGCGGAGTTTGACTATGGATAATATTTCTTGTGAAACATTATGAAAAGATTGTTATGTATTCAGGGTGGCCACCCTTGGACCTTGATAAAATTCAAGTTAATTCAACGGCCTCTTTGATACTAATGTATCCAAACATATTAATTCAATTCAATTGAAATTGTATGTGTATTTAAATTTTTTAATTTAAGGTGTGGAGTTTACATTTGCCATTTCAGATACTCAGACGCATAATACATCTACAAACACGAGTTACAAATATTACAGAATACTAATCTACAAAAAAGTGTTAATTCTTTAAAAATTTCAAACTCAAATTTACCTAATGAACTTCAAGATATCTTATCTTGCAATAATCTTCTGTCTGTCAGATACTTTGACTAGACAATTCCATTTTATTTTCCACTCAGTGATAGAGATAAAAGTTATACTGTGAAAAACTTGCCTTATTGCATTTATAAATATGTGTATATTCAATGGGATTTGGATTAATAAAAGTTGCAATTTTTCACATCTATGGAGAAAAATTCATGTATAAAGCCAGGAACTAATAATTCATGCTGAATCCCCCGTGAGTATGTAACATATGAGCTTTATAATGATGAAACAGAAATATGTTCTGGCAGCATTAGTTAGTGACGTCATTGTAGGATCATGGCGACTGACATGTAGAGTACACTTCTTACACAGCGTTCAATAAATAGCCTTCAGGATAATATGTGTTTATTACTAATTTATATACACGTTAGAATATGAAACATTGTATCAGGCTCAGGGTTCGACTGTTAATATAAGTATATGCATTGAAATATGTAAGCAGAAACTTGATATTATGGTCGAAACATGGGGACGTTTAACACGCCAGCGTTCAATCAGCTTTCTGGAAACGTTGGTGAAAACTGGCAGAAATGGAGAAATAAGTTGAACAATTATTTAATAGTATCAGAAAAAATGAGAAGCCAGGCAAGATAAAAGTCGCCATATTATTAAAGCTCATAGGAGTTGAGGACTTGAAGTGTTTAATGCATTCAAATTTGAACATGAAGTTGACAAAGACGATTTTGAAATTGTAGTAAAGAAATTTGACGAATACTGTCAACCATGTAAAAATGTAGTATTTGAATGCTACAAATTTTTCTCATGCAGCCAGAAATTTGACCAACCTTTTGACAGTTACCTAGCGATGCTAAAACCGTTAACAGCCACATGTGAATTTGGAAACCAAGAAAGCAGTCTAATTCGTGACAGAATAGTGCTAGGTCTATGAGATGCTGTTCTGCAAGAAAGGTTACTGGGAGAGCTGACCTTGACTTTTAGAGAATGCAGCAGACTACGTCCGAGCAGCTGAAGCAAGTAAACAGCAGTTCAGAACTTTGCGGAGTAATGAAAATGTTCCAGTAAGCGTGGACTTTGTTGGAAGAAAGAACCGAAGCAGAGGCGAGAAGAAAGAAGAAAGTGCTCCATATGAGTGTAAAAAGTATGGTAAATTTCATGTGAAAGGTAAGTGTTGTGCATATGTAAAAATTTGCAATAAGTACAAGGGCAAAAATCACTTTGCAGTGGGGTGCACTGTGAAGAGAAATCATAAGAAGATGCAAGTGCATAAAGTGCAAACACAAAGCGAATTGAGTGTTGAGCATGAATCATGATTGTATGTTGATATAGTGCAGAAAAGTGTTAATTTAAGCACAGCTAAGAAAACGAATAATTTTCCAAGTCAATTGAAATCATGAAAAAAGGAAATTCAAGTGGAAGGTACAAATATAGAATTTAAGCTAGACACAGGTAGTGAAACTAATATATTGCCTCAGAGGTCTTATCAAAACATAAAGTGCAAGGAAGGAATTAGACCATTGAAAGAAACCTCAATGTTGCTTGTGTCATATGGAGGTAACACAATAAAACCTGAAGATGTTACTACTATGCAGTGTAAAACAAAGAAAGGTATAATTGTTCCTGATGAATTTTACATTGTGCAAAATGAAACAATACCACTGTTAGGTTTAAAAGCATGTATAGATTTAAATTTTGTCAAGCGTGTAGATTTTGTTAGTGATGTTAAATCATTTTCTGTACACACTATTACCAAAGACTATGCACATGTGTTTAGAGGATTGGGAAAATTTCCAGGAAAGCCTCACCACAGAATTGAATGAAGGATATCAGCCCTCCTAGAAGAATACCACAATCAGTACATGATAAGCTGAAGAAGACATTAGAGAAGCTTCAGTTCAAAGGCATCATAAATAAGTGGAAAAGCCAACAGGATGGGTCCATAATTTAGTGATTTTTGAAAAACCAGACAAGTCATTACGTTTGTGCTTGGATCCACAAGAACTGAATAAAGCTATCAATAGAGAACACTATGCCATTCCATTTACAGAAGATATTCTTAGCAAACTGGCAGGAAAACAAGTGTTTACAGTTCTAGACTTGAAGGATGGATTTTGGCAGGACACATTAGATGATGAAAGTTCAAAATTGTGTACGTTTAACACACCATTTGGTCGGTTTTCCTATAATAGATTCCCATTTGGAATTTTGTCTGCTCCGGAAGTATTTCAGAGAAAGAAATTTAAAAATCTTTGGACATCTACCAGGTGTAGAGATTTACTTCGATTATTTAATTATAACAGTCAGAGATGAAAAAGAGCATGATGAGAATTTAAAAAGAGTACTAGAATGTGCCATAAGTAAGTAACATACAGTATAGAGTAAATGAATATCTTGGCAGAATAATAACAAAAACAGGTATAAAACCAGATCCAAGTCATTTAAAGGCAATTGTTGAAATAGATCTAGCAAAGGATAAACAAGTACTAAGAAGATTGTTGGGAATTGTTAATTTCCTATCCAAATTTATATTAAATATGTCAGATGTAACTGCTTGCTCCTTTACGGAATTTACTTAAGCAAAATGTAAACTTTCACTGGTATCCAGAGCATGCAAAAGCGTTTGCAGAACTGAAGATTTTATTAACTAATGCTCCAGTACTTCAGTCATTTGATGGGAGCAAGAACATTACAATCCAGTGTGACAGTAGCAAAGATGGACTAGGTGCTTGTTTAATACAAGAAGGACATCCATTATCATTTGTGTCTAGACCATTAACTGACTGTGAGAAATCCTATGCACAAATTGAGAAGGAATTGTTATCAGTTACTTTTGCGCTACAAAAATTTCATCATTTTGTGTATGGAAGAAAGATATTAGTACAAAGTGATCATAAACCATTGGAAGCAACAGTATGCAAACCAATAAATAAACCATCAGCTAGATTGCAACGAATGCTTCTTAAGTTACTTAAGTATGACATGAAACTTAAATACTTACTGGGAAGTCAGATGGTCCTGGCAGACCGATTATCAAGAGCATTCATAAAAACAAATCCAAAGGGATTGGATGAAGATATGTTAAATGTAGTACATTCAGTAATCACATCATTGCCTATGATTGAAAGAAGAATTATGTAATTTCAAGAGGAAACTGAAAATGATGTAATCCTGAAGAAAATATGCAATTTTGTGACATGTGAATAAAACTGGCATAATGTCAAGAATGTTAGTGACCCTGAAACAATGACGTGCGGTGATGTCGACACTTGGGGTAGCAATAAGTGGCGTGCCCAAGGAAGGCTGGTGTGGGTCATAAACCCCCCTCCCCCCTTTAGGGCCTATTATTCCTAAAAATTGAATGTCAAAGAAAGGAAAGGATTGCAAAATCAGGAAGGACTACTGAAAAGAAGTACACGTTGATCCCATCCACTTTCGAAAATACAAAACATGTTGATTTGACTATTAAGCCAGAGATTCCAGGTTCAAACCCCTACCTGGACATGGGTGTTATTTGTGTTTGTCTCTTCATTATTTTTTCGTGTCATCTTGACGATTAGCCAAAAGTGTAAGAAAAGCGAAGTAAAACAAACCAAATCAATCAATGATTTTATTTATGCTACTTAGCGTCACCGACACATTTGGTTAATTGCGAAGATGATACAATACAATTAATGAAGAGACAAACACAAATAACACCCATGCCAAGGTCGGGATCCGAACCTGGAACTCCTGGTATCATAGCATGCAGTGATAACTACTCCCCTGTGGCTGGTTGATTTGGTGTTTAAAAAAAAGTAAAGTGTTCCCCTGTGCTTAGCACCATGAAGGCGTATAGGGGGTGTGGGGGTAACGCCCCACACTTCCTTGATCCGGTCGTGAGTAGGGGTGATGTGATCAGCATCACACCCCTGACCACCTTTACCCCCCAGGGTTTCCCCCAGGTACCCATGTTATTCGACGCTGGGTAGGCGCCGGGGCCGCCCCTGACCGCCTTTACCCCCCAGGGTTTCCCCCAGGTACCCATGTTATTCGACGCTGGGTAGGCGCCGGGGCCGCTTCCACCGTTAGAAAAGTTCCCGGATTTGAACCGGCCGGGGATCGAACCCGGGACCTTTAGCATGGTAGTCAGACGCGTTACCGACTGAGCCACCGCGGTGTTTTGGTGTTTATGTCCACTTTATGTTATGTTCATAAAAGCTAATTGGGACTGGACCTACAGTTTAAAGTGGGATCTGAACCACTATGTGCCTCCACCGGGTACCGATGGGGCCACTTGCACTCCTCTACGGAGGTCGGCTGACAACAACAAAGATGAGTGGAAAGCTCGAACTATTCGGATACGTGGGTATCGATAAAGCAAACTGCATATATACTCAGTGGGACGTAATTTTCAATTGGATTTTTGAAACACCATATTTGTATGTGATTAACGTTTTTCAAAAAAAATGCATTGCTTGATTTCCCTAATTTCTCCATCTCACGATCTCGTTACTGAAGGATCCATGCTCAAGCCCTGGCCTGTGCATGAGTGTTCCTCTGTAACCACTCTTCATCCATTTAATTTAATCAATGTTCAGCGTCATGGCAGAATTTAGGTAAAGTGATGGAAAAGCAAGGCTAAAGAAAGTGGGGGAAATACAAATAATTTCCTCCCAGTGCATCTGCAGGACACTGTGAAATTAGGAGTCCAGAGTTCCCTGTTTATGATTGTCCCTCGTGACTTCCATAAGCTCATTAGCTAGTTATCACGATTAAATCTGTACAGCTAGAAAAAGCGATGGTAGATGGCAAAAATTCAATATATTAGAGGAGATAAACAGGTAACAAAACACACTTTTTTCTACTTTCTTCACTGATATTCATTTGGCTTTTTGAGTTATGGGATACATTTTTCATTCCAAATTATCTCATTATTCCCTGCAGAGTACAACACACAGGAACAAGATTGTGTGGTCGTCACGGGTTTGAATCCAAGCCTGAATTGTTCTTTGTGAGGTCCGTTCATCAATTTCATTATATCATCACTCATCCTCATTTTCGCGATAACCAAATGTGGCAGAAAGGTGAAGTAAAATAAACCAAACCAATTAGAATGCACGCTTTCTTGCCCAAATTTATACATCCATATTTATGACTGTTTAGCTTACCCATTTTTTATTGGAGGACAAATTATTAGTATATGTAAATAAAACAATACTAAAACGAGAGCTAGATATTTGTTATTTAATCATTATATATTCCATATTTGAAAAAAAAAAGAGAAAAGAAACCATAACATTTTTCTTCGCACATAATACAAGTACGTTCCCATTCATATACAAATAAAACTACATCCCATATTATACATACATATTGTACAACGTTTAAAAGATTGTGTAAATACAGAGAACATAAGTACTGCAGAAAATTTTCCCCTGAGTTCTTTAGAGGATTTACAAAGGAATCGAAGGGAAACCAATACCCTATCTGTCCTATAGGAGATAGACTGGAGGACCTGAAACCACGGGCTTTCAACCATTGAAGCAGGGAGCAAGGGAGCAAGGGAAGTACAGGCAGAAATCTTCCCTTTCACTTCGGGCAGTTGTCTATACCTGGAACTGGTAAGGCGGAAGAAGAGCCAGCTAGGGTACCCAGCCTTGCCAGCTGATCACATCAAGGTACGAGAAGCACGTGGAAAGAAGTGTTGCATATGAACTCAGGCTTCAAGTCAATTAATATTGTGATTTGAAAATAATTAGAGATGTGAGATTGATTGATCTATCTCTGCTAGACTAGCTACTCCTCAGTGCACGTCACTGCCCTGAAATTAAACATTACTACAAATTAAGACATGAATTACACGTAGAAGAGGGACTACTTTTCCTCAACAAGAAAATTATTGTTCTGAACACATTGAGGAAGGATATGCTAATGTTAATCCATGAAGCTTACTTCAGAATTGAAAAGTGCAAGGCAAGAGCAAGAGAAGTAATGTACTGGTCTGGAGTGTGCAAGGCATCGAAGAAGTAGTAGTATAATGTGAAGTCTGTAAAAAGTTTCAATGGGCTAACACAAAAGAGCCTCTACAGCCACATCCAATACCTAATAGACCTTTTGAAAGAATAGGGTGTGAAATTTTTGATTTTGGAAACAAATCATATCTTGTTGTGATAGACTATTATTCTAAATGAATAGAAGTATTACCATTACAAAGTAAATCAGTACAAAAAGTAATCACAAAATTGAAATTTGTGTTTGCCATGTTTGGTGTGCCTGAATTAGAAATATCTGACAACAATCCGTTCAATAGTGCAGAATACAAACAATTTGCAGCAGAATGGGCTTTTCAGTGTGTATTCTCAAATCCTCATCACCACAGAAGTAATGATATGGCAGAAAGAGCAGTTGGTATTGCAAAACAGATAATGAGGAGAGCAAAACATGACAACAAGGACTATTATTTGGGTCTTATGGGATATTGAAACACACCATTAGCAACAATTAGGTTATTACCAGCTCAAATGATGTTTAGTAGAAGGTTAAGAACTAAATTACCTACACTAGCGGCAGAAAGTTTAGACTCATCTGCAAAAATTTGTAACTCACTTAAAGTAAAGTTTAAAATGTGACAACAGGTGACACTACTGTGCTGGAATTTCACTATTGATATTTATAGAATGTTTTTAAAGCTGTTTTGATATGTCTTGGAAATTTTAATCTATTTATCGAATGATGTTTATGTAATATTAGTGTGCAGTCCTCTTCTATAAACGTTTTCCTCTATTATCGGTATGCTCTTAACAAGTTCTCACTGTCTTTTAATACATTCTCGCTATGTTAAACTTCAACATTGCAATGATATTACTGATTGTGAGTGGTTGCATCAGACTACTGACGAGTTATTGTGGGGTCAATGGTACTTATACCAGAAGTGATTGTGTGTAATTTTAACCTGCAGTACCTGCTATTGTCGTGCTATTTGTATTTGAACCTTGTGAAGTATTAGTGCCCAATTGGATGTAAAGGTGGGAACAAGTTCACATTTACCAGCAGCTATGGGGAAAAAGCTAATATAAGTCAAGAAATTAGGGCCAAGGCATGTGCATATAAGGAAATTGGATGGTCAAACCGACAAATAGCAAAACAATTAAACATTTCCAAATGCATTGTCCGTAGAGCAGTTATACGAAGAGAGGAAACTGGCAGTCATGAGGATTGGCCATGCTGTGGGCGTCGAAGGAAGACGTCTATCGTCGAGGACAACCACACTGTCATTATCAGTAAGCATGGCAGAAGGTGTTTGGCAGTGGACATATGCACAGAAATAAATAAAACAAGAGAGCAACCAGTGTATTTTACAACAGTGAAAAGTCGTCTGCGTGCAGCTGGATTATTTGGTCGAGTAGCAGTTCGTAAACCATTGTTGAAACCCATACACAAGCATAAAATACTGGAGTGTGGCATAGATAGATCATAGATCATGCTAACTGGACCATCGAACAATGGAAACAAGTACTTTGGATGGATGAATCAAAATATGAAAAATTTGGTTCTAACCGCCGCCAATACATTCGTCGCCACTCTGGAGAAAGAGTTTTGGAAGTTTGTATTATTCCAACAGTGAAGCATGGAGGAGGAAGTGTTATGGTATGGGGATGTTTTGGTAACAATATGGTTCGTGATTTAGTGAGAGTGCAAGGAACACTGGAACAGAAACAGTATCATCGTATTCTTTCACACAATGCTGTACCATCCGAGACAAGATTAATTGGTCGAGGATTTGTTCTACAACAGGATAATGATCCTAAACACAGATCAAAATTGTGTAAGCAATATGTCACAGGAAAGGAAGCCGAAGGAGCATTGCAGACATTGAGTTGGCCTCCCCAATCACCTGATTTGTAACCAATTGAGCTATTGTGGGAGGAACTTGACAAGAAGGCAAAAGCAAGGACCCCAAGCTTTGTGGAGGAGCTGTGGCAGTGTCTACTGGAAGCCTGGGAAGGTATGAAAACAGAGACATTAGAAAAACTCACAGCAGGAATGCCACGCATATGTAAAACTGTCATCAAATCAAGGGGAGGACACATTGACGAACCGGCAGTGTGATGAAAATGCATTTTGATGCCTTTTTTTTTTAACATTTTTAACTTTTTGTGAAAAATTGGTGTCTTCTATACACTGTTATATGTAGGTTGGTGTGTAACATACCCATAAGTTCAAATATATGCACTATGATGATTGGTTTCAACTAATAGCATTTTACTTTCATTTATACAATAAATTTCGTAGGTGAGTCTAAACTTTCTGCTGCTAGTGTATGTCTAACAAATTGTTGAGTCCTGAATTGTTTAAAAGAATTAGAGATGTATTACATAAAAATCAGGTAAAGCAAAAAAAAATATTTTGGAGGCAGGAAAAATATTATCTGTAGATAACAGTCCAAGATCATATATTGTACAGAAACAGAATGGTAAGGTAGTTCGTAGAAATCATGTTGACCTTCAGGAAAACAAAAAAAAAAATATGAAGAATTGTTACAACAGAAAACAAATTAAGACAAAAATTCTTACAGGCTGATGTGCGGAATGATGCGATTTCCCAACACTTTCACTTTTGGCACTTACAACGTTTACCACTTTTATTCCTCAAATATTGAGAAAAATCAAAATTATCTCAATGGTAAACTTCATCAAAGCTCAAAGTCAAATCATTCTAGCAAGGAAAATGTAAATAGTGAAACTGTCAATGTAACTAATCCAAATGTAATTAATATTACTACTGATATCAAGTCTGGATGTAATGGAAATGTATACACTAGATCAGGTAGACTTATAAAGGAACCAAAACTCTTGAAAGACTATGTAACTGATATATAATTAATTATTATCTTTGTAAAAGGGGGATATGGGTTTATAATGATGAAACAGAAATATGGTCTGGCAACATTAGTTATTGATGTCATCGTAATTATCATGTAGAGTAAGCTTCTTACCCAGTGTTCAACAAATAGCCTACAGGATAATGTGTGTTTATTACTAATTTATAAACTTGTTAGAATACAAAACAGTAACTACCCTGTTATTTTACAGCAAAATATATATTCATAATTCATTTCTCACATCAACAAGTGCCTTTTGCTAACACTGATTTGTGGATAATTTTGAAAATGATGTATACAAATGAAAATTTTGTTAGAAAATTAATATTTGTTTGTTATACATATCCATTAAAATTTTAGTGATTCTTTTCAAATGTTGTTTTTTTATGATTGTACCTAACTAATATTTTTCAGGCTTTTTGAACCATTTTAAGTTTTTTGGAACCTACTTCAAGATTTTTCAGTCATAATTTAAGAATTTTAGAACCTATTCTAGGAATTTAAAGCCTATTTTAGGAATCTTAAAGCACACTTTTTAGAACCTACTCATATTACTTATCACCAGGGATATTTTATATGCAGTAAAAATGTACCAAATATGTAAATGCATATTTAGTTATTTTCATCAAAATATGGATTGAAATATGGACTTGAAATTGTAAAATATTACTTTTTAATAATATAAGACACTACATGAACTACATAAAATAGAGTTGTGACATTGTAACTATTACCGTGACTACAAGAGTCCTCTAGAGGAACCAGAAGTGAATCCCATATGTGTAGCCACAAAATCATTGACGGGAACGCAACTAGTAGAAAGGGTGTAGTTAGCAATGGGCTGCTCAACTTAAGACTCTCTTCCAATGTTGCCAAAATGACATTTGAAACAACCAGGAGCTGATGTTTGAGCCCTCATTCTCAATTGTTGATAACAATTGTAAGTAAACGGGAATTTCATGTGTTTTACAATAGCAAAAGCACACAGTTGGAATGTTTAAAAGAAATAAAAAGAAAACATTAATATTCGGATGACAGAAAATTTGAAAATTTTCGTTTCTTTAACCTCGCTTCATAATTTGTCAGTTATTCACAAGAAATTCACCCAAAACTTTCAGTCTCATAGGGACATGTAGTTACAGCTCAAACATAGAGAATGTGATGAAAAATGTTCTGACATATGGAAATAATATGAGAATATGAGCCAAAACCTAATATATGTACAGATGTGTAAAATAAAAATTGAATTTTTCAAATCTCCATGCCAGTATGCACAATGATAATACATAGCCTAAATATGTATTTCCATATAAATCCTTTCCTTGCACATCACACTAAGGAGACATGAGTTAGAATGTTCAAGGATAGTGCACCAAATCATCCAAGTATACATCTATAATTACAATATTTATGAGTCTTGGGAATTGAAATTAAAGGTCAATTCAAAGTTAACCTGTTACAAATACACATCTTCCTCTCAAGCTACATGTACAGCAGTCAGCTCATGAGAAGATCCCCAAACGAGGGGAGACAGAGTGCAGGGGTAGAGGGAAGGATGGGTCCATTTGCAGATTTTAGGGGTAGCAGAAAGTCTTCTGCTGCGGTCTAGTGTCCTTTTGGAAGTGCATAGGAGTTGATTTCCATCAATCACACAGAGCAGACCTGTGTGTGCAGCAATGCAGCAACAGTTTTTTTTTTTTCGTGTCCAGAAGACTTTTGTATTGCTTATCCTGTGCATTATTTAGACTGTATTTCAAAAAGAATATACGGCAATGGCTTTAGGGTTACCAGATGACAAATTTTGAAAACGAGGATATTTTTAGATTGCACAAAGTTCCTTTCGACGAAGATGCAACACTTCGAACACACATTTTGTGATTACTGGTGTTTTGGTGAGCTTATAGATCACACATCCCTGTTAAATAATTTTACACCATTTCCGTATAACTAATAATATAGGCAAATGTCTGAATATTCTAATATTTATTCACTATGACCATAATATTATACGGTTGCGAAACTTGGTCTGGTAAAATTTTCACCACTTTTATCCCACAATTTATGCTGTAAGATACCATTACAATTATGTCCAGGTTCAGTTAATTTTTCAGCTGTGTTAAGATTATAGGCTATAGCTAAAATATGTTTCTCAACCATATCTTACATTGCTCTGTGTTTGTTGATTACAGATGCCTGCTGTGCTGAAAATGGTAACCCTTAAAGTGATTTGAAAATATTGATTACAGATGAATTACTGGGTATAATTGGAGGTTTTGACTAAAGAAAAGCAGTGGATATAAACATTGTAGGATACTCAGAATTCCACTAATCTCTTGAAGACTTAGTTATTATATCACTGTGCAGAAGATCACTGATTTTCATGATCAGAGATGTACACAAACAGAGGCCCTGATGATGAAATTGAACCTTCCTTAGTAACATCAGAGGAAATGGAAAGAAGGAATGTACCACCAACAGTTCCAGCAATGAGTTATGTTACACATGCAAATGACATACATGATGAAATTGCTGCTCAAAGGAATTATGATGCAGAGACCATGCATGAGGGATACATGGAAGGTTTCACTAACGTCCCATATAACAATGGCAGCAATGCTGTTGGACACAACATTACTTCAATTTGGGAAGGTACATATTCGACACCTCCAGATGAAATGCAGTCACAAGCTAGAGTTGGGAGATTTGATAACACTAATAATTATGCAATGCATCAATATTATCTGTCAATGACAAGCAATGATCGAAGACCCACATTCAATGTTGATGAAAATTATGCTCATCCACCTTTGAGTGTCAATACAGAGAATTCTAGTAATATGGATGCTCCAACAACATATTCAAATCTTCAACGAGGAGTTAACCTGGCTCGAAGACCATTGTACAACCAGCATTCTCATGAACTCTCTCTGTCTATGTACTCAGAAACCATGCCCAGTCAGTCACAGGGTGCACATCAACAATTCCGATGTTCACACAGCAATGGTACAGATAGTGTGCAAGTAATGAATTCACAAATGCCGAACCATGCAAGTGGATTTGTAAGAAGACCAGCAGTTGTTAGTAGGGAATACATGACACAACAAACTCCAGGAATCAATAATCTGGTACCAATTAGGCAGAGAGCTGTATACCAAAGAGCTTCCTGTTCTCAAAATCTTGAAGCATACAGTGAGGTTGTTTCACAAAACCCTGATTATTCATCAGGTTTTGGAATGAGTGAGGATCTAGCTGTTCGAAGAAGTGTAGATCAGCTAAGTGATGAGGTATGTATGCCATGCATGTGAAAATTTCATCAAGAAATAGTTTTTTTTTTTAAACTTTCATTTTCTTCTTTTACTACACAGTAATGAATTTTTCTGTGCTGAACAAAACCAGTTAAAATTCAAGTATAATTTGTAATTCTAGCATTCGTAGTTTCCAAGATATGAAAATGTATTTAAAACTTTTGCATAATTTTAATTTTCTCCTGAAAACAGTTCCGGCATTGTATCCTACCCTGGGCTGTCCCAGTCAAATTTTATGGGGTGGTAAACAGTTTGCACCATTCAAATATTTTAATGCAACTAAGAGTTCTATCAACATACAGTACTTGAAGTTTTTGTGAATTTCAATCCTTTTTACCCCTTCATTCACAAATCATTTTATGAGAAAAAGCTCTTCAAGGTTTGCACTCACAGGCTTGTCCATCATCCTGTTTAACAAGTGACATGCATTGCTGTGATGTTAGCCCTCCATGTGGTAAGAGTAGACATTTGTCTCCTATTAGTAAAGTCTTTTGTATACATCTGGGTCCATTCTGTTATTCTGAAAAATTGAAAATCCCAGTTCGCCTTGAATGTCCGTCACACATTGTATACTTTGGTTTTGATGATATTCTTCCAAGATGACGTGTCCTCATGTAGAGTAGGCAATGTGTATATATACAGTGTGATAATTAAATAATGAGATTCATTTTATGTTGTCCCACATGTACATTCTATTTGTGCAATAACGTGTTCCCAGTGTAGTGTGGTTCATAATCTACAACCTGGCAATACCTTCTGAACTTGTGATTTGGATGCTGTGAATTATGCTGTCACATCGTGAGGGAGGTGACAAGGTGTCATCACTTAATCACAATGCAACTAAACATGAAGTTTTGTTGAAGATATTCTTAAAACTGCTTTGCTCCAGAGGATGAAACTGTAATTGGCAGTTACTACAATGGAGCTCTGAATGATAATGAAAGAGACTGTCCATGTCTGAGTTCAGTATCCTGAACTGGGCTGCTGGTTCTTCCTACATGATAATGCAGTGGTTGTCCAAGTATTCCTAGTCCCTTAAAATGTAAGTGTGCTAAATCATCCTCTCTACTCCCCAGGTTTATCCCTTTGTTATTATTTCCTGTTCTCAAAAATGAAGCTGCTGCTGAAATTATGCACTATTGAAAAACACAGAATAGGATGTGTGATGCCCACTCTTTAAGTCATAACACATAAGGACTTGCAGATGGCATTTCAATCAATGGCCAACCATGTCAATTGCTGTATTGATGCAGGTGTACTTTGTACTTTGATTAACTTTGAGTAATAAATAGGCAGTGTTAAAATATTTTGCTACTTTTCCAGTTTATAATGAGTCTCATCATTTAATTGTTGGACTGTGTGTGCATTTTGCATTCAAATCTGGACACAAATGCAATGTCATTCATGCCTTTTTGCACGACACCACCAGGCAATCTTCTTGGAGAAACCATTAATTTTCAAATTACCAGCATTCAACTTGATGCTTGTGTAGCAGAAGGGAAGTACATTTAAAAAATCACCTCTCAACACATTCTACAGATTTCTGTGATATGACATTGATATTTGATGTAATTTCTTATCTGTTTGAAAACTATTGACCTGTCATGAAGTTACACTTGAGAATGATTAAAAATGTACTTCCCACCTGGAGCTCTCTACTTAATTGTTGCTAACATTTTGAAAACTACATACAAGGATTGTTAAAAAAAAGAGTGATTACTCAGTAATGTGTCTAGTGTTTGTCACTGGTATAAACAATTAAACATGGAATCAGATAGTGGCTTTATTCCCGACTCTACATGTGACAGATCATATCTACGCTGATTGATGTGTGGTGGCAGCACTGCCCTGACTGTAACCATATTGAGTAGTTAATTCTAAGAATTGTTTTCTCACAAAAATAATAAATTGCATTCATCAAAATTTAAGTTGCACTTGCAAGAAATGCAGTTAAGTGTCACAGAAAACTTGTCCAAGCTTGTGAGAATGAGGTACTTCAATATCCAAGAGTGTCTATGTGGTTCGCCATTCTGATTTGCAAAAACTACGAAAGTTCCAACAATCGTGAAGCAATATTAAAGTAATATTTCTTTTTGCTTACAACTATGAAGTCATTAAACTTTGCCACACAGAACTGAAGGGAGTTACAATAAACAATGAGTATTAGAGTAACTGAACCACCTTGTCCACCTATTTGTTGGAAACAACCATTGCTTCTGGCAAGTTGCCAAGGCATCCAATTGTACTGTACCACACCACAACTCAAGATGCCATGTTGCAAATTCAGTGGGGCAAATGTTTGAGCAGTGGATTTGGGAAGTACTAAAGCACCCTCTGTATAGTCTGGCCATGACATCTTGCCACTGTGACTTATTTCAGAAGCTACAAGGAGATTGCTTCAAGACCATTGATGACATAATTCAGGCCTTAGGATGGTCTCTCAGTGATATGTGGAAAAACAATTCCACTGACAGTGTAAAGAAATCACCAGATGTTGGGCAACATGTGCTCTACTCAGCCAGAGACTATTATGAAGAAATACAGTAACCTCATTCTCCACAATTATATAACTAGACACTTATGAGCATGCAATCACTTTCTTTAAAATGATCCTTATATTTGCATTTTTAAAGGTACACTGGTTGTTGAATACACACAGAGAGGTATGCTCCACTTCATTGCTCCTTAAGTGTTGAACTCCCAATACAATTTTTTTTAATTTTCTATCAGGGTTATGGAGTGTTAACGGTGAGACATCAAGGCTACAGGGAGCACACTCCAGTGCATTTTTGCAATTTTTTCTTGACTTAAAGCAGTCTATTGTCAGGCTAGTTTTAGGCCACCATGCATGAGTCATACTGCAGATGTCCATGTCCAATCACAAAACTTTTTATGCCATGCAAAAACTTATTTTCAATGATGTTTCACTATCGAACTGCTTGTTCAGACTACACAAAACTTCTCTCAGCTTTATGTCTTATTTGGCCATAAATTTAGCAACATGATATGGAACAGGAACATTATGCGAGACCATTTACTTCTCTATTTGCATACATTCTCTTGCCAAAGGAAACTGGATGTGGGTGCTGGTAGAGAGGTATTGTTTAGTGTACTTCATTAGCTTTATCTATGCAGTAGATTTATCACTAATAAAAATGCACATGGTAGTTTCCACAGGAAGTGATCCTGCTCCATGTTAATAACAAATTGAGTTAATCTAAAAAAAATATTATTTTTAAATACATTAAGGCATACATGTTTGTTAATGCATACATTCCACGTTGCAAGGTGTCACTATTTTCAACTTCACACATAGGTATATATTTTCATTAGTACTTTTCATGAACACTGCCTGTGCTGCAATACTCAAATCTTTTATTTTTTTTATTTACTGGACACCACCAAGTATACTTTATAGTTCTTCAGAAATTGATTCATTATCAATATGTGCAGATGAAAATTTTGGTGAGATACCCTCTACTTCTCTCGAGATTCTCATTGTTTTGTGTGTGTTAAAGCATTTCCCTTTATCATGCCAGGATTTCAGGCAAGTGGAAATTGAACTTGATGCTGTTGATTTGAGAAAGTACTGGAAACTGGCAAACTGTTACATAGGAAAGAATAAGAAACACTTGGCCAATTAACATACACAATTTTTGTTAGTTGCAGTAATGTAAAATGGTTTTTAAAACCATAAATCAATATTGCACTGTGTTATAATAATGTAATCATTGTTTATTCAACAATATCACTCTATATGCATTTTAAAAATAACAAAAAATGTTGGCTTTTATCAGTTACAAGTAGAAATTGCACATTACAGTTTGTAATCTATAGATTATAATAAAAATAATGCCAAAAAGCACTTAAAAATTGGTTTTAACCATGTATTTCAAAATTCTAAACTCTAGAATGCAACAGCCCTTCTGAGGGCCAAGAGTCATCTTTGTTTAATGTGTCTCACCATCACTGGGACACTATGGAGACTGAATTGTGTTACTTTTTCTTTTCAAGCAACTATGGGCCTTTTCCTCTGTTTTTAAACTTTAAGGGTAGGGTTTAAGATAAGGGGATTTTTCCTTGTGTACTTAGAAAGGTGCAAAATGGCCATACGTGCTGACGCACCCCAAAATTTTAACTCGTTCATTGCCAAATGTACTCAGAATGCTGGGTCAACACCAAAACTTTGAGGGCTTCCATGGGAAATTGAACCCTGGAACAGAGTTCACCAAAGGTGAGAATGCTGAACTTCTGTTCTACAAGGGAGACCAACCTTGGTTTAAAGTAACCATTTGCCAGTGTTTAGTGTATGATGTGCTAAAACAAGGAAAGGACTAAACAGCATGGGTCATCAGACTCTTCAGGGCAAAAGGCTGCCCAGCAGCACATTCAACATACATTGTTTAGTATCTGATGGACACACTACCTTAATGTGTTAATCTAATGTGCATTTTAATTCCGTCTTCCATTTTAGCAGATGTGAATAGCCTTAAGCTTTGCTCAGCACAATCTTAAAAATGCACTAAAATGTATGCTATATCTATACCATTCGAATGTGATATTCAGGTATAATATTGCACTCTATGATGCAGACAGCTAACACAAAATATTTGTTGGTGAATGTCTGTTTTACCTTTTCTTATGTAGCCAAAACCTTGGCTCTCTTGTGAGTGGTCCCAGGCAAAATTCATGATGGAAACACTGTAATTTTGGAGTTTTTCCAGCTTCATGAGGACAATTGGAGGCCTGTTTGAAAAGAAGATGTGACCAGTGAAAAGTGGCAGGACATGCAATGTTTGAAAATTGCAACAATTAAAAGTTGCTCAAAATCTTGATTGTTGTTATTGTGCAAGCATTCCACTTCAATCATGTAAATCAACTTGTAAATATTCGAGAATTACATCAAAATATTAAAATAACTGGTATGGGAAACAAAATTCATCTTTTCCCAAAATGTTGATGCAAAATAAATGAAACCTTCAAATCTTGCATAATTTCTAGGATAATTATGCTCTCCAAAAATGTTGTATGGCATTTTTGTAGACCACACAAAATGTCAGAAAAGTATCAACAGATATTGGTAAATAAATTCCAGCCAATGGTTTCCAATACTAATATATTGTCATCAGTATCAATTCAGCCCTAATTTATACTTTCTCCAATTATCCATCTGTTTAGATTAATTCCAATCTGAAAATGGATGGACAAGATGTGCAGCTGATAATAAAAACTTTACTCTTTCTATTCGAATCATAGACATCTGGTATTACCATGAATTTTAACAACTTTTCCACAAGACCTGCAAAATGTGTATTGTCCCCAAATTTTTGGTTCATTTTTTGTTAACTCTGCTTTTCAAAGAACTTCATATAAAGAGCAATTTGTCATACATTTTTGTTTCTCTTCCAGTGTTCTGTTTCACAATGTAATTCAATGAGGAAGCTTCATACTCATTTGGAGACTTGTCATGAAGATGAATCCTGCAAGTATATGTATTGTTCATCAAAGAAAGTGATGAAATATCATTGGGAGAGATGTTCATCCTTGGGAAAACGAGGTACGTATTTTCTCAACAATATCGTTTATGAAGAGTAATATGGATATTTTATTACCTCTGTAACAGAGTTTAGAGCTGGCATGTATTTGACTGGAAAAAAATATTATAATTACATACATACATAATGCCTTGAAAGAGGCAAGCATGTTTAGATTTTGAAGGGCATGGAATCAATGTACAGCTTGAGTTATCACCAGTAAAAGCCAACATAATTGCCAGTACTGTTCCAGAAGGAAATTTGATAGACATAGATTTGGATTTTTTTTTACAAAAGCTGCAGACATCATGACACGAAAGTCCCATAGTATTTTAAAATTTATGCATATTGAAGATATGACATACTTAAATTGCAATGCAATGAAAGTATTTTATTTATGAAGGGCACACACAGGAGATGTACTATCTAGAAAACTCAGCAAAAAATGCAGGCTCGAACAGGACTCAAGTCCGGGTCTCTGGAATACTGTGCCATTGCTCTACCACTGAGCTACAGAGCCAGTGCTGTTTTACCTGTGTGGAATCATCTCTGCTAGAGCTACTGCAACAAGATCTGTTGCCTGTAGACTTCAATGTTGTCTGGTTTCTCCCAAAGTAGAGATGACACATAGGTGAAAGTACAGTTGACAAGGGAAAGCCACCTGCTAGAATGTTCCAGAACAACTTTCTAATGGTCTGAAGGGGGTTAGTGTTTGTGTATATATATCGTCCTGTTTTGTACCTTGTTACATTTGTCCTTGGTGCAGAGTCTGAAGAAGACCTTGCTAGAAGGTTGAACGTTACGTTTAGTTTACGTTTTATAACAAAATAAATTTCTGCCTTGGTCAGCATATTGTAGTTTTACAAACAAAAGTATGTAAGAACCCAAAAGCAAGAACAGCTTATAGTTTTTCATTTCAACAAGGAATATATAATTTGGTAACTGGGAGAATGCAGAACATCACCTACATGATCCTTAAAATGTTAAAATATCTCTCAGCATAAGAGAAATTGTGTAGAGACCCTAGTTAATTCGACGCTAAGGTCAAAAGTGTCTACACTCTCATCATTTTTTGTCAAAAAAGTATTTTACTTTACAAAATTCACTTATGGCCTTTCACAGTGAGCTTTCTTTTTCTGTTTCACATCAGCTGAACATTTGGGCAAGTATTGCATTCCATCAGGTCATCTTATTTTTTCATCCATCTGAGATCACCTCATCAGCAGCATCCAGAATGATACCAAATTGTTTCACATGGACTGAGTTATTCAGTTTTGAGATAAACATGGATGTGAATTGTTTCCACCCACCCTACATTCCTGACATGATCACACAAGATTTTGACTTTTTCCCAAACCTCAAGAAACCATGTCATGGGAAATATTTCAATGATATACAGGATTTTTCTGATTTGGTGAGTCAAGTAATCAGATATGTGTTAATGCTAGACTTGCCCAAATGTTGGACCAATGTGATAAATAAAAATGCAGCTTATCTTGAAGGCATATAAATGTATTTTGTAAAATAAATTTGTTTTACAAACTTTTGAAATAATGTTTGTACTTAGACTTCAATCTTGTGGTATTTAAAAGAGGAAATAGAGAAAAGTGTAACAAAAAGTTTGTTTGTTACCATGTATGGACAACCAGTTCATAATATTGAAAAAAATGAAAATGAAATGTGTGTCCTGCCATTACTGGTTTATCCATAAAGAATCATGTTTACTACGTAGAGTATGAGGTAGTGCGTGTTAAGGGATGGGACAGTAGTCATGTGATACTGTATTCATATTGCTGAATATTGATGTTATTGCATCAGTTTATCAGTGCAATTGCCAATAAGTTGACTGATCTCATACTCATAAATGTATTATTAGAGGCACATATTTTTGGTAAATATAAAGGCAAGATTTCGGTACAAAAACAGAGTCAATTTAGTGTTCAAAAGCTGTAAATAAAATAACATTTCGATGTTATAGTTGTGAAAAAGTGGTATATAAAATGACATTTTGGTTTTAAAAATGTGAATATAATCCTGAATTTGATTAAAAAACTGGACTTACTACAGTATCCCTTCTATGACTAAAAAGTGTTTTCTAAAAGAAATAATAAAAAACACAAAAAACTGTTTACTTACGTTATGCAAGAATATCTTGTTGTTGTAAGCAAAGTTTTGGGGGTCTTACCACCCCCTTCTTCACTCTACTTTCTTGGCACAAATCAGTACTGCATGTCGCATCAATTATGTAGAAGAACAGCATAAAATTAAGAAAAGGGAGGTCATCAGAAGAGAAAATACAAGGGCCGCACTGAAAGTTTCGGGAAAATGACATAAAGAAGAAGAATGAAAGTACATCAATTTTTTATTGCTTTTCAAAATATTCACCCTTTACAGCAATGCATTGTTTCATGCGATGGAACCAATTGTTGAAACAGTTATGCCAGTCTGAAGTTGGTACCTGCGAGACATGCATTTCGTATGCTTCGATAGCCTCTTCAGGAGTGAAAAATTGCTTACCACGCAACTTGATCTTCATTGTTGGGACCAAAAAAAATCACATGGGGCTAAGTCATTTGAATAAGCTGGATGAGTCATGAGTTCAACTTGTTCATGGTCCAGAAAGTTCCTTGTGTCAGATGCTGTGTGCGAGCTGGCATTGTCGTGATGCAGAATGATTCAACGATTGGGGTTTGAAGTTCTGAGCACGTGGAGTACTTGTGGCAGGCAAATTGTGGTATACCATTCTGCATTGACTGTTCTACGATTCTCTAGTGCAACAGTCGCAATGTGACTTGATTTACCGAAAAAAGAGGCAACCATTTTTTTCGACACACTGCGTGCACGAACAATTTTCGTTGGTTTAGGCTCATCCTGGAACACCAACACAGCAGATTGTAGCTTTGTTTCAGGTTCATAAGAGTACATCCATGATTCTTCGCCTGTGACGATGTTAAACACAAGATTTGATGATCCCGACTTGAACCGTTTGATCATAGCCTTGCACCACTTCACACAGTCGTCTTTTTGTGCTTTTATTAAATTGTGTGGCATCCAACGGCCACAAAGCTTTTCCACACATAAATGATTGTGCAAAATTGTTTGTATTTGACTCATGACAATGCCTAAGGAACCCTGAATTTTGCGATAAGTCACGTGTTGATCACTGTTGATTAGTTCACGAACTGCATCAATGTTTTCTGGCACAATGGCTGTCGATGGGCGGCCTTCACGAATTTCATCACTAAGGCTAACCCCGCCACATCTGAATTCTTGAAACCAGTGATAAATTGTCGTATTTGATGGGACATCTTCGTGAAAAGTTTCGATCATTCGAGTAACACACTGTAGCTGTGTCAAACCTTGCCGAAAATCATAATAAATCATGGGACGTAATTTCTCTCTTGTTAATTCCATTTTTTTTTTACAAACACCTCACTTCAAACTTCTATACTGAAACGAAAACGAATCCGTGTTACATCAGTCCTTGTAATTACAGTTGACAAATATCACAGTTTATAAATATAACAAAATCTAACAGATTGCGTAGTTGCCAGTATATGATTCCTGAAACTTTCAGTGCGGCCCTCGTAAACTAATAAATAGGAACATATTTGAGGCCACTAATATATGCAAAGAAAAGAACAGGAAACTGAACAGGGATGACGGGAACCTAGATGAAATTTGGACTAAGATGTTTAAAAGATGGGATGTAGGTAAGAAAAATAAAATAGGATTTCATTTCACACCTGAAGTAATCCGTGCAGCCCAGGAAACATGGGATTTCAAGGTGGAAGTGAACGGAATTTGGTTGAGGCGAGGGGAATAGCAGCAAGCAACTTCCTGCATTCCACAAGAAGGGCAACCAGATACCATCATGACTGACTGAGGAGATGGCGTTTTTAACAGTTTTAAGTTTGAACTTTTATACATCTTCGGGGGTTCTTTGTGCAGGTTGATTATGGATATGGACATTTTTTATCAAAGCATGGGCAAGTATTTTAACAATTTTTATTCCAAATGAAACCTTTTACCCTATTCCTTGTTTTACATAATTGACACGGCATGCAGTACTGACTTGTGCCAAGAAAGTAGCCTGAAGAAGGGGGCAGTAAGACCCCCGAAACGTTGCTTACAACAACGAGATACACTCACATAACATAAGTAAACAGTTTTATGTGTTCTTTTATTATTTTTTAGAAAACACTTTTTAGTTTACCAGAGTGAATAATTTGCATGCGTGCAAATATGAATATCCCTTCTGTTGATCGATTGATGATAGATTTGGTGTTTTAAGTCTACTTTGTGCACAGTAAGGCTAATCAGGATTGGACCTACAATTTAAAGTGGGGCACCGGGAATTGAACCCAGCAGGCATACAATATCTGCCTGACATTTGGAACCATGATCTTGCAGCAGCTGGAGTGCACATTGAGGAATTATACTCACTCGCAGGTGAATCACTTTCAGAAAAATGACCCTGATATTAACATGTCACTCTTTTCTTTGCTGATTTTCATTCTGGGTCTCTGGATTTCCTCATTCCATCTATCAAAATGGTTTCTGTACTTTCCTTCCCTAAGTCTCCCCTACAATGTGGTGACCAATGCTGTCACATTTGTCATCAAGGAGTCATGGATTTGATTCCCATAAAGACACATTACAGTTGCTCAGTATGCCTAGTCCTGATTGGCCTCTCTGAGAATAAAGTAGAATTAAACAAATTTTGAGCTTGCTTGGTGGCTGAGAGCAATAAGTCATTATCTTCCAATCTCAGCACTGAAGTTCCCAGGTTCAAGTCATGGCCAGTGTCATTCCAGTGTTGCTTCATCAATTTCATGTAATCATCATCCATCTTCGTCATCATAATTAGCAAAAAACAGAAGAAACACAATGTGAAGTAATACAAATACCAGAATTAAATACAAAACAAACTTTGCCAAATAAACTTTTTGCCCTTTAATGTATTCCCATATTACTGGGTTATGAGTAAGGCTCGGAAGTTGAAGACCTATAAATTTCCAAAAAAAGACCTATAAAAAGACCTAAAAATATCAAGAATAGGACCTAATGGGCCTAATGGGCAGTAAAAACGTAGTCGAAAGAAGGTGAAGTTAAAAAAGGGTCGTTAAGACCTAAAAAAAGGCTAAAAAAGGACCAATAAGCCAAAAAATGCCGAAAAAGGTAAAAAAGGTCAAACATAACCCACCTTTTTTCTGGCCTACCATGACGCAAAATGAACACATGTTATGTTGGGCCTCGTCTTCGGACACTAGGGGAAGAAAAGGATTTTTCCTCAACTTCCGAGCCCTAGTTATGAGCAAAAAAAAATGTTGCTTCAAATTGTGCCTATAAAGAACAGTGGTAGAAGTGCACTTTCCTATTGTAGTCCACCATCATGTTGAACCATTCTCTTTTTTCTTTCTCAATGGTGTCTTAGCTTATTTCTACATGCTATCTCCTCTATTCTCTTGTCTCTACTTGGTTTGAAATCATCATCTTGTCTATGTTATGTAGTTGTTCTACATATAGGAATGCTATAATGATATCAATTACATATCCATAATGCCTTTCTTATGGTTCTTTATGGTTTTGTACAAGGTATGTTCTATGTTGGTTTGCTCTTTATTTTATTTACCTTTTCTCTATACAATATACAGGCTGACCTGTAATTAGATGTATTCCCTGAAAGGAGTTAAAGTAGAGGAAATTTGCAATAAATTTGACCATATGATACCCCATTCGAAAATTAGTAGTTTTCAAGATATTCTAATTTGTATTGTTTTCTTTCTAATTTACAATTTTCCTCATAAAAATATAAATTGAGAAAAACCAGCTCATTGTATAACACTTATTTCAGCATTTTCTGATAGCTAACAAATAAGTGGTTCGTTGAAGAAAAAAACGTTTGTCCCAAATAACAATCACATGTAAGTAACGGGTGGGTCTAAACTTACAAGTTGTGATAAAAAAATGCACTCTTAGTTTACTTGGCAACATATTAATAACACAACTGGTATGACATGAAGCGTACAAATGACTTAAATTACTTCCTTGTGTCATCAGTTATCCAACAAGATACAAATGTTGCTAACATTCACATTTGTGTACAAGAAATAACACTTCATTCATTTTCATGTGAATGGAATCAATGAACATTACAATTAAAGAACATTACATGTCTTGCTTAAAGTAAGCACCTCCATTACTAATGCAGGCACGCAGGTTTTTACGGACATTTGTTCTCGTACTCATGCTGTGATGGTGTCCTTGATGTGTTGAGCAGCTGTTAAGCTCTGAGCTCTTCTTGCGAGTTTACAGGTGTCTTGTAAACTAAGTCTTTCATGTGGCCCCAAAAGTAGATGTCGCAAGGCATCAAATTTTTGGGATCGAGCTGGCCAGTGAATCGGGCCACCTCGGCCAAATCCATTTATTTGGTTAATTTTCATCCAGCCACTGTTGCATGCCCAAGCAGGAGTGAGCTGGGCAGCCATCATGCTGGTAAATCATGTCACATTTTGCAGCTAGAGGCACATCTTCCAACAACATTGCCATCTCGTTCCTCAATAAATGTTCATAAGTGAGGCCATTTAAGATTTAGTGCAGGAAAGATGGCCCGATCAAATGATTGTTGATGATGCCCATCCATACATTCAATGAGAATCTCCTCTGACTGGCCTTTTCTTTGACTTTTTTTAGGTTCTTGGCCATTGGCACCCAATAATGCATATTATGGAAATTGGTTACACTGTTCCAGTCGAACTTTGATTTGTCCGTCCATAAAATCTTGCTGTGGTAATCTGGATCTTCTAGATCAGCGTTTATTAGGAAATGACCAAAATCCATCCTCCTGGAAGAGTCCAATGACAACGACGTATCTCATTTTTTTTTTTTTTTTTTTTTTTTGTGAAATTGAGTTATTAACATCGTTATGATCATATCGGTGCCCTGCATCACCTGGCAAATCGGCGTAACTCAAATCCAATTAATAAGGAAGTTATGAATATTTTTTTGATTTTGCGTATCTCAGTTTGTTAAAAAATTTGGTATGACATAGCGGCGTATCTTGACTTCTGTCGTTATGTCAGATAAAGAAAATCCTAAACTGTTTTGCAAAGTGCAGGATAACAATTCGTTAATATGTGATAGCAGTGCCATCACTAGAGACCACATTGCAACAAATCCTGAAAGTTACGATGTCGACGGATCACCGAAAGAAGGCTCTACTACAGCTACTAGAAAAGGAGGGAAGAAAAATCTGAGTAAGAAGTTACGTAATGAAGGCTATGAATACTTCAGTTCAACTACAGGAATGGTTGTTAAGAACAGAAGATTACTGAAACCCCCCTGCACAGGTTGCACCCACAAAGGAAGAAAATGTCATGTACTGAAGAACAATGAGAAATCACGAATAATTATTTTAAATGGATTTTTCGTTCTTGGAAACTTGCAACGTCAAAGGGAGTATGTAGCACAACACGTTGATGTAGAAGATACGAGACAAAAAAACCACAAAACAAGCATTGAGACGTACAAAAACACAATTTTACTATCTTTCCCTGGATGGAACAAGGCTGAAGGTTTGCAAGAAGATGTTTCTGAATACTCTTGGAATTAGCGAACGATTTATACGTATGACAGTGAACAACATTCAAGAAACAGGCTAACTGAAAAACGAGTTGGAAGATACAAACATTTGAAAGAAAATGACGAGAGGAAAAGGAGTATAGTAGAAGATCACATAAATCGCTTTCCATGAATGGAGTCTCACTATTGTAGAAAATATTCAACAAAGGAGTATCTGCATTCTGATTTAACTGTAAAGAAGATATATGAGATGTACAAGGAAGAGATTGACACAACATGTCAAGCATCTTTGCAAATATACACAAATGTTTTCAAGGATATGGATCTTGCATTTCATCAGCCCAAAAAAGATAAGTGTACAATGCGGGATCTGATGAAGATAAAATGAAGCTAGAAGATAAATTTAAGCAGCACGTTGCAGAAAATAGTAAAGTGAGAGAATTGAAAGCAATAAGTAGGACTACAGCGACCTGTTCTGCTGTTTTTGATCTGCAACAAGTTATTCACTTGCCTATGTTGAACCACTCATCCGTGTTCTACAACAGACGTCTGGCTAACTACAACTTCACTGTCTATGAACTGAACATGAAAAATTATCTTTCTTTCTTGTGGCATGAAGGAATCAGCAAGCATGGATCATGTGAAATAGCAACACGTCTTTACCAGTATCTAATGAAAGTGGACCAAGAAAAGAAGAACACAGTTCACTTTTATGCTGACAGTTGTGTTGGCCAAAAGAAGAATAGGATTATGGTGGCTGCGCTTATGCATGTAATGCTAAAAGCAGAGAATATAAAAGAAATTGTGCTCAGATTTTTTTTAGCCTCATCATGGACAAAACGAGGGAGACTCTGTGCACAGTGCAATCTCCAGATCGTTATGGAAAGTTGGAGAGATATTTGTCCCCTCTCAGCTTGTACCCACCATAAAACTAGCCCGAAGAAACCATCCTTACATTGTGCACACAATGCAGATGGAAGATTTTCTGAATTTTAAGGAAATTGCTGAAGATCTGAGGCTTTTTCAGCTTAAGAAGACCGATAATGGTATTAAGTTCAGTTGAAAGATATTCGTGAACTACGATTGCAGAGCAACAAGCCAGATACTATCCACATAAAAACAAGTTTACTGCAAGAGAATCCCGCAAAAATCATAGTAAAGATATGTAATACTAAAGATATAGCTGCGAGAATGCCACCTCCATTGAACAAAGAATCTGTGAAAATAGCGCAAGAGAAATATGCAGATTTATTGTCAATGTTTGAAGGTCCTTTTCCCGTTGTTCTAGACAGTGACTGCAAAAACTTTTACGCAAATTTGAATCACTGAATCTGTTCTCCACTCTATTCCACAAAAATGTTTCATTTTTGTTTATGTAATGTAGCCAAATTATCTCCTAATATTGTACTCTTGTTATGTAGTAATTTTGCATGTATAGCTTTTTAATTGTACTTGTAGTGAAGAGTTTTGAAATTTGTACACTTACTAAAGAACTTCAAAATAAAAATAACCATTCACTTTGAAAAAAAAAAAGCATCATGAACAATAAAATCATAAATATTATATAGTTTTGCTCACATTTTGACTAAAAAAGATTTCCCAAATCATGAAGCTGTAACTTGATACTAATTTGCATGGCGTATCTCAAAGATATTTCTGTGTGAGTAATTATTTTGATCTGACATACCGACGTATGTCAAGAAATTATGAGATTTCAAGCACGTAATGCAACACATGTAACATTCAACCACACTATTTTACAGCAGAAACATAATGCAATTTAATGATAAAACAAAATTTGTTATGAGGTAAGTAGTTTTCTCACAAACATCTACGAAAGTGTGTGCAAAAACGTTTTTTGCTTCTCCTGAAAAGTTGGAAAAAATTAGATAGGTCATTATGTCATTGGACCGACGATATAAAGTGGGTACCTGGAGGAAATTCTGAGAAGGGGGGGAGTAAAGGCAGCCAGGGGCTTCATGCTGATCACATCATACCCACATTTGGTCGTGATCAAGAAAGTGTGGGACCCTAACTCCACACCCCCTACATGCTTTCATGGCATGGTGCAAAGCACAGGGGAGCACTTTACCTTTTTATTTACCTTTTTTATTATTTCTTGTACACAAATGTGAATGTTAGCGACATTTGTACCTTGTTGGATAGCTGATGACACAAGGAAGTAATTTAAGTAATTTGTACGCTTCATGTCATACCATTTCTTTGTTATTAACACGTTGCCAAGTGGACTAAGAGTGCAATTTTTTGTCACCACTTGGAAGTTTAAACCCACCCATTACTTACATGTGATTGTTATTTGGGACAAACCTTTTTTTTTTTTCAACGGACCACTTATTTGTTAGCTATCAGAAAACGCTGGAATAAGTGCCATACAATGAGCTGTTTCTTTTCAATTCGTATTTTTATGTGGAAAATTGTAATTTAAAAATTAAACAATAGAAATACGATTATCTCAAACACTACTAATTTTCGGATGGGGTATCACATGGTCAAATTTATTGCAAATTTCCTCTACTTTAACCCCTTTCAGGGAATACATCTAATTACAGGTCACCCTGCATATGGAGCACTTATAGGTTGATAGATAGGCTGATCTTAATATCACTTTTGTGATTAGATTTGCACTCATACCCATTTGCAGTTCATCATTGTTGGTATAATAGCATCCACCCTTTATTTCATGACAATTGTATGACCATGGTGTTTCTGGACATAAACACATCATCCTCATCGATAGACTGGAACCAGTTATCACCAACAATAGCATTGTGTATGTGGTAACCTTCTAGAGCAGTGTCTTACCAATCGTAAGCTGCCAGAGAGATGTGCAAAAGTTGTGATCTTGCAATATTCTAGCGTGAACTGTCATAAAAAGCCTGGAAATGGATGTTGCATCCAACATGCATCCCTGACTTGACCTCCCAGTCATGAAGAAACTCATGTACCAATGCAATTTTGCAGACATAGTTCACCAGGCGTAAGTGTAATGCTGCTTTAAAATTTGGTTCAAGGGAGGTGCAAGTTTGTTCAGCTTCAGAGGAATTGTATCGAGAAGATGGGCCTATGTACCTACCCAAAAGAACCCTATTTATAGGGAAAGAATGTAAGTCAATATTTTATGCATCTTGTAATTCATATACTCTGGTTTTGTTACATGAATGTCAAAGTATGCAGTTTCCTTTCTTGCAGACTATTAAAGTTACCTGGTTACATCATTGAATGAGGAATCTACAGTTTCTCCATGAACTTTGTGTAATTATATGTGATTTTGCATTATTTATCTGCCTTGGAAACCATGCATGTTGATTACTTGACTCATGATCTTGCCACCAATGGTCCCAGGTTCAAGACCTGGTGTGGGCATTTATGTATTAATTTAACCCTACATCTGTCATGATGTTTCTCTGAGAAACATGTGGATAAAATTGTTTATTTTCCCGGAAGCAATTAGGTGCATGGTTCTAAGCTTCATAGTTGCTTTTTCTCTCTTTGTCTGATTACAGATGACCACAATCTCTGCCTGGTACCTATTCACATCTAGGCTTATAAGCTGTTTGTATCTGTGAGATACAGAGCTACCGGTTAGTGATAGCACTGTCCGCTTGCAGAATGGGCCTTTACTTACTTAATTACTGTCCTGTTCACCCCTCTTGGAGGCATAGGGTCTTGATAAATGGCCACCACCAACAGATTCTGTTTTTTGCCATCTCTTTGAACTCGATTAAGTTCTTCCTTTGTCTCTCTGCATCTATTTGTACTGTACCCCTCCAGGTGTTTCTGGGACTTCCTATTCTCCTTGCATCTTGTGGGTTCCAGTCTAATGCCTTCTTTCTTGTTTCTTTTTTTTTCTCTCAAGTTGTGTCCTATCCTTTTCCATTTCCTGTATCTGATTTCCCTCTAACTTCTTTCTGATTTGTTCTTTCCATAACTCCTGGTTGGTTATTACTTCTGAACATCTAATTCCTAGGATAAATCTCAAACCTCTATTTATGAATACTTGAAACTTATTTATTATATTTTGAGTTTCTCTCCATGTTTCACACCCATAGAGTAAAACACATTTCATACTTGTAATAAATAATCTGATTCTTTTTTTGATGCTTGTTTGGTTGGATGTCCATATCGATGAGGGCATTGAGAAAGCTGTTCTTGTTTTAATTATTCTGGCATCCACATCTTCTTCTGGCCCACCTGACATGAAAATAATGGTTCCTACTGTCAGATTAAAAATTATAGATACTTGTGTTTGGACCCCAATTAAAAATCAACCAGTAGATCTACAGAAGAACGAATTACATCAAAATTTAGCTTATTCAATTCTGTGTTAGTCTATGCTGACCAAATGTTTTTTCAAGTTTTTTTTTCTGATATTGGTTGCCATTGTAACAAACTTCTTTTTGCTTTTTGATTTAATAGAAAGGTTACACCCTCCATATGAGTATCTTGTTCACTTTCAGTTCGAGAGTATAGCAGCATGCTTCCTTTCTCACTTTTTTCTCTTCGTATGAGTTCCATTGAGCTTTGTTAATCCCTATAATTGCAATCTTGTATTTTAGCATTTCTTACTCTTTTTGTGCAAAGCTTGCCTGTTTCCCACATCTTGCGAACATTCCAAAAAAAAAAAAATTCTTGTTCAATGTTTCATGTCCAATGTTGTTGTCAACAGTTTCCTTTAGTTTACATTCTATTTGGTATCTTTGATAGTTACATTTAAGATGTATGGGTTATCAACACTCAGCATCCAAGTCTGCTGATGGGGCTGCCATCTCAAGGCCATCAGACTGACCTAAGTTTTCTGTCAGGGTTTTCCTTCCCTTAGACTTTGAAGATCCCTCTTCACAGCAAGTCAGTGTTTCCCCCATCATTATGGAGGTACGGGTTGTCTCTTCCACCATCCGAGCCATACTGAAGTATTCCTTCACCACCTCTTCTGCTGTTGAGGTCTTCACCACTACCCTGGCAAGTGGTCCTTGCAAGGTACTACCATCTGGAGCCAGATGGGCCAAGGTATTTTTAAGAGGTCTTCATCAACATTTAGCTGTTAGTATCCTAATCCTAAGCTATGTTCTAACCCAATCATATCAGTTGAGTTGTATAATAAAAGGGAGCATCTAAGTCTCCAGCAAACACTGAACTTACCTTTGAACTTCCAACATTGCAACAGCCCAGGCAGCATTTTGACATACAAAACATAACTATCTCTCAAATCTTTAGTATTTATAATTTATTGTGGACCTTGCCTAATTACTCAGCCTGTCAATCAGAAGTATGCTCTTTCCGGTTTTGGTGGCTATCTTCTGCCTCTTCAGCCGTTGAGAAGCTATCTATCTTCTTCTGCCTTTGGAGACATTGACCTGTAGGTTGCTTCTTTGTCTGGATCTCACCCACTAGCTTGCCCAGCATGGAAGACCCTGCCAGTAGCTATGCTACTGCCTGCATAACCTAGGGGATTATCAGAGCTCTCAAGTCTCACCACCAACTACAAGGTAAAGCAATCACTAGGTAGGGAGAATGTACCTTTGAATCCCTCCCACCCCCCAAAAAGAACTCATTTATTGTCCATGCTCTGCAGGAGAGAGAAGAGAACAAATAGGTGGTGGACTATATCAAAGTATTCGAAGATTGATATAGAACAGGGATGTACACTTTGCAACACTTTATTTGACTGCCCTGAAAGAATTCTAAGTCCCAAAATCGTAAACTTAGCAACATTGCACTTCGGCTCCAGGTGAGAGTAGCCAACTTTGAGTAGGTCCTTCCACTAGACGAAAAACGCTGTGGTGAGAGGTTTTCAATTTAACACTTTCCATGAACTTAGAAACTATAAACCACTATTATAATACACAATCAAACAGAAATAATAAATTGGAAAAATAACCTTGAGGGATATTTATGATTCTGCTTGCTCGACTTGAAATTTTGGGGATTTGAAACACTGAATAGAGTATTTTTCCACCTGGAGGAAATTGCCATCAAGTTTGTGCAGAAAGAAGCAAATTTGTGAGGAGTTTATGCAACATTTTGTTTACAATACCTTGCATAATATCGAACAGTTCTTAAAAACATATATTTTACATGACTTGTTGAGAAAATGTGCTTGAAACACAGGAAGGTGGGAGTCTTCATAAACGTCAACATGTTTTTAAGGGTACAACGTCATTAAGTTATCGTAGAGCAGTTGGTTAGGCACTGCTATCCTTATTTTTCGTCAAGCGTGAAAGGTCGCTGGTTCAAATCCCACCCTCTCCTCTTTCTTTTTTTTTATTTTCTTTTTCCTTGCTGAACAGATACCGTTGATATTAGAATATTTAAAAAATGAATCAGATGCACACTTGAGGGACATTCCTTCTGTGCATATTTACCTTTAGAAGTTGGAGATTTCCAGGATTTAAAGTTAAAACTTTTCTCTTTAGTTATTGTTCATATGTTGTGTTAATACACACATCATGATTAATTCACAAATCACATATGTGTATTCAGGATGCAAAATGCAATGTTATTTAAGTTATGTATTGTTTGTTCTTCACTGACACCTAAAATATTGATTATTTCATTTCGATATACTAAAAAAAGATATACAGTTATGTTAGGTAGTGATGTAGTGCAGTACTGTAATGAAGGAGAGCATTTAATGAGTTCAAATTGCTAAGATTGGTAATTTTATGTCCGTTCCTTCGTAATGACTGTTTTCAATCCCCTCACCAACATCTTACCATGTGTCTAATGCTAATAGTAAATCGCTAATTAATATAAGTAAATTCAAAACCTCATAATGATCATTAATTAATCACTGCTTTGTATCTAAGATGTTTGTCTTCTTTGAACAGAAAGTACGAGTATCAGATATAACAAACTTTCCGCACTAACTTTGCAATATTCGAAACCACCATCACAGACTGAGACTTAGCTCTACGTAACTGGAATCTGCACATCCCACATGGCATGTGACTTCCTCCTATCATCGAAATAACTTCGTCTTACTATTTCCTTTCATTGAGACCAATGTTAACTTCTTAGCACGGTGGATAAACTTTACATCCAACGATAAACTCCTGAAAAAATTCTGCCTAGGTGTTGAATCGAACCTATTACCTCCTTTGTGAAAATCAAGCACACTACCTCTTCTCCAGGTAGCTCATGTTAAAATTTGCTACCAGTTTGAAGAAACCCATTCACACATAATGTCATATCTATAATTTCCTAATATCAATTTTCATGAGGAAACGAATTCAGATAAAATCGAGAATCGCTGAAAGGGAAAAATGATGAACATGCCTATTGGCGTTTTGTCATATTTTGTAAATTGTGTAAAAATTCCGTGTTTTGAACAAGCAATGGTTTAGTTACGAAGTATGTTGTTGTTTGTTTAAAGTAGGAACAGGAGAGCAAAAAGGAGTCATTTGAACCAGACCCCATTTGACAAGAAACTTCAGCTTTTTTCCAAAAACTGTATGAAAAGACAGAGGAAATGGATATTCAAGATATGAAATATAAAATATGTTTGAAATTAAAACAATGGAGACCTTGAAAGATAAAACTAACAAACTTCAAACTATGAAAAACATATTTCCGTGGTGGAAAACTCAAAGTCATTTTCAAAATATGAACTTGATTTTTCCTGTATTATAAAATGGAGATATGGGACAAAACGATCCCTCAGCAAGATAATTTTAAGTAAGCTACCTCCAACTTTTTCAATGATAGTAATTACTAATTAGGGTCCGGAAGTTGATGAAAAATTAACTTTTTTCTAACCCTTAAAAACAATGCTAAACCTGATATCATGTCCATTTCCCTTCAGTTAGAGCAGGTAAACTCTTTCTATTTTACATTGTTTTTAGTTTTTGTTTTGCATTTTTTGGCCTTTTTTGGCTTTTAGTTTATTTCTCAGTATTTTTGACAGTTTTGTTGCATTTTTACTGTTTTTTGAGGTTTATTTTTCTCCTTCCCTGTTGTTTCGTGCATTTTAAATGCAGTTACTAGTAAAACTTACATATTTAGATATCTTGACATGGTCCTTTTAGCAAATTCACCATGAATCGAAAATACGGTCAATGGAAAAGCATAATATTATTCTTAACTAAAATGTTTGGCAGTAGATTAAAATACTTTGTGTGAAGATCTACTTTGAGGTTCTCTTTCTGGACACTATTATCTCTTTAATCTGTAGTTTTAAAGTAAAATTAGTCACAATATTAAATGCTATTACACTCTGGTATACATGAAGCAGAACTGTATTTTCATTGCCTTGTAATCAAGGGGTCCCAGGTTCGATACCCGGTGGAGGCACAAGTGGTTTGGATCCCACTTTTAAACTGTAGATCCAGTCCCGATTACCCTTACTGCACATAAAGTGGAGTTAAAACACCAAATCAAACCAAACCAAGAACTGTATTTTCGGATGCTGGCCGACTACAGTATCATAGAAGGTCCACTCTGAAAGGAGATGAATTGGTCGATTTAGTGTTCTAAGTCAACTTTATGCATAGTAAGGCAAATCGGGACTGGACCTACAGTTTAAAGTGGGATCCGATCAGAGTGTATAAAATAACGTGAAATGTGTGGTGTAGGGGGATCATTTGCTTATGGAATGGAAGGTCATGGGTCCAAACCAACTTCTTTGCAAAATCTTTTTTGGGAAGTAAACGACTTTCGACGAGAATTAGGGATGTGACGAAGCTGAAAATTTACCGATGTCGATGTACTCACCGATATTTTTTGGAACTGATACCGATACCGACATTTAACCGATTCCGATACATAAGATTATTAAACAGAAATTGGATGTTCTTTTCTGCATGACAAAAATAAATTTGGTATGTACATTTCTATTGCATATCATATGTATATACATATATATTCTCAAGAGATGTGAATGTACATTTGCATCTACAAAAGGTTATGTGAATCTAGAGATTTAACATTAGTACTAATGTTAAATCAGTTGAAGCAACATTGTGCCAGAGTTTCGAACCTTTTTTCGCCAAGGACCAAGGAAAAGACACACTTTGCAGAATCGTGTGGTGTTGTGCAAGGTATCTTTACTAAACATTTCACATAAAATCATCATAAATTGCCTTCTTGCATTCAAATGTGACTGTAATTCTTTCCAGGTGGATGAGATCGTGTTCAGTGTTTCACAATGCATATACATTTCCCTATTTTCAAATCCAGAACAAAGAATCTTGAAATATTTTCACCATTCGTATTTCTACTTAACATTTTTTTGTCTTCTCATATATTTTATTACTGCTTTAGGGTATCTTTACTTTATGGAATGTGAAAGAATGAAAAAAAAATCACAAGAGCGTTTTCATTGAGGAAGAAGAAATGTTGCAAAGTTGGCTACTCTTAGTTGGCTCTGAAGCGCTATGCTGCCAAATTTACGAATTCCGGACTTTGAAATTTTTCAGGGTGGTCACATAAGATGTTGCGAAGCGTACCTATGAAATGAAAGAAGGGAATATATAACACAAACTATGTGCCAATGATTACATACTGAGCAGAGATGTGGACAATGACAGAGAGAGACCAAAGAAATATGCAGGGAGTGGATGGAGATGACATATTTACGGAGTATATTACGGAAGACTAGAAGGGATAGGATAAGGAATGAAAAGATCTGACAGACAGTGGGTGGGGTGAAGCTTCTGGAGAGGATAGATCAGGCACAGATGAGGTGGTTCAGACACATGAAGAGGATGGATGCAGAAAGACTTTACTATGCACAAGGAGTGGGAATATGACCAAGGAGTGGGAATATGACCAAGGGGAGACCAAGATGTCAGTGAAAAGAATAGACGTTGGAGAGTGTTAGGAGAAGAGGACAAGATTGGAACACCTTGGAAAGAGAGTAGTGGCGGAAGGCCAGGAAAAAATGCAGAGGCTTGACTTCTATGTCGATCCAGCCAAAAGCAGGAAATGGCAAAGATGATAATAATGATGCTCTACAGCAGTAATTGTGAATGCAGTGAAGAGGATGATATCAGCCAATCAGTGAGCACAATCTGTCAGCAATTGTGATAATGTCAAGGATATAAGTTAGTAAGGCGATAATAAATATTTTATGCAGTGCTAAAAATGTTTTTTAGATATTTAAGAATTATTATATGTAGGCCTAAAATAAAATATAGTAAAAGTTTATAAATAATCATAAATATGTTGATAAAAGTTTACTTGGATCTCAGATGCAGCATGACGAATTGTGTTATTTTTCCAAGTATGACTGATGAAGGGTCAATGGAATTTTCATTCATCCCAATTGTTTCAATTAGCCTAAGACTACAAAAATAAGGAAAATTCAGTTATATCAGCATTTGACTGACATTAGCAAAAACTTTATCATGAATCTCTTATATTTGTTCCATATATATAAATTTTTAGTGTTGTCATTATTTTTTCCCTAATGCAATTCAAAAAGTGATGCAAGCAGATGATGAGCTAAACTTAATGCCAAGGTTGCGTGGGACAAAGAGAAACTACGCAGGACAAAAAATGTTATCTTCTGGTGGATTTGATAGATGGCATGCATCTGGACCCAAGAAAGAAGTCCCATCTGTTGCTGTGGAGGCAAGCACCAGCACTGTCACTGCTTTGGATTGTAAACCTTCAACTTCGAATACAGATGTGCAAAGTAGTGGAATGTGCATGAAGGAGGAGGAGACTTCATCTGAGGCGGTAAGTAATTTTGTACAGTTCTGTATTTCCACTTTGAAATTTTGCTTGTTGCTATGTAATCTAAGCAAATTTGGCATATATTTATCACCAAATGTCAAACAGCATAGTTACAATGGCTGAAATAATTGTATACAGAGTTCGTCAAAAAATTTGTACACTCTTTAAGTGATGGTATCTGCGTATTGTTTTTAGAGTTGCATTGAATTATCTGTGGAACATATAGTATGGTGTTTTCTCAACAGATGTTGGTACCCATATGGCTCTCTTGATGAACACGTGACATATGACAGTGAATCAAAATGGCCACTGCTTGCCTGATGTTTGAGGAATGGAAGCAAGTTTTAAAGTGGTGGTACAAGCTTGAAAATATCGCTGAAGTTCAACGTGCATGGGGGTGTGAGTTTGCAACACAACTTCCAAAACACTTGACAATTAAACGGCTTTGTGATCAGTTTGAGATTCATGGTAGCATTTGCGGTATGCAGAAGGGAAAATCAGGAAGACCTCGTACAGCTACAAGTCCTGCTTCTTCGGCCATGGTCTTAGAAAAGTTTGTAACGTCACCACAGTAGTCTTCTACACAATGTGCTCGTGAGACAGGGGTTAGCAGTGCATGTGTACAGTCATGGAAAAAAGTTCTTCCCCATAAGGCTTTAATAGGAGCAAGTAATGCAGGAGGGTATGCAACACATATTGCACCCTTCGATGATCGGGTGATTTTGCCTGTCTGAACACCGAGAAATGTGTTCCACGCGAAGGTCAACATGACAGGAAAGCAAAGAGGGTCACGTGACTATTGGTTATGTGGAGTGTTGTGCTTCTCCACGTCCCCAGTTCTTGATCCACATTGCAGAAAAAGTAGAGCTGCATGCAATATATGAAAATAGGTTGTTTTCAACTACACGCTTAATTATGATTTTCCCAATTGTAAATCTATCAGACGTGTCTCCCGATTTAGTCGGGACAGTCTTTTACTTTGAATTCCTGTTTGTCATAGGCGTAACTTGACGGGAGCAGAAAGGGCATTTGTAACCCCCCCCCAAAAAAATCAGGTTTCTTAAAGCTGCTAAAACAGGAATTAAATACTATGATTTGACGCGTCCAAAAAAAGTATTATATTGAAAGACTTTTCCCAAATACGTAGATAGAAATTTAATACTTTGAAAGTGTCTCAGATTTGTTTATTGTCACAACTTAGTGTGGCACAGGTCTACTACAAAAGTGGAATTTCGTAACAGAAATATGAACCCACTCCTTTTATTTCGTAGCCGATTTCATCTTGAAACTGAAATTAAGAATGTTAGTTAATAATGTCATTGGTAAACAATAAAAAAATGTGTTAAACCCAATTCTTTAATACCTTATCATAATCTTTATCGCAAGTTGAAATTTTGTTGTAAGTCCACTGTATGCAAAAAAAAAAAAAGGTAAAGTTCTCACCTGTGCTTGGCGCTACGCCATGAAGGCGTATAGGGGGTGTGGGGGTAACGCCCCACACTTTCTTGATTCGTTCGTGAGTGGGGGTGATGTGATCAGCATCACGCCGCCCCACACTTTCTTGATTCGTTCGTGAGTGGGGGTGATGTGATCAGCATCACGCCACCCCACACTTTCTTGATTCGTTCGTGAGTGGGGGTGATGTGATCAGCATCACGCCCCTGACCGCCTTTACCACCAGGGTTTCCCCCAGGTACCCATGTCATTCGACGCTGGGTGGGCGCTGGGGCCGCTTCCAACGTTAGAAAAGTTCCCGGGCTTGAACCGGCCGGGAATCGAACCCGGGACCTATAGCATGGTAGTGAGACGCGTTACCGACTGAGTCACCGGCAGAGATAGACTAATCTGAAGTGCATACAGTTTAACGTGGGATCCGAACCACTATGTGCGATCACCTGGTATCGTACCCCAGCAGACCCCTTGATTACAAGGCCTTACCACTATGCCATCAGTGAGGCGCACACAATCTTTGTATTTTGACCTTTTTAAACCTATATGTATCATATAAGAGGTTGTTTAATGTTGCTATGCCTCTATGGATTATATTTAGCCAGTATTCGAGCACATAGCGTCAGGTTTCATAGAATATAAGCTTCTCTTCCATGTTTATGGTTTCCTGTCTGCAGTAGAAAAACTGGCAGGTTCCCATAGCTTTTCTTTCAATAGTCTTCCACTGGTTGCATATCATATCACTCAAATTTGATTCATTCGTTTCGAACACAATCCCCGATGGCGCAGTGGGATCGTGGGCGCCTTGTAATTAAGGGATCCCGGGTTCGATACTCGGTGGAGGAACATAATGGTTCGGATCCCCCTTTAAATTATAGGTCCATTCACGATTAGCCTAACAGGACATAAAGTGGACTTAAGACACCAAATCAAGCAACTAACACAATCCCGTTATTGTCCAGATTATCGGATCCAGAACCTTCGTCGCGAATAACAAAAGCAGGAAGACAACGTGAAATAACCGAACAGAAACAGAACCTAAAACCTACATCGGATAGATTGGATTAAGTCGACGATACAGCACGGGTTCTGAAATGAAAAAGAATACGAAAGTTGAAGGACCTCTATACGCACCCACTTTTCCTCCACTCAATGGGGAAGATATCCTTCTAGCTGAGAAGCCTTTATGTAGGAGTGCCCTGAGGGAACTTCAAGGCCACGACAATAAAGTGCAATGACGGGACCAAAACATACGGCAGATAGCTGTGTTCCTCCTTATTTCGTACGCCATTGATAACTGGAACACGTGACCTCGTCTTTGGTAGATCAGAAGCCTGCTTGCTTGCCACCACCCTTTAGTTCAGTGACCTTCGCCCGTAGTCAGCAAGAGTGAATGACTCACCATATACTTGTCTGTGAGGCTACACAAGAATAGATATTTCATTAGTGGCTGTAAGTATTGTTTCATCTGCAGTTATATCAGTTACCATTTCAATAGTTTCCTTCCTAATGGTTTACTTTAGTGATAAACATGTAAATTAGTTCTCGAGAGTGAACGTTTTATCTATTTGAACGGGGGATTTTTATACAGCCTGCATGTATTATTTTTCCTGAAACAAGAAGAAATTCGAAGATGCAAAAAGAGTTGTATAAGAGTAGTTAACAAAAGGAAAAAAGAAGAAGAAATCGAAAATGTAAATGCTGAAATAAATTATGGTAGAGATCGAGTGAATAACATTTTGTCATGGGGCCTCCTCGATGGCGTAGTGATAACGTCGTCGCCTTGTAATCAGTGGATCCCGGGTTTGATACACGGTGGATGCACATAGTGGTTAGTATCCCACTTTAAACTGAAGGTCGAGTCCAGATTAGCATATCTGTGCACCAAACCAAAACTAAGAAAGAAATTGTCACAGTGTAAGAAAATTTCATGTTCTCCAGAATTTCAAATCTCGTTACATAAGGTTCTGGGTTGGAGTCCCGAACAGGCATGACTTTCTTGTTCTTGCCCTTTTATCTGCTTCATTTCATCATAATTCATCGTTATGGTTTACCTGCAGGGGAAGAATACTGGCAATAATTGCCAATACAAAGCCAATGACAAACAGAACAACTCGATTACGGAGGTGCCAAGAAGAAACGAGACTTGACAGTTTCTCCGTCTCTCGGTTTGTCGAATTGAAAATTGCTCTCCCGTTCTCGGTCTCGATTAGTTAAATATAGAAATCGAAAATGTATGTGAATGAATATACATGTATTTTATATATTCCGGTTTTGTAGGAGATATCGTGAGAGATGAAATAAGTACTCTTCCATCGTATTTATTTTTATAATTTTTATTCCCTGTTCGATGATCGCGACGATAAGGACGAGTGACCATTACATGAAATTGATGACGAAATAGTCAAACACCCGCGACAAGGACGGTACTCAAACCCGGGAACTTTGGCGACGATATCGAATGTCAATCACTTAATGAGCTTGACCACCGAGCCTGCTTAATGTTGTTTCTGTCAGGTAATTCGTAATAATATCCCACATTCACTATCATTTGCTTCATAATTTATCTTATTGTTGTGATTAACCTGAATTCAAAGAATTAGTTGAAAGGCAAAAATGCAAGATTGAATGTCTCTGATGTTATGGTCTTAGAAAAGTTTGTAACGTCACCACAGTAGTCTTCTACACAATGTGCTCGTGAGACAGGGGTTAGCAGTGCATGTGTACAATGCATTCTGAAAACCCCCAAGTGAAAAGTATACATACCAAGATTAATGCATGCATTAAATGAGGATGATCCTGATTGCAGCAAGGAGTTCTGCAAAGGGTTTCAGCGTAAGGCAGGTGAGGATGAAGAGGTCCAATTAAAACTAGACGGTACAGTGATTCATCATAATTGTGTTTACTGGGCACCAGAAAATCCTCAAGTTCATGTCGACAAGGCAGTCAATCTCCTGGGGGTTACAATCTGGTGTGGACTGTCATCTAGGGGTTTAGTAGGACCCTTCTTCTTTGAAAGTACAGTTACTGGCACCAGGTATCTGGAAATGCTACGCACACCAATTTTGCCAGCTACATGTGAACTTTATGGAAACAGTGAGTTCTTCTACCAACAAGATGGTGCACCCCCATACTACCACCGAGGTGTGCAGGCTTTCTTAGACGAGAATCTGCCGGGACACTGGTTAGGACGAAGAGGTGCATTTCAGTTCCCACCAGGTTCCCCACATTTAACACCACTGGACTTTCACTTTTGGGGGACCTTGAAGGATGTTGTGTATTGCAGGAAACCACCTACATTGGAGGCCCTTCGTGAAGAAATTTCAGCAGCATGTGCAGAAATCCCCGCAGACACATTGACCAATGTTGTTCAAGCAACAATTTGCCAATGTAGTATGTGTCTGGCCACCAGTGGTGTAGCGTTATATTACGCCGGTACGCCCGGCGTTCCCAGATTTAAAATTTCAAAAATGTATAAATGCTGTGAATATAAAGTAAAACGTGACTAATTTCATATATGTTTGACCTTCGTGGCATTATAATAGCTATTTTTCGCAATCCGCTTTCAACGGTCCACTCTCAACACTCGTTCTAGCTTCTTTTTTCAATGTCTTTCCTGGCCGGACGACGAGCAGGTTGGGCGTAAAAGACTCTATATTCCTTGCTGCCTTTCTGGAGGGAAAGCTCCGATGTCTACAGCACGCGCGTAAATGCTCTCTCATACGCCAGCGTACGGAGCAGCAGAGGTCGGTCGACCGTGATTTGTTCATGTGACCCTTCCTGCATTCTGAAGCAGATGACAGCGATAGAATTCCTACCTGGTTCTTCGCGCTCATGCAACTCGTGCTATGTGATGCTACAATACGCAATATTGACTGATGTAACTTTACCAATCTCAAATACACCGCTTCTTAATGGCCACTGCATTGTATAATTTATCATACGAACAGCGATGTGCATTAGAAACTAAAAGATCAACACAGTTTTTGTCAAATAATTTGGTGAAGTCCTCATGGTAGAAATTCAGCCTGTGGCTGCTCTACCACTTAACCCGCAAAACTATTATTTTTTTATTATTATTTTTTCGTTATTATCTAACTGCTTAATATTGTGTGAATGGAAATGTTTAGCATTCATTTGAAAACTCTTAACATCGAATGGTCTCTGGACAAAATTATTTTACAGCATTGTCAAGATGTAATAAACAGTTGTCTGAATTACCAATCGGCACTGTTACGTCAGTAGAGTGTACGATATTTGGATCATCCACCCACCTCCGTGTCAGAGTGCTTTGGACAGTGCGCCAAGATGACAGAGGTCCCTGGTTCGAATCCCAGCGTGAGAACGGGTGTTCTTTGTCAGTATCCCTTCATCAATATTATCACATATTCATATTCGCGATTAACCAAAAGTGGTAGAAATGCGAAGTAAAATAAACCAAATCAATCAGTAGTTGGATCATCCACAACAATGACATCTACTGTTGTGCAGAGGCGTTTGTGATTCAGGTAGGTTTCTTAATGACTTTGAGTCATGCAGAAAGATATATAAAAGGTATAAAACACCAGAGTTCAAAACATTTGTGGCATAGTGAGACATCTAATTTTCTAGCTAAAACATGCATGGATGATGTTTTATTGAAAACCAAGCTGACTTCAGGCAAATAAACAATACCTGTGGCGACTAATACCATAAGTAAATTATTAAGCAAGAAAGGGCCGACCCTTCCTTCCGACTTGGTGTTCCCACCCGAAATGTCCATGCTACGCCACTGCTGGCCACTAATGGCAGCCATTTTAAGCACCTCAACTAACTTAAGATGAAGGTGCAGGACAATTGTATTAAACCTGTGAACAGGTACAGGAAGCTTGTAATAAATTTCTGATATGTAATTTAGTTCAGTACTAATACACAATAAAGAATTTGTGTTCGTTAAATTGTGTATACACTTTTTTGACGGACTCTGTATATGAATTTCCTTAAACAGAAAGTAAAAACGAGGTGAAATATATTCATGTTACCTATCAGTGGTGGCTTAAGTCAAATTTTTTTACTGGTTCATCAGTGAAAATTAATATTAATTATTAATTATAATATTAATTCCAGGATTTATTAGATTTTTTTCTGGTTACTAGTTAAATTTTCCTCATGTACCTGTTTTCTCCTGGTAGAAAGCCTCTCCTAAAGGATTGGTGTAACCTGTGTCAACCCCTCATCCCACCCTTCCTTACTGATCAGGTGTATTACTGCATAGGTAATAGGTAATATCCATTACAGTTGCAAAGCTCATGCACATCACTAAAAAATCACTTTACCACACTGATTTCATTATTTATGTGCCTGACTTAAACAAGCAGAGCTTGCAGCTACATATTTTTTGTATCCACCTCTAACCATAACAAAATCAACATACTGTACATGTGCACACATGACACCCACCAGTTTGGAACATCAGCATTGCACTCCAAAATTGGAGGTAGAACTTTGTCAGCCATTGTACCAAATCTAGTGTCTTTCACAAGTTTTACTAATTACTAAAACTTGTTCATCAACAGAGAAACTCTGCAGGACAAACAATGTTATCTTCTGGTGGATTTGATATATGGCATGCATCTGAACCCAAGAAAGAAGTCCCATCTGTTGCTGTGGAGGCAAGCACCAGCACTGTCACTGCTTTGGATTGTAAACCTTCAACTTCAAATACAGATGTTCAAAGTAGTGGAATGTGCATGAAGGAGGAGGAGAATTCATCTGAGACGGTAAGTAATTTTGTACAATTTTGTATTTCCACTTTGGAAATTTTGCTTGTTGCTATGTAATCTAAGCAAATTTGGCATATATTTATCACCATATGTCAAACAGCATAGTTACAATGGCTGAAATAATTGTATACAGAGTTCGTGAAAAAATTTGTACACTCTTTAAGTGATGGTATCTGCGTATTGTTCTTAGAGTTGCATTGAATTATCTGTGGAACATGTAGTATGGTGTTTTCTCAACAGATGTTGGTACCCATATGGCTCTCTTGATGACCACGTGACGTATGACAGTGAATCAAAATGGCCACTGCTTGCCTGACGTTTGAGGAGTTGAGGGAAATTTTAAAGTGGTGGTTCAAGTTTGAAAATGTCGCTGAAGTTCAACGTGCATGGGGGTGTGAGTTTGCAACCCAACATCCAACACGCTTGACAATTAAACGGCTTTGTGATCAGTTTGAGATGCATTGTACCATTTGCGGTATGCAGAAGGGACAATCAGGAAGACCTCGTACAGCTACAAGTCCTGCTTCTTTGGCCATGGTCTTGGAAACGTTTGCAACGTCACCACAGAAGTCTTCTACACAATGTGCTCATGAGACAGGGCTTAGCCGTCCATGTGCACAATGCATTCTGAAAGCCCCCAAGTGAAAAGTGTACATACCAAGATTAATGCATGCATTAAATGAGGATGATCCTGATTGCAGCAATTAGTTCTGCGAAGGGTTTCAGCGTATGGCAGGTGAGGATGAAGAGGTCCAATTAAAACTAAACGGTACAGTGATTCATCATAATTGTGTTTACTGGGCACCAGAAAATCCTGACATTCATGTCGACAAGGCAATCAATCTCCTGGGGGTTGCTATCTGGTGTGGACTGTCATCTAGGGGTTTAGTAGGACCCTTCTTCTTTGAAGGTACAACTACTGGCGCCAGGTGTATGAAAATGCTACGCACACCAATTTGCCAGCTACATGTGAACTTTATGGAAACAGTGAGTTCTTCTACCAACAAGATGGTGCACCCCCATACTACCACCGAGGTGTGCAGGCTTTCTTAGACGAGAATTAGCCGGGACACTGGATAGGACGAAGAGGTGCATTTGAGTTCTCACCAGGTTCCCCACATTTAACACCATTGGACTTTTACTTTTGGGGGACCTTGAAGGATGTTGTGTATTGCAGGAAACCACCTACACTGGAGGCCCTTCGTGAAGAAATTTCAGCAGCATGTGCAGAAATCCCCGCAGACACATTGACCAACGTTGTTCAAGCAACCATTTGCCACTAATTGCAGCCATTTTAAGCACCTCAACTAACTTAAGATGAAGGTGCAGGACAATTGTATTAAACCTGTGAACAGGTACAGGAAGCTTGTAATAAATTTCTGATATGTAATTTAGTTCAGTACTAATACACAATAAAGAATTTGTGTTCGTTAAATTGTGTATACACTTTTATGACGGACTCTGTATATGAATTTCCTTAAACAGAAAGTAAAAACGAGGTGAAATATATTCATGTTACCTATCAGTGGTGGCTTGTGTCAAAAATTTTTACTGGTTCATCAGTGAAAATTAATATAATTATTAATTATAATATTAATTCCAGGATTTATTATTTTTTTTCTGGTTACTAGTTAAATTTTCCTCACGTACCTGTTTTCTCCTGGTAGAAAGCCTCTCCTAAAGGATTGGTGTAACCTGTGTCAACCCCTCATCCCACCCTTCCTTACTGATCAGGTGTATTACTGCATAGGTAATAGGTAATATCCATTACAGTTGCAAAGCTCATGCACATCACTAAAAAATCACTTTACCACACTGATTTCATTATTTATGTGCCTGACTTAACCCTTAACAGGAAGTATGATTTTTTATTACATAATTGGAAGTATGTGTCTGACAGACACGGAACGCCGAAACTTTTGTTTCCTTGCAAAGTATTACATAGATTTATTCTTATAATCTAATATTATAAAATTTATTTCAAAATACATACACAACGCAAGTGCTACGTAAGAAAAAATAACTATTATTGAGAAAAATGTTTCTTTTTTATGAAAATGCAACTTTGTTTGTCTCCTTCCGTGTTTCTCTTGTTTCAGAGTCGTCAAATCAGAGGCAGAGTAACAAAATTTAGAAACGCTTCACTGACATAGCTGATCTAAATATGGGTCTACCCATAGAATCAGTAGAAAATAGGAAAACCATATCCTCATGTCCAGACTTACAAATTGATGTAAGCATAAAAAGAGCTAAAAGTGCCTTTATTTCACACTTATGAGTTGGTCTGTAATTGCTCTTTTGATGCTCTTTGACTATAATTCTTGTTTTCTCTAATTTTACATTTGTCCACAACAGAATATGATCAATAATGTCGTCATCAAAAATTAGAGACCAAATATCTTCCATTTGAGGATTTTCACCTAAATGTCTAACAATCTTTGTCAAGCTTGGAATTCCTCGTATTATATTTTGACGAGGAACACGTCTAGTCTTTGTTGGTTCTTTAGATTCCCAAGAATATCCTTCCTTACCTTGAAAGAAAGCTGGAACGTCATTCTCTTTATTTGTCCTGGAACTTACAGACGAAATACTAGCTTCGATATTACGACAATCTTCATCATCAGTGGAAGAACCATATGTCACACGAATGAACATGGAGTCCACATCGGAATCATCATCAGAAAATAGATCTTCCATCTCCTCTTCTAGCCCGTCTTCTTCTTCCATTTCTTCCCACATTTTTGAAACCTTGGCGCAAAAATTGGGTTCACCCACTTTCGCTACATCGCTTAGTTTCCTTTTCCTAGATGTAGAAGGTCCTTCCTCCATTATAACTAAGTTCTAATCATCAACATCAATAATACTTGTGTGCAAGAAAACTCCACTACTGGAAGTATGTGTCCAAGGGACACGCAAAAAAACTTACGTTATTGGAAGTATGTGCCTCTCAGACACGGTAGATTACAAAAAAGCTCTTATCAGCTAACACACAAGCGCGACCGACAACAATGAATCACACCACCAAACTAAGAAAAAAAAAATATGAAGGTATTGAGGAGCTCGCTTCACAGAAACATACAGGGTTGCCAGCACAACGAAAAGAAAAACCATGCGTGTCTGTCAGACACATACTTCCTGTTAAGGGTTAAACAAGCAGAGCTTGCAGCTACATATTTTTTGTATCCACCTCTAACCATAACAAAATCAACATACTGTACATGTGCACACATGACACCCACCAGTTTGGAACATCAGCATTGCACTCCAAAATTGGAGGTAGAACTTTGTCAACCATTGTACCAATCCTAGTGTCTTTCACAAGTTTTACTAATTACTAAAACTTGTTCATCAACAGAGAAACTCTGCAGGACAAACAATGTTATCTTCTGGTGGATTTGATATATGGCATGCATCTGAACCCAAGAAAGAAGTCCCATCTGTTGCTGTGGAGGCAAGCACCAGCACTGTCACTGCTTTGGATTGTAAACCTTCAACTTCAAATACAGGTGTTCAATGGTGTGGAATGTGCATGAAGGAGGAGGAGAATTCATCTCAGATGGTAAGTAATTTTGTTCAATTTTGTATTTCCACTTTGGAAATTTTGCTTGTTGCTATGCAGGAAAATCTTCAGAACCATTTGGTTGCCTACTGGCAGTGATATATTTGTTTTTTTCTGTTCATCCACTTTTAATTTTTCAAAAATAGTTTGTCTGAAAACTTGCTACATTGTGAAATCAACTTGAAACAGTTATATTAACACCTCGCGGTAAGTCTTTCATAATTTAGTGATTGCTAATTATAGATTAGTACTTGAATATTGCATTCCAGTTGTCATAGCCATGTAGCTGTAGTCATTTGGTCAGGAGCAGTCACTTTTGTAGTTATAACTGAAGTCCTAAATCCTTCTCCTTTGAGATTCTCAAATCCATTCCGTGGACAGATTTAGGACTCACGTTATGTATCTATCTTGTGATATATTTTATTTTTTTCCTGACCACTTAGACTAGTTTCAATTGATGTATGATCACTTGTCAACCTTTTTATAATGTGTTCAACACTTCTATGTCTTATTCTTGAAAAGAAATTTAATGCTAATTAATAAAAGGTGTATATTAAACTTAAAGTTCTGTGAAGAAGGTGGCACCAGTGGGTGGTCCGAGGGGGCACATGCCTTCATCCTTACTCAACAGACAAGCTACAGCCTTTGGATGTAGCATTTAACACTGTCTTAATCAAATTTCCCATAAAAAATTGAGTAGATAATAACTGGGAAGGGGGGATTGATTATTTCTTTAGGTCCCGGGTTCGATCCCCGGCCGGTTCAAATCCGGGAACTTTTCTAACCATGGAAGCGGCCCCGGTGCCCTTCTTCTTCTTCTTCTTGATTATGTCCCTTATCACCTGAACTAAGGCAATCTTCGACAACGGACTGAAGGGTGAGGACAGACAATGTCTGACAACCCGCGTGAAATAATCATTTCAAGGACCTTCACCTGAGTATTCCAATATCCGTGTCCAACCTCTCCCGGAGGACACGCACCAGACGTCTGCGCTATTTTCGATACGCACTTGACCTTGAGGGTAGACAATGTTGATCAACAAAAGCATGTTTACAACCATGTAGTGTGTTTGCGGAGAAATCCGCATAAAAACCACAGGACAGCAGGGCCGGGATTATGGAGTAAAGTCAAAATGGACAAAGGAAATGGTGTTCCTATTCTAGCAAGGCACTGATAAAGTGTGGTTCTAACTTTCTCCTGTAACGAGCACTGGAAAAAAAATGTGATTGATCGTTTGGGTATCTGCACTGCAACCGCACGAAGGATTAGATGCTAGGTTCAATCGCGCCAGGTGTTGACGAGTTTGTACATGGCCTGTGCGTAGGCGAATTGCAAGGGTTATAACTTCCCGAGGCAAGTGCAGAGAACGAAACCAGGGTTGCCTGGTGCCGAGTTGCGCCACCCATTTATAGGCTGTGGTATGGGCAAGTTTGTGAACAGACCAAGCATCCCAATTAGATTGGATTTTTTTCCTTACTCGTGGGAGTAGATCGGTGTATGGCAATCGCAGTGGTATAACATGCTCTGCCACTCGAGCCCTTTTCGCGTAAGCGTCAACTCGATCGTGAAGGACGTTAAGATCGCTATGTCCTTTGATAAACGTAAAGGTCACCCTATGACCCTGTAGACGGATTTTTGAGACTTGCTGTAGTATTAAGTAAAAAAGACAGTCATACGAAAAGACGCTGCTCCCGATTGACGACATTGCGTTAGGGAAACTTCGTGGCTTTCCATATAGACACTAATGTTAGGACTAGATTTCATTATGCCAAGACAAATTCTTAAAGATTGTCATTGCAAAGCATCCAGTCGTTGTAGATGTCGGACATGGGCCCCACCATATGCGGCTGCGGCGTAATCAAAGAGCGACCGAAAACAATGTTTGTAGAATAAAAGCATCACATAGGGGTGGCTCCCCCATCGAGTAGTAGCAAGGCATCTTAAAATATTATTGATTTGGCATCCTTTTTGGGCAAAGTATATATTGTTATATATGTTAGCTATGATTTCCAGGCCAAAATCAGGGATATGACGTATAATATCATATGTAATTCCATCATAGCCAGGAGCAGTATTTTTGACCAATTGAAGTATGGAGCGAAGTTCCCACCCAGCGTCGAATAACATGGGTACCTGGGGAAACCCTGGGGGGTAAAGGCGGTCAGGGGTGTGATGCTGATCACATCACCCCCACTCACGACTTGATCAAGAAAGTGTGGGGCGTTACCCCCACACCTCCTATACGCCTTCCTGGCGTGGTGCTATGCACAGGGGAGCACTTTATTATTATTTTTTTATTAAGAAAAATTTATTTAGTGGAATCACACCAGTAGCACTAGTAAGTATGTAGTTGAGTTGCTTCAATCAGTTCTTGTATTATTTTTAACTTTAAACAAATTTTCAGAATTGAAGATTTGGCTTAGGGGGATGGTATTTGGGCACTTTACCTTACACCATCCCCCCCCTCATCACACATACACATTTTTCAGATTGTTAGGCTTATGAAAATGTATCGATCAGCTCTTGTACTTGCAGACAAAGAATTTAAAGATAATAAATACTACTTATACAAAATGAGAGGTTTTTGTCCTTTTCTATGTTATTATCATTACATTCCATACTGAAGAAAAAGGAACAATTTGCAGTAATTTGTCAACACACAAAATACTCAAGTCTTATTATGTATGAAATGAGAAAGTAATGCATAAATATTGCAATTATTCCCCTAAGTTTCTCAGGTGAAATGAAAGGGAATCATGGGAAACCTATCCTCTATAGGTACTACATGTCCAGAAAATAAAAGCTCGGTTGATGGTGGCGTTACAGGCAAAACTTCAAAGTTGAAAAATTTTGAGGTCAAATGTGTGACTGAACACATCATTCCCACATCAAGTTTTTTAAACTAAGATATTCTCTTTTCTGTGAGTTGCATCCCAATAATGTATTCCATAAAGATCTCCATGGGATGCGGAAGGTAAAAAAATGTATCTGTCTGGAAGAACAACTACATCTGAAATACAATAAGTGAAAAGAAATTTGCGTCACCAGTAGTAAAACAATTCGAAATCTTACATGATAAGTAAATAAATACCTAACAATAGAAGGTGTAGGTGAATGGTTAGTGTTAGGGCTTCACGCTCCGAAGGCTGCATGTTGGAGCGCGGTTACATTTTTTTATATATATATATATTTTTTTTAGTGAGGCACCAACATGTGTGTGTTCGAATCCGCATTTAGACAGTGATTTTCTTTAAAATCTGTAACCACAGCACATGCATTCTTAATCAATGATTTCACCTGCTAATTTCTAAAAGCACCTTAAAATTTTCCTTCTTAAATAAATAAATAGGAAATAACCCATGGTGTGACAGCCCTCGAAGGACCTTGGCCTATCTCCCGAATGCCAGCCTCCCTTCCACAATCCTACATACCCACACAGCACACAAATGTCCAAAAGATATCCATTGGATATCTTTTTGATATTTGTGTCAGAATTTCTAGATATCCAGGAATATCCAAAAGTCATCCATTGGATATCTCCTGGATATCCATTTGTTCGCATATGTGATATCCAAAGAATATCCAGAAGTGGATATGTTTTGGACATTTCCGGATCACTTTTGGACATGTTTTTGACATTTCCCGATCACTTTTGGACATGTTTTGGACATTTCCGGATAACTTTTGGGCATGTTTTGGGCATCAAGCGGGACGTAATCTTGTCATTATGCTTTCATTTAGACTTTTTTGTACATACTTTGGATATTATCTGGACATGAAAAGTACAATTTTTGGACTAATTTTGGACCCCTTCTGGATATTATTTCGATATGAAAGGAGGCATGCAACAGTCAAACCACCCATGTTTGTTGTTAATTTTCTTACTCTCCCTTAAAATAGGCACTAGTCAAGTTGGATAGTTCAATGAACTAACCGATCTGTAACTACGCACTGGTAATGGACAGGCTGGAAAGTTCATATGAACTAACCGAACTCTGAGTAAGTGCATCAGTTATTGTTATTTTCAGGATAATGAGCCTTGGATAATAAAACTTTTCGAGCAAGGCCTCATCTCCAGGAAGCTATCAACTCGTAGCAAGCCACGGCACCTAGCGACCTGTTTCGGATAATAAACCTTTTCCGAGCAAGGCCTCATCTCCAGGAAGCTATCAACTCGCGGCAAGGCACGGTACCTAGCGACCTGTTGAGTGAGATGAGTCAAGGCAAAATGGATAATAAACCTTTTCCTGCTCCCTCAAAAATAGGCAATAGTTAGACTGGACAGTTCAATGAACAAATCAATCTCTAACTATGCACTGGTAATGATCAGGCTCTAAAGTTCATATGAACTACTGTAGTTGTGACCTCTTTCACCACATAGCTCTTGATTATATAGTCATGAATCAGAAGGGTTCGTCATGGGAGATTCACTTTTATTCACTGCATTACATTTTCTTCCAATCCTTATAGCTTAATGTTCACACATCTTTCGAAGGGTGTTAAAACACAATTTTTCACTATATTTATAGTCAAATATATCATAATTTGTGTTACGAAAACTTAAGTCTCTTTTATACATTTCCCAGTGCCATCGAGCGATGGCAAGTAACATTAACATCATAATGTATCCACATTTCACTTCATAACACTGTATTTTGGTTTCATTTCATTTTGTCATTATTGTTTATATCTAATGAGTATCTCTATTGTTATATTGACTGGGTGTGTCTATTGTTATATTTCTTAAAAATGTACCCACCCACGCTAAGTAATAATTACTTCAAGCTTGCTTTCAGCTTGCCATATCAAGCTTGCTATCGTAAACTTTCTGCAAGCTTGTGTGTTATCTGAGAATATTCCTTGGAGATTTGTGATGCTACAAGCATTGGCCCGATTTTTGTATGCAGTGTATTATAGCGTTTCTGATTCTAAGATTTTAAAAAGTTTAAATTGCAAATTGCACTCTTGGAAGAGTGGTCTCTGCCTCAACGTGTAGCATCCATGATACGATATATGACTATATTACCTCACACCTTTGTTCAATCACGTGGATCCACAATAGAAACCTCCGTGCAGTGGAGAGACGAGTAATTTTGTAAGCAAGGGATGTGTTTGTTGGCCTGGGGCAGGGGGGGGGAGGGAGGTGATATTATTCTTTCAATTTTTAAAAAACGTTTGTATGTGGATAGGGAATGATGTGTGCAGTGATACAAAGTCGATATCTTATTCGCTCACTGCATGTAACGGGTGGGGCATGGGAAGCGGGCGAATTTTAAAAAGTCACTACAAAGTTAAGTTTTGCTGGGAAAAAAATATTTACAGAAATATATAGTGAAGATCATAGCATTTTATTCTATTCATGTGCGAAAAATTACATCTGCCAAATGGCATCCATTTTTGCAGATGCAACTTTGAAGGCGGTCATGGAAATTGGCTCCACTTTCTGCAGCATGTCTCAGTCGATTTCCTACAGTGCACCACACAGTCACTTTTTGGCTGCGGAGGGGTTCCTGATGGAGTTGTCAGGGATTATCCACAGCCCAGTAGCGACAGTTCTGTTTATTCACAGAACCATTTAGGTGAAAGTCAGCTTCATCACTTATCAACAACACCATTTCTTCATTCTCCTCATAACGTGTAAGCATTCCAACACAAAACAAAACTGCTTGTAACTGCTAGTAACTACTAGTAACGGAACATATCATAAAATGCTATGATCTTCACTATATATTCCGAAAAAAAAAATTTCCAGCAAAAATTAACTTTGTAGTGACTTTTTAAGATTTGTCCGCTTCCCTTACCCCACCCTTTATACAGCAGTGTTTGGAAGTAACTAGTTACAAGTAACTCAGTTACAAGTAACAGTTACATTTTTTGAAGAACTGTAACTCCAACTAGTTACTTTTAAAACCAAGTAGCTGCAACTGTAACAGAGTTACTTTTTTCCAATAGAAGTAATGTTTCAACAGTTACTTTTACAGTTACATTTACAGTTACTTCATGACACTTAAGTTGCTATATAAGTGTCATAAATTATTGGTTGGTTGGTTGAGTTGGTGTTTTAAGTCCACTTTATGCACAGGAAGGCTAATCGGGACTGGACCTACAGCTTAAAGTCTTATCTGAACCACTATATCTGCCTCCACCAGGTATCGAACCCGTGACCCCTTGATTACAAGGTGACGACGCTACCACTGTGCCATCGGAGAGGCCCATAAATTATTGGTGATTTAGGACTTAAAGTGAACCAGAACCATCGATAAACTATTAGTTTCTGCTTCGGTACAAATGTCCATCCTTTGTTACATTAATTCCTGCCAACAATAGAAGATGAATAGAGAAAGTTGTTGAACTAAATTTGTTTTCCTGTCCATGGCCAGTCGGTGGATCTGGGCTCCAGGCATTTCAGAGTGACAGGTTTATCGCATGTTTCATCTTCTGTTTAGTAGTCCTCAATTCTAAAGTGATATGCATACCTCGGAAGAGAAGTGGATTTCTCTGAAGCATGAAGATGAGATTAGGAGGAGGATTCTTTCCTATTGCTGACAGTTTGCCATTGTCAGTTGTGTGCTGCGAAGTGTGTCTAGTTTCTGTATTTGGTCATCTGTGGCCTCATAATTGTTCCCTTGTGTAAGCAGCATCTGATAGATTTATATCTTTCTAAATACAATTATGTAATCGATTTGTGAAATTTGTTTGCAAGAAAATTTCCAGTGGAAAGTAACTGCAAAAGTAACTGTAACTGAGTTACTTTTTAAAATGAATAACTGTAACTGTAACTCTGTTATGTTTTTAAGCAAGTAACTGTAACTCTAACAAGTAACCTTTTAAAAAGTAACTTTCCGAACACTGGTATACAATGCCTTACACTACATCATTTTTCAATGTATAAAAGAACATAAATCATTTATTATTTTAATAGAAACTGAAGAAATATAAATGGAAATTTGCAAGAGACATCACCTTATGAAATGGCAGCTTCCCACGAGGCTACTAACAATTACAACATTAACGTTTGTGTTTGTTTATGTATTTAGAGGCAAGATTTAATAGCATAGCTTCATCAGTAAACCCATGACATGATGCACAAGGAAATAATATAGTTAGATCAATTCTATGCAAACACTAGATTTAAATAATACACTATTTACGATTTTCTATTATTACATTTACTTTATTCATGTTTCATTTTATAGTTTCAATTTTATTAAAATAGTTTTGTATTGAGCAGTTTCAAATCTATTTGCAATTTCTATTAAGAATAAATACATTTGTCATCACACATGCAATAAAAATTTTTACAGGCTTGCATTAGTTGGCATTCTATACTTAGAAATTACAGTGCTATGGGGAGAATTGAACCTTCTTGTGGTGAGCAGGTATCATAGTCACCGAACCACACCGTCCTTCTTGATTTACACTTATATGCTCCTTCCTACCCATGTGTTGAAACCATATTGCACTATTCTATCTGCTATTCTTAAAAAGTATATCACAATTTAATTAGTGTTCCTCGAAATACGAAACATAATGTTTGCTTGTTAACTCTACATATTGTAAACAAGGACATTTAAAAATCAGCCACATATAGGATTGCTTATGTCATGTATGATTCAACAGTCTACTTAAGAAGACAGCGAGCTGAGCATGCGCAGTTCTACGATTGGCAAGCTTCATGATCTCTGGCTGAGCCCACAATTCACACAGTGAACGCAAAGTTTTGTCAGCAGTATAATGTCATCCTTGGTTGTTTTGCAGTGGGGTGCCCAAGAATTTGTAAAGGGGTATATGCAGTGGCGTATCAAGGGGTGGGCGAAGTGGGCCAAAGCCTGGGGCCTCATGTTTCATGTGGTTGATAAAAAAAATGCATTGAATAGAAGTGAGGTGGAAAAAGATGGAACAGGCTAATTTTTGTAGACAATAAAATTAAAACATTCTGTTTTTACTGGCTTTAAATTCTAGTTAAACATTATAATATGTCAAATCAAGGTCTTAACATACAGGCTCTAAGCCTAAGGGGTCCATAAAAAATTAAAAATTATTGTCATATTGTGTAAAATTCACGATATCTTGCGTGGACATTTTTACCCATTTATTCATTTCTCAAATAAAAGCAATTTGTCTTGTCTTTTCTTCTTTGTCTCGATCTTGCACTCCCGATTTTAATATGTTAACAAAAAAGCACCTCCAACTGCCATGAAGCAAGTGTGAGGCATTTAAATGCTTGTTTCGTTTGCAACTCAAGAAGGCAATGGAAAATACAAGCAGTTCTTACTTCCTTCCTACAGTTTTACGAGGTTTGGCTAGAAAAAAACCGGATTGATGTTGCTATTGGCAAACAACGAATGTGCGAAGGTTGAGCAATGCATGATTCTATACTACCATACCCTGCCTACAGAATGACTAATTGCCCTGGGTGCAGGCCTCTCAGTTTCGCTGTGGCACTTGGACAAAGCGGAACATGCGTCTGTGCTCCGTCGGAAAAATGTTGAGTATTAAAATGGAACAGCGTGTCAGTATGAAGTTCCTTTACAAACTTTGGAAATCCGCAACACAAGCGTACGACATGTTAAAATCTGTGTACGGGGATGGGTGTTTATCCCGCACACAAGTGTTTGAGTGGTTTAAACAGTTTAAAGAAGGACAGGAAATGATCCAAGACAACCCACGTTTAGGATGACCATGCACGTCGAAAACGGAAACAAACATTCAAAAAGTGAGTGATGTGATTAAAAAAGATCATCGATTGACCATTAGAGCAGTTGCTGAAATCACAGGAATAGACAAAGAAAGTGTTCGACAAATTTTACACGAGAATTTGAACATGAGTAAAGTGTGTTCAAAACTCGTTCCAAGGAACCTGACATTGGAACAGAAGGAAGCTCGAGTGAACATTTGTACGGACACTTTGAAGAACATTGAAACAGAACAGAACACACACGACCCTGCCACAAAGCACCAATCAATGCATTGGAAGACCACGAGTTCGCCACGTCACAAGAAAGCTCGCATGAGCAAGTCCAAATTCAAAGCCATGATGATTGTATTTTACAACATTCGAGGCATTGTGTACGTTCATTAGGTACCCAAGGGTCAAACTGTAAACCAACATCAATACATTAATGTGCTGAAAACCCTTCGTGAGCGAGTAAGAAGACGACGACCTGATTTGTGGCAACGGAAATCATGGATTCTGCACCAAGACAATGCTCCTGTCCATACGGCCCTGTTAGTGAAGGCATTTTTGGCTAAATATGGCATCCCAGTGTTAGAACATCCACCTTATTCACCTGACCTTGCCCCCTGTGACTTCTTTTTATTCCCCAGAGTGTAGTCGCCCTAAAAGGAACCAGATTTGAGACAGTAGAAGCTGTGCAAAGAAATGCGACGGATGTAATGAACATGATCTCCGAAAATGACTTTCAACACTGCTTCCAGCAATGGAAAATTCGTATGGAGCGGTGTACAGATCGTGCTGGGGAGTACTTTGAAGGAGATAAAGTTCCTGTTGTACAAAATGCCAAATAAAAGATTTCATAGCATCAGTCCGGTTTTTTCTAGCCAAACCTCGTATATTTCAACTTCTGGAAAACAAAGAAAGACATTATTAGAGTGAATGAAATTATCAAATATAATTTTCTTCAATACTTTATTATATAAATATTTTTTGTATAATTTTTATATAATTTGCTGACGTATCTCTAATGATTTTGTATCGAGTCACATTGAGATTTTAAATTTAAGAACAGTTTGGGGACTGATATTCTCATCTCGCCCAGGACCTCGTGATATGTTGTTACGCCACTGGGTATATGTGTTGCCATGACTGCTTCTATTTTTTTTTAAACAATCAACTCATATTTTACCTCACATTTGGGCCACAAAGAGTTAAGATTTTCTCTCCCTGTCTGCCCTATTGCCTCCTGCAAGAAGTAATTTAGTATTGGAGAAACTACACGAAAAACACATCCTAAGTGGCATTAGATTTATTGTATTTTGCTTCTTATAAATGTCGACAATACACTAATTCTACTTAATAGAAAAAGTAATCCGATCTAAAAGAGATTCGAACCTGCGATCTTCAGAACACTGGGCCAGGCCTTTACCACATTCCCACTTTACTACTCCAACAAACTAACTTGAAATTTTGTCTTAAGGATCGTCAGCAATCTTGCAAACTTTGTTAACATACACTAGGTTATTTTTACAAGCTGGAATAGACTTAAAGTCTGCAACTCAGAACTAGACTTCTGTGGCAACTTATTCTCTCCCGTCTACATTACTGTGACAAAACTCACATATTGTAAATGTGATGGGGCATTGTTACATGTTGCAAATAACTTCTCATACCATCGTTAGTTCCAGATTTGGCCACAGCCATCGAGCATTTAGTTTCTGGACATATAGTACTTGGGTACCTGAAATCATGAGGATTGGGGGAGAGGTTGGGTGAGTAGACACTATAAATCTTCCCCTTGCAGCAGCCTTTACATGAAACTGGTCAGGCAATTGAAAAGTAGAGTAGAGTAGCTTCTTCCAGCCTGCCTGCTGAAACACACCAAGTGGTGAGAAGTGTTTGAATCTGAACTGTGTCTTCAAGATGATAATAAATATTGCAATTTGAAAATAATTAGGGATGTGAGATCATTATCACTGCTAGGCTTGCTACTCTTCAGTGTACATTACTGATATTGTAGAGATTTGACAAGATTAATTGGCACTCTATCTGTATCAGAAAATGCAGGCATATGGTGTATTAGTGTACCAGCAAAATTGACAATAATCTTGCTGATCGAATATTTCTATAAATTGTGTGTAATGTAACATAGTACAAATTTCTGTCATTTTGTTATCTTTTATGAAAATACAAAGAATTGCATAATTCTAATGTACTTGTTCTTTTAAGGTGTATATGTTTACACAATTTCTCTTTTTTATCAAAACATTATATTGTTGTCACCTGGTTACATATTTAAGCTTCATCAAAATGGAGCCTCTACTGCCTATAAACTTTTTGGAAGTGGAGGAGGCTTTCAAGACTTTGCTTTTCAAATGTCCAGTGCTGCAAAATAGTATATGTACATATATATTCACAAAAGATAAGTGTTAATTAAGCTAGTCGTTTTTTCCCCTCTTTTATACCTTGTGAGATGGGAAATTATGGTATCCCATTCGAAAGGAGGAAAAAAAAGCTTTAAAATTTACAGAAAAAGTGTTATTTGATGAGTCTCTGTAACCCCTGCAATAAACTGATGTGAGTAAAAAAAATCTAAAATGTAGTGTTCCTATTTTACAACAATGTAAAATGTTGTTGATAATAGTTAAATAGTTCATCACAAAAAAATTTAATTGTAGTAAGCAGTGCTACAGAAAAGCATGATAGTTGCCGATAAGTACCTTACATGAAAAGATTCTCTCAGGCTATTGAGGAGGTGAGTTGTGGAAAAGATTCCAAGCTTTTGAGAGCTAAGGTCACTCTTATCTTCAGGGTAGACATGCAGTCAACCCGGTGTATGGAGGGGGGATTCCAGTGATGATGGCGAACAAATCGGATACCATGTCTGCTGCATCCATGCTTCTGGTTAATTATCACTAGCCAGGCTGGGTCCAGTTTGAGTCCTGTGTCACGATTAAGCTTCTCTTTTTGTTCATGAATGGCTATTGCTTCCTTTATGATACGGTCCCATCTGGAAAAGTCGGGACTTGCTGAACATTCAATCAATGAGGGCCATAGACCAGCTTTCAGCAACACTGAAATCATAGCCAAAACTTCAAACTACTGAAGAGAATATCTTACATTTCAAATATTTAATAAGTATTGAGACATGGGAGTAGGTATTCACCACTAATATTGGATAAATTTATACTCACTCACATAAGTTGTGAATTATTGATACTATCTAACATATTTATATTTTTATATTTGATAGTGAGTAATACGCACTTCAGTAATACACACTTCCTCATTATGTTGTCACTAATATTGATGTGAACACATTTGAAAACATTCTAGTTGCTTGCAGTGCTTGTACAGTCAACAGTAACGATAAGAGTAAATAAATTGTCCATCACTATTTTCATTCTTTTGTATTCTACTTCCTGTTTTTTTTTTTAAAGCATGGGAATTTGTTGATATGAAGCAGATAATGTTCTCTGCTTATTGACATTTTAATTTCAATTAATAACCATCACACTGGGGAAAACAGACTGACTAGAAATGGTAATGAACAATTCTCCTACAATTTATTTTGCTGTTGGCTGTACATTGTCCCCCTTCCCCCTTTCTTGTTTTCAAAATGTATACTAGGGGCGAGAAAAGTAGGAGAAATTCCAACTATGTGTTGAAATAGTTACCCCAATACTAGGCTTGTGTGAAGTCATGGATTCAAGTCACAGGATTAATTTCTAGGCTGCCTTAATTTTTATCCTTGCACAATTTTTAGAAATATGCCAAGAATATTATTTTATTTCTGTATTACTTTTCAGGAGTGGTTTTCGGAGTTTGCTGATAGGCGAGATGAGATTTTAAGCAATATGTGGAAGGTGCTGGAGTGCAAAATTTGCCTTGATATACTGGTACCTCCAGTTTTCATGTGTAGCGAAGGTCACCAGGTGTGCCAGTCTTGCAAGGCTAGAAACACAAAATGTCCTTTGTGCAAGAAACCTATAATGGAAACAAGAATGCATTTCCTGGAATCTCTGATTCAAAAATTGCCTATGCCATGCCCAAACAGGGAGCATGGGTGCCGAAATGTTTACTGCCTGGCTGATAGGAATAATCATGTTTTGCTTTGCAGATACAAGCCTTAAAATGATTGTGCTTGTATGATGTGCAAGGGGGCCTGCAGAATTTCATCTCAAGGGGGACAGTCATACAATTTATATTATTATTATTATTATTATTACTACTACTACTACTACTACTACTACTACTACTACTACTACTACTACTACTACTACTACTACTACTACTACTATTGTTTCTTTTTAAATTACATACATTTGTAATTTCCATATTGTGTATATCAATCAATGAAGAATAGACTGTGAGCTTAAATGTAACCATACTTGAAATAATAACAATAATAATAATAATAATAATAATAATAATAATAATAATAATAATAATAGTTGCTGTAACTTACAGTCTCTAAGTCATAGAAAACAATATTTTTTGTTATAAAATATCACCACAATTTCACCATTCGAATTACATTAACTTTTTCCAGAAATACATGGGGGGCAAGCCCCCCTTTGCCCCTCGTTGTGAGCGCCCTTGATGGTGTGTTTAATTTGTTGTGTGTGCTTGTAAATATGAATAATGAAACTGCTACGTTTGAAGTATTTGCTACTTCTGAAAGTTAATTTTGGACAGCGTGCAAGGAAATCATAAGCTCAGAGTAATAGCAGACAATATTAAAATTATATTTTGGAGTTGGGCTGATGATGTCCCATGTGACAGGTAAAAATTGCATGCACTTGTGAGAAAGTATGTCAATGGAAATAAGCAAAATTACAGTGTTGTAGCAGGGATTCTTGGGTTTTTGTATGGAACATCTCTTTGGTAACATCAGACCTTGTCATATTTCGCAGTGATGAGTTGCTGTTTCATTTGGGTGTGTTTGTTTGTGTGATAACTTGATAGTGTTGACAGGAACAGAATTAGGGGAGACCGGGCAAATTCCGCAATGTAAGGATTTTTTTTATATATATATGAAGAAATGACACAAAAATTAGAAAAGTCAATATCAAATTTTGGGGTTTCTTAAGTACGACAATATATTTTTTTAACTTCTTAAATATTTCACTAAAGATATATATATATTTTTCATAACTCTGTACAGTGGCAGGATTACCCTGGGTACCGGGGTAATTCCACCATGCATTCAGGGTAATAACGCCACCCTTCAATAAACTACAGTAAATGATAAAAGGCAAAGAATTCAATAACTCACCTACAATATTTTGAAACTCATTGTATTTTAACAAAAGTACCTGTAAATAAATTAATGTTTGACATTGTTTCTTAGGCTAGATCTTTTTTTCATATAGGCCTACAACCAAACTACATCTGACAAAAGTCAGAAATGTAATTTTCTGTTGATTCAACTTCACTGCATTCACAGTGTGCCCATTTCCCACAGCTTACGCATCGAAACCAGAGCTCATTGAAACCATATTCCCCACAAATCATACACAGTTCAACGTCTTTTCATCATCTTCGTTGTCGTCACAAAGATTTTCTGTGTCGTTGGCGTCATCAGAAGATGATGAGCTCTCAAAATTTATTTGGCGATTGCAGAGTTTGTTTTTATACTTCTCACCTGGGGCAACATCCTTGGTTTTATTTTTTTCAGGATTGTTGTTCCCTTCTTCTTAGTTGCTTTAGGTCTTGTTGTTTGAGGCCTACCCAAAATTTTGGATGCTGCCTGTAGATCTGTTAATTTATTTTTTATTTTTCTCTTCTTCACTTTTTGCAGCCGCTTCTTCCAACACTGCCTTCATTGGACTTCCTTTCAGTATTGAAAAATGGCTTTTCCTCTTCGCATTTTGTTCGACCTTAACAGCTGCATATTTTGGGATTGGGGAAAACTTCTCCAATGCTTAGTAAATTTTTGCTTAGGTTTAGTTTGTTTTGACTTTTGGGCTATTCCTGATGAACATGGAACCCCAGGCCAACCATCATAACTGTTAACGACCAATTCTTCAGTCGGAATTGGTTGAATGTTTTGTTCATTCATGGATCCACTTTCTGTTTGGTTTGGGAGTTCGACATCCATGTCTTCTTCATCATGGATGACTATGGGCTTCAGGGCTGGAGCCGACAAAAACTCTTCTTCCTTTAAAGTGTCCTTATTTACTGGATAGATTCCAGTGCTGCAAAACCTGATACTCCTTTTTCAATAGTTGCAACAGTCATATAGGCCTCATTGAAATGGACCCCATTTCCTAAGGTGAAATCTTTCTGTAGGTTCTTGACCACGTAAACTTGTCGCATTCCCTGTTAAAGGCATTTTTTAGTGGCCCAAAGAATGATACATTTAGTGGTTGCATTTTGTGTGAAGTGTGTGGAGGTAGTGAAAGCATGTGGATGTCATTTTGGTGACAGAACTCGTAGCTTGGCAAGGAAACATGGCTCCCATGGTTATCGAGTATCAGGAGAACAGGATCTTCTCGTGAGGGTTTTGCAAACTTCTTAAAATGCCAGTCAAGAAAAATAACATCATTAGAGCAGCCATTGTCAGAACATATCTACACTAAACCAGCTGGCCCACCTCTCTCAAGCAAGGGAGACATTTTTTTCCTTGGGTAAATGAACATCCAGAGGCACTCATTGCACACATCACAGTAATATTTCGCCCTCTTTCCCAACTAGTTACACCTCCAACTTGTTTTTACCTTTAGCTGCGAGAACATGACCTGGCTTTTGGATAGTAGATATTCCAGTTTTCATCCATATTGAAAATATGAAAAGGCTCGAACTTATGGTTTCCCATCAGTAAATCTACATTACTAAAGAAGAGGACAACTTCTTCGTTGTTGAATCCAACCATGCTAATGCTTCTGGCCGAGAGTTTTCGCAGAGAAATTTCAGGATTTATTTTGCAGAACTCTGTTACCCAGTCCTCACCAGCCATTCGAGTTGTATGATTAAAGTTGTGCGTTATATTTAATTCTTCTGCTACTTCAAATGAAAATCGTCTGAAATCCGTAATTGTAATTCATCTTCGGTCCATTTCGCTTTTTCAGTGATTCTTTCTCGTGCTCTAGGCATCTGGATTGATAAAGAAATGAATGCATCAGTCATGACTGTGACCTGCTATGCAACAAACATTAGAAGAATAGTTGCTTAACTGATAACACTAAAATTAATTGTGGAAATTGCTTTGCAAAGTCATTAAAAATGTGTGTGTGTATATGCCACCGGCAGCATAACCCCGAGCAGACAATATTTTGACATGAGTAATTAAAGGCGAATGAAGAATCGAACGAGTGAAACATATTACATCAAAATGTAGATGAATACATGTAGTTTATATATATTACCATCTTAAATGTGTAATGTAACATCACAAGATACATACCTCTACTTCTTTGAAGATCGAAAATAAGAAGCAACTTGTTGCAAACTAAACTTTTAACTAGAACAAACGAACAACATGCAGCACTGCCACCATCAACATAGGCACTGTTTCTATCGTTGGTCACTAGAGGTCATGAGCTGTCCCGTTCTCATGCTACAATTAGTTTTCATTTTAGTCAGGGTGGCGGAATTTCCTTGTGTGGCGCCATTCCGCCGATCTCCCTTACATTAATTTTTTGTATGATGTTTTTTGGATTGCAGTATGGTGAAAATATGCAGAAATGTTTTCTTCTGCTTCCAACTGCAACTATCGTATTAGATTCATATTGTTTTCTTACACAGTTAAGCTTGCTTGTCTCAAGTTGTACTTTACTTGATTATCATCATTGTGATCATTGCTATGCAACAAACATTAGAAGAATGGATGCTTAACTGATAACACTAAAAGTAATTGTGGAAATTGCTTTCCAAAGTCATTAAAAATGTCTGTGCATATATGTAAAATAAAATCTATATATGTGGGTCATATAACATATGTGATCAGCACTTGTAAACTGAATGTAGAATACAGTTCTAAAACTAAATATATACACATCTAGATCTCACTTCAAATTATGATGTGTACTATGAATAAACAATTCAGTGTCAGTCCAATTAGTACTATTTTTGTATACCCCTCCCCCTTATTAATCTTGTAAGTATTTTTGCACTTATGCTTCAGTGGTTGGTCAAATCATGATTATTCTACCAAGGTTTAAAGTTATGGGTCCCACCTTTTAATTCCCTTAATTAATTTTATCCCTCAACCACATCCTCATAGTTGCAAGTAACCAAAGGTATCAGAAAAGCAACTTGAAAGAGTTATTTTCAATTAAGCTATTTTCTTATACAAATACAGTAGTTTTCCTAAACAACTAGATGAAGAATTGCAAGAGTGCAGTGAAATTTCCGATGAATATCTGCCCAAGAGTGTTTACATTAAGTAGCTTGGTCCACATTTCTGCTGAATTAAATTTTTTTCTACTGTTATGCAGTGTACAGTATGAAATGGCAATTTACTGTGTGCTAATTAGTGTGTATTTTCAGTTTCTCTGCTGTTTATAATAGCAGCAAAGGCTTATTTTTCCTGCTTTATTTAAGTTATTTTATTTTGAATGTTCATTTGTGTTGTGTAATCATATTCATGATATTTGCCTGAATGTTTCTTCATTTACTACAGTAACACATTTAATTGATAACTAGTACAAGAATATGTTATGGCACTTGTATGTTGTTATATAAACAAAACAAACAAATAAAGTATTGATCTCAAACTTACAGCATTTTTCTGATATGTTACTATATGATATGATATGATATGATGTTGTTGTTGAATGTTGAATTGATGATTGACTTTATGCACAGTAAGGCTAATCAGGACTGGACCTACAGTTTAAAGTGGGATCTGAACCACTTGTGCCTCCACCGGGTATCGAACCCGGGACCCCTTGCTTACAAGGCAGTGACGCAACCACTGCACCATCGGGGAGGCCCTATGATATATGATATGATATGATATGATACTTTCCCTATTGTGAGTAAAATTGTCTCGAACCAGTGTATTCTTCATTGGTGGGACAGTAAGTCTCGGTGTTGACAACACACACACACACACACACACACACACACACACACACACACACACACAGAGAGAGAGACACTCATTACTTTTCCATGTGTTGGTATTACCAAAAACTTCATGTGAAGGTTGGTTGGGCCAATGACATTAATTGAATTGGGAGAAATAATAATAATCAAATAATGAACTAATTTCTAACAATAATGTATTATTGCCAGTTTGTTATTATTAATTTGCATGACGACACACTTCTACTTGATCCACCAAATGGGTATGCTATTATGTTTCGTTATATAAGCTCTTACAAGAATCAACAAGAATATTTGAAAATGTAGTCATATGTTTCGCTTCTTGTATAAAAAAACAAATCTCATTTTTGAGTTATGAAAATGCTTTTTCCTTGGGTTCATGCTTCTGTGTGTTATCCAAGTTGTACTCCCTACCTGTTAAATTAGCATATATCTGACTCCATGAAGACAGCCATTTTTATTAAATACTGTTGTGCAGTAGATTGGATGACTCAGTGACAATGAATTTAGTAAATGACAAATTAGAAAAGCAATAAACAACATAATTTTATTGAGTGATGAATGGCAACAGGTTCAGCAATGATCAACACTGTGCCTGGTAATTTTTTTCACCCTGAAAAAAAAATTAAATTCCTAAGTTGGCTGAAACATGGAAATAGTTCCTTACTTTCTGGACACCCTGTATATGAAATCATTGATTCAAATATGACACACATATGAGGACTAAAATTGGTAAATGTTGTAAGTGCCAAAAGTGAAAGTCTTGGGAAATCGCATCGTTCCGCACATCAGCCCATAAGAACTTTCACACTAGTGACCTCTTTACATGCCCTTTGAACTACTTAGAGGGCTACCAGCCACATTTCACATTTACCACATTATAAAGCATGGCACATTTCACAGTTTAATGTGGAAAATGGTGTTTGAATTATTGTGGCACTTTCAGCGTTTACCAATTTTAGTCTTCAACTCACATATTATATATAGGATGATCTTTAAAGCAGTGTTTGGAAGTAACTAGTTACAACTCATTTCAAGTAACAGTTACTTTTTGGGAAGTGTAACTGTGACTAATTACTTTTAAAACCAAGTAACACTAACAGAGATACTGTTTTTCAATTGAAATAAGATTTTCAACAGTTACTTTATGACATTTAAATTGTTATTTAGGAGTCATAAATTAATGGCAATTTAGTTACTTCTTCCACTTCATTAATTTGCGACACTTTTCTCTCAGACAATTAGAAGTTGCATTTGTCAAGCACAAACTTAAAGCACAACTCTATTTCTGGAACTGTCCAAACAAGTAGGGAGCAGTAGTGAGTGTCAAGAACAACCATCTTTCTTGCCATTTCTCTGTTCAAGAATTTGCCCTGAAGATTCCACCCCAATGAATGTGAAAGTTGCCAATGAGTTTCACCTGGCTTGGGTCTATTGCAGGATATGTGGAAGATGTGAGATAGTGAAATATTTTTTTACAAAAGTGTGCTTGTAGTATTAGAGCAATGAGCATGTAAAGAGGTCACTAGTGTGAACGTTCTTATGGGCTGATGTGCAGAACAATGCGATTTCCCAAAACTTTCGCTTTTGGCACTTACAACATTTACCAAATTTAGTCCTCATTTAATTTAAGAGGGAAAGTAATGGAAATAATTCAAGTGTATGCCCCACCAACAGGATGTATGGGAATACTTGGAGCAGATGGATGGGAACAGAGGAATGGGGAGGGAAGGAGGCTACTGGACTTTGGTAAGAGAAACGGACTGTTAGTAGGTAATAACTGGTTTAAGAAGAAATATGTCAGCTATATGATTACAAGATACAGTTGGTATAATGAACAAAAGTCTGTAATTTACTATATATTGGTAAACAAGGATGTAAAGAAGATAATGTACAACATTAAAGTATGAGGGGCAGTCAAATGAAAACCGAACACCCACCATAAAACACATTCCTCGTAAAAGTTGGCAACACTGTTGTTGTCGATACTGCCATCTGTAGGGTAGGAGAAATGCATAGTGAAAACGCTCAGGTCCACACAGTTGCTTCGTCATTGCTCAGGAGGTGAGTGTAGTGAAAAGTGTGTTCATCCAGTATTGGAAATGGAGGCAGCAAAGAAGAGCAGAGAGGTGTGGTTCATTTCTTGGTGGCTGAGGGTGCTGGAACATGCGAAATTCATCGTTGCATGTCTGCATTGTATGGCGAACACTGCATGTCCCTGGCAAGTGTGCATGAGTGGCAGAAGAGATTTCGTGAAGGAAGCACATCACTGCAAGACGATCTGCGCCTGGGAAAGGCCCGTCGAGCCATTACGCCTGATGTGATTGCGAGGATCAATGGTCTCATCCGAGAAGACCGATGAATCACAGAGGAAGAAATTCATATTCAGGTTGGCATTAGTCATGGCCCTGTGTATGCCATTATCAAAGATCACCTGCAGTTCTGAAAAATTTTCGCACAGTGGGTTCCACATCAACTGACGGAGGGACAAAAGATTGACAGAGTGACTGCATGTCTGAGTCATTTGTAGTGGTACCACAAGGAAGGGTATGTGTTTCTGTCACGTATCGTCACAGGGGACGAAACGTGGTGCCACCATTTTGAGCCCGAGAGCAAACGGCAAAGCCAACAATGGAAACACGTCGATTCTCCCTGACCAAAGAAATCCAAGGCTGTGCATACAAGTTCAGGTAAGGTCATGATGAGCTTCTTCACAGACTGCAAGGACCCTCTGCTTGTCGACTTCCTAGTGCGTGGAGCCACAATCAATGCGCAATGCTATGCAGGCAAGTTGCAGAAACTGCGACATGCCATAAGGTCAAAATGCCCTGGAATGCTGTCGGATGGAATCAACCTTTTGCATGATAATGCCCATCCCCATACTGCCAATCTGGTGAGGGGTAAGCTTCAGAAATTTGGCAGGAAAATGCTTCGTACAGCCCCGATCTCTCACCTTGTGACTTCCACATTTTTGGTGACCTGAAGAAAGACATTCGTGGACCTCAGTTTCATTCGGACAAGGAAGTGCAACAGTGGGTGAGGTTGTGGATCCGTCAGCGACCTACCTCTTTCTACAAGACTGGAATTGATCATCTCGTCTCCCAGTGGGATAAATGTCTTAACACTTGTGGCAATCACTTTTGAATAAAACAAACTCCATTGTCACTTTGTAGTGGGTGTTTGGTTTTCATTTGACTGCCCCTCATAATACCCAGTGAGAACTTAGACAATGACCACAGGCTACTAGTAGAAGATATGAGGAGATGGAAAATAAAAGATAGAAGGAAGGAACAAGAGAGAAGGATAAGAGTGTGGAAATTGAAGGATAAGATGATAAAAGAAATAGGTATCAAGAAATATTGTGAACTACATTTAAAGTGCCAAGAGATGAACCCAAAGGAGCAGAAACATGCTATGTCCTCGGCTAGGAGTATGAAACTGTTTTACATCCAGGGCATGCTGGGTTTAAGTAACATTCTTAGTATTACATATATTAATGCTTCATTAACAGTAATAGCTTTAACTAGAAACTCGTTAACAATACACATGACTCTACATGTTTAAAAGACACTTTCACAAAGATACTTACTGTACACAAGTCTTGCAAAGGCAAACCTTTCAATTAAATTTCAGCTCTGCTATTTTCAACAGATTAGGAACAAACAAAAAATGTCAGGGTCGATACCTGGTTTAGGAACAAGTGGTTCGGATCGCACTTTAAACTGTAGGTCCAGTCCCGATTAGCCTTACTTTGCATAAAGTGGACTTAAAACAGCAACTCAAACCAAACCAAACAAAAAAATTGTCACAAGATTACTCACATAAAGCATTGAAATAACACAAATTAGACTTACATTAATGTCATCATCAATGTCTGACAGCTTTTTTTGTCTTTTCTTTTCCTCTTTCTCCAGACCTTGCACTCCCAATTTTAATATATTAACAATATAGCACCTCCAACTGCCATGAAGCATGTGTGAGGCATTTAAATGCTTGGGTTGTTTGCTACTCAAGAGGGCAATGGATAATATAAGCAGTTCTTACTTACTTCCTACAGCTTCATATTTCAGCTCCCAGAAAACAAAGAAAGACATTTTTAGGGTGAGTGAAATTATTAAATAGCATTTTCGTCAGTAATTTATTATTTAAATATGATAATTTGCTGACGTATCCCTGAAGATTTTGTATCGATTCACATTGAGATTTCAATTGTAAGAATGGATTGGGTCCTAGCTTTCTAATCTCATGTGAGGCCTCACAATATGTTGCTATGCCACTGGGTATATGTGTTGCGATGACTGCTTCTATTTTTTTTAAAACAATCAACTCATATTTTACCTCACATTTGGGCCACAAAGAGTTAAGATTTTCTCTCCCTGTCTGCCCTATTGCCTCCTGTAAGAAGTAATTTAGTATTGGAGAAATTACATGATAAACACATCATAAGTGGCATCGACGAGGAATTAGATTTATCGAAAGTTTAATTGTTGTACACTAATTCCACTTAATTAAAAAAAAATCGGCTCTAAAAGAGATTTGAACCTGCGATTTTCAGACAACTGGCCTTTATCACTTTCCCACTTTATCACTCCAACAAACTAACATTGAAATTTTCTGTTAAGAGTCATCAATAATTTTGCAAACTTGGTTAATATACCTGTAACTAAACACTAGTTTATTTTTACAAACTGAAATAGACTTGAGGTATGGAACTCAGAACTAGACTTCTGTGGCAACTTGTTCTCTCCCATCTACTCTAATGTGACAAATGTATCATAAATGCGAAGTGACATTGTTACATGTTGCAAATAATTTCTCATACCATCGCTACTTCCAGATTTGGCCACAGCCACTGAGCATTTACTATCTGAACATGCAGTAGCTACATACCAGAAATATATAAAAACACAAGTAAGTATTCACACATTGTTTTATTACAATTTATGGTCATTGATTGTGTGTAATTTGTTTGTAAGAAAATTTCCAGCAGAAAGTAACTGTAAAAGTAACTTACAGTTACTTTTAAAGTACTTTTACTTTACATTACTTTTTTACTTTTACTGTTACTTTACTTTTTAAATTAGTAACTGTAAATGTAACTCAATTACTTTTAAAAAGTAGCTTCTGAAAACTGGATAGCAACCAATATGAGATGCTGCTGCACCTTCTTGTGAATCTAAATTTTTTTCTTCTCATGTTTTGCAATAAATTCTGGTTTAAGAATTTATTCCAAAGTTCTTCGAAAGAGTATATTTTTGCTCCCATTTTGAAACCAGGTAAAGGTCACATCACAGGTCTATCACCTTAAATATCTGTATGTCAAAGCTCATTTAACCCTTTGTCATCCTCACCCTCACAGTAGCACAAATGTCCCGTGCACGGCACTTAGTGCAGCCCTATCAATACCAACTTTATTTAGATGAATTATTGATGCAAATTTATGTTGAATTACCCTAGTTCTTACTGGAAATCAGGCGATATATGCAAAAATCCATTTTGGATATTTTTATTAGCTATATTCTAAACTATATAAACTAGAAACATTAGAGAAAAAATTACATAGAATTACATGCTTAGATTCTTGAAGCAAATGCACCAAAATATTATTCCAAGATAATTAAAATTTTTCCATATAATAAAGGAACTAAAAGATGAACTCACCATTTACATAATTTTCAATGTATTTTTCAAAAATTTTCAACATATTGTTCAAAACGAATTGAAATCATACAACTTACATGGGCTTAGAAAGGAACTGTTTGTTCAAAAATTCTCAGTCAAAATCTTGCTGACTTGCAAAAATGCAATCAATTAAGTGAAATGCAACTCAAAGATACAAGATATTAAAATTTTCAAACCTCAATACGTTTCTTCTACTTTTACGAGAGATATATGTGAAAAGAGATGTACAAACTCAAGTAAAACAGACTGAATGTTGTCACTTTTCAATATCACAATTTGACAACTGTCACATTTCATATGGTTTCTGCATACAATTCATTTGCATTCCGAACAATGTACCATCATTTTATTCTTCTTATATTTGCCACATTCATGGCTGGATTGCTATGATTTAAAATAGGAAACGTTCCCACGTGCAGTACTGAGTGACACCTAAGGGGGACCGGTCACTGCTGAGGCATGTAAACAACTGAAAGAACACCAGAAAGAAGGTGTGAATGTCTGTATGTTTTTGTGGGATAAGTTACCTAGTGCTTTCCAGACCATTGTTGCACTCGTAAGGAAAATAATTTAAAAGTTCAGAAAAGGCGGAACTCAGTGTTACCGTGCAGGTTATGGAGTGTTAAGACATATTTAACAATCGTTTCACCTGGTTATTGAAAACCTTAATCAGTAATTTTCAATCAGGGTTTCGGCCCAACCGTTCCATGCTTGACCATCTCCTGAATCTGGACACAGATATTCAGGATGCTTTACTTAACAAGGAACACATAATTGCAGTCTTCTTTGACCTCCAAAAGGTCTCTGACAGGGGTGAGGATTTCATATCCTTACACAGTTCCACTCCTGGGGTTATTGTTACCAATGGCTGATTTAATGGGGGACATGGGGGCAAAATGTTGGGTGTAATGTCTTCGGAAGAAATTGTTATCTTCATGACTCCCTATGATCCACATTGGTAGATGAGGCCGACGTTTCAACTTACAGTTCTTTAAAATTTTTTTTAGAACAATAGGCCTTTTAGAATATCTCTGGTGTAAAATTTTAATGCCCCTTCACCTTTTTAATGTGCTGTGTGTGTTCTGTTCACCTTCCATTACAACCTTGTACCTATAAGTTTTCCCAAGTGGCTTTACATCTCCTTTTAAAATATATGTAGGTAAGGTTTTTACATGAGGTGTTCATTCTGGCATTATGCGTTGAGTTGTTGTTTAAGTCCACTTTATGCACATATAGGCTAATCAGGACTGGACCTACAGTTTAAAGTGGGATCCGAACCATTTAGGCCTCCACCAGATATAAAACCAGAGGCCCCTTGATCAGAAGCAAATGACTTTTCTACTGCGGAAGCCCTCCAGAGGAGATTATGCAAATGATGCATAGTAGCCACATGTGCTGAGTGAAACAACCATTAACTTTAACTCACTCATTTACTCATTTACATCTCTTCTTGATCTTTGAAACTATCTAAGGATCTGCATGGTCAAGTTAGTGAATTTCTTGGACAGTCCCAGGTTCAAAGCCAGGCAATAATAAATATTTCAATTTTTGTAAAATTCCAAGAACTGCAGGCATAACATGCCTACCAAGGGTAAGGGATTGGCAAGTGGAGCAATTTTAGTGATCCAGGTTGCAGAGGATACAGAAACAATAGCTGCCAGGCATTTCCTTTTTGTATGTGTTTGCTCTTCAAATACAGATGCAGTAATTAGTAATTGCTGTTCCATTATACAGTTTAAAGTGAAAGTTGATATTCTGTACTTTGTGTATGATATGCGTTTCTGAAAAGACACCTCTGTTGTTCTTTATCTATTTCAGTAATTTTGCATTGTTTTTCTACCTTTTTTGTAGTGATGAGTATGGATGAGGAACAAATGAAATAGACACAAAACACAAAACAAAACTTCAGATCTCTGACTACGAAGCACATTACTGTAACCAATCTTCCATTGTGTAACTGGATTATCATTGGATGTCAAGTCACAGAAGTTCTTATTACAATTTGGCATAAATCACACCGATCTCTACTGATGGTTCAACTTTCCACTCTGGGCATAGGTGTTCCTTTTTTCAATATCACTCCGTTACTTCAATTAACCACAATTTATCTTCATTCTCATGAGTAGCCAATGGAGGCAGCAGATTGATTGATTGATGTGGTTTATTTTACTTCACTTATCTGCCACTTTTGGCTAATCATAAAGATGAGTGATGATATGATGAAATTGATGAAAGGATGCTCACAAAGAACATCCATGCCCAGGCCGGGATTGCATCGTAGTACGCTGTGCTAAGGCTAACCATTCAGCCACAGAGTTCCCGTCTACAGAGGCAGAAGAGTGGCATATATAAGTATAAAAGAAATTCAAAATCACATATTACCATATCACTGCATAAAAGTGGAATAAAAACGAACATTCTCCCCCCTCCCCATCTCTAGCTCTGGGTCTCTCTTTCTTGCCATTAATCTATTATTTCTTTGTGTGTGTGTGTCTTTCTCTCTTTTCTATCTCTCTCAATTTCAGCTATATTTTTCTGTTTGTTTATTTCGTTTCTTACATACTCTTTCTGTGTGTTCACTTCTCTTGTGTATGTTTCCCCTACATTCATTTTTAACTGTTCCATAAAGTCATCTCTTATTCTGATCCTTTCTTCCTGAACTCCCCCGCTTTCCCCTCTGTTCATTTTCTTTTTCTTTCACTTCCATCTCTCTTACATTCTCCTTCTTTCCATTTCGTATTACTTCATCAATTTCCTCTTAAATATTTTGGTGTCGGCCTCTGTGGTTAGCACAGTGCCCTGTGATTCCACAGGTCCCGGGTTCGAACCGTGGCCTGGACATGGGTGTGTTTGAGTGTCCCTTCATCAATTTCAATGTATGATCACTCATCATCATCTTCGCGATTAGCCTAAGTGGCAGAAAACGAAGTAAAATTAACCAAATCAATCAATCAATCAATTCTCTGATCCAAAAATTCCCCTTCCTCTATAACTCCTCAGCATTTTCTCGATTTCCATGAAATGAGTCACTTTTCTGGAAGTTTCTTGCATATTGAATTAGAATATAAATTTTACCTTCTGAAATTTTATTTGATGGTGCTTTCCAGAGGCTTGTGACCTATTTGCTCTTCTGAACTTTTATTGAATTTATAATAGCTTTATGCACTGATCTAACACAATCATAACATGAACATAACTCCTGAATATTTGGTTAGTCATTAAGTTTGAAATTTTAAAACTGTTGTTTAAAATCAATGAATATTTGGAAATGAGAAGAACACAATATAATATTTCTGTTGGGAACAGTTTATTATATACACCTCTGTATTCTATTACAATTAAAATGCAATTAAGTTTGGCAGTTTAATTGTATTTTTGCTTTAAAGAAGTTTTACAGTTTACTTTAGACCCTGATTTGAATGAAGTCAGGCAACATTTAAATTGCGTCCCCTCACCAGTATAAGTATAATTTTTAACTTAATACATGCAGTTAATAAAAAATTCCATTGCGACACAATGATTACTTTTCATAACAAAGATGTATTATTTCTAAGTTCATAATGCCAATAGTGATATAAGTACAGAATAAAGAAACAAACATGATAACAATACAGATTTATTGTGCAAAATAAGTTCTCTTTTAAAATGTGATGAAAATTAATTTCATTGTAATGGTGAATTAATTTCTCATATAGAATCTTTGAAGAGATAGGCTGTATATACCTAGTCTTACCATAAATACTGTCCCAAAGTTGTAAGTAAATAGACACAAAATGGTAAGAGATATTGTAATATCAGAATAACATGAGGTGCATGGATGCATTATGAACCAAAATCACAAATAATTATTTGAAATGGCCACCTTTAGCACTGACACACTTCTGAAGTCTTCGTGGCCGCGCATCAATTGAATTACGCAACACATCGACAGGAAAATGAGCAACTGCCTTCAGAAGAGATCGACCTCTTTAAACTTTCAATATTGGGATGTCTCTTCTTCCAAGCCATCTCCTGAAGCTTGGACCACAATTTGTAGTCCAAAGGGTATAGGTCCGGACTTGCAGAAGGCCAATCTGAAGTGGAAATGAAGTCTGGAACATTTGCTATGAGGGAACGCTCCATTTCTGTGAAAAAGGGGTAAAAACATCAGCCAAAGTGTACCAGCAGACAGTGCTTGAGAAACGATGCAAGAATCTTACCGACACCATCTTCCATGGAGAGAACTGGAGCTTCCAGCAGGACTCAGCCTCAGCACACAAAGCACGCACCACCCAGCAGTGGTTGGAGGCAAATGTTCCTGACTTCATATCCACGTCAGATTGGCCCTCTGCCAGTCCAGACTTAAACCCTTTGGACTACAAATTTTGGTCCAAGCTTCAAGAGATGGCTTCCAAGAAGAGACATCCCAATATTGACAGTTTAAAGCGGTCTCTTCAGAAGGCAGCTGCAGAGTTTCCACTTGATGTGTTGTGTAATTCCATTGATGCGCGGCCATGAAGACTTCAGAAGTTTGTCAGTGCTAAAGGTGGCCATTTCAAATAATTATTTGTGATTTTGGTTCATAATGCATCCATGCACCTCATGTTATTCTGATATTACAATATCTCTCACCATTTTGTGTCTATTTACTTACAACTTTGGGACAGTATTTATGGTAAGACTAGGTATTTAAATTTAAACTTGTTCATTTTACACTTCTCAGTAGAAGGTATAGACATGAATAGCATGCAGAAGTACACTGAACACAGTGTGAGTAGCTTCTGTAAAGTAATTTATGCATTGGACATTATTGCTCTTAGGCAGAGTGCAAATTAAAATGAGGGATGCCATGAATTACACCCACAAGTAAAATATCCTGGCAAACAAAGTATAATTTTAATCTCTGTACTGGTAACATCGGGGAGACCCTATTGTTATATTGCCATACTTGTGGCCTTTGATGCTTACACATGAGTTGAGCAATGAATGTCATCCTCATCAAAGCAAAATATTTAATTTGCATACTGCCAATAACAAATAAAAGGATATCAGCACCACACTGAATTTCCTCCACAGGAGAACACTGCATCATTATTAGATGGCTGATTCACAAACATTAAAACATAGTAAAATGTACATAAGAATATGCATTAAAATATCATATGCCCTAAAATGTTTTGTTAGAAGCATAATCAAAGGCAAATGATGAAACCATGTAGTTTCTTGACCATTTAACCAATTTTCATAAGTTATTTTCTTATATAAGAATATTTCTTGTAGCAATAGAAGCAGTACAGTAGTTGACACTGATAAATTACTTTCCTGATACAACTTGTTTGTGTATTATCATAATAAATGACAACATTGTGGGTACTGATAGCTCAAAATTTGACATTATTATTGAGTACCACCTGAAAAGATTGATTAGATTTTATTTATAATACAGGATCCTTAATTGAAATATGCAGGGTTTGTAAGAGAGACACTCTATAAGACATGCATGAGGGAGAGAACCTCTCATGCCCCCTGCCAAAAAGTTATAAAACATTCTGCAAAGAAATCTAACATCTTCATACATGAACTTGTTTGAGAATGACACTCTTGAATGAATTTTAGCTGAGACTTCAAATATTACATCATAATCACTTATCTATAAGTACCGTGCGTTCATTTTGATCTTCAGATATATGTCCATAAAAATAAGCGGGCATTACAGGCCCCAAATGTCTGCATCTCCATCAGCACCACCCACCACGCTTCTCCCAATCTCTCGGCTGAAGATCAAAATGGACGCATGGTAGATAGGTAACAAATGTTTAAGAAAAATAAATTCTTAGTGATAGAAGTTAAGGAAGGCATTTATGTGCTTTAGGAATGTTATAGAATAATTACACAATCATACATACTGATCACAGAATGAAGTGTACCAATTGTAGCATCATATTTTACTGTATAATAATTTATTATCTCACAGTCAAGATCTGAGATGAAAACCAGAACTTCATTTTACTGCAATTAAAAAAAATGCACACAGTAGACCTATATTGAAATCTTAATAAAGTGGTCTACTAAACATGGTGAAATGAATTGACATTTTGATAGCACTTGAATTTGCAAGAGAAACAGTGGATTTCTATAAAAATCTGCCCTCTAGTCATGACAAAGCTCTCAGGAAATGCTGTGCCATTTATGTTACTAATGTGATGCTAAATCATCTTCAATTATATCTTATGTCTACAATTAGGAGTGAAGGGTTAATTTTTCTCTTACATACATTCTTTGGAGCAATGTATCTTTCAAACAATTTTGTATTAGGGCACCAGCAACTTTGAAATTGAAGAGATAAGTTCACATGCAAGACATAATTTCAAAAGGAGACACATTTTCTATCTACAATGTATTGACTAATTGTTCACCACTCTCCCTTCCTAGCATACACCCATCCACACTCATGCATACACACTCTTGTAAAGACACACTTGAAGTTATTAAAGCACTTTGTAATCATACTTATGGTTCTAAGTACACAAATGTTATGCTGTGTAATATGAGTTCATAAATATAGGTTACTTACAAGTAACCTCAGAAAGGAACTGATGCTAAAATCACATTACAAAATAAATGAGAGAACAGTTGCACAACAACTGATATATGTAACTACACATGATACACTAGTATCACTTGGATGCACTTTGAATTTAAAAACACACTACTGCAAATGTCCAACGTATATACATATGATATCACAGTACTGCAGTTCAATTTCTCGATTGAAGAATACTGTTCTGTGTAAATTCACTACATAAATATATATAAGAATTGTACTTGGGGAAAATACTGAGATATCAGAATATCACAAATATTAATGTAAATATTGTTCCAGAGTTTCATTACTGTATTCATGGAATATTTCATTTCCACTTTTTGACTTTCAACATCTCCTTTCCCTTCACTTTGGAAGACTTCCTTAAAGGCTCTGCTCATGGACTTGTACTTTTAAACTAATAATTTCATATTTATGGTTATGTTGAATATGAGTAACCAATTTTTTGCAAAAATATAAATGCCAAAGCAAGCAATCCAGATCCCAAGAGATCTCCAAGTGCTGTTAAGTATGGAATTGCTGAGTTATCAGGATCAACCTTGAAGGTCCACATGAAGTGTATCAGGACATGTGCAATGAATAACAGTAGCATAACCTGCAAGAAAAAAAAAATTAGTCACTAGGTCAGTTGGTTACAAATAGCAAACCCTTTAACCCAATTACATTTTTGAATTTTGATGTTTTATTACCTCTTTTCTCCATAACAATTTAAATTCATTGTGAGAGGATGTTGAGGATGTTCTCCTCAGTCTGCCCTTCACCATTTCATTAATCAGACACAAAGACTGCTAGGTTTCAGTAACTTGTCCCAAATTTTGAAAGGAGTCCAGGTAACCAGATGCTGATTGGTGAGTGTTTGCTATTTCCTTCCACACAATGTATATACATCATGGATTCACACCTGCAACTTCTGACTTCAGAGTGTGCATATAAAACCTGTACAGTACAGTCGATTACTGCAGCATTGTAAAAGTTAGAAAAACAATCTGCTATAATTGTTATTGAATACAGTGGCATTGCACAGTATTTTGTGCCTGTACCCCCTCTTTTTGCAGGCAAAGCATGTGAAACCCATCGGGAATACTATATTGAATTGAATTGAATTGAAAAGTCTTTTTATTTACTACAGAGCGAGATTCAGCCTTGGGCTGCTCTACCACCTAACTCTGGTGAATAAAAGTTACAATGCATATATTTATAATACTGAAATCAAATATGGAACATAACATGAATGAATTTGGCATAAATGAAAAATAATAAAATTAAAAGAGAATACAATGACAGATACATTAACACACACACACACACATACACATGTGTACACACGGAATTTACAAATCAATACTAAAATAGCATGCACACAGGTTGAAATATTCGTTGTGTCAGATAAGTGTTTGCAAAATACATGGTTTTACTTTACTTGATTCCTGTTGCTTAGCCGTACGAGCTAATGCTCAATTGTTGTCTTTGCAATAAAAATAATACGACTTGTTCTTTTAAGTTTTTGGGTGTTGTAGCAAAAGAAACATAATCGGGAAGAGCATTCCAAACCTTTGCAGACCAGAGGGAGAAGGAGCCTTCGAAACTGACAGCAGAGTCATTTTTCACCGACCTTTAGTATTGTATGGATGTATGGAATTTCTAAATGCCAGTTTCTCGTGGAGATAGCTAGGTGTTTGCAATTTTAATACCTCATATATTGTAGAACACTGATGCAGAAGGCGTCGCCTACACATGTTAAGGATTTTGTATGTATTGAGCAAGGGTAGGATGTGCTGATTTCTCCTGATCGAGAGAATGTAACGAATGCAAGAATTCTGTATTTTTTGTATTCTGTTCGATATTTTACGTTGTAAATTCGTGCCATACACCACATCACAGTAATCGAAAATAGGATATATTAGAGTTTTGATGAGATATAATTTCATTTCTCTAGTGAAAAAGTCTCTCCTCCTGTAGAGTGATCTCATTTTTGTAAGTGCTTTTGTGCATTGCGCTGAGATATGCCCTGCCCAGGAATAATTGGGATCAAAAGTAAGGAATAGATTTTTAACTGTTGATGCATAAATTATGTTATGGTTTTTAATTTTGATGTTAATTGTATCATAATTTACTTTTTCAAGATAATAGTTAGAGCCTAAAATTGTGTATACGCATTTATTCTGGTTAATTGTGAGCCCATTTGCAGTGAGCCACTTGTTAAGGGTATGTAAATCATTGTTTAGATTATCTATCTTGTTTAAGAAATCCAATGGTGATGACGATATCATCAACTGCGTATCATCCGCGTAACAATGTATATTACAATGGCTGATGGTCTTTGATATATCAGTGACGTATAAGGTGTATAAAAGGGGGGGCCAGAATGGAACCTTGCAGGACTCCGCCATTTAATGTTATCGGTGATGATCCGGTGTCGGCAGGGTAAAAAGCCTTTTGTCTTCTTTCATGTAGATATGATAGGAACCAGTTTATTACAGGCTTCGAAAAACTGTAGTATTTCATTTTTGCTAGGATATGGTTATGATTGACAAGATCGAAAGCTTTAGAAAGGTCTAATAATACTAGTATAGTTATTTTTTTATCGTTAATCGAACGTAAAACATTGTCCATTACAGATAATAATGCCGTGGTTGTACTATGAGAAGTACGGAAACCTGATTGAGAATCAGGTAAGATTTTATATTTTGCAATGTAATCTTTTAATTGTATAGATACTATCTTTTCTGTGACTTTTGAAAATATTGATAGAATGCTGATTAATCTTAAATCGCTTAGAGGTTAATGTCTGCTTTTTGGGGAGTGCAATTTTGGCCGAAACCAATAAAGTATCGATATAAAATTCACAGATAACCAATATTCTACTGATCTGATATAAGATTCCAAATGGTCCTTGAAGAACCTGAAGAGTTCATTGACCTCTTTAATAAATGTTTGTTTCCAGGTGAATGCAGTGCAAAAGAAGTTCCATGTTTAGACATTTACTTTTTTAAAAACCAGGACATGGAGATTATCCATAAAAATTATAACAAAATGGCAGAATTTTATAGATATATTGGATCGGTAAAATAATCGGTAATTTCGGCCATAAACCAATACATCGATATGCCTACACCAGCTGATACCCATAGAGTACTGATTAATCTGTCCCATCCCTACAACCTATCTAAGCATTGATGATGGTAGAGGACTGGGTGGAATTTAAATGATTATGAAACCCTCCCCTCCTTCTTCCAAGCCAAGATGCATTCCACTCTCCCATAGGCACCCACAGGAAATTTTGTGGGGTGGTGGGGGTTCATATCATAATGTTGTATCCTACAGGATATAGTGACATAATGTTTACATGTCATTAGAGGAAGGAAATGTATTAAGGAAGGGAGAAGATATATGAAGCAAGTTATAGATAATAAGAGAAAGGAAAAAAATAAGTCAGGTACAGGGACAAAGAAAATGGAAAGCCAAGAGTAGATGAGTAAAAAGAGACAAAGTCAGAGAAAGAAAGAGACAAAATGGAGAGGAAAGCAACAGAAGAGAACTAAAGAATTGACACAGAGAAAAATATAGGGGTATAAATGATTGACGAAAAAAGGAAGAAAAATATAGAAGGGAAACAGAAGGAGAATAATGAAGGAAATGGGAAGGAAAAAAATATATAAAGAAACGATCAAGTAGATAGGTACTATAAGCTCAAACAAAGACTGAGACTGTAAAAAGGAAATCAAAATCTACAAGAAAGAAAAAAGATGCAAGAAAGAATAAGAGTAACACATAAAATTGAAAATATTGGGGAATTATACCCCTTTGACCTTCCCTGTCAACACCCATGCCACTTTTCCTACTTACTTTCTCTTGGCAGCACATGTACATCAGGGAAGTATTTTCTCAAAATGAATCAGTATAATACATAAATAATTGGAAAATAAAATTCGAGATAATCTTTTACTTTGATACCATGTTGCACCAGGGATTGTTTCTTGTAGTGAGACATGGGATATATGTAGCCAAACCAAATAACTGGCACATTAACTTTTGAAAACTTTTTGTTTTTGTTTCGGATCCCACTTTAAACCGTAGATCTAGTTCCGATTAGCCTTACTGTGCATATAGTGGACTTAAATCCTGTCTCAACTTCTTCTTAACAAACCTGTGAATGACTTTGCATTGAAACATTGGCATTGCAATTATTTTATAAACAAACGTGTAGAAAATACAATTTTGGAAACTAATTAAAGGATAGTAAACACTCCTCTTTCGAACTTTATGGGCTTCAATGCCAAAACCACAAACCTTTTGAAGAATCAAAAATTGAAACAAGTAAATACATTTTTGTCATTATGAGGTAAATTATCATTTTACCCAATTCTTGGTGTATATGAATCTGCCTCATCCTCCTCCGTGGCCCATGCGGTCTAAGGTGCTGTGCTTTGGGCTCTGACTACAGGATGGCAGTTTTCGAGTCTACCTGGGTTCAGTCTCTGGGTTTTCAGCCTGTGTATAGGGTTGGTGGAAACCCACCATCATGAGGAGCTACGATTGAGTAGCGTAACCCGGCCATAAAGATATCCTATAATGGCCAAGAGGAGGGGGGAGGGTCCGACATATTGACCACATGTCACCCCATTACCGGTTGAATATCTCCACACCTCTAGGTAGGATTGTGGGAGGGAGACTGGCAGTCAGGAGATAGGCCAAGGTCCTTCAAGGGCTGTCAAGCCATGGGTAATTATTATTTTTATTATGATTCTGCTTCGCTCAATAAGTTTGTTTTATTGAGTCAAGCATAATATCCAACTCTTGCAATGAGTCACTGGAAAGACATAAATGTATGGTTGCACATATATTTAAGTATCTGAAGAATAATTACATTCTTGTGGTAAGGAATCATTGTCATTTAACAAACTTTATTGATTTATTCCATCAGCATTATTGAATATATTGTGCCATGTTGAACTTAACAACTAAACAAAGGCACATTGATTGCTTCATTTTTCTTGTGTTCAGTTTTTGGAGTGTTACAATGCTTTACACAGTCCGTTTGAAGAATATTTTTTTTTTATCAGAGAGACCACCCCCAAATAAATATCTGTGGATGTTTTACAGGTTTCATTGCATCTAAGATGGTAATTTTCCGATACAACATGAAGTTCCAATTCATAGGTGGCAACACTTACAGGTAGGAACGACCTTGGCAGGAAGGAACTCTGATTGAAACCATGTTGACAACTGACTCAAGAAGCCCCGTGACCGACAGAACTCGAAGTGCTCGGATCCTACGTTGACATAAACTTTAGGTGTTGAACGTTTTGAATTTTCCTTGAAACGTTTCTTTTCCAGTGAACAAAGTCATCCTGGCCCACTGCTTAATCAAATGATTAGCATTTTCATGCTTGATATGAGTGATCACAGGTTCTATTCCAGGTGGAGCTCCAAATTCTCAGTGTTGACCCAGTATTTAGTAGATAGAAATAGTAAGGGACCCTAGTCTTGAGAGATATATACAAAGTGGCAATGGGGATTGATACTCTCATGGACCATCACTTAACAAAAGCCCCTTGGAAGGGCCTGGCTTCAAAGGGTTGTTGCAACTCGAACAAGGGGTTAGTTTTAATTATAGAAGACCTCAATATAAATCACATTTAATGGTGCATTTCCTTTTAGAGATGCCAAATTACACAAAATTTCACGAGTAAATAAAGAACACAGGGGGTTCCTATAACCCACCCTTCCTCTTGGTTGTGCAGATAGTCACAATGCCACTGATTAAATATAACATTTCCGCTGTTATGGTCACAGATTTGAATCAGAATGACAACAAAATATCATGCTAAACCTCGTTCTTCCATTTTAGGGCATTTGTCTGAGATATCTGCTCTAATGTGTCTTACAATTTACAGCATCAATTTTGTATATGTCTGGGGGAGAGAGGTGGGTGAACTAGTTCCATGTTTCAGAATTTATGTAAAACTGTTGATTCAGTTCAAATTAGTGCATGTATGTAAAAATAACTTCAATACGAAGTTATAATTTACAAATAATTTTTCATGAATATTGTCTGCTCAAAATAATTTAGGTTAAAAACTTAGCATGAAAGGAGGTAGGATGACTTTGGGGAGGTGAGAGATTCCCCTCGCTTTTTACTGAAGTGTTAAACTACTACAGTTAATAATTTCATGGAATGGCCACCTACTGTTACAGTGGTGCACTATAGTGGATTGGTGGAGCCACAAGAGGATGCATGAAAATTCAGCTCTCATTCCAGCAACAGGTAGTTATGTGCATTCAGCGTATGCAGAAAGAAGGTTGTTGTTGTGGAGGATAGTTATATAGGAGTGGCAGAAATTGAGGAAGTCACAGTTTGAGCAATAAGCAAACGTCAATTTCTGTCAAAATTTAGGCAAATCTTCAAGCAAAACATTTCAGATGATCAAGCAAGTGCATGGCAAAGAAGTTTGGCAGTTTTCTTTCTTTTTCCCTTATTGTGTGTGAGAGCATTCCAGTCACATAGTTAGATTAGGTAAGTTTTTCTTTGAAAGCATACTTAGATATTACTTTATATTTGAAACTGTAAATTAATTATAATATTCAGTCATAAAGCTTTTTCCTCAAAAATGTGACAAAAAAGGGGGCTTATATGCTGGCAAATATGGTATATAATGATCTCAAAAGGTTACCAAAATATTGTGGTGGAGGAAAAGAAACAGTTTATATTAAGAGTTATTATGCCACATATAAGATGGGTAGAAAACTAAATAAGCAAATAAGTATATCAGTGTGACCAATTAGATTTAAATAAATTATACTAGGTTTAGTAACTCCCTCACATGTATGTCACATAAATTAGAAGAAAACCAATATTCAATAACAGGAACACATATTCTATTCTAGTTAAAGGTATAATTCCAGTAGGGAATGGAAAAATTTGTAAACTTTGAAATGTTTCTAGTGACTCCAAACAACTTTCTTTATGAGATTTAATACTGAAAGAAATTATTTTCTTTGTAATATTACTCTCTTAAATTGTTTTTATTCTTCATGCCTCCTCTTTTACCAGTTTTTCATACTGCATAACTGTCCTATTGCCATTATTGTTTTTATACACTTATTATTTTTTTTCAATGAAGAGCTTTAAATAATAATTACTGTAATTGAAACTCTAAAACTATTAAATCATCAAGTTTTGTCTTACCTGAAGCACACTAATGAATAAATAGGATGTCATGAATGGCCACGTTATAGTTGAATATCCTGCATGGATGACATCAGCACAAAGTGCAAATACAATGTGGCCAGGAACTGCCATAGCAATCAATATTCGTGCTGTTCTTGCATGAGTGGCTAAAATAGAAAATCAGGAATAAACATGTTACTCTCACTGAATGTTTTCCTTACATTAATTTTGGTTAGGTCTTTTCAGCTTGCAAGGTAAGAATAGTTTATTAATTGCAGCAGCATAATAATTATATTCTCCCTGGAGCACTTATTCACCCACTATGTTCATTGAAGTTTTCAAATAGTTTCTTAATCTTTAGACAAATATCACTCTCTAGAGTGGAGAGATTTGCAGCGAGATTAATATTCTCTCCATCAGTTAATTGTAAATCAAATAGAAATATAAAAAAGATAGGAACACAAACATCATGATGTTCAATATTAACTTTTTATTTAAGGAAGTTGATTGATTGATTGATTTGCTTTATTTTACTTCACTTTTGTGCCACTTTTGGTTCATTACGAAGATAGGGATGAGTGACGATATGATGAAATTAAAGAATTGACACTCGCAAACATCCATGCCCAGGCCGGGATTTGAACCTGGGATTCCTGACATTGTAGCGTGATGAGGTAACCACTCTACTATGGAAGCCGGCTATTTAAGGAAATGTATGCATTGTAGGACTCATGAAGTTCTGGCTGTAATACTCTCAAGCTATTATAAATTGCATCATCAGGCATCTACTATTGAACAATTTAGTCTGAATGCAGAATATCAATATTTACTGACACTGTTTACTGGAATTTTGTAGATACAACACTTACATTTTACTATTTAATCAGATATTTCACTATTTGATAAAAATGGAAAAGTATTTGCAACAGGCAAGTTTTATCTAATATTTGAGTACCAGTGTACAGTGAGGGCACCAGCCTGATATAAGTGGCGGGTTGTATATTTCTATTCCGAATTATAGGGGGCTAAATAATATGGGTGTAACTTGGCCTAACAGGGTGTGTGGTGGGGGGGAGGTAGAGTCGAAAGTTTTCCATCTCATAAAAATAACGTCCAGAAATTTCACTAAATAACTTTCACATTTGATTGTTCATTTGGTGTTTTAAGTCCACTTTATGCACAATAAGGCTAATCTGCACTGGGCCTACAGTTTAAAGTAGGATCCAAACCACTATGTGCCTTCACCGGTATCGAATCCAAGACCCCTTGATTACAAGGTGACAATGCTACCACTGCACCATCTGGGAGGCCACTGTTGCATTTGATTTTATGTGCTTACTTACATTTGTTAATTACTGAATAGTTATAATAAAAATAACATTAGTTACTACAGTCTGCCAAACATATATAAGTTGGAGGGTTATATAATACCTATTTACATGGGCTTATGAAGTTCCAATTTTTACCAAAATGTCATATTTTAGAATACATTTATTGCAGATCAGAAAATGATGAAAATTATTGAGAAATTTTACAGAATCATGTCAATAGGGAGGTGCGTCGAAAATGACTCAATGGGAAAATGGGGAAATTTCACACAGTATATACATACATACATATTTACATACACACACACACACACATACACACATGCATATGCTTAGATACATAGTGAAAGAAGCTTATGGTGCTTTCCTTCAGCTATATTGATATTGTGTGTTAGTGTGCATCACATGTATCTCAGATAGTTAAGACACATGCATATTATGTATACATATTAAGTATTGTATTCCCAGCAACTTGTCATTATAATTTCTAAATTTGCAAAATTTGTTATTTAGCATCATGTTTTTGTCACTTTTAGTGACAATGAGGTTGAGTGGTTATTAGTAGAAATTGGTGAAGAGACACTCACAAAGTACACCCATGCCCTGGCCAGGATGCGAATATGAGAACATGGGTGACACGTTCTAAACTTGTCCTTCACCTTATAGATGAAATGAGATTGTTTAAATTCTAAAATTGACTTAGCAGCAGCATTTTCATTATAGTTGTGTAATCCAACAATTTGAATTTACGTTGTAAATGCAGCAGTAATACCAGTAAACAGTCAGGTCAATAATTTAAAAGAAATGAATTCCAAATTATTAACTGGAGAAAAATTTGAAATTAAAATAAATTATAAGAATATATATTGTAATTATAGAAAGACCATAAAGTCTAAATGAACTAAAAATTAGATCTGTGCATGAAAACTATGCAAACAACAAATGCAGATTTTACAGGAAGAAAATATCCAGTATGAAATAAAATGTGTATATATTCCTATTAGTCACCATATTCCCATTGGGAATTGCCCTTCTAAGAAAAATAACACAAAACTGTAATTGCAAATAACATTTTGGGTCTTTATTGAGCATTATTTTTAAAAGGTATGTTAAAATAACTTAAATGAAACTATCATTGCCTTATGTTTGACAAATGTGACCTATATCTTATACGTATATTGACCTGCATCTTATATAATTACATCTAGGGAAGACACTATGAAGCATGATTATTGATTCAGCAAGAGGATGAAAAATATAGTATTTTCAGCACTTTCCACTAATAAATAAAAAGGAATAAGCAAAATAAAAAATAACAAAAAATATAATTCAGTAGAATGAAAGGATTATGAAGTAAGTCGAAAAAGACCCAATTGAAAAGTATGGATTAATTAGTTTAGCACATACTGATTCAATTAAACTAATATTGTTGTTAGAAGTGCTAGTAGCTACTTACCACCTTTAAACAGAGCTGCCCATGGACTAATGCATAGCTTGGTATGTGGAGGTAGAATTCCTAGTAGAGATGACTGATGAAGCATAGTTGAAATCCTACTAGCTTGAACAGATACCAAATTTCCACCAATGCCATTCACAATTGGTTGGAACACAACAAAACCTTCAAAGTTACCAACAACCAGATCAAGTACTAGTCCACCCAAACTGAAAGAAATATAAATATTACATTTAATAAACAACATAAATTAAATTAATAAATTAGTTGACAATAAAAGCTATCAAAACTATTTCGAAAATTAAATGTTACAAAATGCTTGAAAGTTTTGCAAATTTTGATACATTTTGTATGGTCACAATTATTTTATTTGGAAATATGTTAACTTGAGTTATTTATATCACCCGAAGGGCACATGCATATTCTCCAACCTTGTATACATCCTGATCTGCCAAATGTGTTGTGAATTTTACCTTGGTGAAACATTTCCCTGAACCTCAGAATTAATAACCACCATTCTTCAACCCAAAACTCTGACCTCACTGGCCTCACCCACACCAACAGCCAAACACTACATTTAACGGCTGTTTCCATGTGACTATTATCCACTTATTACTCCCATCCACAGACACCTCCTCCCACAGGTGATGGAAAAGGGCCTACATATTGGGTATGCATGCCACTATAAACTTTGGACTAAACATAACCACCCAATAATTCCCCCTCCTTTACCTTCCTGAACTGCACCTACCACCAACCATGCAGTAAACACTAGCTAGAGTACATTTCTCATCGACACTCTCACCTGTCACTTGGGACCTCATGGTGGTAACATTGTTGCCTTGTTATCAAGGGGTCCCAGGTTCAATACCTGGTGGAAGTACACAGTGGTTTTGATCCTACTTAAAACTGTAGGTCCAGTCCTGATTAGCCTTACTGTGCATAAAGTGGACTTAAAAAACAAATCAAACAATCAATCAATCAAACCTATCACTTCTTTCTGGCTACACTATTGCACTGATGCCATCTGTTTTCTTCTTCTGTGAACATGTAGCAAGGCCATGAAATATATAACTTTTCTTTCTACATTTGGTAAGTGTTTACTGTATCCTACTTACTTTGCTAAATATATTGTTATCCACTGGGGATAATAATATTGAACTATTGCACATTCCTAACTTAATAGTGGTGGCCTGGTGTGTATTCCATGACAGTGTTATAATAATAATAATAATATAATAATAATAAAAAAATTATTGTCATTAGGTCAAGTACAGCAATAGACAAAGTCAATAGTTAGGACATGCACAATATACTGTGAAACCAATAGGCTATAACAAGCTACTTAAATTATGTACCAAAACTAAATTATATGTCTACTAGACATTCAAAAAACTCATTAATATCATAAAATGGGTGTCAAACTAACCAGTTGTACAATTTGTTTTTAAAACCCTGTAACGATTCATTATGCAAGTAGAATGGAATTTTGTTGAAAAATTTTTGGCCAATTACTACATAACTATTTAATGACTTTGACAATCTATGGTGAGATAAGTAAAGTTCTCTGTTATACCTTGTATTGTAATTATGTACATTTTGTTTATATTTCAATTCAGGCAACCTATTTTTAGTATAAATCAAAACAGAGTAAATATATAAATTTATTACAGTCATTATTTTGTAATGAATAAACAAAGGTCTACAATGTTCTTTATAAGAAGAACCTGAAATCTCCCTGATGGCTTTCTTTTGCAATAGTAAAACGTCATTTACCTTACAGGAATTCCCCCATAGGATTATTCCATAAAATATAATAATGGCATGGTGCTAAGCACAGGGGAGCACTTTACCTTTACCTTTTATCGAAAAAATGAAAAATAAGAAGTTCTAATATAGTCAACAGGTACACAATTTTTATTTTGTTAATTTGTTATCAATTTGTATTCCTAAAAACTTAACACTAATGTTGTCATCTGAAGGTGGCCCATCTCTTAAACTAAAGATTAATTGCTGTGTTTTATTTTGATTTAATAAAAAGCCATTTGCTCTAAACCAATATGATGCTTCTAAGATCAGTAAGATCCTTGCTAGTGTTGAAAAAAGTGGTATAATCTGCATATGTTGTATGTGATTTAACATATGATGGCAGATCATTTATCATTATAAGGAACAAAAAGGGGCCAAGAACAGATCCTTGTGGGACTCCAATCTTAACCTGTTAAATATTAGATTTCTCCTTACCAACACAAACTATCTGTCTACGGTTCTCTAAATAAGGCTTCATAAGATTGAGTCCAATACTACCTATACCATATTTAGCCAGTTTATTTAGTAATAATATATGATCTACACAATCAAAAGCCTTACTTAGAACACAAAAGGTGGCCTGAGCAAAAAATTTGTTCTCAAAAACCTCAAATATATTTTTAACCAGGGAAACTATAGCATCAATTGTTGGTCTCTTCTTCCTAAAACCAAACTCTGATTCATTTTAAAAATAGTTTGTCTCAAAATATCTAGACATCTGAGAATATACGAGTATAATAGTTTCAAAAATTTTGCCAAATACGGGCACAAGAGAGATTGGCCTATAGCTTGAAAAACAGTTTTTATCGCCCATTTTATAAACTGGTATAACTCTTGACAGTTTAAGTTCATCAGGAAAGTACCATTCAGATAAACATATATTTAGGCAATAAGTTAATGGGTAGACAATGGAGTCAATTATTTTCTTAACAAGGTTACAAGAAATATCATATATATCTACACTATCTGATGGTTTAAAGTTCTTAACTATAATCCATAACAGCCCCGGAAGGAATTTCAGAGAAGGTAAATACAGGGTGTTCCAAAATGAATATCGGGGTTTCAATGAAGTGTATCTTCTATTACATATACATTACAGAAATGAAACATACCTTAACAGGAAAGGTAACTCAAACAGTTTTTGTTTCTACTTCGCAGGTGATGTTTCATAACTCTGCTGCAACATGGTGCTAGTAGTAAAGATGGAGATGACTCCTGAGCGTAAAGCCTTCTGTGTCTTGGATTTCGCAAGGTGTAACTCAGCAATTGGAGTGCAACGTGCTTTTTGGCGGGAATATGGATGTGATCCCCCATCGGATAACAACATCTGAAGATGGTACAACCAATTTAAGAATACAGGATGCCTGTGCAAAGGGAAGAGCTCCGGAAGACCACGCCTACCAGATGAGGAATTTGGAACAGGTCAGAGCAAGTTTGGGTCTGAGTCCAAGGAAATCTGTAAGGTGGGCGAGTCGAGAACTGTCAATGCCGTCCACGACTGTTTGGAGGGTGTTATGAAAGAGACTGCACATGAGGCTGTACCGTCTACATCTGTTACAGGCCCTAAAGCCTGAAGATAATGTGACCAGGGGCAAATTCTGCGAAAATGTGCTGGACATGGAAGATGATTTTCTTACACATGTGATCTTTAGTGATGAAGCCTCATTTCATCTTAGTGGATGAGTGAATACACATAATGTGCATATTTGGGGGTTTGAAAATCCACACCAAACAGTGTAGCACATGAGGGATTTGCCAAAAGTGAATGTCTAATTTCAAATAATTAACTATTTTACTTTCTTTGTGACTTATTCCTAAAATATCTAAATCTCTAAAAAAAAATCTGAAGAATTTTGAAGAGGGATGGGAGACAACTCATTAGTTTCTTTGTTGGCTAATTTATTATTAACTACCTCAATGATCTTATTTGGTAAATAAATTTTACCTAGTTTATTAAAATGAAGGCCATGTGACACATGAAAACGTCACTCTAACCTAGTAAGGTTTTAAATTTCTTACAAAGATTTGACATTTGTCAATTTCACCTCCTTGTTGACACATGACCAGTCCAATAAATCATGACCCTGAGGGATTCCAAAAACTATAACGTTTGGGTTCCTCTGTTCACAGAGTTTCCTCTTCAGTGACTTCAAAAGATAAGCTGCCTCATTCCTTCCAACGTCATTCGTTCCTGCGATAAAAACTATGAATTCTTCAGTCCGGTCTTCGTGGCTTTCAGAGGTTACATTCACAAATTTAGCCCCAGGTTTTATAATGCTGGCCACTTTCTGGATATCTCTTCCACTACACCTTTTCCTTAGATATCTGCATATATGTAAATTTCTGCAGTGTTCCTATACATGATATAGGAGAGGACAGTCTAGTTTTGTTTGGTTGACTAGATTTAGTAGTAGGTTTAGCTTGTTCATTTTTGTTGTAGGCTTAATTTTCCACTCATTCATTCTTCCCACATCACTTTCAGAAGCTAGATCAGCCAAAACTTCAAATCCCTTTTTTAATATGGGGAAATTGTCATCATTTACAGTTAGATAAAAAAATTTAGTTGGGTTATTGCGGACAACTTCCCAGCTTCTTGAATAAACCTTTGCAGGCCTATCCCTTACATTCAGAGTATCAACAGTCGCACTTTTTTTTAGAATTATTTATTGCAACTTTCTTTAAATCCTCATTTTCTAAATTTAGAGCTTTTAAATCATTTTCCAAGATTTCAATTGCCTTTTTCAGAGACTGTTGTTCTATTGTTTCTACAGCACTGTTGTTCATTCGATTGGCCACCATTTCGTTGTCGGTAAAAGTAACAGCCGGGCATCGTGGACAGCTCCACTGTATATTTTCACTTGGTAAGTTGTTTTCATCTAATTCTGCACAATGGAAATGGTTCCATTTGTCACAAATGTCACATAGAATTCCATTCCTAACTATCTTAACAGCATTTTGAGCACTTTATATCTAAAATAACACGACTTTTTATGGAAGCTGAACCATACTCAACTGTATTACCCGGTGCCATCTTCTCCTTTTTCTCTATTTCCTTGTCATCTTTCCACTTCCTCTCTATTCCTCTCCTCTCCCTCCCTATCCTCCTAGCTTTCTCCCATTCTATGTTGTGTCCTGTTTCTTTTGTGTGCTTGAATAAGATTTTTCTCTGTCTCTATTCTTACATCATCCTTATGTTGTTTCAACCTGTCTTTTAGTCTTTAGTCTCTTTTTTGTTTTCCCTGGGTATGCACTATCACAGACCAAGGAAATAGAGAAAAATGGAGAAGATAAGCAAAGAATGGAAAGGAGTGTTAGAAAGAGTGGAAAGGATGAGAGAAAGGAAAGAGGAAAGAAGAAGGAAGAATAAGGAAGAAAGAAAGGAAAGAGGAAAGAAGAAGGAAGAATAAGGAAGAAAGAAAGGAAAGAGGAGAGAAGAAGGAAGAAGAAGGAAGAAAGAAAAGAGGACAGAAGAAGTCCAGGAGATAAGGAACCTGTCCAGGCTCAGATGTGGAGGAATTGATAAGGCACAGACACTTACCAGGTACCTGTCAATCACCTGTCAGGTAGAGTGTCTATTACCTGTCTGGAGACTCCACATTCAGGAATTACTGACAGGGAAATGTCTGAGATAAGGACTGGCTCCTTTATATTGTTTTGCATATGGACTGCAAGTGTGTATGTAAGATGATGGTTGGATCTTTAGAGCATACTATTGTGAATCTTTGTCTGAAGAAGACCCTGTTAGATGGTGGAAACATTACGTTTTAGTGTATACATTTTTTCTACAATAAATTTTGCCTTAGTCAGCATTTAATTGTTTTAGAAGTAAAGCAACACAACTTCTTCTATCCATGAAAAAAATGTACTTCTTTGTCTGAATACCATGAATTTTTCATGAGCAAGATTTGAACAAGATATTAGAAAATTATAGGCTACAAGATTTCATTCAGCTTGTCACATAAAGTGGTGGTTATCAGTAGCGTAGCATCCTAATGCGCCCATACACCCGGCGTTCCCTGATTTAAAATTTTAAAAATGCGTAAATGCTGTAAATATAAAGTAAAATGTGACTAATTATATACATGTTTGAGCATAATGGCATTATAAAAGCTATTTTTCGCGATCCGTCTACAACGTTCCACTAACAGCTCTCCTAGTAGCATTTCTCTAATGTCTTTGCTTGCCGGATGCCGGCTAGGTTTGGCATACAGGACCATGCCTACCTGTAGGCAGAGAGAAGGAGGGAAAGCTTGTGGCTTGGATCTCTACAGCACGGGCGAAATGCTCTCGCCATACGCGGGTGTACGGAGACCTGCATGGTTCTAGGGGCCATGTGACCTTTCCTGCCTTCCGATTCAAGGCGCTGTACTTCCGATGCAGACGACAGATGTAGAATTCTTACCCGGTTTTTCGCGCTCGTGCCTCTGCTCATGCTGTGTGATGCTACAATAAGCAATATTGACTGACGTAACTTTCTTTAATGACCACTGCATCGTGTAATTTATCGCAAGAACAGTGAAGTGCATTAAAAACTAAAAGAACAAAAAAGTTTTTGTCAAACAAGTTGATAAAGTCCTCGTGGTAGAAGTTCAGCCTGTGGCTGCTCTACCACCTAACCCACAAAACTATTTGTTTAAAAAAATATTTTTTTCGTTAGTATCTAACTGCCTAATATTGTGCCAGTGGAAATGTTTAGTATTCGTTTCAAAACTCTTAACATTGTATGATCTCTTGACAAAATTATTTTAAAATGTTTATCAGCATTCTCAAGATACAATAAACAGTGGTCTGAAACTCTGAATTACTACTAATAGGCACTGTTACGTCAGTAGGGTGTACGATTGTTAGATCATCCACCCCCCTTCGTGTCAGTGTGTTTTGCACAGCGCGAGAGGTTTCAGGTTCGAATCCCGAGCCTACGCATGTTTGTTCTTTGTGAGTGTCTCTTCATCAACTTCATCAATATCATCAATCATATTCATATTTGCGATTAGCCAAAAGTGATAGAAAGCGAAGTAAAATAAACCAAATCATTCAATAGTTGTATCATCCACAACAATGAAGTCTACTGTTGTTCTAAAGGCGCTTGTGATTGAGGTAGGTTTTTTAATTACTTGCGTTATGCCAAAAGGTTTCCTTGATTATAAAATACTGTTTTGCTACACATGTGTTACGTGTGGAGCAAAATACTCCGAATGGGGTGCGGTGTTTCTGACTTGAGCAATCCAATTAAAAATGGTATAAAACACCAGTGCTCCGAGCATTTATTGCACATTAAGGCATCTTATTTTCTACATAAAACAAGCATGAATCATGTTTTATCGGAACCCGGCTGACTTAATGTAATAAACACAATGAGATTGTGATTTTAAATAGACAATACATATGTCAGCTAATTCCATAAGTAAACTCTTAAGCAAAAAAAAAAAAAAAAAAGGCCTACCCTTCCTTCTAACTTGGCGTTCCCATCTGAAATGCTCATGCTACGCCACTGGTGGTTATGTTTGTAAGAAAGATTATTTTCTCCAAATGAGATGATTTTTGTTATTCCATTACAGTTTGTTTTATTGTTTCTTAATGGGGCAAATAATTCCTAAGAATTATTGCCACAATTATGATGCAATATCATAGATATCTAATATACTGGTAGAGAATCCTTTTTTTGTTTGTAAGCATGAAACCAATAAAACTAAGCCTGCATATATGCAAGTTGAATTTCAATATTATTCATTTAGGGATGAATTTGCACAATTATTCTGGTATGTTCTGTCCTGCATTGTTGCCATGCGGTTGAAGGTGTCAGGCTTTGGGCTTAGGCTACAGGATGTGCACTGGTTTGAGTCTCCTTGGGGAAGCATAAGAACTTTTCTCCTGAGAATTTGGGCCGTGTATGGGGCCAGTGGCCACCCACCATCTTAAGGAAATTGGTAGACAGCTATGGATGGAAACCTACAATGACTGGGGATTGTTGTGCTGACCATACTTCACGCCATAACTGGTTGGTCCACTTCTGCTGAGGTATGTGGGAGAGAGGCCGACAGTTGGTAGGCAGGCCCTGGCCCTCACAGGCTGTTACGACACTGGTAATTATATTCTGATATATTCTACCAGAACATAGTTCTTTAACATGTTCTCTCTAAACAATGAGCCACATGTTGTGTATCACTGAATGTGGAAGACTGCAAATATTCATCTATTCATAACATTCTTAGCAAAAAATTAAACCAACATTCTTAATTTCTACTGTTACCACAGCAATTGTTGATTCATTCATAAAAATACAGTTTTTAGCTGCAATGGAATTTTAAGTGCTGTGACCTTTTTTTTTGGAAAGAAAGTTATTTGCACTATGGAAACTGAGCAAACAGCTTTATTGCAGATGGAAGTAATGCCAAGTGTTCACACTTAAAACTCATAAGCTATTAACATAAATTATATATTCAACAAAGTATAATATACACTTCACTATACTCAGGCTACTTCTGAATGCTGGCAAAAAATAACAAAATGAGATCATAACACCAGATAGAAAAAAAAATCCACAAGGATAGCTACATATGTTCATGCTTAATATATCAAGTTTAATGCAGGAAATCTATCTACAACATTCTATTCTTACCCCATATCTTATCAAATCCTTTCTCTAACATTTAAAACAATATTCATATTCATATTCATATTCATATTCTTTATTTCCGTTGACCTATGTCCATAGGTATGGAAATCGTCACATAACAATACATACAGTAATAAAATATTAATACAATTTTAGACAAGGATTACAGTAATGATTTTAAGAACTACTACATGAAGGAAATCCAAATACACTAATAAAAATATTAATACAATTATAGACAAGAATTACAGCAATGATTTGAAGAACTTCTGCATAAGGAAATCTAAATAGAGGAAGAATACACTATTGGAGTAAAATTACATACAATATTTAAGGCGAGCACAATAATAAGCAAAGAATTTTTTTTTTTTTTTTTTTTTTTTAGTGTAAAAATAAGATGTAAAAGTAACTATGTAACTTATACAACATGGAAGAATGCAATATCTATACAGAACCGATTAATGATTATTTTGGCACAATAATAGCATATAGTGAATACTTCATACGTGATAATATAAATAGTATAATTCCATTTTCTGTACAACCGAACCCTCTTTGTTGACAATTTATGTAATTTAATATTTACAAATTTAGAAATTCATTTATTGAATAAAAACAATGTCGTAATAAGAATTTTGTTAATTCCCTCTTAAATTGGGTAGTTGATTCCATTGTTTTCATGTGATCAGGTAATTTATTATACAGGTGGATACCTACGAATTTAGGACCTTTTTCAAGGAGAGTGGTATTATGAGTTTGTATAACCAGATTGTGATTTTTTCTTGTGTTGTATTGATGTACTTCCTTGATACGTTTGGAGAAACTAGACATATCTTGTTTTACATAGCACAGTAAATGTAATATATATAGGCAAGGTAATGGTAGAATGCCAAGATCCCTGAAAATTTTCCTACATGGTTCATTTATTTTCTTTCCTGCCATAATTCGTACTACTCTCTTCTGCAAAATAAAAATTTTTGCACTGTTTCTAGCATTCCCCCAAAATACAATTCCGTATGTTAGTTGTGACTGGAAAAGACTGAAATATGTTATTCTTATTGTCTCCCTGTTTATTATGTTTCTTAAGGTTCGTATACCATATATGGTTTTGCTTAATTTCCCTGCTAGGTGCTCTATATGTATGTCCCAGTTCAGATTTTCCTGTATCCAAATACCCAGGAATTTTATGGAATTTGTATATTTGACGTGTTCATTTTCTATTTTTATTACTGGTTCTTCATTGTTCTTATTTCTTGAATGATGGAATTTTATTGCTAAAGTTTTGTTTTTATTTATCGTCAACTTATTTGTGGGGAACCATTTGCAGAGTTCGTTTGAGGTGTTTTTTATATTTGAATTTAGAATTTGTTCATTTTTGCCAGTTATCACAATGCTCGTGTCATCTGCATCTAAGGTAGTTTTAACTGAGGGTAAGTTTGAAGGCAGGTCATTTATGTATGCTTCTTACAAGTAAAACACATGAAAATTACTGCATAAGAAATCAATTATCATGAGGAGCAACATACATATCTTCTACCTCAACTTGAAAGTAAGCCTAAAAAATTAAATAGTGTATGTTTTTATTGGAGACATCATTTTATTTCTCATGAACGCCAAAAATTTAAAACCAAACACTTACCCACTAATCAAGAGTGCTGAGAGTACTGGAACCCACCCAGAGAATAATACTTCCTTGGTATACTCGTTATTTCTGACTATCCAAATCCACATTGGGAGTAAAAGTAGATAACCTCCAACAATTGCAAACAGCACCCAGTAGTATTCCGCTGCAATAGACCCAGAAATATGTGAAAGAAAATTACCACTACTACTACTACTACTTAACTTGCAAAAATTCTATGGCATATTTATGTGAATTCACAAGGGTGATTATAAAGTCTTGTATTGTGAAAACAGCCAAATTCATGTTTCTTTTGTAGGTGATGTTAAAGATGTTCACCCAGGAAGAGATAACCTATGATTCATGCCAGTGGTGGCTAATGATTCGGAAAGCTGGTGATTGCAGTGAATATATATGTAATATATTTACATATATTCTAATTTTTTATATATTTTTATGTAATTATATATATATATATATAATTTTATGTACATTTAAATCTGGTCTGAGCAGATGCCGATGAATCGGTATTGGAAAGCTTTGGTTGAATTTTGTTCACAGGTTACGGCTGGTGGCCAATACCTTTCAGGCATTTTGGTCTTTTGCAGGATCTGCAAAATGCCATGTCACACTTTCGCAGAGTATAATTAATAATTATCATGTAAAAGTTGAAGTTTCCATTTATTCGGCAACAATATAGTGCAGAATTGTGTGTTTTGTGATTATGTAAGAGGTACTTTAATATTCTGATTCAATTGTTAAATATTTTGAAGGAAAACTGATAAATTGATGCTTGTAATTGGACTGGAATACTCACCCAATAATATTAATTAATATTTTGAAGAATTTCCTAGCATTTGTATCGGTATCGGTGGGAAAACGACTTAACAACACTACACAAAATATTGCAACTATGACAATAGACAATTAGTCCCATCACCCATACCACAACATCAGAATAAATGACTTACATATGATAAGTTATATTTTAAACTCAATTAGGATTGGTGATACATATATATTGGTGGTATGGTTAGTAAATTAGATTATGATTATCCCAAAAAGAAAATATTTATCTTTGCCTAACATGGACATTTTGTCTATTGTTCTACAACACAGGACAGTAAGACCTTGCCTGCTGTTTGCACGGTGCTGCTCTCTAACGGCATAAGAAAGAATTAGCATCCCAGCATTTGCTGCTGGTCTGTCGAATTGCAGTGAAGTCTTCTTCCCTGCCTCGTGACCTTGGTTTATTGCACAGTATCTGCAACGCGAGCTGGCTTAGGCATGAGGATAGGAACACCCAGCTGGAAATTTTTCCAATTGGTTCTGATAGCCAATATGAGTTTTTAGACACTCTGTCAGAACCGATTGGTCTATTGGAACTGATTGGTCTATCGAAACCAATTGGTCAATCGGAACTGATTGGTCAATTGTAATGAATTGGTTTCTATTGGAAAGTATTTTATTGTTTTCAATATATTGCTTATGAAAAATTCTTATCTATACAACTGTAAATGCAATGGAGAAATCATATAAAGCAACTAAAATAAATCTCTAGTAAAGCATGTGGATTTTATAAATAGACCTCGGATTTTAGGTTTTTAACCTATTTTTTTCCTTTACAGGTATGTAAGAAATAATAAGTTATGTCAGCGTTTCGTTAAGAAATGCAACAAATGATGACGTTTTATAGTGCCTAAAAAAAAACTATTTTGCTTGTTAGAACCTAATTTAGGTTTATGTGCCTAAATCAAGCCTCTTTTTAGATTTTTAAATATTTTTCAAGGTTTTACAGGATTTTTATGTCACAGAGAGACATTTGCTTTGTTTGGTCACGAAATAATTCTCTGACAAACGTGTTTGAAATGTACTCTCTGTCGATTTCCCTTCCTCCAAGTCCATAGTAATTTTTCAAAGCTCTAAACAAAGCAAAATGTCTGGTGCCACTGTTACCTGTACAATCCAAAGTGGTCTGATCTGTGTGGTCTTACTCACTTTTGAGTCACTTTGGTGTTTTGTGGCATTCAGGCCTTGCAAACTAACATTCCAAAATTGAAGTTTGCACCACTGACTATGTTTTTGCTGAAAGATTATTTTCACCATATAAGATGTTCCTCACAGACAAAATTGGGGAATTTTACTGTGGATTCCATGAAAAATGTTTGTTACCTAACTATTTTGTGAAGAGTGATTTTAATAGCAAATTTCAAATGGTAAGTTCTGTCATGGCTGTAGGGTTAGGCAACACACATAACGTTGTGCAAGATAGTGCATATTTAAGGATATAGGTAATCAGCATTTTTCAGGAATATTGAACTATTTTAACTTTCCTAGAACCTACTTCAGGATTTTTTGAGCCTAACTTTAGATTTTTAGGATCTATTGTCAAATTTTTAGAACCTATTTTAAGGTTTTTAGAACCTATTTTAGGATTTTTAGAGCCTATTTTAGGAACCTAAAAGCACACTTTTTAGAACCTAAAAATCCGAGGTCTATTTATAACTTAGAAAAAACTTTCACATACAAGAATTTTTCCAATATATGAAAGTTTTTAACTCTCTAGCTTCATTGTGTTTAACACACTCATAAAAAATCGAAAAACATGCTGCTTCAGTCATAAATTTACATGTTGTTCTTCCTTTATACGTGCAAAAACAGCCAAAAATTAGGTTAAAGAAAGAATCTGACCCACAACACTTGAAAATGTGATGAAAAATAAAATAAAACACTGTCGAGGTTGACTTAGTTGATCAAAAGATTGATCATTTTTCCAATTGCATTACATGCACATAAGATTAACCATGGAAATTCCATATTGAAAATAACAAGAACTAATGTGTATATTTATTCCAACTACTAGCTGCTTTAAGGTTGAGTTGGTTCTTAAGAAAGAGTTCTTCTTAGGTATTTATTAAGATTAATCTGACTTTGGTAGTATGCATTAGAATTCAGAAGAAATTCAGATCAAGTGTGTTGTTTTTCCAAAGAACTTCTAAATTACAGGAAATGTGGTGTTAAGAATTAAATTACCTATGCTTTGAGTCAATAAATGAATTGATAACATATTGATTCTACAATATATACAAACTTACGATTGGATACAATTCACAAATTGGAAATTGTCTTGATTTTCCAATTGGTTTCAGTTGAGATTCCGATTGAAACCAATACATTCCGATAGTTGTATTAGGCATCCGATAGAATCTGATTCATTCCAATTGAAACAAATTAAATCCAATGGAAATTTCAAGTGGAACCAATATAAAATTCCAGCTGGGCAATAGCATTGAACCTCGCACCAATACTCCTCATTGTAGAAATTTGAAATCGGTCCATTGCTTAGGTGCTGCAATGTTGACCTGTATGTCTACTCATATACTGTGAAGTCTCGCAGGTTGCCTCCTTCTTTCTAATTTGCTTTTTTGAAGCAATTAAGGGTAAAATTATTTATTTATGTTCAATATATTTAATAGGAAAACAATGATAAAATACTAACAAATAGTATGTAATTTCATAGTAAAATACCCGGTCATTGTGCAACACTGCAACAATATGAGTTACTGCCCCAGGTGCATGCACACTTGCAGGGATTGTCATCATACTGGGACGTGCAGGCATTCTTCACACGGAAATTCCATAAACCTGCTTCCACCATGACTAACATCAGAATGTTGGTAAAGAAATTTAAGACAGTAGGTAGTGCACAGGATGCTTCTGGAAGACCCAGTGTATTGGTTGGAATGGTGCACTAGGTACAGACTGTAATACCATGAAGACCACAAGCATCAACCAGGAGGCTAAGCAGGGAGTTGGCTGTACCACAATTGACAGTGTGGAAGATCCTCCAATATGTTTTAAATATGCTCAGATAGGCTAATCAGGACTGGATCTACAGTTTAAATTGGAATCCAATGAACCTCTGCCAAGCATAAAACCTATGACTCCTTGATTACAAGGTAACGAGATTACCAGTAAACAATCGGGGAAACCCTGATCCTTCATTAATTACTGAAAAAACAGGTATACCATATCCAGATCTTGCATAAGCTGAAAAATGAGGACTATGCTGGTTGCCTAACAATGTGTGAAGACCTGTTGCAGGCAGTGGAAGAGGATGATTTGATGGAACATGTGTCTGTTTAGTGATGAAGCCATCCTTTATATGTTGCAGTGTGGCAGAACAGACATATGGGATCCTCCAATGGGAATGGGACACCCCAATGGTCAATGTGTGGATAGGGATCACCAAGTCCAATGTGCACATGCTGTTCCTTACATAACCCATAGTGACAGACACTCAATATACTGATACGCTGATGTTGTTCCTTCAGCCACAATTGGAGCAGAGTGGAATTTTGGACATGGTGGTTTCCAACAATATGTCCCCTCCCACCCCCTCATTTTGCAAAGATTGATCATATGCACCTAATGCCACACTTCCACATAGGTGGATTGGTATGGGGCCACCTTGCTTGTGGACTCCACAATCTCCAGATCTCACTCACATAAAATTTGTATGGGGTACATAAAGTCAGTGGTGTACCAGGTCAAGTTGAACTCCATTGATCATCTAAAGGACCATATCCAGAATATGGTGGCCAAAATCACACCTGCAATGTTGTCAAATGACATTCAGGGTGGTCATGTTGAAGTTCCCTGAGATGGATTATGTGTTAATATGTGCTTTGGGTTTCATTCAGTGTATTGGTTCTCATCCCAAAAAGGATTCCATCAAAAATGGACTGGGAGAATTTATAATCATCCCATAGAACTTGGCCACTTGTAAGAAATGGTCATTTAACATTGTTCCACATGTAATATACACATAATTTCAGAGCAAATATCCTGTCATGTTTCAAATGAAACAGGTAAATTCTAGACTGTACTTTAGGGATGGGCCGATATGAAATTTTGGCTGATACCGATATAAAATTTACCGATACCGATAACCGATATTCTACTGATCCGATATAAAATTAGAACTGGTCCTTGAAGAACCTGAAAGGTTCATTGACCTCCTTAATATATGTGTACTTCAAGGTGGCTGCAGTGCAAAAGGAGTTGCATATTTAGACATTTACTTTTTTAGAAAGTAGGGCACGGAGATTATCCATAAAAATTACAACAAAATGGCAGAATTTTGCATTAAATTATCATATATTTATCGATATATCGGATCATAAAATAATCGGTAATTTTACCGATAAACCGCTACACCAATATGCCTATATCGGCCGATACTGATAGAGTATCGATTAATCGGTCCCATCCCTACTTTGTAATGATAATACCTGAACTACTTACATTCACACATACATGGATGAGACCTAGAATTACATAGTGAGAAAAAGTATTTGCAAGTTACTGTATTCCTAATTAAATTACTATTCAGAGACAAAAAGTAACAAGAAGTTTACTATTTAAAGATTATTGGAGCTGCAGTTCTTAGGCAGTTAAATACTATGCCAGAGACCTGAGTTCAATCACGGGGAAGTGCTGTAGATTTTTTCATGATTGGATACCTCTAGACTCCTATTAGATGAATACATGGAACAACCCTAGTTAGTTAAAGATGATAGCCAGAATGTATTGTACATCACATGACTAACATATGTGACTAAAATCCTTGGTTCTACTCTTATATAATTTGAAGACACAGTGTTAAGCATGGGAGAAAACTCTACTTTATATATGTATGTTCCCACACACCGTACTAAGACCAGATGATCTAAAAGTATGCAAATGTACAAAATTGTGTATGTTAGTGTGTATATGTACACACATTAAACATGTATAAAATGCAAAGTGTGTAAACATATAAAAAAATAATGTATAAATATATATTATAGTTCTCAATTATTAGTCCTGCTTTAATACTCAAATAAAACTTAATATATCAATGCATAATGTTCTAAAAATTGTCTTACATTTTGTAAGCCTTCTTTCTTTTACAGGCATTGTAATTTAAGTGGACACTCTTTCGGAAACTTCCCCTATTTAAATATCATTCCATGTGTGAACAATGTCCAATTTAGTTGACACTTATTGATATTACACAACCGGATTTTTATGAAGGAATTTACAAAATTTCTATATGTGTTTTCAATTGCTTATTTTTTCAATATGGTGATGGTTTTTAAAGAAAATGTTTTTAAAAGGACAGAACTTTGAAAAATCTAAACTAGAGTTCATTTTAGGAACAGTGAAAAATACTCTGCATCATTTCAGTGACATATTCATGAACATATACAGTGAGTGTAAAAAGTGTTTGGACACCATTGATGATACGTAAACAGGGGATCTGCTCAGGGTTGTGGGTGCAGTTAGGCGAGTGGAATGAGAACCACATTATTCTACCTCATATACTTGTTTATCTGATACAACAGGAAAATACAAAATTTAAAAAGTAAACCATCTATAAACAATAATAATGAAAATATCACATATTTTGAACACAAAAAGTCTTTGGACACTTTCAATTCTTGTCCATATTTTCTGCAAAAACAAGAGCATTTAATATTTTTTTGGATTTCCTTTGGCACGAATCACTGCCTGGAGCCTATCTGGTACAGATTTAACCAGATCTGCAGTAATCCGAGGTGAAATGGCATTCCATTCTTCCTGCAATACTAATTTTAGATCGGATTTGCTGGATATGTTTCTTTCTCTTATCTGTTTCTCTAATTCACTCCATAAATGTTCTATGGGGTTCAGATCTGGGGATTGAGAGGGTGTGTGAAGTTGTTTTGGGGTGTTGTATAACAGCCACAATTTTGTATTAATGGCAGTATGCTTAGGAGCGTTGTCCTGTTGAAACAAGTAATCATTACCCAAGTTCATTTGAGTCGCACTAGCACTCAAATTATTCTTCAATATATCAATGTACATGTACTGATCCATCGTCCCCTCTATGAAATGCAATTTGCCGACCCCAGCAAGTGAGTGAACCGCCACTGTGTTTGACAGTTGGGATTAAGTTTCGTGACTCCAACTCTGTATTTCTTTGCCACCATACCATATGCCTACCATCCGACCCGAAATAAGTTGAATTTGCTTTAGTCCAAAAAAAAATGCCCTTGTTCCAGAAGTCGTAATCATAATTGCGGTGATATAGGGCAAATTCGAGGCGTTTCTTTCTGTTTATTGCAGTAACCCAAAATTTATGTCTTGCCACTCCTCTATGGTAGGCATTTTGTTGGCATACGTTACGAACTGTACTGGAGGAAACTTGCTCACCTCGATCTTGAAGGCTTGCAGCCAATGTCGGAGCACTAGTTTTGGGGTATTTTTGATAGTTCGCAAAATAAACCGTTCATCTTGCACAAAAGCACTCTTGGTCATCCACTCTTCAGCCTATTTTCTACTCTTTTTCTTTCGCCAAAGCGATCTATGATCATGTGCACTGTTGATTTAGGAATTCCAGACAAGTGTGACATTTCCCTTAATGATTTGCACTGATTGTGAGGCCGGATAACTTGCCGACGTTCAAAAACAGTTAACTCTCTCCTTCCGGGACCAATGTTGCACTATCGTGTTCAATGACATAGAGCTACTGCCGGTACTGAGACTTACGAACTGACAGCTGCGAGCCTAGAGGTTGAAGGGGTCAGTGGTACGTATATGGCAGTCCAGGTTTATTGATCGTGTTTCACAGAGGTCCTTTTTAATGTTTTTTTTACTAAGTGTCCAAAGACTTTCTGTGCCCATAATTTTTGGCATTTTTGTTATAATTGTTCATGGATTGTTTATGTTTTGATATTTTTATTTCGTTGTTTTGCCAAGGAAGAAAGAATTTGAGGTAGAACCATTACACTTTTATCCTGCTTACCTACCATCATCCAGAATACCAAGATAATCCATTATTAACGTAACTACTGCAGTGTCCAAACACTTTTTACACTCACTATATATGGCTGTCCAAATATGGACTAAAATGGTATTGAGAGTATTTATGATTTTTTTTTTTTTAAAGTGTGAAACTCAAGAAGTATGGTTTACTTTTTTCTACTTAGTGTGTACCCTTTGTCCAAGTCATAGCCCCTGGGCAACATTCTAAATGGCAGAGTCATGCAGATTAGAAGGGGAATTCCTGATGTATAAATAAGGACAAGTCACCGAAGAATGAATACCCTAATTGAAAATGTTATTAAAGCTGAGGATTTAGCATGTGGCTAACATTTTTTTACTGTTAGAAGAGACAAAGGTTATGAAACCAAAACAACCAATGCACATGGATGCATCAGATTTGATTGATTGATTTTTTATAGTATGGGCACATCAGCACATGGGCTATTTTTGCCTGTCACACAACACAGGGTTAAGTCCCTTAACTAAAACAAAATTCAGAACAGGTCCCTAACAAGAAATATATCTGTTAAAACTTCCTTACACAGTTTTTAAAACTAATTCATTTATTCATTACTTAACAATAAGTAAAACTATACTGTCTCTGAGTACTACAATCTCCTTACCTAGGTTAAAAGGTGAGTCTGTAATGGGGTATTCAGCACACAGAAGGACAAACACAGAACAATGCAACCTCGCAAAGATTATCCTGGCCATGGGTCCAGGCGCCAGAGCCTCGTTGGCCTTCAAATAGCAGTTACTGGGACATGAGGTTGACTTTTAGGTGACTTTCCAGAAGGTTGCCCCTTACTCCCCCACATGAGAATTAAGATGTCCTGCATATTTTGCACTTTCTTTTGTTTTTATTTTCTTAATTTACATAATTTGTCTTCCTCTTTAGGCTAATTATGAATATGAGGGTGAATAGCTATTAGATTAAATTGATGAAGGATCATTGAAACTCAAACCTAGAACTTTTGGTAATGAGATCAATAGGTGACCACAACTCAACATGATCAGCCACGGAGTTGTTGGTGAGTATTCCAGTGGTTTGAATTATTAACTTAAGTAGATAATGGGGATGAAATGAAAATTTTCTGCTTACTTTTACAATTTTCTTGAATGTTTGAAAGGTTTTACAGGGAGGTATCTCTGTATTCCCATGTTCCTCCACCACAGTTCTAGTATAAAATCTCCACCTATTTATTTTCCAAGCATCGGTTTTGCCATATGGAAAATTATGCACAGAGGTAAATGGTGTATTGAAATGACTTCCAGAAGTCTATTTGGAAAGTAAATGTACTAAATTATAAGCATATTGTACAGTAATATATTAGCATATTTGCCTTCCAAATAGACTTCTCATTGCCAAATGATAGATCATTATCAGGCAATAAAATGTTTAAGAAAAACTTTGCAATGTTTTGGGAAGCTTCCATTCTTTAATTAATATTTTTTTTAAAATCACTAATTGAAAGAAAACATTAGAATGAATACATCTTGTAGCTCTATGCTTATATAAACATTTCCATGTTTGATTTAATTTATTTCCATCCACTTGATCATATAGTTCAAATGGCACTATGATATGGGATAGGTCAATTACATGTATAATTTTGAGTACAAAGGAATTAACACATACTTATGCATATTAAAAAGTATAAAAGAGTATAAATTAACATAAAAAATTTAACAAAAATCAAGGTTATGTTTATTAATGAGAAGAAAAATCAAGGTTATGTCTATTAATGAAAAGTATGATCTAAGTACTCCTCTGTTCTATAAAACAAATACTTCATTAGCAAGCTCTTTACTGGTATTTTAAATTTAGTTGGATTACGATTCTTGAATTCCTCTGGCACTTCGTTATAAAGTTTTACACTTTGAAATCCTAGACCATTATGTGTTTTGGATGTGCAGACAGTAGAAAGGTGGAGGGAGTTATGCATACAAATGCTGTATTTGTGTATGTCTAGATTTTTTGAGAAGATTTCAGAATTTGCATGAATAAAATGCAATGTTTCTAATATGTACAAACATGGAAGGTAATATTTGAAATTCATTGAAAATTTGTTTCGTTGGGCTTGAGAGGGATACATTTTTCATAATTTTTAATATCAGTTTTTGTCAAATAAAAATTTTCTGCATTTTGGGTGAACTGCCCCAGAAAGAGATACCATATATGTAAGTACAGGTTGAATCTGTCAAAAATATACTGTCCTTAAATCATTTAAAGATAAAACATTTCTCAGAATTCTCATCATGTAGCAGAGCCTGCTTAACTTTTGATTTAAAATAGTAATTTGCATGTCCCAAGACAGGTTTGTGTCTATCCATACTCCTAAGAATTTTATTGCATTGCTTTCCTTGACGACTTCATTGTCAATAATTACATTTAAGTTTTTTTGTTTGTTTTACTGGATTAAAATTTATTAGAACTGTTTTATTAACATTCACGGAAAGGTTGAAAACTTTTAACAAAGATGCACTTACCATGCATTTCATACAAGAGTGAAGCTATTTGTGAAAGAACAGAAATTGACACAACATCTCCAAAACTGGCAGCTAAAGGAGTTGCTATGTTGTCAGGATTCACTTTGAAATGATGAGCACCAATAATTACTACAATCATCACAAAATCTGCAACAAAAAAATGTAATATTATTATATTAATTATATTAATGCAATGTAAACTGTATAAAATAGTTTAAAAATGTACCACAGATTTCCAAGTTAATAAAACCAAAACACCAATTGCATTAAAATGGATTAAATGATTAAATAACTAGCAAATGCATATTTTATGTTGAATTGTGTGTGTGTGTGTGTGTGTGTGTGTAAGATTGGTTGATTAACAATACAGGAATTCTTGCCATGGCAAGTGTAGCTATGTGGTAATCCCCCAGTCCCCCCTCCCCTTGCCTTTTGTACCACCTTTCCTTCCAAATAATTCAGGCAAGATAAGATGAATAATACAGTGGAACCTTGATAACTCGAACTTCAACAACTTGAATAAAACTTTGATAAGACGAATTTTTGTACAGTTTATGGGATGCTGTTTGAACTCAATAACTCGAAAGTAGAAAGTTGAATTCTAATCAACTCTATAACTCGAAGTTTTAGTCCCACGGACCTCAATAAGTCATAGTGTAGTAAACTTTAGACCTCTATAACTCGATTTTGTCCCTCCATAACTCAAACCTTGGTAAGTCGAAATCCTTGATACCTCGATTTTTTTCCCCTTTCAAGTTCGAGTACTAATAAAAGTTGCCATATCCACAGTTTTAATTATATCCCCTCACATCTTACGATATTCTTGGACAGCTTACTGTACTGCACAAACAGTCTGATTGGCATTATGATTCGCTGCTGAGCAAGAAAAATGACTATTAAAATTTTACCAATTGCAGTGTGTAAAATGGAGATGGATGCAGGTATTCCATCCCCCAAACTTTATATAAGGCAACCCACCAATCATTTTATCCAAAATTACCATGAATGTCTGGAAGGGGAGGGGCAGGCAAAGAGATGTCACAGCCCTCCCCTGGAAATAAATGAAAATTATATATTTTCATTTCATCCACAGTAATTTATGTTAGTTATTATAAGGGCATTGCAGGAACATGATAACTTCAAACTGAATGAGTGTTTTTCAAGGGGTAATGATATTATGGGGGAAAAGTTACCTTATTTTTTTTTCCCCTGGAATAAATACCTTGCTTGCTCCTCCCTGAAAAAAATCCTGCTAATGTCCAACCTGTCATCAAGGTCAGAACAAACATCCCCCACCTAAGTACTTCACTGACCAATTGCATATCAAAGCTTATTTATGCACACAAATGTCAATTGTTTAATTGAACCAATAATATTGCAGTGCCTCCTCGATGGTGCAGTGGTAGCGTCATTGCCTTGTAATCAAGGGGTCCCAGGTTCGATACCCGGAACATAGTGGTTCGGATCCCACTTTAAACTGTAGGTCCAGTCCCGATTAGCCTTACTGTGCACAAAGTGGACTTAAAAAACCACATCAAACCAAACCAAACCAATAATATTGCAGGAAAAGCTCACTTGAAATGGGCATCCTTCTCCTCTCCCAGAAAAGAAATATAAGAAAAATATGATGTTTTATGTAAAAAATGTAATTTAAATAGCAATATGCAGCATTAATTGTGATAGAGGACTAATAACTACAAATAAGAGTTTACTTTTTGTAGTGGAAATCTCAAATATTCTTATTTAAGCAGTATTTGATGGGGCAATGTCACTTTGAAAAATGCCACTTTGTTGCCCCTCTTTTTCAAAATTGAAATTCTCTGGATGGCCTTTTTAATGATCGTATCTTCATTATAACATATGCTTTAAAGGAAAACTAGATTTAAAAAATATCATTAGAAAATAATTTGGAGCCGTGTCATGCCATGCAATATCCACACTTGGCTGATCATAATTTATAAATTGGTGGATTGATAGCTGTGGTGTTAATAGATATACCTTAGTGAAAATTTTAGTTAATATTTTTCATCGGGATCAGGATACAAGTTAAAAAATTATATTCATTCATTTCTATTACACCTACTAATAGAAAAATTTATGTAATGTATCAAGGTAAGCTTCAATGAAAACAATTTAAGGACCACGTGTAGGACTGTAGTCAATTATCCATAAATGTTTCAATGTCCTCAGTGTGGGAGAGGATACACAATTTTCATATGTATTTATGTACATTTTAATTTTATAAAGTTTGTTCTTAAATTGCGTTTTTACTTTATTAGCAACTACATTATATTAAACATTGTTATAGATTTTTAGATGCAAGTAATACAGTAGACTCGTGATTATCAGAGCTAATTGGGACCAAGACTACCTCGGATATGGAAATACTCGGATAGTACGGAGATAATGTGCTAATAGCTCATAAATGACGAAACAACACTTAAACTATATAGTCATTATTTATTACTAGTATGAGAAGATTACTTTTTCAAAAAGTCTTTCATAGGTTTTTGGACTAACCTCTTTCCTCTCTTCGACGCTGCGATGTAACGCCAACACTGTAGGGAGAGTAGATCAAGCGGCATAGACTCTTCTTGCTGTTCAATGTAAGCTATAGCAGCTTTGATCACCTTCATTCTGTCCCTCAGAATGTGATATTTTCGGGGTGCTCTCGTCGGTGTTGTGCTCCTCGAAATTTTCTTCAGGATTGATGACCATATGAACAATAGCGTCGTCAGTCAGCTCCATTTGTTGATCTTGGTTACACCACTCTAGGACATCTTCATTTTCGATTGGCGTTTCCACTAGTAGCTCATTAGCTAGCTGGACGAGTTGAGAGACATTTTGATTGTCTAATCCCGGCAAAGTTTTGTTGGATTTTTCCAAGCCAAACAGCATTTTCCATGATCTTTGAAGTGTTGAATTCTTAACTTCATCTCACGCCGTCAAAATACAATATAAAACATCTTTCACCGTTATTTTTTTTCAGAGCTTCCGTTATGCTCATCCCTTCATCCAATCTTGAAATCAACACCTGAACACACCGGTGCCTCCGCCGGTAGTTTCTTTTCATAGTCTCAAGAACCCCTTGATCCAGGGGCTGTATTAGTGAGGTGGGAAGGCAATTGACATTAACGTTTTTAAACGCTCTTGGGTTTTTTGACTTTCCAATCAGGAGGGGTCTTAACTTAAGGGAGCCAGATTCGTTGGCACAGGCTAAAATGGTCACTCTTTTTGAACCCAGGAGCGGTTTTTTTTAATTCGCTGCCAAAGTCTTCCTAGGAAGCATTCTGAAGTTCAGCCCATGTCTCATCACAGTTGAAGATTTGATCTGATGTCAGTCCTTCAAGCAAATGAACTTCTTTCATTTTTGATTGAAATACAGCAACTTCAGATGAATTAGCAGACAATTTTTCCCCAGTAATGTTGAGCTGTCTAATGGCATATCTTTTCTTCCATCTGTCCACCCATCCATCGCTAGCGGTGAAACCTTCTTTGCCATCCTTAAACTTTTTTTTGAAATTCTATTGCCTTAGCTTGCACCATAGGACCACTTACTGGACTTCCCGCGCCTTGCAGATGTGAAAACTACAAAAATAAAGCCTCAGACGTCTGCTCATATTCACCTTTTTACATCGTTTTCCACGTTAAACCATTGCCCCACTCACACTTTGACTCGCCCACTTTTCAATGTCCTTCCGCTTACGTCTCCAACAGACACTTCCCCTACTCCTTAATCAGCAGCAACCTTTTTAATAGACTCACCTTTATCCAACCTTTTTTACTGCATTGAATTTTGTTTCCAGAGAAACCACACACCTCTCCCGTTTGCCACTCATACTACATTACTCGCTTAGAATACGCCTACACAGATTTAAACACCACCGTAACAATCGGATACACCAACAATGTAACGAACACATGCAACGGTGACTTGACTCCAACTTACTAGTAAACAACCAGGGGGTGCATTATGAAGCGCAATGTTTTCTAACCACTCCCTCGGTTAACGCGGAGCCTCGGTTAATCGCAAGTCTACTGTACTAGAATGTAATATAAAATAAAAAAAGCTGCTGATATGAGGGAAACAGGTCAAACAATTTCTGGCAAAATCACTTCCAAGCATAATTTTTTCTATAAAAGAGAACACCATATATTTTGGCTTCAATTCAAACGTTTTAGGCATTAAGCATGTCAACATTTTTGTGAGAATATTTTCATAGCATTATTTTTTTATAGAGAGAGAGAAAGAGAGTATACTTTATACAATAATAATTTTCTTGATTATCATGTAATCAAAAAAAAGTTAAAAATGTATTTGTTATTGTTTGGTATTAGCTAATATTTAATTATGTTGAATACTATTGAATTTAAATAATAGTGGAGCGCGCTCTTAATCCTGCAGTAAATATATGAATTTTTAACATGAAAAGTTTACTTCTCTTTTCTTCATTACCATAACTTTTAAAGAATCATTGATCACTTTTAATTAATTTCTTAACACAATACGCAAATTCTCCATAAACACTGTAAACCCACAGAAATTAGTTTTTCTTACAGTAGGTATCAATCACTTAGAAATTATTTGAACAGACAAGAACCTCATGAAAAATTTAGTAGAAAAATTATTCTGTATTCTTAATTTCTCTTAAGAAATTTACTTTTTAAATATTTTTTTTGTCATGTTCTTCAACAGTAGCTATTGCAATTAACTTATTTTCCTTACAATGGAATTCATGGCATCAAAATAGGTGGAACATATTCATGAATATTCTCATTCGAGTTTATCAAAACAACAGAATATATACTGGTATAATGTGGTTATGTCTATTGACTGTTAAACTGATGATCTCTCCTCCAGATTGATTAGTTGAATGATTTGGTTTATCTTTCTTCACTTTTCTGTGATATCTGGCTAATAATGAAGATGGGGATGAATGATGAAATCGATCAAGACACACTCACAAAAAAACACCCATGCCTAGGTCAAGATTTGAACCTGAAACTCCTGGTCATAGTGTGCTGTGCTAACTACTCTGCTACAGAGGTTGTTGCTCTCTTCTCCAGAGGTTCGAATCTTGTTTCATTGTCTTTATTCTTTCATCTATTTCATCTAATCATCATTTATGCACATCATCTCAAGTAATCAAAAGAGATGGAGAAGTGGTAAATCACTGAAATATAATGTGGAAGTTGGACATCTTAGTGCACACATTTTGGTGCCATGTAATTTTGGTGTCGCACATTTTGGTGCTAGACATTTAATGCCTTTCTTTTTTGCACACACTTTCACCTCTGGCCTCTGACATTCAATTTCACTTTTCAGTGACTATAAATACTAAATGTAAGTTAATGATGGATTTTTTAACTTAAATGGAAAGGCCTGAAATGATAAATTGTACTGGCAGGTGCTCTCTGAAGAGGCTGAACCAGGGCATTGATTAGGGCTACCGTACGTCCTGGTTTTTCCGGACATGTCCTCTTTTCGGACCCTGAAATTTGCGTCCAGGCAGGTTTTTACTTTTTGTTAAAATGTCCGGGTTTTTACTTTTATCCAATCATCATAGGTCAGAGATCACGAAGTTACAACTTCTCGAATCATTAAACGTCTGATGTTGACAGTACTGGACGATGTGCTAAGCATTAGTCGTTTGTTGTTACAGTTTCAAGTTCCGGTCGATGTGACTTCCGCGTCATTCGTTTGTTCGTGTTTCGAAGTGGAAGTTCGAGTTTGCGAACACGGTGTAAGCAACTAATATGCCTAAAAGAAAGTTCAAGATTACTAATGAGTTACAAGAAAAGTATTCATGTTTTAGACGTGGTAGAGACGATTTTAGTGTATGGTTTGTAAACCCAGTACATATGTGTCTGGCAAACAAAGGAGGGCTAGACTTGCAAGCACACGTGGAGTGCGAAAAGCACAAAAGATCCGTCAGAGGTGAAGCTTCATCTACAAAACTGACTCACAAAACCTGGCAGTGAACATGAAGATAAAATAATTTTATTTAATGATGACAAATTGTATTTATGTAATGTTTTCGTGTTTGTGAATAAATTGATGGTGTGTGTGTGGCTTTCAAAGAAAATGTCCTCTTTTTAGCATTTCAAAATATGGTAGCCCTAGCATTGACACACTTGTAAATGATGAAGTTGTGAAATTTGTGAAGAAACATGGCTCATGCACCAGATGTTTGTGGACTATCGTAGAGTGAAATGAAGACCATTGACAGCAAGGCTGCCTGCAGGAGTTTTTCTAAAGGGGGACAGCAGCAGTCAGTGGGAGAAATGTGTGGTGATGCTATCCTTCCCCAGTGCTAATATCTGACACCTTATGCCTGTCGTAAATATAGTACAGAATAGAAACTCAAACTCTTCTTGATAGAAGAAGTTGCTGATACATTCCAAAGATCATGCTAACCCATAGCATTTATAGAAGACCAACAGAAGCAATAATTGCACTAACTTTCAGCACAAACATGTGAATTAAAATACTACATAAAGTACTGTACCTACAAGTTGGATTGGAAATCACAGCTCAATGTGTCATCTGACGAATATATGAAATATTTGAATTGAATAACATTGAATCAATGCAAGTTATTAATTCAGATCCTTGGATATTTGTAATGGTTAAATGGAAACTGTTTCCTTATGCGTTTCACTATGAGTGAACTAAAAGCAGTATGACAGTAATTATATTCTTGCCATATCTTTGGGCATTCTTGGAAATCACACTTTTATTTATATACATGCTCTCTCGTAGTTGTTTTCCAGAATATAATTTCCTTTTCAATAATTGTTCTTTGATTGCAATCCTCAACATTTCAATGTACCTCCTAAAATATATTTTTTGGGGGATAATTTTAAAGTTGAGATTCTTTTTTCTGTTCTACATTAAATTTCTCCTTGAAGAGAGAGTGTCACCATAATGCATGTCCAGTTACTGTGTCTGAGTTTACAATCTCTGCCACTATTTTTTTATTTTCAAAATCCTCTTCAACATTTTCATTTCAGCTCTTCCATCATCACATGTTCTTTCATAATTTGCATGTTGTCAAAAAATTTTTATCACACATTCTTGCATGTGTCCTTCTTGCTTGTTTTATTTCTGAAGTTGTGCTTTTCTATTTGGCACACATAATTGGGAGAATTTTGCTCTTGAGGCACTAACTTGTAGGAGTGCAAATTTTCAAAAGTCACAGTTAAATACTGGATTCTCCTTTGTAGTAGGAAATTTCTCTTATCATTATCAGGCTAAGTTTCTTTTGCAATTAATTTCAATTTTGTTGTTGTTCTTTGCTGTGCTTAAATTGTGTTTTCTAGCATCCTTTGATCAGGTCTCCCTTCCGTGTACACTGCATATTCCTTAAACTTTATTAAGTTCAAATTCCATAAATATGACTTTTCTGCCTTTTTTATATAATATAATATACATAATATATTTATGTATTGATGATAGTGGAAGCATAAAATTAATATTTCCTCACTTTAAATAATTAAAGTTATTTAACAATATCTACAGATCCTAAGCAGGTAAAAATCTGATCGAAATTATGTTGTAAATATCAATATATTAGTGGTTCCTCTTGCTTGAACTGTTAGTCTTAAATTGTCAGGAATTTCACATTTCGGTTTATTGACACCAGAGAAAACTATGTGCTATAATTAAGATTTTAATATTAATATTTATTGGTTGTTTTCTTCTTTGCATCACAATTAAATCACATCTTTCAAATCTATTATCCTGATCTGAAGTCAATAGTATCTTTGGAGTTCCTCTTCCATCTTTTGTGCAACTGTAATTTCCAGTTATGATTATTTTTCTTGTACTGATGTTTCTGATGAAATGTTTGCTCTATTCTTTAGAAATTCTGAAGTACCAAATTCCATGAAATCCTGTTATTTCAGTTTAATTTTACCCTGAACTAAAATTTTCCCACATTTATATAATTTTATTTCTTATGAGTACTTTAGATTCACTATTCACGTGTTTATTTATATTGCTCTTGAGTTGTAAAATAAGCCTTCATGTGGAATTTATGTAAATGTGACAACTTCTATTTAAGATGATAATTCTGTTCCTTGCTGTTGATGACTATTGTTAACTTAAGATAAGTTGTTGCAAATTAAAAGCTAACTGTAAGAATTTCAACTCTAAAAGACCTGCAGTTTCATACACTTCAGATGGTATTCCAAAATAAGTCTGAATATTTTCTTCTGACTCAAGTCATATCGTTCAAATGATTTGATCTTAATGATTCATGAGTATTTCTTCAAGATCTGCTCATTGTTTTAAAAATTATCTACAATAAAGATCTCATAGAAAATAAGTAAATTCTTTTGCACATCAGCTCAATTATAGGATATTTCCATTTCCTATTATATAGTTTCCAAATATGCATGCATTAATTCATCATCAGGATTATTGTATTTCTGCATTATTTTGATACAATAATGCATGCAAAGAAGTTATACCTGAATTTCATAAAATCAGACAATGTTAATAATTTGTAATAGACATATATGGTGTAAACAGCCTTCTAGATATTCAATTTCAATTATTATTATCAGGAACTTGTGCACACAAATATCAAAATATTATAAATGAATGAATATATATTTTTGGCAAGTTGATAATGTTGCATTCAACATTGCCAGTGCTCCTTCAACAGAATACTTGATAACAATAAATAAATTGAAATTATGGATTGTTGAATTACATTCTATGAAAATTGAACCAAGCTTCTGATTAATTTCCCTCATTTTCTTTATTTTCACAATGAAATAATTGGGGTACTTCAATTTTTTCCACAATTATTGCACAATTTAATAATCCATATTTCTCTATAAATTATAGTCAAAGATATTCTGATTTTTTAAACTTATATTCCTGTCAGTTCACTACATAATATAATAATGTGAACACCAACGAATCTAGTTCTATTATTCATGAGGTAAAAGCAATGCAATATCAATAATATAAGTACTTAGTGCATATTTTATAACTGTTCTCTTTAATTTGAAGTCATTCACATCATTGCTAAGTGATATTTTTGATCACCTTTGGAATGAAAATATAATTAATTGCAAGAAATATTTCTACACTGTTAATGCTTTCCTCTATTACTATTCTCTGATGTTTTAGATTGCTTTTCTTGTTTTTTGGGCCAACATAATGACAATGCAGTTATATAAACAAAAACCTGCATATATTTTCATGTTGGGTATTTTCCATTTCTTTAGAATTTCACTAATGATCCTGCTCCTTTTCCTACTCATCTGTAAGATTGCAGTTTCTCTTAGCTCTCTCTTTTCAGTGTAACCTGCCACATTGTTTGCTCTATTTCCCTCTGTAGACACAACATACCAAGAACAAAGCACGCTGTTGTTGCTGTCACAACACTGGATGCACTTAGTAACATTGCTACATAAAATTCAAATGTTCCATGAACTGCAGCTCCAACAGCCACAGCAAAAAGTGCTACTAAAATAGCTGCAACCGTAGCTTGAATCTGCAATGAAAGGAAAGAAACAGTGTTGCATAGCGGAATAATGAATCAGACACACACAAAGAAATTAGCAATATTTATAAACAAGACAATGTTTCCAAACTTTCTATAAAAATAAGCAAATAGTAATGCAACATTTCAATAAAAGTTCAACAATAATTTCAATAGTGTTATAAATAAACTATTACTTGCAACAGAATTGAGGACTAAAAGTGGTAAACGTTGTAGGTGCCAAAAGCAAAAGTGTTGGGAAATTGCATCATACCGCACATCAGCCCGTAAGAACATTCACACTAGTGACCTCTTTACACGCCCTTTGAACTACTTAGAGGGCTACCAGCCACTTTTCACGTTTACCACATTATAAAGCATGGCACATTGCACAGTTTAACATGGAAAACGGTGTTTGAATTATTTTGGCACTTACAGCGTTTACAAATTTTAGTCTTCAATTAAACATGAAGTAAGATATCAATATTGCTCTACAAATGAAATTGTAATTTTTGCAATTATTGTGCCATTTTATAATATATTTTATAACTTATATACAGGTATTGTCAGTACTGGAAGTGGAAAATGTTAGCTGGAGTCTTAGGTTTAGCTGGGGAAATGCTCCTATGGTTTAACATGATGACAATGAGACAGCTGGGATGGTGCTTTGCAAAAAAGTTGTTAGAAATTTTATATTTTTTGACAAAAATTTAGCGGGGATATCATCCACTTGGATTCCCCCTCACTTCAAGCACTGGGTATTGTGAATAGTTACATGTTAGAACAGGGAAATTTTATGCTACCTATGCAACACTTCAATAATTCTTAGAGAGCCTTCCTGATGGCACAGTGGTAATGTTGTCATCTTGTAATGAAAGAGGTTTCAGGTTCGATACCCAGTGGAGGCACATAGTAGTTCGGACCCCACTTTAGACTGTAGGTTCAGTCCTGATTAGCCTATTTGGCATAAAATACACTTAAAACAAACTTCAAACTTCAATAGTTCTTAGATTGGAATTTCCAGAATGTAGGCAACGTTGACAGGCTGTTTTCTAAAATTTTATATTTTATCATTATTTGAAATAATAAGTTATCCACCACAATTATTTTGAAAATGTTTCATGAATAGAGCAGAAATACCTGAACTAAAGCTATATTTCCATAGATCATTTTCCATATCGTCTTTCCAGATTCCATATTCCCCAAATTTGCTTGAGTAGACAGTCGAGAGGCTAGGCACATATCTAGATTTCCCTTGAGTCCTAGTAATGCAGGTACTAAAATGAAAATCTGTGACACTTGCTCAAACACTGGCCAAAACTGCAAGAATAGAAACGGTTTTCAAAATGTATTACAATGTTTATAATCAGAGTAAAATATTATTCAACAAATGACAAGAAAACAATCAGTACACTAGATTTAGTATACAACATATTAGTAGTTACGAAAGAAATAAAGAATAGTGTTTAGAAAGGCATTTTAAAAGTAACTGAGTTAGTTTCTGTCATTCAGCAGCATCTGAAGTGGAAAATATTAACTGGGAAATTATTTAGTCAAGAGTTGGAGTTAGATTGAGGGACCTTCCTCTATTTTAACATGGTGAAAATGAGACAGCTGGCAGGTGCTTTCTGAAGATTTTGCAAAGCTTTGGGGAATGCCATTCCTCTGCATCTCCCTTCCCTTTGTTCACTAGATTCTAGTTAATTTCTGACTGTTTTACTTGCAGCTTGAACATTAATTGAAGGAATAGGGGTAAGATACTGCTAAGCAACATTTTTTTACAGTGTATTTGCAAAACATTTTTAATTAAATGACATGGAAGCAGGGTGTTTCCAGGAAAAAAACATATTAAGGGGGAAGGTGTTGACAGTGTCATAATTTTCATAAATGATGAATGCGTGGGAACATGAGATAGATAGGTAGATAGAAAGGGGGGGGGGGGGCCAGTGAGCACTCTCTGACATCATTCCTAAATGCTAATAAAGCTTTATACATTAGAAATTGCATCACACACTGCTGAAACGACCACACTGTTGTATTATAGCATGTTGGATGAATGGAGAGAGAATATTTATTTTATAATATGATTAATACATGTCCTGATCATGCATAATGCTGTCTCACTAAATTCCTCTACAAGTTGAGATAATAAACAAATAAATTATGTAGTGAGAATTAAAAATTGTTCAATTCAACATTCACCAACTTATTCCAAACTTTTATTAAACAATAGGAAAGGTTGTTTTTAATCAAGAATTTTTGGTAACACAGCTTAAAGCATGAGATCTTTTGTGTCCAATCACAACATGGAACTTGCTGGGAATGTTACATAGGGTGTTTGAGGTAAAAGTAGCTCCACTCCGATCAACAGTTACATGCCAGGAATTATGAAAAGAAATTAAGTGTCTGTACTGATGACCTTGAGTACCTACCATGGTTCACGTTACAATGGACTATTCCATTTTACTAGTGAAACATAGCTGTCATTTGCCTCATAGACAAATGTCTTTGAGCTGGGCTACTTTTAACTGGACACCCAGTATAAAAATTGGTGGTGGTCCATTTGGTAGGGCGTCTAACTGCCATGAGGGAAACCTGCATTAGATTATCAGGGTGGGTGATTTCCGAAGGGAATTTTTCATACTATGTTCCCACGTGCAGTGGCTCACCTCCTGCAATGGACGAGATTATAGATGTGTGGGACTCTAATAACTCCTTATGTCTTCATGGCATGTGGTAAGGTACATGGGTAGCTTTATCATATAATCTCCAGAGTTAGAAATTTGCAACCAGGAAAGAGATTTAGCATCCAGAGGTGAAGATTTCCTCTCATATCCTCACCCTACTCATTTTTAAAATATGTACTCGAAATATTGATGTCAAAGCAATACAGATTTCACTTTCTGTCTAATCTCAATCTTAAGATACCTTGGAAGATGATGCTTGTAACAATGTCAAAAGAAACAACATCAGTAATGATAATGCGGTTCCTAGATGATTACTTTTATACAGTAATTCGTATCAAAATTGGGTATTTTACTGTTGTTTTGCCACCAAAAATTAATCTTGTAGTGGGAGCCCATGGGAAAATGTATCTTTGTCCCTTGACCAGTATGCTGCTATGTCAGTCTTTTATAATTGTACTAGTCTTTATATAGTTGGCATGCAATACACCAATTTGTTTTATGCTTTGGTTTTTCGCATTAGATTTCTTCATATCATTACTATTCAATATTGCACAGTCACAGACACTTGTGATTGTAACTACACCATTTATGTTCCGTGTTTTCGTTGTAGCTCAGAAGTTTCTATGACTACCAAGAGCAAGTAACCAGAAATGTAGGTAGGTTAGGTTAGGTTTAATAGCAGGTTAGGGGTTCAACCCACATGGAAATGCTGCATGTTACATGCAATGTTCAAATCTAATGAACACCAAGTAACATATTCATTTTTAAACAGAAAGGTAATTATTAAAAATATGTGTATAGATATACCTAAATTACTGCCTGTACATGATTCTGCATTTTATGGAACATTGTTTTATCCTTACGTGCACTTAGCACATTTCTTCAGTCCCACGTTTCATCACATGAATGGAATCGATATTTTGATGTTTCTCTTTGTTCTTCGTAATCAACTTATCTTTGTAACATTAGTTTCAATCATTACTTCATTTTCATCAATGTTCTGTCCTCTACCTTTTGTTGGTCAAAGGGTTTGACACTGTATTAGGTGAAGATACAAATAACCCAATAATTCAACGCACATACATTTTTAATTGAAATAAAATCCTAAACTTCACTGAATCTCAAACGCCTGTAATTTTCACTAATTACTGTGGAATTTATCAGTGTCCCTCGTAATCACAATATGTTCTAAATTAATTACATTTTGATACTGACTGAGAGTCGCCATGATACAGTTGGTAGGGGGCCTAACTGCTATGCAGGAAACCTGGGTTTTTTATTCCCGGAGTTTGATATTTCCAGCAATCCCCGAGCATAAAGTGCTCTGGGGTTCACCCAGCACATAAAAAATGGATACCTGGGAGGAACCCTGGGGAGAGGGGTAAAGTGGCCATAGCATGATACTGATTACATCATGTCCACAAATTGTTGAGATTGTGAATGTGTGAGGTTCTACTTCCAGGATGGGGATAACCCTTTTTGTAGACACCAAAATGTCAATCTCCCTTCCACGTAGTACACCCTGGACTGCAGTTAGCAGACTAGTGAGGGTCTGGTGTGTGGACTCACAACCGGTATAATTCTCTGTAGGGCTCATGTTGTGTTGTCCACATTGTGATTGTCCTTTCATCCGTATCATCTTATCACCATTCATCCCCATCTTCGCGATTAGCCAAAAGTGGCAGAAAAACGAAGTAAATAAGCTGAGTCAATCAATCAATCTACCTCCATGGGGCTCGTGTCATATGAGGTTTACTTATTCCCATCAAACTTACATGAAAATAAGGATTCGACTGGGATGAATCACTTTTGAATTGATAGTATCTGTCAATACAATAAATAAGTATAAAATAATAATCAGGGACTTCTTGTCAGCCGAAACTAACAAACTTCTTGTTTTCCTAATAATTCAATTTTTCTATTGTATCATTAATATCCTGGCAGAACTGTTGTGTTGATTAGTGATCTTGATAAAAGTGTGCTGTTATATCCCAATTCACACAATATTAATAATAGAAGATTATTATTAATATATTTTAATAATACCCCATATTTATTATTATTATTATTATTGATGTTATTATTAGATATGTGTGATTGGAATCGAAAGGATGTCTCCAGAAATATATATCCAGATAGCTTCCTGCTTTCATGGCGTGTTGCAGTGTGCAGGAGTAACTTAATTCTGACAATAAAATAGACTTATCATAAACTGTAGGGAAAAATGCACTGCACTGGTAGTGTACATTTAGGATAATCTAGGGCCTAATAGGAAACGACCCATCTGTGTTTGTAAAAAAATATTGTCTTGTTCTTGTATCACTCGAACCTACAGATAATACTTCAAAGCATTAAAAAGAGGCCGCAGTTTGCCAACGAGCAATTGAGAAGCATGCCAACTCCGTGTAATCTCCTGTAGTACGAGGTGGCTCTGTCCATCCATACCTCCCGTCCCTAAGATGAGCTCTGTCTCACATGAGCGATTTTCATGTCCCATTGGAGAAATGTCCTTCCTGCTTTCGTCTGCACAGCACACAGTATGCCGCGGGTTCCTTGCGTATTCCGTCTGGCGTTCAATGACCTTCGTTCGTTCCTTTCATTGGGCACTGGACATTGTTGATCTTTATCAAATGATATGAGGAAAGGTAAAGCTGACGTCAGTTTACGAATTGTCACTTATCCTCATCTTTTCCATTAGCCAAAAGCAGCAAAAAAAGCGAAGTAAAATAAACCAATCAAAGTGGAAGTAAAGTAAAGTGCTCCCCTGTGCTTTGCACCACGCCATGAAGGCGTATAGGGGGTGTGGGGTTAGGGCCCCACACTTTCTTGATCTCGGCCGAACTGGGGCTGATGTGATCAGCACCACGCCCCTGGCCGCCTTTACCCCACACCTCCCAGAGTTTCTTCCAGGTACCCACTTTATACGACGCTGGGTGGGCGCCGAAGCCGCTTGAACAGGTTGAAAAAGTCCCGGTTCTCCCCACCGGTTCTCGAACCCGGGTCTCTCGCATGGTAGTCAGATGCCCTAACGACTGAGCTAGTGGAAGAAGACATAAAGTTGTTTTTCAGGAGTGAATGTATAGTCACCGGCAATAAAAATTGGACACCTAGATCCTGAAATACTCGCTTCCCCGCAAGGTGTTTTGTGTGCTGCCTAACTCAACGGCTGTGATAGAAGGTGCCATTGAAATCCACTAATCACCGTAGAGTTAGGCAACACACTTAACTCCTTACAGGGAACCGAGTATTTCAGGATCTAGGTGTCCCATTTTTATTGCCGGTGACTGTACGTTGAAGGAATATTATAATATTTTTAATAAGTTGCTACCAACGGTCAATTACTTTTGGTACAAACGTATTAACAAACTCTATAGTGCTTCAGAAACTCTAGCGATATGTAATTTCTGATTGGCCGTCATTCCGGAATTAATGCGTTTCATTATCTACAGTGTTCCTTTAAGGTAATTGCTGTTAAAGAAAATGCTTGAAGGCAGGGTTTAAATTAACAGTGCAGATTTCAGATATCCATCCCAACAAAATAAGTAACACCTTTAAACTCAGGCTGATTTTCGTCCCTCCTTCTTCTTTGTGCCAACCTTTCATTAACGTTTTGAAAACAGAAAATCAAAATTTTCAAGTGAATGAAGGTCAGATTTAAAATCCCATCTGTACAAACATTTTAATGTACTTACGACCATTGATATTTAGCTTATTGCAAACAATAATACAATGCAGCCGGTGGTTCGCCCAGTGATATTTTTATGAAATTTATTGGGGAGTGAGGCTCATTCTTTCTCCTCCTCTCCTAACAACGCCCAGCGGACACATAAATTTAAATTTTCCCATATTTTCACATGCAAATTTTATTATCACTTGGAGTGCTCTAAAGTTGATCCAAGATGTTATTTCCTGCATTTTATGGATTTTAAATTTTAAATATTATTCGTAATTTTTGTAATAATTATTTTTCAATTCTCACTATTTGCCATACGATAGGGTTCGTTCAACATATTTTCAGTTATATATTTCCTTCATTATAAAACCCCACCGTCTCATTTGAAATCATGTAAAGTTTCAGAAAATAATATCTTCACGTATTAAAAAGTAAACAAATTTTGTTTCAAGGCAACCGTCGTAATTACAGTACTATTTTATATTTCCTATGTCACACCCATCGTTGATTATACAGAAATGGCATTTTTAGTATATTTCAAGAATTTATTTTATGGATTTATTATGAAATTTCTTCTGTGATCTGTTTAAAACTTTCAGAGCTTCTCATTATTTTTCGACGGCTTCATATTGGTTTTCATCACTTCATCAATTTGATTACAAACTTGATTATTAAATAATTAGAGTGTGATTTTTCCATCCTTTTCCTGTACACAAACAAGGAAACAACGATGGACACGGAACTTAAACACTTCCGGTGCGAACAGACGATAAGAAAGCGTTATATCCCTACGGTTCTGTAACACTCTAGAGTTTGTAAATACGCAGTGGGAATACACAGTACGTGAGTTTTCTGAACCAAACTATATCAAAACTTACTGTTTTACGAGAATTCTAAATGTCTCGCCTACTATGTTCGGACTTATATATTTTAAAAAAGGTGTGAAGAACTGTTGGGGTTGAAAATTGTAACTTTGCATTCATTGTCAAGAACATGTCTTCTGCGAGGCAATTTCAAACATTTTAAAGATTTTTACACCCTCCCCCACCAAGAATTATAAATGTATAAACAAACTTCATGGTCAGAGATACTCATTGAAACCAGTACAACCCACTTAATTGAATATGAATATTGTTAATGTTTATTTTTATATGATTGAAAACTAATTGTAAATTTGAATAATAATTATGGTGATAATGATGATGGATAGGTAATAACAAATGTATTTTTCTTTTTAATAACAACACTATACTTGTTGGTAGAAATAGAAATTGCGAGGATATTGCAATGAGGAGATGAAAGAAGAAATACCTTACTGCGCCTCTCACAGTCAAGGGAAAGGTTTAGACCTAGCACACAAAAGGAAGAAAACCGTTACATAATTAAGCATTGACCTCTTTCATCTTGTAAGGAAGAAATAATTTTTAAAATGGCATTGTGGGTTCTGATGACAATGTATCACATGTTTGATATTTTCCGTGTACGGAAAATTGCGAAGGACTTTCCCAGGATTTGGTTCTAGCGAATGACAACAAAGCACAATCCATAAAAGAAACAACAATGCAGAGCTGAAGTGCAATTTGTTTAGGGAAGTTGCGAACTGCAAAATCTCTGTTTCTCAGCTTATGCACTACTGTGAGTACTTGCAGTAATTGATGATGAACACAATAAAAAAACAAGTTGAAGGGTACCGGAACCTCCCCCTCCCAAGAAAAAAAACACTGCATAGAAGTTACGGAGCGAATTTACAATACCGGAAGGATCTCCAATTTTTTTCATATTCGTTATACAAAGTAATGTTGGCCTCGTAATCACGAATCTGAAGTTAAATTGTGGGGGTCACGTCTGGAAATTGGAAAATAAGCTGAATGAAGTGGTTTTCGGTTGTTTTTTTTTTTGGAGCTATATGTGCATTGTTTTAAGAACTAAATTTTAACTATGCTTGCCTAACCTAACCTAACCTAACCTAACCTACCGAAAATGGTTCCTGGGGATATCAGAGAATGGTTTGCGGGCCAATTGCGAGCACATACATTAACTAAATGTTAGTTTTGTAGCACTAGAGCGGCAAGCAATGTTTTCTCCCTCACGCAAGACGCCATTTTCCTCAAATGAACGCTCGAGAACGTCACTTGTTCATATCATCAAACATGGTTCCCATGTTTGTGTGTGGAGAATGATCGCAGTAATTAAGAACGTTATTTTACAACTTGTACACGTGCATGTACAATTTCTAGACGTCACCCCCAAATCTTAACTGCAGATACGTCATCAGGACTCGATATTTAGTGAGTATAAGAAGTAGGAAAGAAATTGGAGATCCTTCCGGTATTGTAAATTCTTACCGAAGTTACAATAATTTGTGTTACAAAGTTGTCTGTTTATGTAGCACCATAAATCTCCACTCCCCACCCCAGATATCCCCCACAAGCAGGCACGTATCTAGAAATATATTGTGGGGGAGTCCGAACCAAGTGTCGAAGGAATAATAATAATAATAATGTTTAAATTAAAATAATCATATTAAATAAATACTAATTAAATATATGTTATTAATATTATATTATTATTACACGAATAGGTAAAACGAAGGTAAAAGAATAGAGATAACAGTACAAATTCATTATCTAGCTTAGCTGTCTTTAAGATTGCCAAAATGTGTATAAAAACAACTGTCCTGGGAAGGAAATTGATGTCAAACAGATAAAAGAGCTGAATATTTATTGAATAACAAAATAGAATCTTAGATCCAGTTGGTAAAAAGTAAAGTTCCTCATTAATACTTTATGCATATTATAAATAGTAGTGTGCAAGCATAAATCTTTGATACTGTCCTTCAAAGCAATATTATCCATATATAATCCTTGCCTTCCAATAACTTCCAACTGTATATTCATTATTTAATTTTAATACTAGGTAAGTCTTTCGGTGGGGGGGGGGGGAATCCGGACCCCAACCTAAATACGTTGCCCACATGTATATTCTCTTCTGAATGCCACTTAAGTATTATACTCTGTCCCGGGATTTTGTGGGGGAGGGTTTGCTGCGAGTTGGCGGAGCAAAGCAATGCGGGCTTTTGCAAATGGCTGGTCGCCGCACTCACTTCCCCTCTCACGAGTTCATTGGTCGGGCTCTCTCGAATCACTATTTGCGCAGAGACTTGTTTTCGTTCGCTCGCTCCAGAGATACCCGGGATAGAGTGTAGAATATCATAGAACTCATAGAGACTGGTAATTAAAAATGTGGCAGACTATTCAATCACGAAATAATTTAGAATTTTTACTGCGTTTCTTGTGAAAGAATACCGCATATTTTCCAAGTCTAATAACTAAATCGCTTGTCAACGTCAAAGCCCCTGGCGATTTTTTACCTGGGCACACTCAAATTTGTGAGGATTAGAATTGCACATCTTCCACGCAAATTTAAACTTTAGTTTAAGAGTAGTTACTTTACGCAGTTTTCACAGTATAGAAAATTTTACATGTAATTTACATCGTATAAACATTTCGAATTAAATGTATAACAGCTGGCTGATATTTCAATAACGTTTAGACAACCAGATTATCCAGATTGTTCTGTTATGAATCTTCCATCAAGAAAATACTATATAAAAATGTGAAATTTTCATGGCAAACTTTTCATAATATTTCAATCATTATTTTTTTTTACATTCGACATATGTTTTAGCTTAGATGAAGATACACTAGTATGAGCATGGGAATGAAGGCGGATAGACCACAACATTGAACGTCGCAAAGTTGAGGAGCTAAGGGGGAGGGTTCCTCAGTCAATAAGTCCAAGAAGGTAAACACCTTGTAATATATTCTAGTGCATGATTAATTTAAAGCTACTAACACTCAAACGAGATCAATTCACTGCCAATATCACGTGAAAGAAAAACTAGGTGAATTTTACAATGATGCTAATTTGTTTCCGATGCAAGTAATTGGTGTACGTTCTTTAGCTAGCAATATAGTTGCTCGATAAACGAAATGAAAACTAAATACTAGACCCATTTAACTACCGACGTAGGTTATGCTAAAAAATACAAGGGATACATAAATTACATAATTTATACATAAATATAATTGTAATTACTTGGGTAACAGGATCAAGGAAGATAGGTTTACATTGCAACACTACATATAGCCGACATTACATCATTGTGAAATTTGAAAATGTAACTACATGTAGTCACGTTAGATTTTCAGAAACGCCAGCTTTGGCCACAAATATCTAACCGTATCCAGATTTTTAATTATAAATTTGATGAAAGCTTGATCCTCTAGATTGCAATAGGATGTTGACAAGAAGGACGAAAACTATAATTTGCATGCTATGGACACTGACCATTTATTAAGAAGAAACAGAGATTTCCTGTTAACTTCACCCAACTGACTGCTGGAAGAGGTTGAACAAGGACACCAGATTAGAAACCTATCCAAACGGGAAATTATATATTTCGCAGCTAGAAAATGTCCACCTATCCAGTTCCTGTTCAGGAGTAATTGTAGAGCTCATCCAATAAGAAATTACATCACATGTTAAAAAGATAAATACCTGAACTCTTCCAAGGACAAGACCAGCTCCTATTGTTCCTCCGCCAGCAATCACAAAGGGCACAGCAACCTGCATCGCCGTTTGCCACCATTTTTCTTCCTTTGATGGCGGTGGTGATTCGGTGTTCGTGGAGGTTATTGTGGCGAAACTGCTACCCGCACTCAGTGGGGAAGGGCGTTGTTTCTCGCATGCCATCTTCTCATCCAGGACTCCCTCGGGCAACATGGTAATACTGATCAGCCCAGGTTCGGAGCCCAGCGCCTTCGCCACCCCGTTCTCCGAGTCCGGAAAAACGACCATGTCTGGAATGTAGGAAGGGTGAACATTAATTTATACGTAAAAGACTTGTTTCAAAAGCAGAGAAAGATTTATTTGTACATTAAAGACACGGATATAAGTACTTGGAACAAATGACATTTTCACAGCACATGAAGTAGAAATTATAAGGTAGGAGATATTTGCAAGAAGCGTAGGGATTGAGGATTACGTTTGTATGATTTGACATTGAGACAACGAAACAAGTCGGGGACGATTTACGCATAGCTATTTTTCTAGGGGAGGACTGGCGTCCCCGAATCCACTAACTTCGAGCACTGTATATAAATTGTTCATAAATTTCCACTTATGTCTTTTGTAGATTTATTTATTTACTTATTGCGACTTGATAATTGAATATGTAACCTGTAATGGACCTTTTCGAGCCATACAGATGCTAGAATTAAATTTGAATAGGACATTTATGTCCCGAAACTAAATAATTTATTTACATATGAACTCTATGCTTGGAATAAATGGTCTGTGAGAAGGGTCGGAATGGTGAACGTTAAGTGCTGAATCGTAAGGATATATCAAATAAAAAATCTTTAACGGATAAATTACTTTAAGTTGGGTCTTGATAGCCTGAGAAATATTAGACCAACTTTCACTGATAACAAAGCTCTACCTTCTTAAAAGCTCGGCGATTTTGAAAGAGAAAACTTGACGTTAATAGAGAGAAGCAAAAACTTCTGTCACTCTCAGTAAAACAAAACAACCAACTTGCTTCCAGAATTACATTTGTTTCATTTTTCTGTTTTGTTGGGAAATGTTATGCTTATTTTAACACATTGTGACGAGAAAATTTAACGTTATTGGTGATATTGGTATCGTACCCTTCTAGTACTTTCCACTCTTGTTGGATAACAAAACAAATTATTAAAAAAAATACAAGCAGGTAATTGTGCATAGATTATTGTGCAATTTCATTATTTCTTGAGGAACGAATATTTTTTTGTGCGCGAATTCCTCGTACAATGCTGTATCATAAAAGAAACAATAGTCTTCAAGATATTGTAACTGAAGCACACTCGAGATTTCCTTCAGACGTGTTTCCCAATCTCGAAACAGTTGAGTACCTCTAAATTTCACGCTTATTTCACACTGCTTTCTGTTTCACGCTGCGAACCACGCTCCGGACACACACAATTACCAAGGGAGACAGGCTAATTAAATATCAAGCACAAACATCCTTCATTGTAAACAGAGCCTTGTAGGTAGTTCAACACTTTCACTTCCGATGATGCTCAAGAATTTCCTACTGCAAAGTAAACTAAATTAATAATATCTACACTTTCCTACCCGTAACTTTATTGTGTGTGGATCACTACTCATAATTTAGACATAATTTAATGGATCGCGAATATTGTCTTTAGCTCTCTCAGGCAAGTATAAAACATGCCGGTACCTGTGACCACCCATCTTTGCTGAAGAAGAAACAAGTACGTAGAACATAATGCTATTTAGTCATAATGCCTGCAGCAAAACTTTGTTTTTGCAATATACAAAATGGCTTTATGGCTGTTTATGGCTCATTTACATACCATGTTCAGAAGATATCTTGATAGCATTCTACAGCTGTTGCTCATTTAAATTACTCAAGATGTATCCAATACTTAGTGTCCAAAAAATAACACAAATTGTTGTACATAATTATATTTTCTTAATTTAACTCAATATTCTACTTCAAAATTGAGAGTATTATGAGTCCGCGGCGATATGCACTTGAAGCAAATTTGAACAGAGAATGTCCTCTTCAAACTGCCCTACTAGATTACATATGCCGGTCTCTGTAACGTAGTGGTTAGCGTAAGGCACTATAGGATATAGGTTCGTTTCCTGGTTAACACGTGGGTGTGTAATTGTGCTCATTCCATCATACATATCTTCAATTTACCGTTCATCCTTATCGTCACAATTAACCGAAGAGACAGAAAAGAGAAGCAAAACAACAAATATAGAAACAGGAATAGATGCTGTAGGCATTCAGAAAAAGTTACCACTGTGACAGAAATGCACTGTCAAAGTAATTTATTTTGTTTCTAATACTGCTGGATTACATGAATCAAATTATTCAGATTTGCATAAAACAACTTGGAAATGGGTGTTTGTCAAAAATAATAAGTTTAAAAAAAAACATCCTTTTATTTGTCCTTGCACGATGGAAAATTATGTCCAGAAATCACTGCACATAAGAGCATGTCCAATCGGTTGGCCGTCTCGGTTCAATTTCGTGTGGAGTCGCATGTACAGTGGTTCGGATTAGCCTATCTGAGCGTGAAGTGAGCTTACAACAAACTTGATCCTTCAGAGGCATCACTAGATACAGCATCGACTTCGTTTGGTGTGGTTTCGTTTGAGTCGCTGCTGGCTGAGAAACAAAGAATCGCAACATAGAAAGTGTCTGCTACAAGTTAGATCAAAGTAGTGTGTGTGGATGTTTCAAGTCTTTTGTATTATCAAGTTCAGGCTGTTTGACCGAAATGTCCAAACGTTTGCGCAACTTGCTACCAGATCGTTCCAAGTGCATATATTGTAAAGAAACTAATTGTTTCAATTTGAATTGTTGTTTTAAGTCCGCTTTATGCACAGAAAGGCTAATCGGGACTGGACCTACAGTTTAAAGTGGGATCCATACCAATGTACCATGTGCCTCCACCGGGTATGCAACTCAGGACGCCTTGATTACAAGGCCACGAATCACTACACCATTGGGGAGGCGCTATAAAGAAACGAGCTTGGAATATTACAGGCGATGTCGGGCTACATAGTAATAGACCAAACGCTAATGTACACGATATTTACCGCTCCACTAGGTTGCCATACTAATGTACCACATCAGACACACAATAGATTTGGGGAAATACTGCATGAACATCGGAATGCATGCGTTTGAATGGAACACGATATGAAACAGTGGCGGTTATTCAGGTGAAGTAGGTGTTGTGGCACTTCACCACATTTTAATGTACAAAATGTTTTTTATTAAATTATCCTTATCACGTATATTGGTATTAAAAACGTATTTGTGCAGTACCGGCGATTGGGTGCCTGAACTTAGTGTGGAAGGACAGTTTACTTTCTCGTGATTGACAAGGTTTAGCATTAAGAGGCCATAGTGTGGGGGCAAAAGTGACAACAAGTGGGGGTAAGTGCCTCCCACGCCCCCCACTGTATCTGTGAATTGTAGTCTGTTGTAGCCTGTTACGTTGCGCGCGTCCTAGAGAACAGGTTTTGCCGGATCGATTCATCCGGAAGTGCAGAGTTATGGATGGGAAGCGATATACATGCACACAAGGGTAGCTGCTTACTTTGGTTGCCATGACAACCGTAATGTCGCTGCTTGGTCTCGAGCTTTTTCCTTTCCGCTAGTGAATAGTTACGGGCAAAGAAAGCAAGCTGCTTGACTTGGCCATCGAGGAGTTGATCTGAGTGCGTAATGTTACCCGTGCCCAGGCACGTATCCAGGAATTCCTTTCGGGGGCCTGAACACCATCTTTTAAAGGGGGATAGATAGAACCTCACAATAGTATGTTTAAGGCCAGTGGTGACAATTGGGTTCCAAAACGGGAGGGGAGGGGGGGGGGGTTGCAAGGAAAGTTTACTTTCTCTTGGTAGACAATGCTTAGCATTAAGATGCCATATTTTGGAGCCAAAAAATTGGAGTGCAACTGTCTCCTAAATCGTCATCACTGTTTAAGGCTGCAGTTTTAATCAGAACGTGAAATCGGAACATTTTTTTCCAGTCGACTCCTCTGTTTCCATGCATTCTCGAATATTTCTCTCTGATTCGAGCCTGAACACCACTGATGTGTCCTCCCATGTTTGGCAGCTCTTATCAAAGCCGAAACCCACCAAATTGTTCATATTCAGGCCTAAGCAATCGCAAGTGTTCAAAATTGTCTGTCACAGCTTTCGCAGTCTTGTCATATATCGGCACGAAACAAAGAAAGTCTTCCCGAATACAGCTGGATCGTGAAATAATTAATGCGCAGTGAAAACCCTTCCGTTCTCAACACATGTAATGTTCCGTCCCAATATGATCAAATGCTTACTCACTTATCTTGGCTTGCTCAAGGGAGGGTTGGTGAGGTCATGACCCCTTTTGACCCAGTATTCCTTTAAAAGAGACCGTCAAAGACAGGAAAAGATGACAAAATGAGGACTGGCCACCAAAAATAGTATGCGTAAACCCTCTCCCTTCCGAAAATCCTAGGCACGCCACTCTTTATCTCGGACCAGATTTGGATATTATCCTTTAGGATGCTGTCGTCTGCTTTCGGACCTAAGATCAACAAAGCAGTAATTTTCCATCCTTGTGACTTGGATCTTCAAGACTTAGTAAGATTTCAGATCGAAGAGACACGCGATACATGTAGTTTGAAATGAGCCAATCAACAGCAACGTTTCACACTGTAGCGACACAAGTGGCCTCACAAACCTACGTTCGACTTGTGAAATCCTCAGGCGACACGGTGTGAAATCTCCCTTAGTAGGCCACTGTCATCGTCACCTCGAAGCGGCAGCTAGTGTTGACTACAGAAGTACATTGTCTCCTCAACCGGTGGGAATGCCTCTCAGTTTTCTTCATTCTCCTTTATTCTGTTCTTGTTTATTCTACTGGCACCATCTTACGATTTGACATACACAGGACATGTACTATGCAGACATTTTAGCGAAAAATCAGTCGAGGTCAAGGGTGGCTCGGTGGTTCAGTTGGTAGAGCAATGGCACGGTATGCCAGAGCCCTGATTCGGGTCCTGGTAGAGCCTGCAATTTCCGATAAAATGTCTACAATGCAACATCTTCTTGCTTTCTCTTCTCGACATTCACAAAATTTATGGTAGTTAAGTGTTTGAGTATGTGTCAAACCCAGTAGGCATAAACAAAATTATTTTTTATGCCATGAAATTCTCGGACTGCATGCACGAAATTTGGTCCGGGCACAACTAAATCATCACTCAAAACTTTGCTTTTCAGTTGATCTGTGTAGTTTATTTCCTTTTTAATAAACCGCTCCAATATCCGGTACTGCTTAAATATTCACTTTAGAGAGAGAGACCTTCGATCTCTTCGGCCCTCGACCCGAACTAGCACTACACTGAGGCTCCGCAAGTTCCGCTGTCGTCAATGTCTTCAGCTTTGGTAACGAAGTTTACTACTAGTTCCAGTTCGGGTCCTTTTCATTTACGAATCACTAGATCTTATAAAGCTACCAATGGACACTGACTGATCACTAATCGCCTGTATGAACTGTCACACTTATCCCTGAAGTGTCATTAACCGATTCTGTTGTACACATCAACCGGCAAATTGAATCCGCATATTTATATGCTCATTATATTCTAGAACATTCCGCAGGTAAAATGATTCGTTAATATTTCCAGTATTTCGACTCCTTCTCTCATTGAAGAACGCTCCCGCTCGCGCTTTCCAGAGATTAAAAATTACAATGAATCGTCCTACTTGTGGCGCTACCTTTGTTGTGCAGCTTCCAAATGCTGACAAGTCTTTACATAATGCTCAAGTTCGCTGCAACAACACCGAAAGCGCAAGAAAAGTTTACGTGCAATATTATCAACAACAGGGTTATAGAACATTCTCCATCATGCCTTGATAATTATTTCTCTTCTTAAATTATCGTCACATTATTCAAAAAGGAAAAAGGCCTAATTTTATCTAGTGTAAACTGAAAAATTTCCTGGGGAGGGGGCTTCAGCCCCCTGATCCCCACCTTGTATACGTGCTATTAACAATAACAAGATTATAGAACATTCTCCGTCTTGCCTCGACAATTACTTCCCTCATTAAATTATCGTCACATTATTCAAGAAGAAAAGAAAACTAATTTTATCTAGTGTAAACTGAAAAAAATCCTCGGGAGGGGGTGCTCCAGCCCCCTGATCATCACCTTGGATACGTGCCATTATCAATAACAGGGTTACAGAACATTCTCCGTTTTGCCTCGATAATTATTTCTCGCCTTAAATTATCGTCACATTATTATATTTCATACCACAAGAAACCAAAAAAACTCATTTTATCTAGTGTAAACAGAAAACTTTCGGGGGGGCTCGAGCCCCCTAAGCCCCCCTTTGGATATGTGCCTGCCCGTGCCGTTTCCTTTCGTGCAGTTTTAAGAGAAATATGAATCCTGATTATGATGTAGTGTGTGTTTTGTTAGAAACCCTATTTTCTCGTTGGAAAGACGAAGATAAGAAGGATGTTTTACAGTGTGTTTTACATTAGCACATTCTTTTTCAACTAGCCCTTCACCTAGCTCTAGAGCCACCAGCCGCCGCTGATGTGAAAGGTGACTAATTTAACGGGGAACGTAGAAACTATTCTAAAATGCAGGCTCGAACGGTCTTTAACTAGGATTTCTGTCATAGTGTGGCATTGCTATACCAAGTGAAATAAAGAGTCAGACAATTCACACAGGTAAAACAGCGAAAGCGAAAAATCAGGCCAAAGCAGAAATGGCTCGTTACTTCAGTTGGTGTCGACCTTCGTGATGGAGTTGTTATCACAGCGCACCAGGGGTTCTGGTTTCGAATCCTGAATGAAAAAGCGGAGAATTAAGTCAAATAGATATGAAAAATGTGAAAGAGAGGTAGAGGAACTTCTGCTACGGGGTTTCCTTAATAATAAAGTTGGTATATCACTGGCACGGTATACTAGAGACTCGGTTTCGAATCCTTGTCGAACCTGCTTTTCTCGCTTAAATTTCTACGTAGTACATCTCCCATGTGCCAAATCATAAGGAAACTATTCACTGTTCCCCAGATCTTCAGCGCTGTGTTCGAAGACTGGTAATTTGCTGTTTCCTGTCTGCAATGTCAAATACGTGGAACAATAGTAGCAGTTATGTGTGCTCAAAATGAACCATAGGAACGTAGTATATCTTAGTTCCGTGACTGTACCTGTGCAGACTCAAGCAGAGTGTAATTGCATTCCTTAAGAGGGTGCGAAATTCACCTACGTGTGCAGCAAATATTCACACATTCGTTCAATTTATTGTCTACCTTTGTTAGGCACATATTACAATTTCGAAGATGGTGAGAATCCTGCGCCAAATTGTAATCATCACTAAGCTTTATTGGACAAATACGCATTTTGTAAGAATTGGAATTACCTACACATAATACTTACTTGTATGATTTCTATTGGTTAGAAAGACGGACATTTTAAATACGTATATGGTGAGAAACGATTGTAATTTGGTCTTGTGAAACGAGAAAGGAATCCATTATGTTTGTTTATTAGTTCTTTGCGCTGCTGATAAATGTGATTACAAAGTGCTAAAGCCTTTTCTATGTAGCTATTAAATAAGACTAGTATTTTGTGTAGGTCCTTTAGAATTAGATTGAGGCGCATTGCTCATGGGAAGAAATTAAGTAATTCGCCTTATTCGAAACCATTTTACATGCACACAGTCGGAAAGTGCTGTCCTTGTCTCAACACTGTGCCGCAGACGCATATTGCATCACATAATATCCACACATTCTCAAATACTTGTACGTTCATAGATGAGAATGAGATGTCACGTCGTTGCTTTGCTTTCATATCTAGGGTTACTTCAGGTATCCATCCATCTCATAGGAGCCGGCCCCCGTGGCGGAGTGGATAGCACATCGCGCTACGACGGCAAGGTTCCCGGGTTCGAATCCCGGCCTAGGCATGGATGTTTGTGAGTGTCCATTCATCAATTTCATCATATCATCACTCATCCCGATCTTCGCAAATTAGCCAAAAGTGGCACAAGAAGCGAAGTAAAATAAAGCAAATCAATCAAATCAACCATCTCCTAGGAGGGTCATTGAGGGCTGCTCTAAGAACACATGAGAAAATTTCTCAACACATCGTACGGAAAGATCTTGAATCATCTGCAAGGTATTAAAATGTCTCATTTCCTGGCTACTGCGGTTAGTGCTATACTGTGATTCTGACCCGTATGTCTTGTCCACTGACAGAAAGTCCTAAGTGCCTAATACACTAAAACAGAACGAAGAAAACAGTATTGGATAGCGATATCGAATATGGAGTTTGAAATAGGTGAAAGAGCGAGAATACAAGTATGACAGGAAATGACCCTCGTCTGTCTTCGTGGGCCGAGCAGGTTGAGTGGTCGACTCACAATCTTATCACCGATGGTTTCGAGTTCGAGTCCCTGCGTCTCTAGGTGTTTCTATGCCTAGATGTTTTATTGTTAGTGCCCCTTAATCAGTTTAATCAAATCATAATATACAAAAACGCGACGTAAAATTATAAAAATACAAATGTAAGAAAAAATGAAAGTGCTACTTAGTTACCAAGTCCAGGCGGCTTGGTCTCCTAGCAGACAATAAAGAAAAACGGAACGAGATGGTGGTTACACAACCTTTATCTGCGCTCAATAGCAACATTGCATCACATCTGTTATGATCCTGAGCATAGGACAGTTTTACCATTTAGTATTGCCTTCATGAATCATTCAGCAATCAGTCATTATGTACCTTTCGTAAAGTTTCCTTTTAAGTTCAACATAAGAAGAAATAAAATTATAGACAATGTGAAACTTTGGTTGCATTTCTATGGAGTTTACTATGAACATTAACATGAACTTCAGAGCATGGGAAGCGGTTAGCAACTGGCAAGATAACCGTGACTCTTCAATAATTGAGCTCAATACTGTAGATTGTTAATGAATATTTATGACATGTACGTAAGTTCTGAGAGCAAACAACCTGCGCTGTGACAGAGATTGGGGTTAAACACAACATCTGTAAATTGCTAATGCTGTTTGTCACAACGACCCAAACAACTTCTCTGACGTGCAACTAAGGCCTATTTGGTTCTTACATATTCGGAAGTAACAAGGAACAGCGGTCGATTTCCCAAGTATTTTTCCATCCCATCCTGTAAAGCAACTTCTTACTCTATGGAACTCTACTGACTAACGAAATGGGTAGATGGCTTTGTTAAGATCCTCCTACAAAATCAAACTTCACTAAAACGCTTGCACTAAATTTTCTATTAACAGTGACAAAAATCCTGACAAAGTAAACTTTAGGTGAAGAGGCTAATAGAAACAGGACCTAAAATATTACGTAGAACCTACATTATTACTTGATGATTAGAGATGACTCAAACACTGGAAAAGAGATATTGATTTGTTCTGTGTTGTACAATTAAATTTTAGTACAACTGAGAAACACCGATGTTTTCTTGAGTCATTGTTTCGGAAGTATATGGTTTAACAGTTGTCAAAGTTTGTTTAAATCCACTTTATGATCAAGTAGGCTAATCGAGATTGGGCCTACAGTTTAAAGTAGGATCGGAAACACAATAAGGAATCAAACCAGAGATTCCTAGATTACAAGGCCTTAGACACTACACTATCGAGAGGCTCCGCTTATCACTTGTAATAGGATCCTGGTGTTATAATTTTCTACGATACAGGGTTCTACACAAATTAGGATATCGTTTGCAACCAGTTACTTTTCAAATACTAGATATAATGGTAAAAACTGAGAACTGAGCTATTTTTGCTTTGTTTTTTTCTGAGAACAAACGAAGGGCGAAATAAAAGTATAATGCACTGAGGTACAGCACAATCTCTTGTAAATCTTCATTGGTTCCAATCAAGCGAAATACTGCATGAATAAAAATTTAAAAGTCCTCTGCATTTGGAGAATAAAAAAATGTCCGAATGGAATAAATAATCAATTTACACATTTGCACAATAAGTAACGCACTTAAAAGTAAACGTTCCAAACTAGCATGGGTATACATACACTGAAAAACTGCGAGGAACTATGGGCACCCAAGCGCCATCACACACTCAGTCAGCGCCTCTGGAACTCCACACCTCCATTTGCAACGATCAGCTGTTGCTCTAGACAAGGCGTGAGCCATGAAGTGGAACACTTTCGGCACGCTTTGAGTTCTGAAACCAGGCACTGCTTCTCCTGGATTCTTTTCGTTCTCACGAAGAGGAACGACCACTTTCTCCTCTCTCTGGTTAGCACAGAGTGCTTCGACGTATCCTGCCTTGAACAATCGAGTTGCGTATCTCCTAAATCTCAAGAGTGACTTTGTTGGGCGCTGTACTCGAGGAAGAGCGTCAAGCATCCGAACAAGACTCGTAGAGTAGAATTTTTTGCTCACCGACTGACTGGGCAGCTACTTAACGCCTTTGGAAAGTTTTTCTCAAATTAGCTATTTCTATTTCGGTTATTTCACGTCGCTTTACTACCTCTTGGGTTAATTGCGACGATGATGATTAAATGCACGATGAACAAACAATGTTACATTCATTCATTAACAAGTATTCGAACCTGGGACTGATGAAATGGACGATGGAACAAACAATGATGTAAGCATCCCTTAAGAAGGATTCGAACCTGAGACGTATAATTTCATACATCGCGAAGTTTACTACTTCACCACAGAGGCTATGAGATCAACTTTGTAGATAATGATTGATTGATTGATTTGTTGTTTTAAGTCCACTCTAAGCAAGGCTAATCGGAACGGAACTTACAGTTTAAAGTGGGATCCGAACCACTGTGCAGTGTGCCTCAACCGGGTATCAAACCTAGGACCCCTTGATTACAAGGCGACGACGCTACCACTGCGCCATCGGGGAGGCCCTCACTCTACATTGGACTATTACTGCCAAGAAACAGGCATTATTTGGAAAATAATCGCTTTATTGAGCTAGCCTACAAAAAAAATACTTCAGTAATCAAACTGTATCACAATAACAGCAGATCATAGAATACTTAGATGGTATAGTTATTCAAGGAACGACGTAGTGGAGGCACATAGTGGTTCGGATTCCACTTTAAAGTGGGTCAGTCCCGATTAGCCTTACTGTGCATAAAGTGGACTTTAAACACCAACTCAATCAACCAACCAATCAATATTTAAGGAACGAAAAAAGGTTGTTCAAGATCGACAATACTTTGAACGTCAAGCAGTTAATCTAAAAAAGCAGGGAAGCGACGTGAAATAACAAAAATGCAAGCAGTTAGTGGAGAGTATGCTTAATATGTGAAGTTAAGAATAGGACTTTGAGAAGAGCTTCCATTACATAAAGTTTATGTTATTGATTGATTTGGTTTATTTTACTTCTCATTTCTGTCACTTTTGGCTATTCGAGAAGATGAGAATGAGTGATGGTATAATGCAATTGACGAAGGGACACTGAAAATGAACACCCATGCCCAGGTCGGGATTCGAACTCGAGCCCCTGGCGTCGCAGCGCGCTGCGGTGACCACTGCGCCACGGAGGCCGGTAGTTTATATTATCGTGATGTATGTTGAATGATTATGACAGTGTAATATGCCAATAACTTCCATGCATGCGTGCTATATATTATATCCAATGCTTTCTAATCACAGTCCTTCCACAACTTTTACAGTTTTGTGTTTGACACAAATATTTAGGTTCCTGATCACAACACAAGAAGGAAGTAAAGAGTTTGCGCAGATAAAATCACACATGAACCGTTACTTAGGTTCAAGAAGAAGTATTTTCATGATGATCTGAAGTGGGTCGTTTTCACTACCAAGATCATTTGGACTGGAGTGTGAAAGCGAAGAGATACACACTTCGTTCTGGTTGCTCAAAGCCAACCTCTGCCATTTTGGTTTGTTCAATGGTTTTGGAAGCAGGGCACATATTAAATGTTGTACCCTATCGAGATTTTTCAAGAAAACCCACAAATTTTGGCCTTCCAACAAATATTCAAATCAGCCCAAATTATTGTTTTAAGATATTTGACTGCCCAATCCAAACATTCCTTTTATCTAACCTCAAAAGAAATACGTTGTCACAAAACGTTTAAAATGTGTAAGTATATAATTATATTTATACATAATTATATTTGCATATACTTATATTTAAGTAATATATAAATGCCACAGCTGCATAAAGTACTTTATTTCCACAGAGTATTTTCTTTCATTTCCACTATTTTTATTGCGATTATTTTACGTTAAATTACTACCTATTGGGTTAATCGTGGCGATGAAGATGGATGATGATTGGGAGAAACACAATGATACACCCATGCCTTATCCAGGGTTTGGAAATGGGACCTCTGAATTCTCGTTAGATTTATTTTTGTGAAAGAATCCAGCGTACTAGAATCTGAAGGGAAAAATTGCGAGACTCGATTTATACAGGACCCCCTTAATTAGTTTTGTAGGGGAGGGGGCGTAAAATTGGTATCGCCGTCATTGCTTCTGCTGCTGTTTATTAACGCTATTTGTATGTTAACATAATCGTCCTGTAATCAAGATGCCTGGATTCGATTTTCAGTGGTGGTACATTTCAGTTTCAAATAGATCCAGTACTTATTAGCACATTTATACTACACTTTTTTTTGTATTCATTGACAGTCTGGAAAGGGATATTATTGCAGGATTCTATTTTGTGTTGCTCGAACTTTCTTTTTTTGTTGGAATATAATGATATGATCATTTTGCGATACTTACGCAACGCCAATGAGTGAAATATAGTGAAATGGAAAATAAATCCTTGCCCCAAAAGGAATATTTTTTGAACCGTTTAATCAGGAGTCAAATACGTTATACAGGTAACAACAACTGCTGAGTGTTGAATTTGTGAGCGTTGGGTAAAAAAGAGTTTGCTATGCACTCTGAAGTTCTGCTATTTGAGAAAGAAAATAACACGTACAATAAATACGAAATCATGTGATCAATCATTAAGTCACTTTTTTGGGCGGCTTCACTTTTCTGAAAATATTCCGTTTCTTTGTTTCCCCTCTAACGCATGCGTTCATTTACATAATACGAGTATATAGCCTACCTTCCGTCTGCCCCAGATGTTTCGATGTCCTGACGAAACGCGAACTGAACAGCAACTTCGTCTTCGTTAAAATCACCACCTTCTGTCGCACTATGTAACATTTTTGCACGAACTTTGGACCTCTTCGTAACAGTTTTTGGAAAAAGTCTGAAATGGTACGTGTACTATACATGTTACGTAGAAGTGTACATTAACAATACAACTCGCGTTCCGAGCAGTACCTCATGATAGCTTGAAAGCAACTAAAATTCTTGTTGCAGTGCGACTTGACGGAAACAGGAAGAACTAGTAGGCATAAAATAAAACCTTTTCTTATCGACAATGCTAAAAAAAAACATAAAGCAACTCACACTGAGTTGTAGGCAATTATCGAAAACCACAAACAGGCTACCTGAATCACTGACGTACTCAGAGAGCGAGCTGAAAGGGAAATCTCCAGAAATTTTGAGAAAATCAAAATTTTCATATGAAAGCAGTAAAGAATGGAAAAACCTACGGGATAAATACAAACTTCCCTTAGTATGACCTCTGATTTCCATTTTTGCCTTTCAACAACTTGTAAATCGAAGGATAATGGTAATTACAAAATATTTGATATTTTATCCCGCCCAACGCAGTAATGTAATATCTACCAGCCCCTTCCGAGTGCTGGCGAAAGACAACAGTCTCTGATCTTTGTCGAGACGTCGTTTTCACGTTCAGAAGACTCAATGGGCTCTTATGGACAATGTTTTTCTTATGGGAACATACGAGCGAGCTGTTGTGAAATTTCTCGATTTACAAATTTAGCTTAAGTCAAATCGGTACTTGCAGTTTTGCAGGAAATTTTGTAGAGAATATGATGGTGAACAAAAAACTGGTAACTTGCTTACATATTTTTAGATAAATTAAAAACGCAAATTTTCTGTGAAAACAAAATTTTTACATTGTTTTTATTCCTAACGTTGAAACATGCCGTAAAATTGAAGCATTCATTATGAAAAAAATTGACACTGTTTTTTAATTGCTTTTATCAATACTTTAAAGCATATTTGCATTAAAAAATATTCAAATAAAGTATGTGGAGATTTTTTATATTCGTGCAGTAGAAAATGTCGTCGCTGGCCATTTTTTGTTCTGTAATTCCAAGTAAAAACTTCCAGCGACAAAGTTGTGGAGAAAATAATGAAATTATTTTTTATAACCACTCAAAGGTTCCCAGAAATATTACTTCCATGCATTTGGAGTTTCTTTTTAACCTGAACCGCGCGCGAAGTAAGGAGACGTTGTCTGGCCATCTTGAGCTGACTCACCGCAGCATTCCGGCTAATCACCACCAAGTTTTCGAGTTGTTATTTTATTTCCATTCAGTAAAAATATGAACTTCATGCAGTTTGTTATAATAGAATTGCAATTACTTAAATTTAATAATTGACAATTATTTCCAATGCTGCTGTTGTGATCAACGTTAGTGCTGTCGCAAATACACGTTGCTTTTGTTTACATTACTGTCGACATTAATACTGAAATGAAGATCACCTTTCAGTTTTCAACGTACACATAAATTCATAGACACCATATTAACCTTTGAAAGGTTTTCCAACACGTGACAAAATATGGGGCTTCAAGAGAGAAATATGACATGTCTTGCTTGAGTCATTGACGTCTTATCAGTTCAAGTGGGCCATAACTCATTTGTT